>NW_027507874.1:1882500-2482500 GCF_037356315.1 Lithobates pipiens
TTAAATAGTCCCTTTTCATTATGCTCGAGCATGCACCATCAAACGTGACCACTAGTTCCCAGATTTAAGCCTCTGATATGGATGGCTCAGCCGACACGTTCAGCTGGCTGATGCCGTTCACATTTATAATGATGCGCTGCTTTCCATTCTCCGCAGAATGGGGTTCCTCAGCATTTAAATAGGCCGTCATCTTATTTCATGCTCGACCGTGCACCACCAAACGGGACCACTATTTCTCTGCTTTAAGCCTCTGACATTGATGGCTCAGCCGACACGTTCAGCTGGCTGATGCCGTTCACATTTATAATGATGTGCTGCTTTCCATTCTCCGCAGAATGGGGTTCCTCAGCATTTAAATAGGCCGTCATCTTATTTCATGCTCGACCGTGCACCATCAAACGTGACCACTAGTTCTCCGCTTTGAGCCTCTGACATTGATGGCTCAGCCGACACGTTCAGCTGGCTGATGCCGTTCACATTTATAATGATGCGCTGCTTTCCATTCTCCGCAGAATGGGGTTCCTCAGCATTTAAATAGGCCGTCATCTTATTTCATGCTCGACCGTGCACCATCAAAAGGGACCACTAGTTCACAACTTTAAGCCTCTGATATTGATGGTTCAGCCGACACATTCAGCTGGCTGATGCTGTTCACATTTATAATGATGTGCTGCTTTCCATTCTCCGCAGAATGGGGTTCCTCAGCATTTAAATAGGCCGTCATCTTATTTCATGCTCGACCGTGCACCATCAAACGGGACCACTATTTCTCTGCTTTAAGCCTCTGACATTGATGGTTCAGCTGACACGTTCAGCTGGCTGATGCTGTTCACATTTATAATGTGCTGCTTTCCATTCTCCGCAGAATGGGGTTCCTCAGCAATTAAATAGTCCCTTTTCATTATGCTCGAGCATGCACCATCAAACGTGACCACTAGTTCCCAGATTTAAGCCTCTGATATGGATGGCTCAGCCGACACGTTCAGCTGGCTGATGCCGTTCACATTTATAATGATGTGCTGCTTTCCATTCTCCGCAGAATGGGGTTCCTCAGCATTTAAATAGGCCGTCATCTTATTTCATGCTCGACCATGCACCACCAAACGGGACCATTAGTTTACAACTTTAAGCCTCTGACATTGATAGCTCAGCCGACACGTTCAGCTGGCTGATGCTGTTCACATTTATAATGATGTGCTGCTTTCCATTCTCCGCAGAATGGGTTTCCTCAGCATTTAAATAGGCCGTCATCTTATTTCATGCTCGACCGTGCACCATCAAACGGGACCACTAGTTCACAACTTTAAGCCTCTGATATTGATGGTTCAGCCGACACGTTCAGCTGGCTGATGCTGTTCACATTTATAATGTGCTGCTTTCAATTCTCCGCAGAATGGGGTTCCTCAGCATTTAAATAGGCCGTCATCTTATTTCATGCTCAACCGTGCACCATCAAACAGGACCACTATTTATACGCTTTAAGCCTCTGACATTGATGGCTCAGGCGACACGTTCAGCTGGCTGATGCTGTTCACATTTATAATGTGCTGCTTTCCATTCTCCGCAGAATGGGGTTCCTCAGCATTTAAATAGGCCGTCATCTTATTTCATGCTCAACCGTGCACCATCAAACGGGACCACTAGTTCACAACTTTAAGCCTCTGACATTGATGGTTCAGCCGACACGTTCAGCTGGCTAATGCCGTTCACATTTATAATGATGTGCTGCTTTCCATTCTCCGCAGAATGGGGTTCCTCAGCATTTAAATAAGCCGTCATCTTATTTCATGCTCGACCGTGCACCATCAAACGGGACCACTATTTCTCTGCTTTAAGCCTCTGACATTGATGGTTCAGCTGACACGTTCAGCTGGCTGATGCTGTTCACATTTATAATGTGCTGCTTTCCATTCTCCGCAGAATGGGGTTCCTCAGCAATAAAATAGTCCCTTTTCATTATGCTCGAGCATGCACCATCAAACGTGACCACTAGTTCCCAGATTTAAGCCTCTGATATGGATGGCTCAGCCGACACGTTCAGCTGGCTGATGCCGTTCACATTCATAATGATGCGCTGCTTTCCATTCTCCGCAGAATGGGTTTCCTCAGCATTTAAATAGGCCGTCATCTTATTTCATGCTCGACCGTGCACCATCAAACGGGACCACTAGTTCACAACTTTAAGCCTCTGATATTGATGGTTCAGCCGACACGTTCAGCTGGCTGATGCTGTTCACATTTATAATGTGCTGCTTTCCATTCTCCGCAGAATGGGGTTCCTCAGCATTTAAATAGGCCGTCATCTTATTTCATGCTCAACCGTGCACCATCAAACAGGACCACTATTTATACGCTTTAAGCCTCTGACATTGATGGCTCAGCCGACACGTTCAGCTGGCTGATGCTGTTCACATTTATAATGTGCTGCTTTCCATTCTCCGCAGAATGGGGTTCCTCAGCATTTAAATAGGCCATCATCTTGTTTCATGCTCAACCGTGCACCATCAAACGGGACCACTAGTTCACAACTTTAAGCCTCTGACATTGATGGTTCAGCCGACACGTTCAGCTGGCTGATGCTGTTCACATTTATAATGATGTGCTGCTTTCCATTCTCCGCAGAATGGGTTTCCTCAGCATTTAAATAGGCCGTCATCTTATTTCATGCTCGACCGTGCACCATCAAACGGGACCACTAGTTCACAACTTTAAGCCTCTGATATTGATGGTTCAGCCGACACGTTCAGCTGGCTGATGCTGTTCACATTTATAATGTGCTGCTTTCCATTCTCCGCAGAATGGGGTTCCTCAGCATTTAAATAGGCCGTCATCTTATTTCATGCTCAACCGTGCACCATCAAACGGGACCACTAGTTCACAACTTTAAGCCTCTGACATTGATGGTTCAGCCGACACGTTCAGCTGGCTAATGCCGTTCACATTTATAATGATGTGCTGCTTTCCATTCTCCGCAGAATGGGGTTCCTCAGCATTTAAATAAGCCGTCATCATATTTCATGCTCGACCGTGCACCATCAAACGGGACCACTATTTCTCTGCTTTAAGCCTCTGACATTGATGGTTCAGCTGACACGTTCAGTTGGCTGATGCTGTTCACATTTATAATGTGCTGCTTTCCATTCTCCGCAGAATGGGGTTCCTCAGCAATTAAATAGTCCCTTTTCATTATGCTCGAGCATGCACCATCAAACGTGACCACTAGTTCCCAGATTTAAGCCTCTGATATGGATGGCTCAGCCGACACGTTCAGCTGGCTGATGCCGTTCACATTTATAATGATGTGCTGCTTTCCATTCTCTGCAGAATGGGGTTCCTCAGCATTTAAATAGGCCGTCATCTTATTTCATGCTCGACCGTGCACCATCAAACGGGACCACTAGTTCACAACTTTAAGCCTCTGATATTGATGGTTCAGCCGACACGTTCAGCTGGCTGATGCTGTTCACATTTATAATGTGCTGCTTTCCATTCTCCGCAGAATGGGGTTCCTCAGCAATTAAATAGTCCCTTTTCATTATGCTCGAGCATGCACCATCAAACGTGACCACTAGTTCCCAGATTTAAGCCTCTGATATGGATGGCTCAGCCGACACGTTCAGCTGGCTGATGCTGTTCACATTTATAATGTGCTGCTTTCCATTCTCCGCAGAATGGAGTTCCTCAGCATTTAAATAGGCCGTCATCTTATTTCATGCTCAACCGTGCACCATCAAACAGGACCACTATTTATACAATTTAAGCCTCTGACATTGATGGCTCAGCCGACACGTTCAGCTGGCTGATGCTTTTCACATTTATAATGATGCGCTGCTTTCCATTCTCCGCAGAATGGGGTTCCTCAGCATTTAAATAGGCCATCATCTTATATCATGCTCGACCGTGCCCCATCAAACTGGACCACTAGTTCACAACTTTAAGCCTCTGATATTGATGGTTCAGCCGACACGTTCAGCTGGCTGATGCTGTTCACATTTATAATGTGCTGCTTTCCATTCTCCGCAGAATGGGGTTCCTCAGCATTAAAATAGGCCGTCATCTTATTTCATGCTCAACCGTGCACCATCAAACAGGACCACTATTTATACGCTTTAAGCCTCTGACTTTGTTGGCTCAGCCGACACGTTCAGCTGGCTGATGCTGTTCACATTTATAATGTGCTGCTTTCCATTCTTCGCAGAATGGGGTTCCTCAGCATTTAAATAGGCCGTCATCTTATTTCATGCTCAACCGTGCACCATCAAACGGGACCACTATTTCACAACTATAAGCCTCTGACATTGATGGTTCAGCCGACACGTTCAGCTGGCTAATGCTGTTCACATTTATAATGATGTGCTGCTTTCCATTCTCCGCAGAATGGGGTTCCTCAGCATTTAAATAAGCCGTCATCTTATTTCATGCTCGAAGGTGCACCATCAAACGGGACCACTATTTCTCTGCTTTAAGCCTCTGACATTGATGGCTCAGCTGACACGTTCAGCTGGCTGATGCCGTTCACATTTATAATGATGCGCTGCTTTCCATTCTCCGCAGAATGGGGTTCCTCAGCATTTAAATAGGCCGTCATCTTATTTCATGCTCGACCGTGCACCACCAAACGGGACCACTAGTTTACAACTTTAAGCCTCTGACATTGATAGCTCAGCCGACACGTTCAGCTGGCTGATACCGTTCACATTTATAATGATGTGCTGCTTTCCATTCTCCGCAGAATGGGGTTCCTCAGCATTTAAATAGGCCGTCATCTTATATCATGCTCGACCGTGCCCCATCAAACTGGACCACTAGTTCACAACTTTAAGCCTCTGATATTGATGGTTCAGCCGACACGTTCAGCTGGCTGATGCTGTTCACATTTATAATGTGCTGCTTTCCATTCTCCGCAGAATGGGGTTCCTCAGCATTTAAATAGGCCGTCATCTTATTTCATGCTCAACCGTGCACCATCAAACGGGACCACTATTTCACAACTTTAAGCCTCTGACATTGATGGTTCAGCCGACACGTTCAGCTGGCTAATGCTGTTCACATTTATAATGATGTGCTGCTTTCCATTCTCCGCAGAATGGGGTTCCTCAGCATTTAAATAAGCCGTCATCTTATTTCATGCTCGACCGTGCACCACCAAACGGGACCACTATTTTTCTGCTTTAAGCCTCTGACATTGATGGCTCAGCCGACACGTTCAGCTGGCTGATGCCGTTCACATTTATAATGATGCGCTGCTTTCCATTCTCCGCAGAATGGGGTTCCTCAGCATTTAAATAGGCCGTCATCTTATTTCATGCTCGACCGTGCACCACCAAACGGGACCACTAGTTTACAACTTTAAGCCTCTGACATTGATAGCTCAGCCGACACGTTCAGCTGGCTGATACCGTTCACATTTATAATGATGTGCTGCTTTCCATTCTCCGCAGAATGGGGTTCCTCAGCATTTAAATAGGCCGTCATCTTATTTCATGCTCAACCGTGCACCATCAAACGGGACCACTAGTTCACAACATTAAGCCTCTGACATTGATGGCTCAGCCGACACGTTCAGCTGGCTGATACCGTTCACATTTATAATGATGTGTTGCTTTCCATTCTCCGCAGAATGGGGTTCCTCAGCATTTAAATAGGCCATCATCTTATATCATGCTCGACCGTGCCCCATCAAACTGGACCACTATTTATACGCTTTAAGCCTCTGACATTGATGGTTCAGCCGACACGTTCAGCTGGCTGATGCTGTTCACATTTATAATGATGTGCTGCTTTCCATTCTCCGAAGAATGGGGTTCCTCAGCATTTAAATAGGCCGTCATCTTATTTCATGCTCAACCGTGCACCAAACGGGACCACTATTTCACAACTTTAAGCCTCTGACATTGATGGTTCAGCTGACACGTTCAGCTGGCTGATACCGTTGACATTTATAAAGATGTGCTGCTTTCCATTCTCCGCAGAATGGGGTTCCTCAGCATTTAAATAGGCCGTCATCTTATATCATGCTCGACCGTGCCCCATCAAACTGGACCACTAGTTCACAACTTTAAGCCTCTGATATTGATGGTTCAGCCGACACGTTCAGCTGGCTGATGCTGTTCACATTTATAATGTGCTGCTTTCCATTCTCCGCAGAATGGGGTTCCTCAGCATTTAAATAGGCCGTCATCTTATTTCATGCTCAACCGTGCACCATCAAACGGGACCACTATTTCACAACTTTAAGCCTCTGACATTGATGGTTCAGCCGACACGTTCAGCTGGCTAATGCTGTTCACATTTATAATGATGTGCTGCTTTCCATTCTCCGCAGAATGGGGTTCCTCAGCATTTAAATAAGCCGTCATCTTATTTCATGCTCGACCGTGCACCATCAAACGGGACCACTATTTCTCTGCTTTAAGCCTCTGACATTGATGGCTCAGCCGACACGTTCAGCTGGCTGATGCCGTTCACATTTATAATGATGCGCTGCTTTCCATTCTCCGCAGAATGGGGTTCCTCAGCATTTAAATAGGCCATCATCTTATTTCATGCTCAACCGTGCACCATCAAACGGGACCACTACTTCACAACTTTAAGCCTCTGACATTGATGGTTCAGCCGACACGTTCAGCTGGCTAATGCCGTTCACATTTATAATGATGTGCTGCTTTCCATTCTCCGCAGAATGGGGTTCCTCAGCAATTAAATAGTGCCTTTTCATTATGCTCGAGCATGCACCATCAGACGTGACCACTAGTTCCCAGATTTAAGCCTCTGATATGGATGGCTCAGCCGACACGTTCAGCTGGCTGATGCTTTTCACATTTATAATGATTCGCTGCTTTCCATTCTCCGCAGAATGGGGTTCCTCAGCATTTAAATAGGCCGTCATCTTATTTCATGCTTGACCGTGCACCATCAAACGGGACCACTAGTTCACAACTTTAAGCCTCTGATATTGATGGTTCAGCCGACACGTTCAGCTGGCTGATGCTGTTCACATTTATAATGTGCTGCTTTCCATTCTCCGCAGAATGGGGTTCCTCAGCAATTAAATAGTCCCTTTTCATTATGCTCGAGCATGCACCATCAAACGTGACCACTAGTTCCCAGATTTAAGCCTCTGATATGGATGGCTCAGCCGACACGTTCAGCTGGCTAATGCTGTTCACATTTATAACGATGTGCTGCTTTCCATTCTCCGCAGAATGGGGTTCCTCAGCATTTAAATAAGCCGTCATCTTATTTCATGCTCGACCGTGCACCATCAAACGGGACCACTATTTCTCTGCTTTAAGCCTCTGACATTGATGGCTCAGCCGACACGTTCAGCTGGCTGATGCCGTTCACATTTATAATGATGCGCTGCTTTCCATTCTCCGCAGAATGGGGTTCCTCAGCATTTAAATAGGCCGTCATCTTATTTCATGCTCGACCGTGCACCACTAAACGGGACCACTAGTTTACAACTTTAAGCCTCTGACATTGATAGCTCAGCCGACACGTTCAGCTGGCTGATGCTGTTCACATTTATAATGATGTGCTGTTTTCCATTCTCCGCAGAATGGGGTTCCTCAGCATTTAAATAGGCCGTCATCTTATTTCATGCTCGACCGTGCACCACCAAACGGGACCACTATTTATACGCTTTAAGCCTCTGACATTGATGGTTCAGCCGACACGTTCAGCTGGCTAATGCCGTTCACATTTATAATGATGTGCTGCTTTCCATTCTCCGCAGAATGGGGTTCCTCAGCATTTAAATAAGCCGTCATCTTATTTCATGCTCGACCGTGCACCATCAAACGGGACCACTAATTCTCTGCTTTAAGCCTCTGACATTGATGGCTCAGCCGACACGTTCAGCTGGCTGATGCTGTTCACATTTATAATGTGCTGCTTTCCATTCTCCGCAGAATGGGGTTCCTCAGCATTTAAATAGGCCGTCATCTTATTTCATGCTCAACCGTGCACCATCAAACGGGACCACTAATTCTCTGCTTTAAGCCTCTGACATTGATGGCTCAGCCGACACGTTCAGCTGGCTGATGCCGTTCACATTTATAATGATGCGCTGCTTTCCATTCTCCGCAGAATGGGGTTCCTCAGCATTTAAATAGGCCGTCATCTTATTTCATGCTCGACCGTGCACCACCAAACGGGACCACTAGTTTACAACTTTAAGCCTCTGACATTGATAGCTCAGCCGACACGTTCAGCTGGCTGATACCGTTCACATTTATAATGATGTGCTGCTTTCCATTCTCCGCAGAATGGGGTTCCTCAGCATTTAAATAGGCCGTCATCTTAATTCATGCTCGACCGTGCACCATCAAACGTGACCACTAGTTCTCCGCTTTGAGCCTCTGACATTGATGGCTCAGCCGACACGTTCAGCTGGCTGATACCGTTCACATTTATAATGATGCGCTGCTTTCCATTCTCCGCAGAATGGGGTTCCTCAGCATTTAAATAGGCCGTCATCTTATTTCATGCTCGACCGTGCACCATCAAAAGGGACCACTAGTTCACAACTTTAAGCCTCTGACATTGATGGTTCAGCCGACACGTTCAGCTGGCTGATGCTGTTTACATTTATAATGATGTGCTGCTTTCCATTCTCCGCAGAATGGGTTTCCTCAGCATTTAAATAGGCCGTCATCTTATTTCATGCTCGACCGTGCACCATCAAAAGGGACCACTAGTTCACAACTTTAAGCCTCTGATATTGATGGTTCAGCCGACACGTTCAGCTGGCTGATGCTGTTCACATTTATAATGTGCTGCTTTCCATTCTCCGCAGAATGGGGTTCCTCAGCATTTAAATAGGCCGTCATCTTATTTCATGCTCGACCGTGCACCATCAAAAGGGACCACTAGTTCACAACTTTAAGCCTCTGATATTGATGGTTCAGCCGACACGTTCAGCTGGCTGATGCTGTTCACATTTATAATGATGTGCTGCTTTCCATTCTCCGCAGAATGGGTTTCCTCAGCATTTAAATAGGCCGTCATCTTATTTCATGCTCGACCGTGCACCATCAAACGGGACCACTAGTTCACAACTTTAAGCCTCTGACATTGATGGTTCAGCCGACACGTTCAGCTGGCTAATGCCGTTCACATTTATAATGATGTGCTGCTTTCCATTCTCCGCAGAATGGGGTTCCTCAGCATTTAAATAAGCCGTCATCATATTTCATGCTCGACCGTGCACCATCAAACGGGACCACTATTTCTCTGCTTTAAGCCTCTGACATTGATGGTTCAGCTGACACGTTCAGTTGGCTGATGCTGTTCACATTTATAATGTGCTGCTTTCCATTCTCCGCAGAATGGGGTTCCTCAGCAATTAAATAGTCCCTTTTCATTATGCTCGAGCAAACACCATCAAACGTGACCACTAGTTCCCAGATTTAAGCCTCTGATATGGATGGCTCAGCCGACACGTTCAGCTGGCTGATGCCGTTCACATTTATAATGATGTGCTGCTTTCCATTCTCTGCAGAATGGGGTTCCTCAGCATTTAAATAGGCCGTCATCTTATTTCATGCTCGACCGTGCACCATCAAACGGGACCACTAGTTCACAACTTTAAGCCTCTGATATTGATGGTTCAGCCGACACGTTCAGCTGGCTGATGCTGTTCACATTTATAATGTGCTGCTTTCCATTCTCCGCAGAATGGGGTTCCTCAGCAATTAAATAGTCCCTTTTCATTATGCTCGAGCATGCACCATCAAACGTGACCACTAGTTCCCAGATTTAAGCCTCTGATATGGATGGCTCAGCCGACACGTTCAGCTGGCTGATGCTGTTCACATTTATAATGTGCTGCTTTCCATTCTCCGCAGAATGGAGTTCCTCAGCATTTAAATAGGCCGTCATCTTATTTCATGCTCAACCGTGCACCATCAAACAGGACCACTATTTATACAATTTAAGCCTCTGACATTGATGGCTCAGCCGACACGTTCAGCTGGCTGATGCTTTTCACATTTATAATGATGCGCTGCTTTCCATTCTCCGCAGAATGGGGTTCCTCAGCATTTAAATAGGCCATCATCTTATATCATGCTCGACCGTGCCCCATCAAACTGGACCACTAGTTCACAACTTTAAGCCTCTGATATTGATGGTTCAGCCGACACGTTCAGCTGGCTGATGCTGTTCACATTTATAATGTGCTGCTTTCCATTCTCCGCAGAATGGGGTTCCTCAGCATTAAAATAGGCCGTCATCTTATTTCATGCTCAACCGTGCACCATCAAACAGGACCACTATTTATACGCTTTAAGCCTCTGACTTTGTTGGCTCAGCCGACACGTTCAGCTGGCTGATGCTGTTCACATTTATAATGTGCTGCTTTCCATTCTTCGCAGAATGGGGTTCCTCAGCATTTAAATAGGCCGTCATCTTATTTCATGCTCAACCGTGCACCATCAAACGGGACCACTATTTCACAACTATAAGCCTCTGACATTGATGGTTCAGCCGACACGTTCAGCTGGCTAATGCTGTTCACATTTATAATGATGTGCTGCTTTCCATTCTCCGCAGAATGGGGTTCCTCAGCATTTAAATAAGCCGTCATCTTATTTCATGCTCGAAGGTGCACCATCAAACGGGACCACTATTTCTCTGCTTTAAGCCTCTGACATTGATGGCTCAGCTGACACGTTCAGCTGGCTGATGCCGTTCACATTTATAATGATGCGCTGCTTTCCATTCTCCGCAGAATGGGGTTCCTCAGCATTTAAATAGGCCGTCATCTTATTTCATGCTCGACCGTGCACCACCAAACGGGACCACTAGTTTACAACTTTAAGCCTCTGACATTGATAGCTCAGCCGACACGTTCAGCTGGCTGATACCGTTCACATTTATAATGATGTGCTGCTTTCCATTCTCCGCAGAATGGGGTTCCTCAGCATTTAAATAGGCCGTCATCTTATATCATGCTCGACCGTGCCCCATCAAACTGGACCACTAGTTCACAACTTTAAGCCTCTGATATTGATGGTTCAGCCGACACGTTCAGCTGGCTGATGCTGTTCACATTTATAATGTGCTGCTTTCCATTCTCCGCAGAATGGGGTTCCTCAGCATTTAAATAGGCCGTCATCTTATTTCATGCTCAACCGTGCACCATCAAACGGGACCACTATTTCACAACTTTAAGCCTCTGACATTGATGGTTCAGCCGACACGTTCAGCTGGCTAATGCTGTTCACATTTATAATGATGTGCTGCTTTCCATTCTCCGCAGAATGGGGTTCCTCAGCATTTAAATAAGCCGTCATCTTATTTCATGCTCGACCGTGCACCACCAAACGGGACCACTATTTTTCTGCTTTAAGCCTCTGACATTGATGGCTCAGCCGACACGTTCAGCTGGCTGATGCCGTTCACATTTATAATGATGCGCTGCTTTCCATTCTCCGCAGAATGGGGTTCCTCAGCATTTAAATAGGCCGTCATCTTATTTCATGCTCGACCGTGCACCACCAAACGGGACCACTAGTTTACAACTTTAAGCCTCTGACATTGATAGCTCAGCCGACACGTTCAGCTGGCTGATACCGTTCACATTTATAATGATGTGCTGCTTTCCATTCTCCGCAGAATGGGGTTCCTCAGCATTTAAATAGGCCGTCATCTTATTTCATGCTCAACCGTGCACCATCAAACGGGACCACTAGTTCACAACATTAAGCCTCTGACATTGATGGCTCAGCCGACACGTTCAGCTGGCTGATACCGTTCACATTTATAATGATGTGTTGCTTTCCATTCTCCGCAGAATGGGGTTCCTCAGCATTTAAATAGGCCATCATCTTATATCATGCTCGACCGTGCCCCATCAAACTGGACCACTATTTATACGCTTTAAGCCTCTGACATTGATGGTTCAGCCGACACGTTCAGCTGGCTGATGCTGTTCACATTTATAATGATGTGCTGCTTTCCATTCTCCGAAGAATGGGGTTCCTCAGCATTTAAATAGGCCGTCATCTTATTTCATGCTGAACCGTGCACCAAACGGGACCACTATTTCACAACTTTAAGCCTCTGACATTGATGGTTCAGCTGACACGTTCAGCTGGCTGATACCGTTGACATTTATAAAGATGTGCTGCTTTCCATTCTCCGCAGAATGGGGTTCCTCAGCATTTAAATAGGCCGTCATCTTATATCATGCTCGACCGTGCCCCATCAAACTGGACCACTAGTTCACAACTTTAAGCCTCTGATATTGATGGTTCAGCCGACACGTTCAGCTGGCTAATGCTGTTCACATTTATAATGTGCTGCTTTCCATTCTCCGCAGAATGGGGTTCCTCAGCATTTAAATAGGCCGTCATCTTATTTCATGCTCAACCGTGCACCATCAAACGGGACCACTATTTCACAACTTTAAGCCTCTGACATTGATGGTTCAGCCGACACGTTCAGCTGGCTAATGCTGTTCACATTTATAATGATGTGCTGCTTTCCATTCTCCGCAGAATGGGGTTCCTCAGCATTTAAATAAGCCGTCATCTTATTTCATGCTCGACCGTGCACCATCAAACGGGACCACTATTTCTCTGCTTTAAGCCTCTGACATTGATGGCTCAGCCGACACGTTCAGCTGGCTGATGCCGTTCACATTTATAATGATGCGCTGCTTTCCATTCTCCGCAGAATGGGGTTCCTCAGCATTTAAATAGGCCGTCATCTTATTTCATGCTCGACCGTGCACCACCAAAACGGGACCACTAGTTTACAACTTTAAGCCTCTGACATTGATAGCTCAGCCGACACGTTCAGCTGGCTGATACCGTTCACATTTATAATGATGTGCTGCTTTCCATTCTCCGCAGAATGAGGTTCCTCAGCATTTAAATAGGCCGTCATCTTATTTCATGCTCAACCGTGCACCATCAAACGGGACCACTAGTTCACAACATTAAGCCTTTGACATTGATGGCTCAGCCGACACGTTCAGCTGGCTGATACCGTTCACATTTATAATGATGTGTTGCTTTCCATTCTCCGCAGAATGGGGTTCCTCAGCATTTAAATAGGCCATCATCTTATATCATGCTCGACCGTGCCCCATCAAACTGGACCACTATTTATACGCTTTAAGCCTCTGACATTGATGGTTCAGCCGACACGTTCAGCTGGCTAATGCCGTTCACATTTATAATGATGTGCTGCTTTCCATTCTCCGCAGAATGGGGTTCCTCAGCATTTAAATAGGCCGTCATCTTATTTCATGCTCGACCGTGCACCATCAAACGGGACCACTAGTTCACAACTTTAAGCCTCTGATATTGATGGTTCAGCAGACACGTTCAGCTGGCTGATGCTGTTCACATTTATAATGAGCTGCTTTCCATTCTCCGCAGAATGGGGTTCCTCAGCATTTAAATAGGCCGTCATCTTATTTCATGCTCAACCGTGCACCATCAAACAGGACCACTATTTATACGCTTTAAGCCTCTGACATTGATGGCTCAGCCGACACGTTCAGCTGGCTGATGCTGTTCACATTTATAATGTGCTGCTTTCCATTCTCCGCAGAATGGGGTTCCTCAGCATTTAAATAGGCCATCATCTTATTTCATGCTCAACCGTGCACCATCAAACGGGACCACTACTTCACAACTTTAAGCCTCTGACATTGATGGTTCAGCCGACACGTTCAGCTGGCTAATGCCGTTCACATTTATAATGATGTGCTGCTTTCCATTCTCCGCAGAATGGGGTTCCTCAGCAATTAAATAGTGCCTTTTCATTATGCTCGAGCATGCACCATCAGACGTGACCACTAGTTCCCAGATTTAAGCCTCTGATATGGATGGCTCAGCCGACACGTTCAGCTGGCTGATGCTTTTCACATTTATAATGATTCGCTGCTTTCCATTCTCCGCAGAATGGGGTTCCTCAGCATTTAAATAGGCCGTCATCTTATTTCATGCTTGACCGTGCACCATCAAACGGGACCACTAGTTCACAACTTTAAGCCTCTGATATTGATGGTTCAGCCGACACGTTCAGCTGGCTGATGCTGTTCACATTTATAATGTGCTGCTTTCCATTCTCTGCAGAATGGGGTTCCTCAGCATTTAAATAGGCCGTCATCTTATTTCATGCTCAACCGTGCACCATCAAACGGGACCACTAGTTCACAACTTTAAGCCTCTGGCATTGATGGCTCAGCCGACACGTTCAGCTGGCTGATACCGTTCACATTTATAATGTGCTGCTTTCCATTCTCCGCAGAATGGGGTTCCTCAGCATTTAAATAGGCCATCATCTTATATCATGCTCGACCGTGCCCCATCAAACTGGACCACTAGTTCACAACTTTAAGCCTCTGATATTGATGGTTCAGCCGACACGTTCAGCTGGCTGATGCTGTTCACATTTATAATGTGCTGCTTTCCATTCTCCGCAGAATGGGGTTCCTCAGCATTTAAATAGGCCGTCATCTTATTTCATGCTCAACCGTGCACCATCAAACGGGACCACTATTTCTCTGCTTTAAGCCTCTAACATTGATGGCTCAGCCGACACGTTCAGCTGGCTGATGCCGTTCACATTTATAATGATGCGCTGCTTTCCATTCTCCGCAGAATGGGGTTCCTCAGCATTTAAATAGGCCGTCATCTTATTTCATGCTCGACCGTGCACCACCAAACGGGACCACTAGTTTACAACTTTAAGCCTCTGACATTGATAGCTCAGCCGACACGTTCAGCTGGCTGATACCGTTCACATTTATAATGATGCGCTGCTTTCCATTCTCTGCAGAATGGGGTTCCTCAGCATTTAAATAGGCCGTCATCTTATTTCATGCTCAACCGTGCACCATCAAACGGGACCACTATTTCACAACTTTAAGCCTCTGACATTGATGGTTCAGCCGACACGTTCAGCTGGCTGATGCTGTTCACATTTATAATGTGCTGCTTTCCATTCTCCACAGAATGGGGTTCCTCAGCATTTAAATAGGCCGTCATCTTATTTCATGCTCAACCGTGCACCATCAAACGGGACCACTAGTTCACAACATTAAGCCTCTGACATTGATGGTTCAGCCGACACGTTCAGCTGGCTGATACCGTTCACATTTATAATGATGTGCTGCTTTCCATTCTCCGCAGAATGGGGTTCCTCAGCATTTAAATAGGCCGTCATCTTATTTCATGCTCAACCGTGCACCATCAAACGGGACCACTAGTTCACAACTTTAAGCCTCTGACATTGATGGTTCAGCCGACACGTTCAGCTGGCTAATGCCGTTCACATTTATAATGATGTGCTGCTTTCCATTCTCCGCAGAATGGGGTTCCTCAGCAATTAAATAGTCCCTTTTCATTATGCTCGAGCATGCACCATCAAACGTGACCACTAGTTCCCAGATTTAAGCCTCTGATATGGATGGCTCAGCCGACACGTTCAGCTGGCTAATGCTGTTCACATTTATAACGATGTGCTGCTTTCCATTCTCCGCAGAATGGGGTTCCTCAGCATTTAAATAAGCCGTCATCTTATTTCATGCTCGACCGTGCACCATCAAACGGGACCACTATTTCTCTGCTTTAAGCCTCTGACATTGATGGCTCAGCCGACACGTTCAGCTGGCTGATGCCGTTCACATTTATAATGATGCGCTGCTTTCCATTCTCCGCAGAATGGGGTTCCTCAGCATTTAAATAGGCCGTCATCTTATTTCATGCTCGACCGTGCACCACTAAACGGGACCACTAGTTTACAACTTTAAGCCTCTGACATTGATAGCTCAGCCGACACGTTCAGCTGGCTGATGCTGTTCACATTTATAATGATGTGCTGCTTTCCATTCTCCGCAGAATGGGGTTCCTCAGCATTTAAATAGGCCGTCATCTTATTTCATGCTCGACCGTGCACCACCAAACGGGACCACTATTTATACGCTTTAAGCCTCTGACATTGATGGTTCAGCCGACACGTTCAGCTGGCTAATGCCGTTCACATTTATAATGATGTGCTGCTTTCCATTCTCCGCAGAATGGGGTTCCTCAGCATTTAAATAAGCCGTCATCTTATTTCATGCTCGACCGTGCACCATCAAACGGGACCACTAATTCTCTGCTTTAAGCCTCTGACATTGATGGCTCAGCCGACACGTTCAGCTGGCTGATGCTGTTCACATTTATAATGTGCTGCTTTCCATTCTCCGCAGAATGGGGTTCCTCAGCATTTAAATAGGCCGTCATCTTATTTCATGCTCAACCGTGCACCATCAAACGGGACCACTAATTCTCTGCTTTAAGCCTCTGACATTGATGGCTCAGCCGACACGTTCAGCTGGCTGATGCCGTTCACATTTATGATGCGCTGCTTTCCATTCTCCGCAGAATGGGGTTCCTCAGCATTTAAATAGGCCGTCATCTTATTTCATGCTCGACCGTGCACCACCAAACGGGACCACTAGTTTACAACTTTAAGCCTCTGACATTGATAGCTCAGCCGACACGTTCAGCTGGCTGATACCGTTCACATTTATAATGATGTGCTGCTTTCCATTCTCCGCAGAATGGGGTTCCTCAGCATTTAAATAGGCCGTCATCTTAATTCATGCTCGACCGTGCACCATCAAACGTGACCACTAGTTCTCCGCTTTGAGCCTCTGACATTGATGGCTCAGCCGACACGTTCAGCTGGCTGATACCGTTCACATTTATAATGATGCGCTGCTTTCCATTCTCCGCAGAATGGGGTTCCTCAGCATTTAAATAGGCCGTCATCTTATTTCATGCTCGACCGTGCACCATCAAAAGGGACCACTAGTTCACAACTTTAAGCCTCTGACATTGATGGTTCAGCCGACACGTTCAGCTGGCTGATGCTGTTTACATTTATAATGATGTGCTGCTTTCCATTCTCCGCAGAATGGGTTTCCTCAGCATTTAAATAGGCCGTCATCTTATTTCATGCTCGACCGTGCACCATCAAAAGGGACCACTAGTTCACAACTTTAAGCCTCTGATATTGATGGTTCAGCCGACACGTTCAGCTGGCTGATGCTGTTCACATTTATAATGTGCTGCTTTCCATTCTCCGCAGAATGGGGTTCCTCAGCATTTAAATAGGCCGTCATCTTATTTCATGCTCGACCGTGCACCATCAAAAGGGACCACTAGTTCACAACTTTAAGCCTCTGATATTGATGGTTCAGCCGACACGTTCAGCTGGCTGATGCTGTTCACATTTATAATGTGCTGCTTTCCATTCTCCGCAGAATGGGGTTCCTCAGCATTTAAATAGGCCGTCATCTTATTTCATGCTCAACCGTGCACCATCAAACAGGACCACTATTTATACGCTTTAAGCCTCTGACATTGATGGCTCAGCCGACACGTTCAGCTGGCTGATGCTGTTCACATTTATAATGTGCTGCTTTCCATTCTCCGCAGAATGGGGTTCCTCAGCATTTAAATAGGCCGTCATCTTATTTCATGCTCAACCGTGCACCATCAAACGGGACCACTAGTTCACAACTTTAAGCCTCTGACATTGATGGTTCAGCCGACACGTTCAGCTGGCTAATGCCGTTCACATTTATAATGATGTGCTGCTTTCCATTCTCCGCAGAATGGGGTTCCTCAGCATTTAAATAAGCCGTCATCTTATTTCATGCTCGACCGTGCACCATCAAACGGGACTACTATTTCTCTGCTTTAAGCCTCTGACATTGATGGTTCAGCTGACACGTTCAGCTGGCTGATGCTGTTCACATTTATAATGTGCTGCTTTCCATTCTCCGCAGAATGGGGTTCCTCAGCAATTAAATAGTCCCTTTTCATTATGCTCGAGCATGCACCATCAAACGTGACCACTAGTTCCCAGATTTAAGCCTCTGATATGGATGGCTCAGCCGACACGTTCAGCTGGCTGATGCCGTTCACATTTATAATGATGCGCTGCTTTCCATTCTCCGCAGAATGGGGTTCCTCAGCATTTAAATAGGCCGTCATCTTATTTCATGCTCGACCGTGCACCATCAAACGTGACCACTAGTTCTCCGTTTTGAGCCTCTGACATTGATGGTTCAGGCGACACGTTCAGCTGGCTGATGCTGTTCACATTTATAATGTGCTGCTTTCCATTCTCCGCAGAATGGGGTTCCTCAGCAATTAAATAGTCCCTTTTCATTATGCTCGAGCATGCACCATCAAACGTGACCACTAGTTCCCAGATTTAAGCCTCTGATATGGATGGCTCAGCCGACACGTTCAGCAGGCTGATACCGTTCACATTTATAATGATGTGCTGCTTTCCATTCTCCGCAGAATGGGGTTCCTCAGCATTTAAATAGGCCGTCATCTTATTTCATGCTCAACCGTGCACCATCAAACAGGACCACTATTTATACGCTTTAAGCCTCTGACATTGATGGCTCAGCCGACACGTTCAGCTGGCTGATGCTGTTCACATTTATAATGTGCTGCTTTCCATTCTCCGCAGAATGGGGTTCCTCAGCATTTAAATAGGCCATCATCTTATTTCATGCTCGACCGTGCACCATCAAACGTGACCACTAGTTCTCCGCTTTGAGCCTCTGACAATGATGGCTCAGCCGACATGTTCAGCTGGCTGATGCCGTTCACATTTATAATGATGCGCTGCTTTCCATTCTCCGCAGAATGGGGTTCCTCAGCATTTAAATAGGCCGTCATCTTATTTCATGCTCAACCGTGCACCATCAAACAGGACCACTATTTATACGCTTTAAGCCTCTGACATTGATGGCTCAGCCGACACGTTCAGCTGGCTGATGGTGTTCACATTTATAATGTGCTGCTTTCCATTCTCCGCAGAATGGGGTTCCTCAGCATTTAAATAGGCCGTCATCTTATTTCATGCTCAACCGTGCACCATCAAACGGGACCACTAGTTCACAACTTTAAGCCTCTGACATTGATGGTTCAGCCGACACGTTCAGCTGGCTAATGCCGTTCACATTTATAATGATGTGCTGCTTTTCATTCTCCGCAGAATGGGGTTCCTCAGCAATTAAATAGTCCCTTTTCATTATGCTCGAGCATGCACCATCAGACGTGACCACTAGTTCCCAGATTTAAGCCTCTGATATGGATGGCTCAGCCGACACGTTCAGCTGGCTGATGCTTTTCACATTTATAATGATGCGCTGCTTTCCATTCTCCGCAGAATGGGGTTCCTCAGCATTTAAATAGGCCGTCATCTTATTTCATGCTCAACCGTACACCATCAAACGGGACCACTATTTCTCTGCTTTAAGCCTCTGACATTGATGGCTCAGCCGACACGTTCAGCTGGCTGATGCTGTTCACATTTATAATGTGCTGCTTTCCATTCTCCATAGAATGGGGTTCCTCAGCATTTAAATAGGCCGTCATCTTATTTCATGCTCAACCGTGCACCATCAAACGGGACCACTAGTTCACAACATTAAGCCTCTGACATTGATGGCTCAGCCGACACGTTCAGCTGGCTGATACCGTTCACATTTATAATGATGTGTTGCTTTCCATTCTCCGCAGAATGGGGTTCCTCAGCATTTAAATAGGCCATCATCTTATATCATGCTCGACCGTGCACCATCAAACTGGACCACTATTTATACGCTTTAAGCCTCTGACATTGATGGTTCAGCCGACACGTTCAGCTGGCTAATGCCGTTCACATTTATAATGATGTGCTGCTTTCCATTCTCCGCAGAATGGGGTTCCTCAGCATTTAAATAGGCCATCATCTTATTTCATGCTCGACCGTGCACCATCAAACGTGACCACTAGTTCTCCGCTTTGAGCCTCTGACAATGATGGCTCAGCCGACATGTTCAGCTGGCTGATGCCGTTCACATTTATAATGATGCGCTGCTTTCCATTCTCCGCAGAATGGGGTTCCTCAGCATTTAAATAGGCCATCATCTTATTTCATGCTCGAGCATGCACCATCAAACGGGACCACTATTTCTCTGCTTTAAGCCTCTGACATTGATGGCTCAGCCGACACGTTCAGCTGGCTGATGCCGTTCACATTTATAATGATGCGCTGCTTTCCATTCTCCGCAGAATGGGGTTCCTCAGCATTTAAATAGGCCGTCATCTTATTTCATGCTCGACCGTGCACCACCAAACGGGACCACTAGTTTACAACTTTAAGCCTCTGACATTGATAGCTCAGCCGACACGTTCAGCTGGCTGATACCGTTCACATTTATAATGATGTGCTGCTTTCCATTCTCCGCAGAATGGGGTTCCTCAGCATTTAAATAGGCCGTCATCTTAATTCATGCTCGACCGTGCACCATCAAACGTGACCATTAGTTCTCCGCTTTGAGCCTCTGACATTGATGGCTCAGCCGACACGTTCAGCTGGCTGATACCGTTCACATTTATAATGATGCACTGCTTTCCATTCTCCGCAGAATGGGTTTCCTCAGCATTTAAATAGGCCGTCATCTTATTTCATGCTCGACCGTGCACCATCAAACGGGACCACTAGTTCACAACTTTAAGCCTCTGATATTGATGGTTCAGCCGACACGTTCAGCTGGCTGATGCTGTTCACATTTATAATGTGCTGCTTTCCATTCTCCGCAGAATGGGGTTCCTCAGCATTTAAATAGGCCGTCATCTTATTTCATGCTCAACCGTGCACCATCAAACAGGACCACTATTTATACGCTTTAAGCCTCTGACATTGATGGCTCAGCCGACACGTTCAGCTGGCTGATGCTGTTCACATTTATAATGTGCTGCTTTCCATTCTCCGCAGAATGGGGTTCCTCAGCATTTAAATAGGCCATCATCTTGTTTCATGCTCAACCGTGCACCATCAAACGGGACCACTAGTTCACAACTTTAAGCCTCTGACATTGATGGTTCAGCCGACACGTTCAGCTGGCTGATGCTGTTCACATTTATAATGATGTGCTGCTTTCCATTCTCCGCAGAATGGGTTTCCTCAGCATTTAAATAGGCCGTCATCTTATTTCATGCTCGACCGTGCACCATCAAACGGGACCACTAGTTCACAACTTTAAGCCTCTGATATTGATGGTTCAGCCGACACGTTCAGCTGGCTGATGCTGTTCACATTTATAATGTGCTGCTTTCCATTCTCCGCAGAATGGGGTTCCTCAGCATTTAAATAGGCCGTCATCTTATTTCATGCTCGACCGTGCACCATCAAAAGGGACCACTAGTTCACAACTTTAAGCCTCTGATATTGATGGTTCAGCCGACACGTTCAGCTGGCTGATGCTGTTCACATTTATAATGTGCTGCTTTCCATTCTCCGCAGAATGGGGTTCCTCAGCATTTAAATAGGCCGTCATCTTATTTCATGCTCAACCGTGCACCATCAAACAGGACCACTATTTATACGCTTTAAGCCTCTGACATTGATGGCTCAGCCGACACGTTCAGCTGGCTGATGCTGTTCACATTTATAATGTGCTGCTTTCCATTCTCCGCAGAATGGGGTTCCTCAGCATTTAAATAGGCCGTCATCTTATTTCATGCTCAACCGTGCACCATCAAACGGGACCACTAGTTCACAACTTTAAGCCTCTGACATTGATGGTTCAGCCGACACGTTCAGCTGGCTAATGCCGTTCACATTTATAATGATGTGCTGCTTTCCATTCTCCGCAGAATGGGGTTCCTCAGCATTTAAATAAGCCGTCATCTTATTTCATGCTCGACCGTGCACCATCAAACGGGACTACTATTTCTCTGCTTTAAGCCTCTGACATTGATGGTTCAGCTGACACGTTCAGCTGGCTGATGCTGTTCACATTTATAATGTGCTGCTTTCCATTCTCCGCAGAATGGGGTTCCTCAGCAATTAAATAGTCCCTTTTCATTATGCTCGAGCATGCACCATCAAACGTGACCACTAGTTCCCAGATTTAAGCCTCTGATATGGATGGCTCAGCCGACACGTTCAGCAGGCTGATACCGTTCACATTTATAATGATGTGCTGCTTTCCATTCTCCGCAGAATGGGGTTCCTCAGCATTTAAATAGGCCGTCATCTTATTTCATGCTCAACCGTGCACCATCAAACAGGACCACTATTTATACGCTTTAAGCCTCTGACATTGATGGCTCAGCCGACACGTTCAGCTGGCTGATGCTGTTCACATTTATAATGTGCTGCTTTCCATTCTCCGCAGAATGGGGTTCCTCAGCATTTAAATAGGCCATCATCTTATTTCATGCTCGACCGTGCACCATCAAACGTGACCACTAGTTCTCCGCTTTGAGCCTCTGACAATGATGGCTCAGCCGACATGTTCAGCTGGCTGATGCCGTTCACATTTATAATGATGCGCTGCTTTCCATTCTCCGCAGAATGGGGTTCCTCAGCATTTAAATAGGCCGTCATCTTATTTCATGCTCAACCGTGCACCATCAAACAGGACCACTATTTATACGCTTTAAGCCTCTGACATTGATGGCTCAGCCGACACGTTCAGCTGGCTGATGGTGTTCACATTTATAATGTGCTGCTTTCCATTCTCCGCAGAATGGGGTTCCTCAGCATTTAAATAGGCCGTCATCTTATTTCATGCTCAACCGTGCACCATCAAACGGGACCACTAGTTCACAACTTTAAGCCTCTGACATTGATGGTTCAGCCGACACGTTCAGCTGGCTAATGCCGTTCACATTTATAATGATGTGCTGCTTTTCATTCTCCGCAGAATGGGGTTCCTCAGCAATTAAATAGTCCCTTTTCATTATGCTCGAGCATGCACCATCAGACGTGACCACTAGTTCCCAGATTTAAGCCTCTGATATGGATGGCTCAGCCGACACGTTCAGCTGGCTGATGCTTTTCACATTTATAATGATGCGCTGCTTTCCATTCTCCGCAGAATGGGGTTCCTCAGCATTTAAATAGGCCGTCATCTTATTTCATGCTCAACCGTACACCATCAAACGGGACCACTATTTCTCTGCTTTAAGCCTCTGACATTGATGGCTCAGCCGACACGTTCAGCTGGCTGATGCTGTTCACATTTATAATGTGCTGCTTTCCATTCTCCATAGAATGGGGTTCCTCAGCATTTAAATAGGCCGTCATCTTATTTCATGCTCAACCGTGCACCATCAAACGGGACCACTAGTTCACAACATTAAGCCTCTGACATTGATGGCTCAGCCGACACGTTCAGCTGGCTGATACCGTTCACATTTATAATGATGTGTTGCTTTCCATTCTCCGCAGAATGGGGTTCCTCAGCATTTAAATAGGCCATCATCTTATATCATGCTCGACCGTGCACCATCAAACTGGACCACTATTTATACGCTTTAAGCCTCTGACATTGATGGTTCAGCCGACACGTTCAGCTGGCTAATGCCGTTCACATTTATAATGATGTGCTGCTTTCCATTCTCCGCAGAATGGGGTTTCTCAGCATTTAAATAGGCCATCATCTTATTTCATGCTCGACCGTGCACCATCAAACGTGACCACTAGTTCTCCGCTTTGAGCCTCTGACAATGATGGCTCAGCCGACATGTTCAGCTGGCTGATGCCGTTCACATTTATAATGATGCGCTGCTTTCCATTCTCCGCAGAATGGGGTTCCTCAGAAATTAAATAGTCCCTTTTCATTATGCTCGAGCATGCACCATCAAACGTGACCACTAGTTCCCAGATTTAAGCCTCTGATATGGATGGCTCAGCCGACACGTTCAGCTGGCTGATACCGTTCACATTTATAATGATGTGCTGCTTTCCATTCTCCGCAGAATGGGGTTCCTCAGCATTTAAATAGGCCGTCATCTTATTTCATGCTCAACCGTGCACCATCAAACGGGACCACTAGTTCACAACATTAAGCCTCTGACATTGATGGCTCAGCCGACACGTTCAGCTGGCTGATACCGTTCACATTTATAATGATGTGTTGCTTTCCATTCTCCGCAGAATGGGGTTCCTCAGCATTTAAATAGGCCATCATCTTATATCATGCTCGACCGTGCACCATCAAACTGGACCACTATTTATACGCTTTAAGCCTCTGACATTGATGGTTCAGCCGACACGTTCAGCTGGCTAATGCCGTTCACATTTATAATGATGTGCTGCTTTCCATTCTCCGCAGAATGGGGTTCCTCAGCATTTAAATAGATCATCATCTTATTTCATGCTCGACCGTGCACCATCAAACGTGACCACTAGTTCTCCGCTTTGAGCCTCTGACAATGATGGCTCAACCGACATGTTCAGCTGGCTGATGCCGTTCACATTTATAATGATGCGCTGCTTTCCATTCTCCGCAGAATGGGGTTCCTCAGCAATTAAATAGTCCCTTTTCATTATGCTCGAGCATGCACCATCAAACGTGACCACTAGTTCCCAGATTTAAGCCTCTGATATGGATGGCTCAGCCGACACGTTCAGCAGGCTGATACCGTTCACATTTATAATGATGTGCTGCTTTCCATTCTCCGCAGAATGGGGTTCCTCAGCATTTAAATAGGCCGTCATCTTATTTCATGCTCGACCGTGCACCACCAAACGGGACCACTATTTATACGCTTTAAGCCTCTGACATTGATGGTTCAGCCGACACGTTCAGCTGGCTAATGCCGTTCACATTTATAATGATGTGCTGCTTTCCATTCTCCGCAGAATGGGGTTCCTCAGCATTTAAATAGTCCCTTTTCATTATGCTCGAGCATGCACCATCAAACGTGACCACTAGTTCCCAGATTTAAGCCTCTGATATGGATGGCTCAGCCGACACGTTCAGCTGGCTGATGCCGTTCACATTCATAATGATGCGCTGCTTTCCATTCTCCGCAGAATGGGGTTCCTCAGCATTTAAATAGGCCGTCATCTTATTTCATGCTCGACCGTGCACCATCAAACGGGACCACTAGTTCACAACTTTAAGCCTCTGATATTGATGGTTCAGCCGACACGTTCAGCTGGCTGATGCTGTTCACATTTATAATGTGCTGCTTTCCATTCTCCGCAGAATGGGGTTCCTCAGCATTTAAATAGGCCGTCATCTTATTTCATGCTCAACCGTGCACCATCAAACGGGACCACTATTTCTCTGCTTTAAGCCTCTGACATTGATGGCTCAGCCGACACGTTCAGCTGGCTGATGCCGTTCACATTTATAATGATGCGCTGCTTTCCATTCTCCGCAGAATGGGGTTCCTCAGCATTTAAATAGGCCGTCATCTTATTTCATGCTCGACCGTGCACCACCAAACGGGACCACTAGTTTACAACTTTAAGCCTCTGACATTGATAGCTCAGCCGACACGTTCAGCTGGCTGATACCGTTCACATTTATAATGATGTGCTGCTTTCCATTCTCCGCAGAATGGGGTTCCTCAGCATTTAAATAGGCCGTCATCTTAATTCATGCTCGACCGTGCACCATCAAACGTGACCATTAGTTCTCCGCTTTGAGCCTCTGACATTGATGGCTCAGCCGACACGTTCAGCTGGCTGATACCGTTCACATTTATAATGATGCACTGCTTTCCATTCTCCGCAGAATGGGTTTCCTCAGCATTTAAATAGGCCGTCATCTTATTTCATGCTCGACCGTGCACCATCAAACGGGACCACTAGTTCACAACTTTAAGCCTCTGATATTGATGGTTCAGCCGACACGTTCAGCTGGCTGATGCTGTTCACATTTATAATGTGCTGCTTTCCATTCTCCGCAGAATGGGGTTCCTCAGCATTTAAATAGGCCGTCATCTTATTTCATGCTCAACCGTGCACCATCAAACAGGACCACTATTTATACGCTTTAAGCCTCTGACATTGATGGCTCAGCCGACACGTTCAGCTGGCTGATGCTGTTCACATTTATAATGTGCTGCTTTCCATTCTCCGCAGAATGGGGTTCCTCAGCATTTAAATAGGCCATCATCTTGTTTCATGCTCAACCGTGCACCATCAAACGGGACCACTAGTTCACAACTTTAAGCCTCTGACATTGATGGTTCAGCCGACACGTTCAGCTGGCTGATGCTGTTCACATTTATAATGATGTGCTGCTTTCCATTCTCCGCAGAATGGGTTTCCTCAGCATTTAAATAGGCCGTCATCTTATTTCATGCTCGACCGTGCACCATCAAACGGGACCACTAGTTCACAACTTTAAGCCTCTGATATTGATGGTTCAGCCGACACGTTCAGCTGGCTGATGCTGTTCACATTTATAATGTGCTGCTTTCCATTCTCCGCAGAATGGGGTTCCTCAGCATTTAAATAGGCCGTCATCTTATTTCATGCTCAACCGTGCACCATCAAACGGGACCACTAGTTCACAACTTTAAGCCTCTGACATTGATGGTTCAGCCGACACGTTCAGCTGGCTAATGCCGTTCACATTTATAATGATGTGCTGCTTTCCATTCTCCGCAGAATGGGGTTCCTCAGCATTTAAATAAGCCGTCATCATATTTCATGCTCGACCGTGCACCATCAAACGGGACCACTATTTCTCTGCTTTAAGCCTCTGACATTGATGGTTCAGCTGACACGTTCAGTTGGCTGATGCTGTTCACATTTATAATGTGCTGCTTTCCATTCTCCGCAGAATGGGGTTCCTCAGCAATTAAATAGTCCCTTTTCATTATGCTCGAGCATGCACCATCAAACGTGACCACTAGTTCCCAGATTTAAGCCTCTGATATGGATGGCTCAGCCGACACGTTCAGCTGGCTGATGCCGTTCACATTTATAATGATGTGCTGCTTTCCATTCTCTGCAGAATGGGGTTCCTCAGCATTTAAATAGGCCGTCATCTTATTTCATGCTCGACCGTGCACCATCAAACGGGACCACTAGTTCACAACTTTAAGCCTCTGATATTGATGGTTCAGCCGACACGTTCAGCTGGCTGATGCTGTTCACATTTATAATGTGCTGCTTTCCATTCTCCGCAGAATGGGGTTCCTCAGCAATTAAATAGTCCCTTTTCATTATGCTCGAGCATGCACCATCAAACGTGACCACTAGTTCCCAGATTTAAGCCTCTGATATGGATGGCTCAGCCGACACGTTCAGCTGGCTGATGCTGTTCACATTTATAATGTGCTGCTTTCCATTCTCCGCAGAATGGAGTTCCTCAGCATTTAAATAGGCCGTCATCTTATTTCATGCTCAACCGTGCACCATCAAACAGGACCACTATTTATACAATTTAAGCCTCTGACATTGATGGCTCAGCCGACACGTTCAGCTGGCTGATGCTTTTCACATTTATAATGATGCGCTGCTTTCCATTCTCCGCAGAATGGGGTTCCTCAGCATTTAAATAGGCCATCATCTTATATCATGCTCGACCGTGCCCCATCAAACTGGACCACTAGTTCACAACTTTAAGCCTCTGATATTGATGGTTCAGCCGACACGTTCAGCTGGCTGATGCTGTTCACATTTATAATGTGCTGCTTTCCATTCTCCGCAGAATGGGGTTCCTCAGCATTAAAATAGGCCGTCATCTTATTTCATGCTCAACCGTGCACCATCAAACAGGACCACTATTTATACGCTTTAAGCCTCTGACTTTGTTGGCTCAGCCGACACGTTCAGCTGGCTGATGCTGTTCACATTTATAATGTGCTGCTTTCCATTCTTCGCAGAATGGGGTTCCTCAGCATTTAAATAGGCCGTCATCTTATTTCATGCTCAACCGTGCACCATCAAACGGGACCACTATTTCACAACTATAAGCCTCTGACATTGATGGTTCAGCCGACACGTTCAGCTGGCTAATGCTGTTCACATTTATAATGATGTGCTGCTTTCCATTCTCCGCAGAATGGGGTTCCTCAGCATTTAAATAAGCCGTCATCTTATTTCATGCTCGAAGGTGCACCATCAAACGGGACCACTATTTCTCTGCTTTAAGCCTCTGACATTGATGGCTCAGCTGACACGTTCAGCTGGCTGATGCCGTTCACATTTATAATGATGCGCTGCTTTCCATTCTCCGCAGAATGGGGTTCCTCAGCATTTAAATAGGCCGTCATCTTATTTCATGCTCGACCGTGCACCACCAAACGGGACCACTAGTTTACAACTTTAAGCCTCTGACATTGATAGCTCAGCCGACACGTTCAGCTGGCTGATACCGTTCACATTTATAATGATGTGCTGCTTTCCATTCTCCGCAGAATGGGGTTCCTCAGCATTTAAATAGGCCGTCATCTTATATCATGCTCGACCGTGCCCCATCAAACTGGACCACTAGTTCACAACTTTAAGCCTCTGATATTGATGGTTCAGCCGACACGTTCAGCTGGCTGATGCTGTTCACATTTATAATGTGCTGCTTTCCATTCTCCGCAGAATGGGGTTCCTCAGCATTTAAATAGGCCGTCATCTTATTTCATGCTCAACCGTGCACCATCAAACGGGACCACTATTTCACAACTTTAAGCCTCTGACATTGATGGTTCAGCCGACACGTTCAGCTGGCTAATGCTGTTCACATTTATAATGATGTGCTGCTTTCCATTCTCCGCAGAATGGGGTTCCTCAGCATTTAAATAAGCCGTCATCTTATTTCATGCTCGACCGTGCACCACCAAACGGGACCACTATTTTTCTGCTTTAAGCCTCTGACATTGATGGCTCAGCCGACACGTTCAGCTGGCTGATGCCGTTCACATTTATAATGATGCGCTGCTTTCCATTCTCCGCAGAATGGGGTTCCTCAGCATTTAAATAGGCCGTCATCTTATTTCATGCTCGACCGTGCACCACCAAACGGGACCACTAGTTTACAACTTTAAGCCTCTGACATTGATAGCTCAGCCGACACGTTCAGCTGGCTGATACCGTTCACATTTATAATGATGTGCTGCTTTCCATTCTCCGCAGAATGGGGTTCCTCAGCATTTAAATAGGCCGTCATCTTATTTCATGCTCAACCGTGCACCATCAAACGGGACCACTAGTTCACAACATTAAGCCTCTGACATTGATGGCTCAGCCGACACGTTCAGCTGGCTGATACCGTTCACATTTATAATGATGTGTTGCTTTCCATTCTCCGCAGAATGGGGTTCCTCAGCATTTAAATAGGCCATCATCTTATATCATGCTCGACCGTGCCCCATCAAACTGGACCACTATTTATACGCTTTAAGCCTCTGACATTGATGGTTCAGCCGACACGTTCAGCTGGCTGATGCTGTTCACATTTATAATGATGTGCTGCTTTCCATTCTCCGAAGAATGGGGTTCCTCAGCATTTAAATAGGCCGTCATCTTATTTCATGCTCAACCGTGCACCAAACGGGACCACTATTTCACAACTTTAAGCCTCTGACATTGATGGTTCAGCTGACACGTTCAGCTGGCTGATACCGTTGACATTTATAAAGATGTGCTGCTTTCCATTCTCCGCAGAATGGGGTTCCTCAGCATTTAAATAGGCCGTCATCTTATATCATGCTCGACCGTGCCCCATCAAACTGGACCACTAGTTCACAACTTTAAGCCTCTGATATTGATGGTTCAGCCGACACGTTCAGCTGGCTGATGCTGTTCACATTTATAATGTGCTGCTTTCCATTCTCCGCAGAATGGGGTTCCTCAGCATTTAAATAGGCCGTCATCTTATTTCATGCTCAACCGTGCACCATCAAACGGGACCACTATTTCACAACTTTAAGCCTCTGACATTGATGGTTCAGCCGACACGTTCAGCTGGCTAATGCTGTTCACATTTATAATGATGTGCTGCTTTCCATTCTCCGCAGAATGGGGTTCCTCAGCATTTAAATAAGCCGTCATCTTATTTCATGCTCGACCGTGCACCATCAAACGGGACCACTATTTCTCTGCTTTAAGCCTCTGACATTGATGGCTCAGCCGACACGTTCAGCTGGCTGATGCCGTTCACATTTATAATGATGCGCTGCTTTCCATTCTCCGCAGAATGGGGTTCCTCAGCATTTAAATAGGCCGTCATCTTATTTCATGCTCGACCGTGCACCACCAAACGGGACCACTAGTTTACAACTTTAAGCCTCTGACATTGATAGCTCAGCCGACACGTTCAGCTGGCTGATACCGTTCACATTTATAATGATGTGCTGCTTTCCATTCTCCGCAGAATGAGGTTCCTCAGCATTTAAATAGGCCGTCATCTTATTTCATGCTCAACCGTGCACCATCAAACGGGACCACTAGTTCACAACATTAAGCCTTTGACATTGATGGCTCAGCCGACACGTTCAGCTGGCTGATACCGTTCACATTTATAATGATGTGTTGCTTTCCATTCTCCGCAGAATGGGGTTCCTCAGCATTTAAATAGGCCATCATCTTATATCATGCTCGACCGTGCCCCATCAAACTGGACCACTATTTATACGCTTTAAGCCTCTGACATTGATGGTTCAGCCGACACGTTCAGCTGGCTAATGCCGTTCACATTTATAATGATGTGCTGCTTTCCATTCTCCGCAGAATGGGGTTCCTCAGCATTTAAATAGGCCGTCATCTTATTTCATGCTCGACCGTGCACCATCAAACGGGACCACTAGTTCACAACTTTAAGCCTCTGATATTGATGGTTCAGCAGACACGTTCAGCTGGCTGATGCTGTTCACATTTATAATGAGCTGCTTTCCATTCTCCGCAGAATGGGGTTCCTCAGCATTTAAATAGGCCGTCATCTTATTTCATGCTCAACCGTGCACCATCAAACAGGACCACTATTTATACGCTTTAAGCCTCTGACATTGATGGCTCAGCCGACACGTTCAGCTGGCTGATGCTGTTCACATTTATAATGTGCTGCTTTCCATTCTCCGCAGAATGGGGTTCCTCAGCATTTAAATAGGCCATCATCTTATTTCATGCTCAACCGTGCACCATCAAACGGGACCACTACTTCACAACTTTAAGCCTCTGACATTGATGGTTCAGCCGACACGTTCAGCTGGCTAATGCCGTTCACATTTATAATGATGTGCTGCTTTCCATTCTCCGCAGAATGGGGTTCCTCAGCAATTAAATAGTGCCTTTTCATTATGCTCGAGCATGCACCATCAGACGTGACCACTAGTTCCCAGATTTAAGCCTCTGATATGGATGGCTCAGCCGACACGTTCAGCTGGCTGATGCTTTTCACATTTATAATGATTCGCTGCTTTCCATTCTCCGCAGAATGGGGTTCCTCAGCATTTAAATAGGCCGTCATCTTATTTCATGCTTGACCGTGCACCATCAAACGGGACCACTAGTTCACAACTTTAAGCCTCTGATATTGATGGTTCAGCCGACACGTTCAGCTGGCTGATGCTGTTCACATTTATAATGTGCTGCTTTCCATTCTCTGCAGAATGGGGTTCCTCAGCATTTAAATAGGCCGTCATCTTATTTCATGCTCAACCGTGCACCATCAAACGGGACCACTAGTTCACAACTTTAAGCCTCTGGCATTGATGGCTCAGCCGACACGTTCAGCTGGCTGATACCGTTCACATTTATAATGTGCTGCTTTCCATTCTCCGCAGAATGGGGTTCCTCAGCATTTAAATAGGCCATCATCTTATATCATGCTCGACCGTGCCCCATCAAACTGGACCACTAGTTCACAACTTTAAGCCTCTGATATTGATGGTTCAGCCGACACGTTCAGCTGGCTGATGCTGTTCACATTTATAATGTGCTGCTTTCCATTCTCCGCAGAATGGGGTTCCTCAGCATTTAAATAGGCCGTCATCTTATTTCATGCTCAACCGTGCACCATCAATCGGGACCACTATTTCTCTGCTTTAAGCCTCTAACATTGATGGCTCAGCCGACACGTTCAGCTGGCTGATGCCGTTCACATTTATAATGATGCGCTGCTTTCCATTCTCCGCAGAATGGGGTTCCTCAGCATTTAAATAGGCCGTCATCTTATTTCATGCTCGACCGTGCACCACCAAACGGGACCACTAGTTTACAACTTTAAGCCTCTGACATTGATAGCTCAGCCGACACGTTCAGCTGGCTGATACCGTTCACATTTATAATGATGCGCTGCTTTCCATTCTCTGCAGAATGGGGTTCCTCAGCATTTAAATAGGCCGTCATCTTATTTCATGCTCAACCGTGCACCATCAAACGGGACCACTATTTCACAACTTTAAGCCTCTGACATTGATGGTTCAGCCGACACGTTCAGCTGGCTGATGCTGTTCACATTTATAATGTGCTGCTTTCCATTCTCCACAGAATGGGGTTCCTCAGCATTTAAATAGGCCGTCATCTTATTTCATGCTCAACCGTGCACCATCAAACGGGACCACTAGTTCACAACATTAAGCCTCTGACATTGATGGTTCAGCCGACACGTTCAGCTGGCTGATACCGTTCACATTTATAATGATGTGCTGCTTTCCATTCTCCGCAGAATGGGGTTCCTCAGCATTTAAATAGGCCGTCATCTTATTTCATGCTCAACCGTGCACCATCAAACGGGACCACTAGTTCACAACTTTAAGCCTCTGACATTGATGGTTCAGCCGACACGTTCAGCTGGCTAATGCCGTTCACATTTATAATGATGTGCTGCTTTCCATTCTCCGCAGAATGGGGTTCCTCAGCAATTAAATAGTCCCTTTTCATTATGCTCGAGCATGCACCATCAAACGTGACCACTAGTTCCCAGATTTAAGCCTCTGATATGGATGGCTCAGCCGACACGTTCAGCTGGCTAATGCTGTTCACATTTATAACGATGTGCTGCTTTCCATTCTCCGCAGAATGGGGTTCCTCAGCATTTAAATAAGCCGTCATCTTATTTCATGCTCGACCGTGCACCATCAAACGGGACCACTATTTCTCTGCTTTAAGCCTCTGACATTGATGGCTCAGCCGACACGTTCAGCTGGCTGATGCCGTTCACATTTATAATGATGCGCTGCTTTCCATTCTCCGCAGAATGGGGTTCCTCAGCATTTAAATAGGCCGTCATCTTATTTCATGCTCGACCGTGCACCACTAAACGGGACCACTAGTTTACAACTTTAAGCCTCTGACATTGATAGCTCAGCCGACACGTTCAGCTGGCTGATGCTGTTCACATTTATAATGATGTGCTGCTTTCCATTCTCCGCAGAATGGGGTTCCTCAGCATTTAAATAGGCCGTCATCTTATTTCATGCTCGACCGTGCACCACCAAACGGGACCACTATTTATACGCTTTAAGCCTCTGACATTGATGGTTCAGCCGACACGTTCAGCTGGCTAATGCCGTTCACATTTATAATGATGTGCTGCTTTCCATTCTCCGCAGAATGGGGTTCCTCAGCATTTAAATAAGCCGTCATCTTATTTCATGCTCGACCGTGCACCATCAAACGGGACCACTAATTCTCTGCTTTAAGCCTCTGACATTGATGGCTCAGCCGACACGTTCAGCTGGCTGATGCTGTTCACATTTATAATGTGCTGCTTTCCATTCTCCGCAGAATGGGGTTCCTCAGCATTTAAATAGGCCGTCATCTTATTTCATGCTCAACCGTGCACCATCAAACGGGACCACTAATTCTCTGCTTTAAGCCTCTGACATTGATGGCTCAGCCGACACGTTCAGCTGGCTGATGCCGTTCACATTTATAATGATGCGCTGCTTTCCATTCTCCGCAGAATGGGGTTCCTCAGCATTTAAATAGGCCGTCATCTTATTTCATGCTCGACCGTGCACCACCAAACGGGACCACTAGTTTACAACTTTAAGCCTCTGACATTGATAGCTCAGCCGACACGTTCAGCTGGCTGATACCGTTCACATTTATAATGATGTGCTGCTTTCCATTCTCCGCAGAATGGGGTTCCTCAGCATTTAAATAGGCCGTCATCTTAATTCATGCTCGACCGTGCACCATCAAACGTGACCACTAGTTCTCCGCTTTGAGCCTCTGACATTGATGGCTCAGCCGACACGTTCAGCTGGCTGATACCGTTCACATTTATAATGATGCGCTGCTTTCCATTCTCCGCAGAATGGGGTTCCTCAGCATTTAAATAGGCCGTCATCTTATTTCATGCTCGACCGTGCACCATCAAAAGGGACCACTAGTTCACAACTTTAAGCCTCTGACATTGATGGTTCAGCCGACACGTTCAGCTGGCTGATGCTGTTTACATTTATAATGATGTGCTGCTTTCCATTCTCCGCAGAATGGGTTTCCTCAGCATTTAAATAGGCCGTCATCTTATTTCATGCTCGACCGTGCACCATCAAAAGGGACCACTAGTTCACAACTTTAAGCCTCTGATATTGATGGTTCAGCCGACACGTTCAGCTGGCTGATGCTGTTCACATTTATAATGTGCTGCTTTCCATTCTCCGCAGAATGGGGTTCCTCAGCATTTAAATAGGCCGTCATCTTATTTCATGCTCGACCGTGCACCATCAAAAGGGACCACTAGTTCACAACTTTAAGCCTCTGATATTGATGGTTCAGCCGACACGTTCAGCTGGCTGATGCTGTTCACATTTATAATGTGCTGCTTTCCATTCTCCGCAGAATGGGGTTCCTCAGCATTTAAATAGGCCGTCATCTTATTTCATGCTCAACCGTGCACCATCAAACAGGACCACTATTTATACGCTTTAAGCCTCTGACATTGATGGCTCAGCCGACACGTTCAGCTGGCTGATGCTGTTCACATTTATAATGTGCTGCTTTCCATTCTCCGCAGAATGGGGTTCCTCAGCATTTAAATAGGCCGTCATCTTATTTCATGCTCAACCGTGCACCATCAAACGGGACCACTAGTTCACAACTTTAAGCCTCTGACATTGATGGTTCAGCCGACACGTTCAGCTGGCTAATGCCGTTCACATTTATAATGATGTGCTGCTTTCCATTCTCCGCAGAATGGGGTTCCTCAGCATTTAAATAAGCCGTCATCTTATTTCATGCTCGACCGTGCACCATCAAACGGGACTACTATTTCTCTGCTTTAAGCCTCTGACATTGATGGTTCAGCTGACACGTTCAGCTGGCTGATGCTGTTCACATTTATAATGTGCTGCTTTCCATTCTCCGCAGAATGGGGTTCCTCAGCAATTAAATAGTCCCTTTTCATTATGCTCGAGCATGCACCATCAAACGTGACCACTAGTTCCCAGATTTAAGCCTCTGATATGGATGGCTCAGCCGACACGTTCAGCTGGCTGATGCCGTTCACATTTATAATGATGCGCTGCTTTCCATTCTCCGCAGAATGGGGTTCCTCAGCATTTAAATAGGCCGTCATCTTATTTCATGCTCGACCGTGCACCATCAAACGGGACCACTAGTTCACAACTTTAAGCCTCTGATATTGATGGTTCAGCCGACACGTTCAGCTGGCTGATGCTGTTCACATTTATAATGTGCTGCTTTCCATTCTCCGCAGAATGGGGTTCCTCAGCATTTAAATAGGCCGTCATCTTAATTCATGCTCGACCGTGCACCATCAAACGTGACCACTAGTTCTCCGTTTTGAGCCTCTGACATTGATGGTTCAGGCGACACGTTCAGCTGGCTGATGCTGTTCACATTTATAATGTGCTGCTTTCCATTCTCCGCAGAATGGGGTTCCTCAGCAATTAAATAGTCCCTTTTCATTATGCTCGAGCATGCACCATCAAACGTGACCACTAGTTCCCAGATTTAAGCCTCTGATATGGATGGCTCAGCCGACACGTTCAGCAGGCTGATACCGTTCACATTTATAATGATGTGCTGCTTTCCATTCTCCGCAGAATGGGGTTCCTCAGCATTTAAATAGGCCGTCATCTTATTTCATGCTCAACCGTGCACCATCAAACAGGACCACTATTTATACGCTTTAAGCCTCTGACATTGATGGCTCAGCCGACACGTTCAGCTGGCTGATGCTGTTCACATTTATAATGTGCTGCTTTCCATTCTCCGCAGAATGGGGTTCCTCAGCATTTAAATAGGCCATCATCTTATTTCATGCTCGACCGTGCACCATCAAACGTGACCACTAGTTCTCCGCTTTGAGCCTCTGACAATGATGGCTCAGCCGACATGTTCAGCTGGCTGATGCCGTTCACATTTATAACGATGCGCTGCTTTCCATTCTCCGCAGAATGGGGTTCCTCAGCATTTAAATAGGCCGTCATCTTATTTCATGCTCAACCGTGCACCATCAAACGGGACCACTAGTTCACAACATTAAGCCTCTGACATTGATGGCTCAGCCGACACGTTCAGCTGGCTGATACCGTTCACATTTATAATGATGTGTTGCTTTCCATTCTCCGCAGAATGGGGTTCCTCAGCATTTAAATAGGCCATCATCTTATATCATGCTCGACCGTGCACCATCAAACTGGACCACTATTTATACGCTTTAAGCCTCTGACATTGATGGTTCAGCCGACACGTTCAGCTGGCTAATGCCGTTCACATTTATAATGATGTGCTGCTTTCCATTCTCCGCAGAATGGGGTTCCTCAGCATTTAAATAGGCCATCATCTTATTTCATGCTCGACCGTGCACCATCAAACGTGACCACTAGTTCTCCGCTTTGAGCCTCTGACAATGATGGCTCAGCCGACATGTTCAGCTGGCTGATGCCGTTCACATTTATAATGATGCGCTGCTTTCCATTCTCCGCAGAATGGGGTTCCTCAGAAATTAAATAGTCCCTTTTCATTATGCTCGAGCATGCACCATCAAACGTGACCACTAGTTCCCAGATTTAAGCCTCTGATATGGATGGCTCAGCCGACACGTTCAGCTGGCTGATACCGTTCACATTTATAATGATGTGCTGCTTTCCATTCTCCGCAGAATGGGGTTCCTCAGCATTTAAATAGGCCGTCATCTTATTTCATGCTCAACCGTGCACCATCAAACGGGACCACTAGTTCACAACATTAAGCCTCTGACATTGATGGCTCAGCCGACACGTTCAGCTGGCTGATACCGTTCACATTTATAATGATGTGTTGCTTTCCATTCTCCGCAGAATGGGGTTCCTCAGCATTTAAATAGGCCATCATCTTATATCATGCTCGACCGTGCACCATCAAACTGGACCACTATTTATACGCTTTAAGCCTCTGACATTGATGGTTCAGCCGACACGTTCAGCTGGCTAATGCCGTTCACATTTATAATGATGTGCTGCTTTCCATTCTCCGCAGAATGGGGTTCCTCAGCATTTAAATAGATCATCATCTTATTTCATGCTCGACCGTGCACCATCAAACGTGACCACTAGTTCTCCGCTTTGAGCCTCTGACAATGATGGCTCAGCCGACATGTTCAGCTGGCTGATGCCGTTCACATTTATAATGATGCGCTGCTTTCCATTCTCCGCAGAATGGGGTTCCTCAGCAATTAAATAGTCCCTTTTCATTATGCTCGAGCATGCACCATCAAACGTGACCACTAGTTCCCAGATTTAAGCCTCTGATATGGATGGCTCAGCCGACACGTTCAGCAGGCTGATACCGTTCACATTTATAATGATGTGCTGCTTTCCATTCTCCGCAGAATGGGGTTCCCCAGCATTTAAATAGTCCGTCATCTTATTTCATGCTCAACCGTGCACCATCAAAAAGGACCACTAGTTCACAACTTTAAGCCTCTGATATTGATGGTTCAGCCGACACGTTCAGCTGGCTGATGCTGTTCACATTTATAATGATGTGCTGCTTTCCATTCTCCGCAGAATGGGGTTCCTCAGCATTTAAATAGGCCGTCATCTTATTTCATGCTCGACCGTGCACCATCAAACGGGACCACTAGTTCACAACTTTAAGCCTCTGATATTGATCGTTCAGCCGACACGTTCAGCTGTCTGATGCTGTTCACATTTATAATGATGTGCTGCTTTCCATTCTCCGCAGAATGGGGTTCCTCAGCATTTAAATAGGCCATCATCTTATTTCATGCTCAACCGTGCACCATCAAACAGGACCACTATTTATACGCTTTAAGCCTGTGACTTTGTTGGCTCAGCCGACACGTTCAGCTGGCTGATGCCGTTCACATTTATAATGTGCTGCTTTCCATTCTCCGCAGAATGGGGTTCCTCAGCATTTAAATAGGCCGTCATCTTATTTCATGCTTGACCATGCACCATCAAACGGGACCACTAGTTTACAACTTTAAGCCTCTGACATTGATAGCTCAGCCGACACGTTCAGCTGGCTGATACCGTTCACATTTATAATGATGTGCTGCTTTCCATTCTCCGCAGAATGGGGTTCCTCAGCAATTAAATAGTCCCTTTTCATTATGCTCGAGCATGCACCATCAAACGTGACCACTAGTTCCCAGATTTAAGCCTCTGATATGGATGGCTCAGCCGACACGTTCAGCTGGCTGATGCTGTTCACATTTATAATGTGCTGCTTTCCATTCTCCACAGAATGGGGTTCCTCAGCATTTAAATAGGCCGTCATCTTATTTCATGCTCGACCGTGCACCATCAAACGGGACCACTAGTTCTCCGCTTTGAGCCTCTGACAATGATGGCTCAGCCGACACGTTCAGCTGGCTGATACCATTCACATTTATAATGATGCGCTGCTTTCCATTCTCCGCAGAATGGGGTTCCTCAGCATTTAAATAGGCCGTCATCTTATTTCATGCTCGACCGTGCACCATCAAACGGGACCACTAGTTCACAACTTTAAGCCTCTGACAATGATGGCTCAGCCGACACGTTCAGCTGGCTGATACCATTCACATTTATAATGATGCGCTGCTTTCCATTCTCCGCAGAATGGGGTTCCTCAGCATTTAAATAGGCCGTCATCTTATTTCATGCTCGACTGTGCACCATCAATCAGGACCACTGTTTCTCCGCTTTAAGCCTCTGACATTGGTGTCTCAGCCGACACGTTCAGCTGGCTGATGCTGTTCACATTTATAATGTGCTGCTTTCCATTCTCTGCAGAATGGGATTCCTCAGCATTTAAATAGGTCGTCATCTTATTTCATGCTCGACCGTGCACCACCAAACGGGACCACTAGTTTACAACTTTAAGCCTCTGACATTGATAGCTCAGCCGACACGTTCAGCTGGCTGATACCGTTCACATTTATAATGATGTGCTGCTTTCCATTCTCCGCAGAATGGGGTTCCTCAGCATTTAAATAGGCCGTCATCTTAATTCATGCTCGACCGTGCACCATCAAACGTGACCACTAGTTCTCCGCTTTGAGCCTCTGACATTGATGGCTCAGCCGACACGTTCAGCTGGCTGATACCGTTCACATTTATAATGATGCGCTGCTTTCCATTCTCCGCAGAATGGGGTTCCTCAGCATTTAAATAGGCCGTCATCTTATTTCATGCTCGACCGTGCACCATCAAAAGGGACCACTAGCTCACAACTTTAAGCCTCTGACATTGATGGTTCAGCCGACACGTTCAGCTGGCTGATGCTGTTCACATTTATAATGATGTGCTGCTTTCGATTCTCCGCAGAATGGGTTTCCTCAGCATTTAAATAGGCCGTCATCTTATTTCATGCTCGACCGTGCACCATCAAACGGGACCACTAGTTCACAACTTTAAGCCTCTGATATTGATGGTTCAGCCGACACGTTCAGCTGGCTGATGCTCTTCACATTTATAATGTGCTGCTTTCCATTCTCCGCAGAATGGGGTTCCTCAGCATTTAAATAGGCCGTCATCTTATTTCATGCTCAACCGTGCACCATCAAACGGGACCACTAGTTCACAACTTTAAGCCTCTGACATTGATGGTTCAGCCGACACGTTCAGCTGGCTAATGCCGTTCACATTTATAATGATGTGCTGCTTTCCATTCTCCGCAGAATGGGGTTCCTCAGCATTTAAATAAGCCGTCATCTTATTTCATGCTCGACCGTGCACCATCAAACGGGACCACTATTTCTCTGCTTTAAGCCTCTGACATTGATGGTTCAGCTGACACGTTCAGCTGGCTGCTGCTGTTCACATTTATAATGTGCTGCTTTCCATTCTCCGCAGAATGGGGTTCCTCAGCAATTAAATAGTCCCTTTTCATTATGCTCGAGCATGCACCATCAAACGTGACCACTAGTTCCCAGATTTAAGCCTCTGATATGGATGGCTCAGCCGACACGTTCAGCTGGCTGATGCCGTTCACATTTATAATGATGCGCTGCTTTCCATTCTCCGCAGAATGGGGTTCCTCAGCATTTAAATAGGCCGTCATCTTAATTCATGCTCGACCGTGCACCATCAAACGTGACCACTAGTTCTCCGCTTTGAGCCTCTGACATTGATGGTTCAGGCGACACGTTCAGCAGGCTGATACCGTTCACATTTATAATGATGTGCTGCTTTCCATTCTCCGCAGAATGGGGTTCCTCAGCATTTAAATAGGCCGTCATCTTATTTCATGCTCAACCGTGCACCATCAAACAGGACCACTATTTATACGCTTTAAGCCTCTGACATTGATGGCTCAGCCGACACGTTCAGCTGGCTGATGCTGTTCACATTTATAATGTGCTGCTTTCCATTCTCCGCAGAATGGGGTTCCTCAGCATTTAAATAGGCCGTCATCTTAATTCATGCTCGACCGTGCACCATCAAACGTGACCACTAGTTCTCCGCTTTGAGCCTCTGACATTGATGGCTCAGCCGACACGTTCAGCTGGCTGATACCGTTCACATTTATAATGATGCGCTGCTTTCCATTCTCCGCAGAATGGGGTTCCTCAGCATTTAAATAGGCCGTCATCTTATTTCATGCTCGACCGTGCACCATCAAAAGGGACCACTAGCTCACAACTTTAAGCCTCTGACATTGATGGTTCAGCCGACACGTTCAGCTGGCTGATGCTGTTCACATTTATAATGATGTGCTGCTTTCGATTCTCCGCAGAATGGGTTTCCTCAGCATTTAAATAGGCCGTCATCTTATTTCATGCTCGACCGTGCACCATCAAACGGGACCACTAGTTCACAACTTTAAGCCTCTGATATTGATGGTTCAGCCGACACGTTCAGCTGGCTAATGCCGTTCACATTTATAATGATGTGCTGCTTTCCATTCTCCGCAGAATGGGGTTCCTCAGCAATTAAATAGTCCCTTTTCATTATGCTCGAGCATGCACCATCAGACGTGACCACTAGTTCCCAGATTTAAGCCTCTGATATGGATGGCTCAGCCGACACCTTCAGCTGGCTGATGCTTTTCACATTTATAATGATGCGCTGCTTTCCATTCTCCGCAGAATGGGGTTCCTCAGCATTTAAATAGGCCATCATCTTATTTCATGCTCAACCGTGCACCATCAAACGGGACCACTATTTCACAACTATAAGCCTCTGACATTGATGGTTCAGCCGACACGTTCAGCTGGCTAATGCTGTTCACATTTATAATGATGTGCTGCTTTCCATTCTCCGCAGAATGGGGTTCCTCAGCATTTAAATAAGCCGTCATCTTATTTCATGCTCGAAGGTGCACCATCAAACGGGACCACTATTTCTCTGCTTTAAGCCTCTGACATTGATGGCTCAGCCGACACGTTCAGCTGGCTGATGCCGTTCACATTTATAATGATGCGCTGCTTTCCATTCTCCGCAGAATGGGGTTCCTCAGCATTTAAATAGGCCGTCATCTTATTTCATGCTCGACCGTGCACCACCAAACGGGACCACTAGTTTACAACTTTAAGCCTCTGACATTGATAGCTCAGCCGACACGTTCAGCTGGCTGATACCGTTCACATTTATAATGATGCGCTGCTTTCCATTCTCCGCAGAATGGGGTTCCTCAGCATTTAAATAGGCCGTCATCTTATTTCATGCTCGACCTTGCACCATCAAACGTGACCACTAGTTCTCCGCTTTGAGCCTCTGACAATGATGGCTCAGCCGACACGTTCAGCTGGCTGATACCGTTCACATTTATAATGATGTGCTGCTTTCCATTCTCCGCAGAATGGGGTTCCTCAGCATTTAAATAGGCCGTCATCTTATTTCATGCTCGACCGTGCACCATCAAACGGGACCACTAGTTCACAACTTTAAGCCTCTGATATTGATGGCTCAGCCGACACGTTCAGCTGGCTGATGCTGTTCACATTTATAATGTGCTGCTTTCCATTCTCCGCAGAATGGGGTTCCTCAGCATTTAAATAGGCCGTCATCTTATTTCATGCTCAACCGTGCACCATCAAACAGGACCACTATTTATACGCTTTAAGCCTCTGACATTGATGGTTCAGCCGACACGTTCAGCTGGCTAATGCCGTTCACATTTATAATGATGTGCTGCTTTCCATTCTCCGCAGAATGGGGTTCCTCAGCATTTAAATAAGCCGTCATCTTATTTCATGCTCGACCGTGCACCATCAAACGGGACCACTATTTCTCTGCTTTAAGCCTCTGACATTGATGGTTCAGCTGACACGTTCAGCTGGCTGATGCTGTTCACATTTATAATGTGCTGCTTTCCATTTTCCGCAGAATGGGGTTTCTCAGCATTTAAATAGGCCGTCATCTTATTTCATGCTCAACCGTGCACCATCAAACGGGACCACTAATTCTCTGCTTTAAGCCTCTGACATTGATGGCTCAGCCGACACGTTCAGCTGGCTGATGCCGTTCACATTTATAATGATGCGCTGCTTTCCATTCTCCGCAGAATGGGGTTCCTCAGCATTTAAATAGGCCGTCATCTTATTTCATGCTCGACCGTGCACCACCAAACGGGACCACTAGTTTACAACTTTAAGCCTCTGACATTGATAGCTCAGCCGACACGTTCAGCTGGCTGATACCGTTCACATTTATAATGATGTGCTGCTTTCCATTCTCCGCAGAATGGGGTTCCTCAGCATTTAAATAGGCCGTCATCTTAATTCATGCTCGACCGTGCACCATCAAACGTGACCACTAGTTCTCCGCTTTGAGCCTCTGACATTGATGGCTCAGCCGACACGTTCAGCTGGCTGATACCGTTCACATTTATAATGATGCGCTGCTTTCCATTCTCCGCAGAATGGGGTTCCTCAGCATTTAAATAGGCCGTCATCTTATTTCATGCTCGACCGTGCACCATCAAAAGGGACCACTAGTTCACAACTTTAAGCCTCTGACATTGATGGTTCAGCCGACACGTTCAGCTGGCTGATGCTGTTTACATTTATAATGATGTGCTGCTTTCCATTCTCCGCAGAATGGGTTTCCTCAGCATTTAAATAGGCCGTCATCTTATTTCATGCTCGACCGTGCACCATCAAACGGGACCACTAGTTCACAACTTTAAGCCTCTGATATTGATGGTTCAGCCGACACGTTCAGCTGGCTGATGCTGTTCACATTTATAATGTGCTGCTTTCCATTCTCCGCAGAATGGGGTTCCTCAGCATTTAAATAGGCCGTCATCTTATTTCATGCTCAACCGTGCACCATCAAACAGGACCACTATTTATACGCTTTAAGCCTCTGACATTGATGGCTCAGCCGACACGTTCAGCTGGCTGATGCTGTTCACATTTATAATGTGCTGCTTTCCATTCTCCGCAGAATGGGGTTCCTCAGCATTTAAATAGGCCGTCATCTTATTTCATGCTCAACCGTGCACCATCAAACAGGACCACTATTTATACGCTTTAAGCCTCTGACATTGATGGCTCAGCCGACACGTTCAGCTGGCTGATGCTGTTCACATTTATAATGTGCTGCTTTCCATTCTCCGCAGAATGGGGTTCCTCATCATTTAAATAGGCCGTCATCTTATTTCATGCTCAACCGTGCACCATCAAACGGGACCACTAGTTCACAACTTTAAGCCTCTGGCATTGATGGTTCAGCCGACACGTTCAGCTGGCTAATGCCGTTCACATTTATAATGATGTGCTGCTTTCCATTCTCCGCAGAATGGGGTTCCTCAGCATTTAAATAAGCCGTCATCTTATTTCATGCTCGACCGTGCACCATCAAACGGGACCACTATTTCTCTGCTTTAAGCCTCTGACATTGATGGTTCAGGCGACACGTTCAGCTGGCTGATGCTGTTCACATTTATAATGTGCTGCTTTCCATTCTCCGCAGAATGGGGTTCCTCAGCATTTAAATATGCCATCATCTTATTTCATGCTCGACCGTGCACCATCAAACGTGACCACTAGTTCTCCGCTTTGAGCCTCTGACAATGATGGCTCAGCCGACATGTTCAGCTGGCTGATGCCGTTCACATTTATAATGATGCGCTGCTTTCCATTCTCCGCAGAATGGGGTTCCTCAGCATTTAAATAGGCCGTCATCTTATTTCATGCTCAACCGTGCACCATCAAACAGGACCACTATTTATACGCTTTAAGCCTCTGACATTGATGGCTCAGCCGACACGTTCAGCTGGCTGATGCTGTTCACATTTATAATGTGCTGCTTTCCATTCTCCGCAGAATGGGGTTCCTCAGCATTTAAATAGGCCGTCATCTTATATCATGCTCGACCGTGCCCCATCAAACTGGACCACTAGTTCACAACTTTAAGCCTCTGATATTGATGGTTCAGCCGACACGTTCAGCTGGCTGATGCTGTTCACATTTATAATGTGCTGCGTTCCATTCTCCGCAGAATGGGGTTCCTCAGCATTTAAATAGGCCGTCATCTTATTTCATGCTCAACCGTGCACCATCAAAGGGGACCACTATTTCACAACTTTAAGCCTCTGACATTGATGGTTCAGCCGACACGTTCAGCTGGCTAATGCTGTTCACATTTATAATGATGTGCTGCTTTCCATTCTCCGCAGAATGGGGTTCCTCAGCATTTAAATAAGCCGTCATCTTATTTCATGCTCGACCGTGCACCATCAAACGGGACCACTATTTCTCTGCTTTAAGCCTCTGACATTGATGGCTCAGCCGACACGTTCAGCTGGCTGATGCCGTTCACATTTATAATGATGCGCTGCTTTCCATTCTCCGCAGAATGGGGTTCCTCAGCATTTAAATAGGCCGTCATCTTATTTAATGCTCGACCGTGCACCACCAAACGGGACCACTAGTTTACAACTTTAAGCCTCTGACATTGATAGCTCAGCCGACACATTCAGCTGGCTGATACCGTTCACATTTATAATGATGTGCTGCTTTCCATTCTCCGCAGAATGGGGTTCCTCAGCATTTAAAGAGGCCATCATCTTATTTCATGCTCAACCGTGCACCATCAAACAGGACCACTATTTATACAATTTAAGCCTCTGACATTGATGGCTCAGCCGACACGTTCAGCTGGCTGATGCTTTTCACATTTATAATGATGCGCTGCTTTCCATTCTCCGCAGAATGGGGTTCCTCAGCATTTAAATAGGCCGTCATCTTATTTCATGCTCAACCGTGCACCATCAAACAGGACCACTATTTATACGCTTTAAGCCTCTGACATTGATGGCTCAGCCGACACGTTCAGCTGGCTGATGCTGTTCACATTTATAATGTGCTGCTTTCCATTCTCCGCAGAATGGGGTTCCTCAGCATTTAAATAGGCCGTCATCTTATTTCATGCTCAACCGTGCACCATCAAACGGGACCACTATTTCACAACTTTAAGCCTCTGACATTGATGGTTCAGCCGACACGTTCAGCTGGCTGATGCTGTTCACATTTATAATGTGCTGCTTTCCATTCTCCACAGAATGGGGTTCCTCAGCATTTAAATAGGCCGTCATCTTATTTCATGCTCAACCGTGCACCATCAAACGGGACCACTAGTTCACAACATTAAGCCTCTGACATTGATGGCTCAGCCGACACGTTCAGCTGGCTGATACCGTTCACATTTATAATGATGTGCTGCTTTCCATTCTCCGCAGAATGGGGTTCCTCAGCATTTAAATAAGCCGTCATCTTATTTCATGCTCGACCGTGCACCATCAAACGTGACCACTAGTTCTCCGCTTTGAGCCTCTGACAATGATGGCTCAGCCAACATGTTCAGCTGGCTGATGCCGTTCACATTTATAATGATGCGCTGCTTTCCATTCTCCGCAGAATGGGGTTCCTCAGCATTTAAATAGGCCGTCATCTTATTTCATGCTCGACCGTGCACCATCAAACGGGACCACTAGTTCACAACTTTAAGCCTCTGATATTGATGGTTCAGCAGACACGTTCAGCTGGCTGATGCTGTTCACATTTATAATGTGCTGCTTTCCATTCTCCGCAGAATGGGGTTCCTCAGCATTTAAATAGGCCGTCATCTTATTTCATGCTCAACCGTGCACCATCAAACAGGACCACTATTTATACGCTTTAAGCCTCTGACATTGATGGCTCAGCCGACACGTTCAGCTGGCTGATGCTGTTCACATTTATAATGTGCTGCTTTCCATTCTCCGCAGAATGGGGTTCCTCAGCATTTAAATAGGCCGTCATCTTATTTCATGCTCGACCGTGCACCATCAAACGGGACCACTAGTTCACAACTTTAAGCCTCTGATATTGATGGTTCAGCAGACACGTTCAGCTGGCTGATGCTGTTCACATTTATAATGTGCTGCTTTCCATTCTCCGCAGAATGGGGTTCCTCAGCATTTAAATAGGCCGTCATCTTATTTCATGCTCAACCGTGCACCATCAAACGGGACCACTAGTTCACAACTTTAAGCCTCTGACATTGATGGTTCAGCCGACACGTTCAGCTGGCTAATGCTGTTCACATTTATAATGATGTGCTGCTTTCCATTCTCCGCAGAATGGGGTTCCTCAGCATTTATATAGGCCGTCATCTTAATTCATGCTCGACCGTGCACCATCAAACGTGACCACTAGTTCTCCGCTTTGAGCCTCTGACAATGATGGTTCAGCCGACACGTTCAGCTGGCTGATGCTGTTCACATTTATAATGTGCTGCTTTCCATTCTCCGCAGAATGGGGTTCCTCAGCAATTAAATAGTCCCTTTTCATTATGCTCGAGCATGCACCATCAAACGTGACCACTAGTTCCCAGATTTAAGCCTCTGATATGGATGGCTCAGCCGACACGTTCAGCTGGCTGATGCCATTCACATTTATAATGATGCGCTGCTTTCCATTCTCCGCAGAATGGGGTTCCTCAGCATTTAAATAGGCCGTCATCTTATTTCATGCTCAACCGTGCACCATCAAACGGGACCACTAGTTCACAACATTAAGCCTCTGACATTGATGGCTCAGCCGACACGTTCAGCTGGATGATACCGTTCACATTTATAATGATGTGTTGCTTTCCATTCTCCGCAGAATGGGGTTCCTCAGCGTTTAAATAGGCCATCATCTTATATCATGCTCGACCGTGCACCATCAAACTGGACCACTATTTATACGCTTTAAGCCTCTGACATTGATGGTTCAGCCGACACGTTCAGCTGGCTAATGCCGTTCACATTTATAATTCTGTGCTGCTTTCCATTCTCCGCAGAATGGGGTTCCTCAGCATTTAAATAGATCATCATCTTATTTCATGCTCGACCGTGCACCATCAAACGTGACCACTAGTTCTCCGCTTTGAGCCTCTGACAATGATGGCTCAGCCGACATGTTCAGCTGGCTGATGCCGTTCACATTTATAATGATGCGCTGCTTTCCATTCTCCGCAGAATGGGGTTCCTCAGCAATTAAATAGTCCCTTTTCATTATGCTCGAGCATGCACCATCAAACGTGACCACTAGTTCCCAGATTTAAGCCTCTGATATGGATGGTTCAGCCGACACGTTCAGCTGGCTGATGCTGTTCACATTTATAATGATGTGCTGCTTTCCATTCTCCGCAGAATGGGGTTCCTCAGCATTTAAATAGGCCGTCATCTTATTTCATGCTCGACCGTGCACCATCAAACGGGACCACTAGTTCACAACTTTAAGCCTCTGATATTGATGGTTCAGCCGACACGTTCAGCTGTCTGATGCTGTTCACATTTATAATGTTGTGCTGCTTTCCATTCTCCGCAGAATGGGGTTCCTCAGCATTTAAATAGGCCATCATCTTATTTCATGCTCGACCGTGCACCATCAAATGGGACCACTAGTTCACAACTTTAAGCCTCTGATATTGATGGTTCAGCCGACACGTTCAGCTGTCTGATGCTGTTCACATTTATAATGATGTGCTGCTTTCCATTCTCCGCAGAATGGGGTTCCTCAGCATTTAAATAGGCCGTCATCTTATTTCATGCTCGACCGTGCACCATCAAACGGGACCACTAGTTCACAACTTTAAGCCTCTGATATTGATGGTTCAGCCGACACGTTCAGCTGTCTGATACCATTCACATTTATAATGATGCGCTGCTTTCCATTCTCCGCAGAATGGGGTTCCTCAGCATTTAAATAGGCCATCATCTTATTTCATGCTCAACCGTGCACCATCAAACAGGACCACTATTTATACGCTTTAAGCCTCTGACTTTGTTGGCTCAGCCGACACGTTCAGCTGGCTGATGCCGTTCACATTTATAATGTGCTGCTTTCCATTCTCCGCAGAATGGGGTTCCTCAGCATTTAAATAGGCCGTCATCTTATTTCATGCTTGACCATGCACCATCAAACGGGACCACTAATTTACAACTTTAAGCCTCTGACATTGATAGCTCAGCCGACACGTTCAGCTGGCTGATACCGTTCACATTTATAATGATGTGCTGCTTTCCATTCTCCGCAGAATGGGGTTCCTCAGCAATTAAATAGTCCCTTTTCATTATGCTCGAGCATGCACCATCAAACGTGACCACTAGTTCCCAGATTTAAGCCTCTGATATGGATGGCTCAGCCGACACGTTCAGCTGGCTGATGCTGTTCACATTTATAATGTGCTGCTTTCCATTCTCCGCAGAATGGGGTTCCTCAGCATTTAAATAAGCCGTCATCTTATTTCATGCTCGACCGTGCACCATCAAACGGGACCACTATTTCTCTGCTTTAAGCCTCTGACATTGATGGCTCAGCCGACACGTTCAGCTGGCTGATGCCGTTCACATTTATAATGATGCGCTGCTTTCCATTCTCCGCAGAATGGGGTTCCTCAGCATTTAAATAGGCCGTCATCTTATTTCATGCTCGACCGTGCACCACCAAACGGGACCACTAGTTTACAACTTTAAGCCTCTGACATTGATAGCTCAGCCGACACATTCAGCTGGCTGATACCGTTCACATTTATAATGATGTGCTGCTTTCCATTCTCCGCAGAATGGGGTTCCTCAGCATTTAAAGAGGCCATCATCTTATTTCATGCTCAACCGTGCACCATCAAACAGGACCACTATTTATACAATTTAAGCCTCTGACATTGATGGCTCAGCCGACACGTTCAGCTGGCTGATGCTTTTCACATTTATAATGATGCGCTGCTTTCCATTCTCCGCAGAATGGGGTTCCTCAGCATTTAAATAGGCCGTCATCTTATTTCATGCTCAACCGTGCACCATCAAACAGGACCACTATTTATACGCTTTAAGCCTCTGACATTGATGGCTCAGCCGACACGTTCAGCTGGCTGATGCTGTTCACATTTATAATGTGCTGCTTTCCATTCTCCGCAGAATGGGGTTCCTCAGCATTTAAATAGGCCGTCATCTTATTTCATGCTCAACCGTGCACCATCAAACGGGACCACTATTTCACAACTTTAAGCCTCTGACATTGATGGTTCAGCCGACACGTTCAGCTGGCTGATGCTGTTCACATTTATAATGTGCTGCTTTCCATTCTCCACAGAATGGGGTTCCTCAGCATTTAAATAGGCCGTCATCTTATTTCATGCTCAACCGTGCACCATCAAACGGGACCACTAGTTCACAACATTAAGCCTCTGACATTGATGGCTCAGCCGACACGTTCAGCTGGCTGATACCGTTCACATTTATAATGATGTGCTGCTTTCCATTCTCCGCAGAATGGGGTTCCTCAGCATTTAAATAGGCCATCATCTTATTTCATGCTCGACCGTGCACCATCAAACGTGACCACTAGTTCTCCGCTTTGAGCCTCTGACAATGATGGCTCAGCCAACATGTTCAGCTGGCTGATGCCGTTCACATTTATAATGATGCGCTGCTTTCCATTCTCCGCAGAATGGGGTTCCTCAGCATTTAAATAGGCCGTCATCTTATTTCATGCTCGACCGTGCACCATCAAACGGGACCACTAGTTCACAACTTTAAGCCTCTGATATTGATGGTTCAGCAGACACGTTCAGCTGGCTGATGCTGTTCACATTTATAATGTGCTGCTTTCCATTCTCCGCAGAATGGGGTTCCTCAGCATTTAAATAGGCCGTCATCTTATTTCATGCTCAACCGTGCACCATCAAACAGGACCACTATTTATACGCTTTAAGCCTCTGACATTGATGGCTCAGCCGACACGTTCAGCTGGCTGATGCTGTTCACATTTATAATGTGCTGCTTTCCATTCTCCGCAGAATGGGGTTCCTCAGCATTTAAATAGGCCGTCATCTTATTTCATGCTCAACCGTGCACCATCAAACGGGACCACTAGTTCACAACTTTAAGCCTCTGACATTGATGGTTCAGCCGACACGTTCAGCTGGCTAATGCTGTTCACATTTATAATGATGTGCTGCTTTCCATTCTCCGCAGAATGGGGTTCCTCAGCATTTATATAGGCCGTCATCTTAATTCATGCTCGACCGTGCACCATCAAACGTGACCACTAGTTCTCCGCTTTGAGCCTCTGACAATGATGGTTCAGCCGACACGTTCAGCTGGCTGATGCTGTTCACATTTATAATGTGCTGCTTTCCATTCTCCGCAGAATGGGGTTCCTCAGCAATTAAATAGTCCCTTTTCATTATGCTCGAGCATGCACCATCAAACGTGACCACTAGTTCCCAGATTTAAGCCTCTGATATGGATGGCTCAGCCGACACGTTCAGCTGGCTGATGCCATTCACATTTATAATGATGCGCTGCTTTCCATTCTCCGCAGAATGGGGTTCCTCAGCATTTAAATAGGCCGTCATCTTATTTCATGCTCAACCGTGCACCATCAAACAGGACCACTATTTATACGCTTTAAGCCTCTGACATTGATGGCTCAGCCGACACGTTCAGCTGGCTGATGCTGTTCACATTTATAATGTGCTGCTTTCCATTCTCCGCAGAATGGGGTTCCTCAGCATTTAAATAGGCCGTCATCTTATTTCATGCTCAACCGTGCACCATCAAACGGGACCACTATTTCACAACTTTAAGCCTCTGACATTGATGGTTCAGCCGACACGTTCAGCTGGCTGATGCTGTTCACATTTATAATGTGCTGCTTTCCATTCTCCATAGAATGGGGTTCCTCAGCATTTAAATAGGCCGTCATCTTATTTCATGCTCAACCGTGCACCATCAAACGGGACCACTAGTTCACAACATTAAGCCTCTGACATTGATGGCTCAGCCGACACGTTCAGCTGGCTGATACCGTTCACATTTATAATGATGTGTTGCTTTCCATTCTCCGCAGAATGGGGTTCCTCAGCATTTAAATAGGCCATCATCTTATATCATGCTCGACCGTGCACCATCAAACTGGACCACTATTTATACGCTTTAAGCCTCTGACATTGATGGTTCAGCCGACACGTTCAGCTGGCTAATGCCGTTCACATTTATAATGATGTGCTGCTTTCCATTCTCCGCAGAATGGGGTTCCTCAGCATTTAAATAGGCCATCATCTTATTTCATGCTCGACCGTGCACCATCAAACGTGACCACTAGTTCTCCGCTTTGAGCCTCTGACAATGATGGCTAAGCCGACATGTTCAGCTGGCTGATGCCGTTCACATTTATAATGATGCGCTGCTTTCCATTCTCCGCAGAATGGGGTTCCTCAGAAATTAAATAGTCCCTTTTCATTATGCTCGAGCATGCACCATCAAACGTGACCACTAGTTCCCAGATTTAAGCCTCTGATATGGATGGCTCAGCCGACACGTTCAGCTGGCTGATACCGTTCACATTTATAATGATGTGCTGCTTTCCATTCTCCGCAGAATGGGGTTCCTCAGCATTTAAATAGGCCGTCATCTTATTTCATGCTCAACCGTGCACCATCAAACGGGACCACTAGTTCACAACATTAAGCCTCTGACATTGATGGCTCAGCCGACACGTTCAGCTGGCTGATACCGTTCACATTTATAATGATGTGTTGCTTTCCATTCTCCGCAGAATGGGGTTCCTCAGCGTTTAAATAGGCCATCATCTTATATCATGCTCGACCGTGCACCATCAAACTGGACCACTATTTATACGCTTTAAGCCTCTGACATTGATGGTTCAGCCGACACGTTCAGCTGGCTAATGCCGTTCACATTTATAATTCTGTGCTGCTTTCCATTCTCCGCAGAATGGGGTTCCTCAGCATTTAAATAGATCATCATCTTATTTCATGCTCGACCGTGCACCATCAAACGTGACCACTAGTTCTCCGCTTTGAGCCTCTGACAATGATGGCTCAGCCGACATGTTCAGCTGGCTGATGCCGTTCACATTTATAATGATGCGCTGCTTTCCATTCTCCGCAGAATGGGGTTCCTCAGCAATTAAATAGTCCCTTTTCATTATGCTCGAGCATGCACCATCAAACGTGACCACTAGTTCCCAGATTTAAGCCTCTGATATGGATGGCTCAGCCGACACGTTCAGCAGGCTGATACCGTTCACATTTATAATGATGTGCTGCTTTCCATTCTCCGCAGAATGGGGTTCCTCAGCATTTAAATAGGCCGTCATCTTATTTCATGCTCGACCGTGCACCATCAAATGGGACCACTAGTTCACAACTTTAAGCCTCTGATATTGATGGTTCAGCCGACACGTTCAGCTGTCTGATGCTGTTCACATTTATAATGATGTGCTGCTTTCCATTCTCCGCAGAATGGGGTTCCTCAGCATTTAAATAGGCCGTCATCTTATTTCATGCTCGACCGTGCACCATCAAACGGGACCACTAGTTCACAACTTTAAGCCTCTGATATTGATGGTTCAGCCGACACGTTCAGCTGTCTGATACCATTCACATTTATAATGATGCGCTGCTTTCCATTCTCCGCAGAATGGGGTTCCTCAGCATTTAAATAGGCCGTCATCTTATTTCATGCTCGACTGTGCACCATCAATCAGGACCACTGTTTCTCCGCTTTAAGCCTCTGACATTGGTGTCTCAGCCGACACGTTCAGCTGGCTGATGCTGTTCACATTTATAATGTGCTGCTTTCCATTCTCTGCAGAATGGGGTTCCTCAGCAATTAAATAGGCCGTCATCTTATTTCATGCTCGACCGTGCACCACCAAACGGGACCACTAGTTTACAACTTTAAGTCTCTGACATTGATAGCTCAGCCGACACGTTCAGCTGGCTGATACCGTTCACATTTATAATGATGTGCTGCTTTCCATTCTCCGCAGAATGGGGTTCCTCAGCATTTAAATAGGCCGTCATCTTAATTCATGCTCGACCGTGCACCATCAAACGTGACCACTAGTTCTCCGCTTTGAGCCTCTGACATTGATGGCTCAGCCGACACGTTCAGCTGGCTGATACCGTTCACATTTATAATGATGCGCTGCTTTCCATTCTCCGCAGAATGGGGTTCCTCAGCATTTAAATAGGCCGTCATCTTATTTCATGCTCGACCGTGCACCATCAAAAGGGACCACTAGTTCACAACTTTAAGCCTCTGACATTGATGGTTCAGCCGACACGTTCAGCTGGCTGATGCTGTTTACATTTATAATGATGTGCTGCTTTCCATTCTCCGCAGAATGGGTTTCCTCAGCATTTAAATAGGCCGTCATCTTATTTCATGCTCGACCGTGCACCATCAAAAGGGACCACTAGTTCACAACTTTAAGCCTCTGATATTGATGGTTCAGCCGACACGTTCAGCTGGCTGATGCTGTTCACATTTATAATGTGCTGCTTTCCATTCTCCGCAGAATGGGGTTCCTCAGCATTTAAATAGGCCGTCATCTTATTTCATGCTCGACCGTGCACCATCAAAAGGGACCACTAGTTCACAACTTTAAGCCTCTGATATAGATGGTTCAGCCGACACGTTCAGCTGGCTGATGCTGTTCACATTTATAATGTGCTGCTTTCCATTCTCCGCAGAATGGGGTTCCTCAGCATTTAAATAGGTCGTCATCTTATTTCATGCTCAACCGTGCACCATCAAACGGGACCACTAGTTCACAACTTTAAGCCTCTGACATTGATGGTTCAGCCGACACGTTCAGCTGGCTAATGCCGTTCACATTTATAATGATGTGCTGCTTTCCATTCTCCGCAGAATGGGGTTCCTCAGCATTTAAATAAGCCGTCATCTTATTTCATGCTCGACCGTGCACCATCAAACGGGACCACTATTTCTCTGCTTTAAGCCTCTGACATTGATGGTTCAGCTGACACGTTCAGCTGGCTGATGCTGTTCACATTTATAATGATGTGCTGCTTTCGATTCTCCGCAGAATGGGTTTCCTCAGCATTTAAATAGGCCTTCATCTTATTTCATGCTCGACCGTGCACCATCAAACGGGACCACTAGTTCACAACTTTAAGCCTCTGATATTGATGGTTCAGCCGACACGTTCAGCTGGCTGATGCTGTTCACATTTATAATGTGCTGCTTTCCATTCTCCGCAGAATAGGGTTCCTCAGCATTTAAATAGGTCGTCATCTTATTTCATGCTCAACCGTGCACCATCAAACGGGACCACTAGTTCACAACTTTAAGCCTCTGACATTGATGGTTCAGCCGACACGTTCAGCTGGCTAATGCCGTTCACATTTATAATGATGTGCTGCTTTCCATTCTCCGCAGAATGGGGTTCCTCAGCATTTAAATAAGCCGTCATCTTATTTCATGCTCGACCGTGCACCATCAAACGGGACCACTATTTCTCTGCTTTAAGCCTCTGACATTGATGGTTCAGCTGACACGTTCAGCTGGCTGCTGCTGTTCACATTTATAATGTGCTGCTTTCCATTCTCCGCAGAATGGGGTTCCTCAGCAATTAAATAGTCCCTTTTCATTATGCTCGAGCATGCACCATCAAACGTGACCACTAGTTCCCAGATTTAAGCCTCTGATATGGATGGCTCAGCCGACACGTTCAGCTGGCTGATGCCGTTCACATTTATAATGATGCGCTGCTTTCCATTCTCCGCAGAATGGGGTTCCTCAGCATTTAAATAGGCCGTCATCTTATTTCATGCTCGACCGTGCACCATCAAACGGGACCACTAGTTCACAACTTTAAGCCTCTGATATTGATGGTTCAGCCGACACGTTCAGCTGGCTGATGCTATTCACATTTATAATGTGCTGCTTTCCATTCTCCGCAGAATGGGGTTCCTCAGCATTTAAATAGGCCGTCATCTTAATTCATGCTCGACCGTGCACCATCAAACGTGACCACTAGTTCTCCGCTTTGAGCCTCTGACATTGATGGTTCAGGCGACACGTTCAGCAGGCTGATACCGTTCACATTTATAATGATGTGCTGCTTTCCATTCTCCGCAGAATGGGGTTCCTCAGCATTTAAATAGGCCGTCATCTTATTTCATGCTCAACCGTGCACCATCAAACAGGACCACTATTTATACGCTTTAAGCCTCTGACATTGATGGCTCAGCCGACACGTTCAGCTGGCTGATGCTGTTCACATTTATAATGTGCTGCTTTCCATTCTCCGCAGAATGGGGTTCCTCAGCATTTAAATAGGCCATCATCTTATTTCATGCTCGACCGTGCACCATCAAACGTGACCACTAGTTCTCCGCTTTGAGCCTCTGACAATGATGGCTCAGCCGACATGTTCAGCTGGCTGATGCCGTTCACATTTATAATGATGCGCTGCTTTCTATTCTCCGCAGAATGGGGTTCCTCAGCATTTAAATAGGCCGTCATCTTATTTCATGCTCAACCGTGCACCATCAAACGGGACCACTAGTTCACAACTTTAAGCCTCTGACATTGATGGTTCAGCCGACACGTTCAGCTGGCTAATGCCGTTCACATTTATAATGATGTGCTGCTTTCCATTCTCCGCAGAATGGGGTTCCTCAGCAATTAAATAGTCCCTTTTCATTATGCTCGAGCATGCACCATCAGACGTGACCACTAGTTCCCAGATTTAAGCCTCTGATATGGATGGCTCAGCCGACACGTTCAGCTGGCTGATGCTTTTCACATTTATAATGATGCGCTGCTTTCCATTCTCCGCAGAATGGGGTTCCTCAGCATTTAAATAGGCCGTCATCTTATTTCATGCTTGACCGTGCACCATCAAACGGGACCACTAGTTCACAACTTTAAGCCTCTGATATTGATGGTTCAGCCGACACGTTCAGCTGGCTGATGCTGTTCACATTTATAATGTGCTGCTTTCCATTCTCTGCAGAATGGGGTTCCCTTTAGCATTTAAATAGGCCGTCATCTTATTTCATGCTCAACCGTGCACCATCAAACGGGACCACTAGTTTACAACTTTAAGCCTCTGACATTGATAGCTCAGCCGACACGTTCAGCTGGCTGATACCGTTCACATTTATAATGATGCGCTGCTTTCCATTCTCCGCAGAATGGGGTTCCTCAGCAATTAAATAGGCCGTCATCTTATTTCATGCTCAACCGTGCACCATCAAACAGGACCACTATTTATACGCTTTAAGCCTCTGACATTGATGGTTCAGCCGACACGTTCATCTGGCTGATACCGTTCACATTTATAATGATGTGCTGCTTTCCATTCTCCGCAGAATGGGGTTCCTCAGCATTAAAATAGGCCGTCATCTTATTTCATGCTCAACCGTGCACCATCAAACAGGAACACTATTTATACGCTTTAAGCCTCTAACTTTGTTGGCTCAGCCGACACGTTCAGCTGGCTGATGCTGTTCACATTTATAATGTGCTGCTTTCCATTCTCCGCAGAATGGGGTTCCTCAGCATTTAAATAGGCCGTCATCTTATTTCATGCTCAACCGTGCACCATCAAACGGGACCACTAGTTCACAACTTTAAGCCTCTGACATTGATGGTTCAGCCGACACGTTCAGCTGGCTAATGCCGTTCACATTTATAATGATGTGCTGCTTTCCATTCTCCGCAGAATGGGGTTCCTCAGCATTTAAATAAGCCGTCATCTTATTTCATGCTCGACCGTGCACCATCAAACGGGACCACTATTTCTCTGCTTTAAGCCTCTGACATTGATGGTTCAGCTGACACGTTCAGCTGGCTGCTGCTGTTCACATTTATAATGTGCTGCTTTCCATTCTCCGCAGAATGGGGTTCCTCAGCAATTAAATAGTCCCTTTTCATTATGCTCGAGCATGCACCATCAAACGTGACCACTAGTTCCCAGATTTAAGCCTCTGATATGGATGGCTCAGCCGACACGTTCAGCTGGCTGATGCCGTTCACATTTATAATGATGCGCTGCTTTCCATTCTCCGCAGAATGGGGTTCCTCAGCATTTAAATAGGCCGTCATCTTATTTCATGCTCGACCGTGCACCATCAAACGGGACCACTAGTTCACAACTTTAAGCCTCTGATATTGATGGTTCAGCCGACACGTTCAGCTGGCTGATGCTGTTCACATTTATAATGTGCTGCTTTCCATTCTCCGCAGAATGGGGTTCCTCAGCATTTAAATAGGCCGTCATCTTAATTCATGCTCGACCGTGCACCATCAAACGTGACCACTAGTTCTCCGCTTTGAGCCTCTGACATTGATGGTTCAGGCGACACGTTCAGCAGGCTGATACCGTTCACATTTATAATGATGTGCTGCTTTCCATTCTCCGCAGAATGGGGTTCCTCAGCATTTAAATAGGCCGTCATCTTATTTCATGCTCAACCGTGCACCATCAAACAGGACCACTATTTATACGCTTTAAGCCTCTGACATTGATGGCTCAGCCGACACGTTCAGCTGGCTGATGCTGTTCACATTTATAATGTGCTGCTTTCCATTCTCCGCAGAATGGGGTTCCTCAGCATTTAAATAGGCCATCATCTTATTTCATGCTCGACCGTGCACCATCAAACGTGACCACTAGTTCTCCGCTTTGAGCCTCTGACAATGATGGCTCAGCCGACATGTTCAGCTGGCTGATGCCGTTCACATTTATAATGATGCGCTGCTTTCCATTCTCCGCAGAATGGGGTTCCTCAGCATTTAAATAGGCCGTCATCTTATTTCATGCTCAACCGTGCACCATCAAACGGGACCACTAGTTCACAACTTTAAGCCTCTGACATTGATGGTTCAGCCGACACGTTCAGCTGGCTAATGCCGTTCACATTTATAATGATGTGCTGCTTTCCATTCTCCGCAGAATGGGGTTCCTCAGCAATTAAATAGTCCCTTTTCATTATGCTCGAGCATGCACCATCAGACGTGACCACTAGTTCCCAGATTTAAGCCTCTGATATGGATGGCTCAGCCGACACGTTCAGCTGGCTGATGCTTTTCACATTTATAATGATGCGCTGCTTTCCATTCTCCGCAGAATGGGGTTCCTCAGCATCTAAATAGGCCGTCATCTTATTTCATGCTTGACCGTGCACCATCAAACGGGACCACTAGTTCACAACTTTAAGCCTCTGATATTGATGGTTCAGCCGACACGTTCAGCTGGCTGATGCTGTTCACATTTATAATGTGCTGCTTTCCATTCTCTGCAGAATGGGGTTCCCTTTAGCATTTAAATAGGCCGTCATCTTATTTCATGCTCAACCGTGCACCATCAAACGGGACCACTATTTCTCTGCTTTAAGCCTCTGACATTGATGGCTCAGCCGACACGTTCAGCTGGCTGATGCTGTTCACATTTATAATGATGCGCTGCTTTCCATTCTCCGCAGAATGGGGTTCCTCAGCATTTAAATAGGCCGTCATCTTATTTCATGCTCGACCGTGCACCACCAAACGGGACCACTAGTTTACAACTTTAAGCCTCTGACATTGATAGCTCAGCCGACACGTTCAGCTGGCTGATACCGTTCACATTTATAATGATGTGCTGCTTTCCATTCTCCGCAGAATGGGGTTCCTCAGCATTTAAATAGGCCGTCATCTTATTTCATGCTCAACAGTGCACCATCAAACGGGACCACTAGTTCACAACTTTAAGCCTCTGACATTGATGGTTCAGCCGACACGTTCAGCTGGCTAATGCCGTTCACATTTATAATGATGTGCTGCTTTCCATTCTCCGCAGAATGGGGTTCCTCAGCAATTAAATAGTCCCTTTTCATTATGCTCGACCGTGCACCATCAAACGGGACCACTATTTATACGCTTTAAGCCTCTGACATTGATGGCTCAGCCGACACGTTCAGCTGGCTGATGCTGTTCACATTTATAATGTGCTGCTTTCCATTCTCCGCAGCATGGGGGTCCTCAGCATTTAAATAGGCCGTCATCTTATTTCATGCTCAACCGTGCACCATCAAACAGGACCACTATTTATACGCTTTAAGCCTCTGACATTGATGGCTCAGCCGACACGTTCAGCTGGCTGATGCTGTTCACATTTATAATGTGCTGCTTTCCATTCTCCGCAGAATGGGGTTCCTCAGCATTTAAATAGGCCGTCATCTTATTTCATGCTCAACAGTGCACCATCAAACGGGACCACTAGTTCACAACTTTAAGCCTCTGACATTGATGGTTCAGACGACACGTTCAGCTGGCTAATGCCGTTCACATTTATAATGATGTGCTGCTTTCCATTCTCCGCAGAATGGGGTTCCTCAGCAATTAAATAGTCCCTTTTCATTATGCTCGAGCATGCACCATCAAACGTGACCACTAGTTCCCAGATTTAAGCCTCTGATATGGATGGCTCAGCCGACACGTTCAGCTGGCTGATGCCGTTCACATTTATAATGATGCGCTGCTTTCCATTCTCCGCAGAATGGGGTTCCTCAGCATTTAAATAGGCCGTCATCTTATTTCATGCTCGACCGTGCACCACCAAACGGGACCACTATTTCTCTGCTTTAAGCCTCTGACATTGATGGCTCAGCCGACACGTTCAGCTGGCTGATGCCGTTCACATTTATAATGATGTGCTGCTTTCCATTCTCCGCAGAATGGGGTTCCTCAGCATTTAAATAGGCCGTCATCTTATTTCATGCTCGACCGTGCACCATCAAACGTGACCACTAGTTCTCCGCTTTGAGCCTCTGACATTGATGGCTCAGCCGACACGTTCAGCTGGCTGATGCCGTTCACATTTATAATGATGCGCTGCTTTCCATTCTCCGCAGAATGGGGTTCCTCAGCATTTAAATAGGCCGTCATCTTATTTCATGCTCGACCGTGCACCATCAAAAGGGACCACTAGTTCACAACTTTAAGCCTCTGATATTGATGGTTCAGCCGACACATTCAGCTGGCTGATGCTGTTCACATTTATAATGATGTGCTGCTTTCCATTCTCCGCAGAATGGGGTTCCTCAGCATTTAAATAGGCCGTCATCTTATTTCATGCTCGACCGTGCACCATCAAACGGGACCACTATTTCTCTGCTTTAAGCCTCTGACATTGATGGTTCAGCTGACACGTTCAGCTGGCTGATGCTGTTCACATTTATAATGTGCTGCTTTCCATTCTCCGCAGAATGGGGTTCCTCAGCAATTAAATAGTCCCTTTTCATTATGCTCGAGCATGCACCATCAAACGTGACCACTAGTTCCCAGATTTAAGCCTCTGATATGGATGGCTCAGCCGACACGTTCAGCTGGCTGATGCCGTTCACATTTATAATGATGTGCTGCTTTCCATTCTCCGCAGAATGGGGTTCCTCAGCATTTAAATAGGCCGTCATCTTATTTCATGCTCGACCATGCACCACCAAACGGGACCATTAGTTTACAACTTTAAGCCTCTGACATTGATAGCTCAGCCGACACGTTCAGCTGGCTGATGCTGTTCACATTTATAATGATGTGCTGCTTTCCATTCTCCGCAGAATGGGTTTCCTCAGCATTTAAATAGGCCGTCATCTTATTTCATGCTCGACCGTGCACCATCAAACGGGACCACTAGTTCACAACTTTAAGCCTCTGATATTGATGGTTCAGCCGACACGTTCAGCTGGCTGATGCTGTTCACATTTATAATGTGCTGCTTTCAATTCTCCGCAGAATGGGGTTCCTCAGCATTTAAATAGGCCGTCATCTTATTTCATGCTCAACCGTGCACCATCAAACAGGACCACTATTTATACGCTTTAAGCCTCTGACATTGATGGCTCAGGCGACACGTTCAGCTGGCTGATGCTGTTCACATTTATAATGTGCTGCTTTCCATTCTCCGCAGAATGGGGTTCCTCAGCATTTAAATAGGCCGTCATCTTATTTCATGCTCAACCGTGCACCATCAAACGGGACCACTAGTTCACAACTTTAAGCCTCTGACATTGATGGTTCAGCCGACACGTTCAGCTGGCTAATGCCGTTCACATTTATAATGATGTGCTGCTTTCCATTCTCCGCAGAATGGGGTTCCTCAGCATTTAAATAAGCCGTCATCTTATTTCATGCTCGACCGTGCACCATCAAACGGGACCACTATTTCTCTGCTTTAAGCCTCTGACATTGATGGTTCAGCTGACACGTTCAGCTGGCTGATGCTGTTCACATTTATAATGTGCTGCTTTCCATTCTCCGCAGAATGGGGTTCCTCAGCAATAAAATAGTCCCTTTTCATTATGCTCGAGCATGCACCATCAAACGTGACCACTAGTTCCCAGATTTAAGCCTCTGATATGGATGGCTCAGCCGACACGTTCAGCTGGCTGATGCCGTTCACATTCATAATGATGCGCTGCTTTCCATTCTCCGCAGAATGGGGTTCCTCAGCATTTAAATAGGCCGTCATCTTATTTCATGCTCGACCGTGCACCATCAAACGGGACCACTAGTTCACAACTTTAAGCCTCTGATATTGATGGTTCAGCCGACACGTTCAGCTGGCTGATGCTGTTCACATTTATAATGTGCTGCTTTCCATTCTCCGCAGAATGGGGTTCCTCAGCATTTAAATAGGCCGTCATCTTATTTCATGCTCAACCGTGCACCATCAAACGGGACCACTATTTCTCTGCTTTAAGCCTCTGACATTGATGGCTCAGCCGACACGTTCAGCTGGCTGATGCCGTTCACATTTATAATGATGCGCTGCTTTCCATTCTCCGCAGAATGGGGTTCCTCAGCATTTAAATAGGCCGTCATCTTATTTCATGCTCGACCGTGCACCACCAAACGGGACCACTAGTTTACAACTTTAAGCCTCTGACATTGATAGCTCAGCCGACACGTTCAGCTGGCTGATACCGTTCACATTTATAATGATGTGCTGCTTTCCATTCTCCGCAGAATGGGGTTCCTCAGCATTTAAATAGGCCGTCATCTTAATTCATGCTCGACCGTGCACCATCAAACGTGACCATTAGTTCTCCGCTTTGAGCCTCTGACATTGATGGCTCAGCCGACACGTTCAGCTGGCTGATACCGTTCACATTTATAATGATGCACTGCTTTCCATTCTCCGCAGAATGGGTTTCCTCAGCATTTAAATAGGCCGTCATCTTATTTCATGCTCGACCGTGCACCATCAAACGGGACCACTAGTTCACAACTTTAAGCCTCTGATATTGATGGTTCAGCCGACACGTTCAGCTGGCTGATGCTGTTCACATTTATAATGTGCTGCTTTCCATTCTCCGCAGAATGGGGTTCCTCAGCATTTAAATAGGCCGTCATCTTATTTCATGCTCAACCGTGCACCATCAAACAGGACCACTATTTATACGCTTTAAGCCTCTGACATTGATGGCTCAGCCGACACGTTCAGCTGGCTGATGCTGTTCACATTTATAATGTGCTGCTTTCCATTCTCCGCAGAATGGGGTTCCTCAGCATTTAAATAGGCCATCATCTTGTTTCATGCTCAACCGTGCACCATCAAACGGGACCACTAGTTCACAACTTTAAGCCTCTGACATTGATGGTTCAGCCGACACGTTCAGCTGGCTAATGCCGTTCACATTTATAATGATGTGCTGCTTTCCATTCTCCGCAGAATGGGGTTCCTCAGCAATTAAATAGTCCCTTTTCATTATGCTCGAGCATGCACCATCAAACGTGACCACTAGTTCCCAGATTTAAGCCTCTGATATGGATGGCTCAGCCGACACGTTCAGCTGGCTGATGCTTTTCACATTTATAATGATGCGCTGCTTTCCATTCTCCGCAGAATGGGGTTCCTCAGCATTTAAATAGGCCGTCATCTTATTTCATGCTCGACCGTGCACCATCAAACGTGACCACTAGTTCTCCGCTTTGAGCCTCTGACATTGATGGCTCAGCCGACACGTTCAGCTGGCTGATGCCGTTCACATTTATAATGATGCGCTGCTTTCCATTCTCCGCAGAATGGGGTTCCTCAGCATTTAAATAGGCCGTCATCTTATTTCATGATCGACCGTGCACCATCAAAAGGGACCACTAGTTCACAACTTTAAGCCTCTGACATTGATGGTTCAGCCGACACATTCAGCTGGCTGATGCTGTTCACATTTATAATGATGTGCTGCTTTCCATTCTCCGCAGAATGGGTTTCCTCAGCATTTAAATAGGCCGTCATCTTATTTCATGCTCGACCGTGCACCATCAAACGGGACCACTAGTTCACAACTTTAAGCCTCTGATATTGATGGTTCAGCCGACACGTTCAGCTGGCTGATGCTGTTCACATTTATAATGTGCTGCTTTCCATTCTCCGCAGAATGGGGTTCCTCAGCATTTAAATAGGCCGTCATCTTATTTCATGCTCAACCGTGCACCATCAAACGGGACCACTAGTTCACAACTTTAAGCCTCTGACATTGATGGTTCAGCCGACACGTTCAGCTGGCTAATGCCGTTCACATTTATAATGATGTGCTGCTTTCCATTCTCCGCAGAATGGGGTTCCTCAGCATTTAAATAAGCCGTCATCATATTTCATGCTCGACCGTGCACCATCAAACGGGACCACTATTTCTCTGCTTTAAGCCTCTGACATTGATGGTTCAGCTGACACGTTCAGTTGGCTGATGCTGTTCACATTTATAATGTGCTGCTTTCCATTCTCCGCAGAATGGGGTTCCTCAGCAATTAAATAGTCCCTTTTCATTATGCTCGAGCATGCACCATCAAACGTGACCACTAGTTCCCAGATTTAAGCCTCTGATATGGATGGCTCAGCCGACACGTTCAGCTGGCTGATGCCGTTCACATTTATAATGTGCTGCTTTCCATTCTCTGCAGAATGGGGTTCCTCAGCATTTAAATAGGCCGTCATCTTATTTCATGCTCGACCGTGCACCATCAAACGGGACCACTAGTTCACAACTTTAAGCCTCTGATATTGATGGTTCAGCCGACACGTTCAGCTGGCTGATGCTGTTCACATTTATAATGTGCTGCTTTCCATTCTCCGCAGAATGGGGTTCCTCAGCAATTAAATAGTCCCTTTTCATTATGCTCGAGCATGCACCATCAAACGTGACCACTAGTTCCCAGATTTAAGCCTCTGATATGGATGGCTCAGCCGACACATTCAGCTGGCTGATGCTGTTCACATTTATAATGTGCTGCTTTCCATTCTCCGCAGAATGGAGTTCCTCAGCATTTAAATAGGCCGTCATCTTATTTCATGCTCAACCGTGCACCATCAAACAGGACCACTATTTATACAATTTAAGCCTCTGACATTGATGGCTCAGCCGACACGTTCAGCTGGCTGATGCTTTTCACATTTATAATGATGCGCTGCTTTCCATTCTCCGCAGAATGGGGTTCCTCAGCATTTAAATAGGCCATCATCTTATATCATGCTCGACCGTGCCCCATCAAACTGGACCACTAGTTCACAACTTTAAGCCTCTGATATTGATGGTTCAGCCGACACGTTCAGCTGGCTGATGCTGTTCACATTTATAATGTGCTGCTTTCCATTCTCCGCAGAATGGGGTTCCTCAGCATTAAAATAGGCCGTCATCTTATTTCATGCTCAACCGTGCACCATCAAACAGGACCACTATTTATACGCTTTAAGCCTCTGACTTTGTTGGCTCAGCCGACACGTTCAGCTGGCTGATGCTGTTCACATTTATAATGTGCTGCTTTCCATTCTTCGCAGAATGGGGTTCCTCAGCATTTAAATAGGCCGTCATCTTATTTCATGCTCAACCGTGCACCATCAAACGGGACCACTATTTCACAACTATAAGCCTCTGACATTGATGGTTCAGCCGACACGTTCAGCTGGCTAATGCTGTTCACATTTATAATGATGTGCTGCTTTCCATTCTCCGCAGAATGGGGTTCCTCAGCATTTAAATAAGCCGTCATCTTATTTCATGCTCGAAGGTGCACCATCAAACGGGACCACTATTTCTCTGCTTTAAGCCTCTGACATTGATGGCTCAGCTGACACGTTCAGCTGGCTGATGCCGTTCACATTTATAATGATGCGCTGCTTTCCATTCTCCGCAGAATGGGGTTCCTCAGCATTTAAATAGGCCGTCATCTTATTTCATGCTCGACCGTGCACCACCAAACGGGACCACTAGTTTACAACTTTAAGCCTCTGACATTGATAGCTCAGCCGACACGTTCAGCTGGCTGATACCGTTCACATTTATAATGATGTGCTGCTTTCCATTCTCCGCAGAATGGGGTTCCTCAGCATTTAAATAGGCCGTCATCTTATATCATGCTCGACCGTGCCCCATCAAACTGGACCACTAGTTCACAACTTTAAGCCTCTGATATTGATGGTTCAGCCGACACGTTCAGCTGGCTGATGCTGTTCACATTTATAATGTGCTGCTTTCCATTCTCCGCAGAATGGGGTTCCTCAGCATTTAAATAGGCCGTCATCTTATTTCATGCTCAACCGTGCACCATCAAACGGGACCACTATTTCACAACTTTAAGCCTCTGACATTGATGGTTCAGCCGACACGTTCAGCTGGCTAATGCTGTTCACATTTATAATGATGTGCTGCTTTCCATTCTCCGCAGAATGGGGTTCCTCAGCATTTAAATAAGCCGTCATCTTATTTCATGCTCGACCGTGCACCACCAAACGGGACCACTATTTTTCTGCTTTAAGCCTCTGACATTGATGGCTCAGCCGACACGTTCAGCTGGCTGATGCCGTTCACATTTATAATGATGCGCTGCTTTCCATTCTCCGCAGAATGGGGTTCCTCAGCATTTAAATAGGCCGTCATCTTATTTCATGCTCGACCGTGCACCACCAAACGGGACCACTAGTTTACAACTTTAAGCCTCTGACATTGATAGCTCAGCCGACACGTTCAGCTGGCTGATACCGTTCACATTTATAATGATGTGTTGCTTTCCATTCTCCGCAGAATGGGGTTCCTCAGCATTTAAATAGGCCATCATCTTATATCATGCTCGACCGTGCCCCATCAAACTGGACCACTATTTATACGCTTTAAGCCTCTGACATTGATGGTTCAGCCGACACGTTCAGCTGGCTGATGCTGTTCACATTTATAATGATGTGCTGCTTTCCATTCTCCGAAGAATGGGGTTCCTCAGCATTTAAATAGGCCGTCATCTTATTTCATGCTCAACCGTGCACCAAACGGGACCACTATTTCACAACTTTAAGCCTCTGACATTGATGGTTCAGCTGACACGTTCAGCTGGCTGATACCGTTGACATTTATAAAGATGTGCTGCTTTCCATTCTCCGCAGAATGGGGTTCCTCAGCATTTAAATAGGCCGTCATCTTATATCATGCTCGACCGTGCCCCATCAAACTGGACCACTAGTTCACAACTTTAACCCTTTGATATTGATGGTTCAGCCGACACGTTCAGCTGGCTGATGCTGTTCACATTTATAATGTGCTGCTTTCCATTCTCCGCAGAATGGGGTTCCTCAGCATTTAAATAGGCCGTCATCTTATTTCATGCTCAACCGTGCACCATCAAACGGGACCACTATTTCACAACTTTAAGCCTCTGACATTGATGGTTCAGCCGACACGTTCAGCTGGCTAATGCTGTTCACATTTATAATGATGTGCTGCTTTCCATTCTCCGCAGAATGGGGTTCCTCAGCATTTAAATAAGCCGTCATCTTATTTCATGCTCGACCGTGCACCATCAAACGGGACCACTATTTCTCTGCTTTAAGCCTCTGACATTGATGGCTCAGCCGACACGTTCAGCTGGCTGATGCCGTTCACATTTATAATGATGCGCTGCTTTCCATTCTCCGCAGAATGGGGTTCCTCAGCATTTAAATAGGCCGTCATCTTATTTCATGCTCGACCGTGCACCACCAAACGGGACCACTAGTTTACAACTTTAAGCCTCTGACATTGATAGCTCAGCCGACACGTTCAGCTGGCTGATACCGTTCACATTTATAATGATGTGCTGCTTTCCATTCTCCGCAGAATGAGGTTCCTCAGCATTTAAATAGGCCGTCATCTTATTTCATGCTCAACCGTGCACCATCAAACGGGACCAATAGTTCACAACATTAAGCCTTTGACATTGATGGCTCAGCCGACACGTTCAGCTGGCTGATACCGTTCACATTTATAATGATGTGTTGCTTTCCATTCTCCGCAGAATGGGGTTCCTCAGCATTTAAATAGGCCATCATCTTATATCATGCTCGACCGTGCCCCATCAAACTGGACCACTATTTATACGCTTTAAGCCTCTGACATTGATGGTTCAGCCGACACGTTCAGCTGGCTAATGCCGTTCACATTTATAATGATGTGCTGCTTTCCATTCTCCGCAGAATGGGGTTCCTCAGCATTTAAATAGGCCGTCATCTTATTTCATGCTCGACCGTGCACCATCAAACGGGACCACTAGTTCACAACTTTAAGCCTCTGATATTGATGGTTCAGCAGACACGTTCAGCTGGCTGATGCTGTTCACATTTATAATGAGCTGCTTTCCATTCTCCGCAGAATGGGGTTCCTCAGCATTTAAATAGGCCATCATCTTATTTCATGCTCAACCGTGCACCATCAAACGGGACCACTACTTCACAACTTTAAGCCTCTGACATTGATGGTTCAGCCGACACGTTCAGCTGGCTAATGCCGTTCACATTTATAATGATGTGCTGCTTTCCATTCTCCGCAGAATGGGGTTCCTCAGCAATTAAATAGTGCCTTTTCATTATGCTCGAGCATGCACCATCAGACGTGACCACTAGTTCCCAGATTTAAGCCTCTGATATGGATGGCTCAGCCGACACGTTCAGCTGGCTGATGCTTTTCACATTTATAATGATTCGCTGCTTTCCATTCTCCGCAGAATGGGGTTCCTCAGCATTTAAATAGGCCGTCATCTTATTTCATGCTTGACCGTGCACCATCAAACGGGACCACTAGTTCACAACTTTAAGCCTCTGATATTGATGGTTCAGCCGACACGTTCAGCTGGCTGATGCTGTTCACATTTATAATGTGCTGCTTTCCATTCTCTGCAGAATGGGGTTCCTCAGCATTTAAATAGGCCGTCATCTTATTTCATGCTCAACCGTGCACCATCAAACGGGACCACTAGTTCACAACTTTAAGCCTCTGGCATTGATGGCTCAGCCGACACGTTCAGCTGGCTGATACCGTTCACATTTATAATGTGCTGCTTTCCATTCTCCGCAGAATGGGGTTCCTCAGCATTTAAATAGGCCATCATCTTATATCATGCTCGACCGTGCCCCATCAAACTGGACCACTAGTTCACAACTTTAAGCCTCTGATATTGATGGTTCAGCCGACACGTTCAGCTGGCTGATGCTGTTCACATTTATAATGTGCTGCTTTCCATTCTCCGCAGAATGGGGTTCCTCAGCATTTAAATAGGCCGTCATCTTATTTCATGCTCAACCGTGCACCATCAAACGGGACCACTATTTCTCTGCTTTAAGCCTCTAACATTGATGGCTCAGCCGACACGTTCAGCTGGCTGATGCCGTTCACATTTATAATGATGCGCTGCTTTCCATTCTCCGCAGAATGGGGTTCCTCAGCATTTAAATAGGCCGTCATCTTATTTCATGCTCGACCGTGCACCACCAAACGGGACCACTAGTTTACAACTTTAAGCCTCTGACATTGATAGCTCAGCCGACACGTTCAGCTGGCTGATACCGTTCACATTTATAATGATGCGCTGCTTTCCATTCTCTGCAGAATGGGGTTCCTCAGCATTTAAATAGGCCGTCATCTTATTTCATGCTCAACCGTGCACCATCAAACGGGACCACTATTTCACAACTTTAAGCCTCTGACATTGATGGTTCAGCCGACACGTTCAGCTGGCTGATGCTGTTCACATTTATAATGTGCTGCTTTCCATTCTCCACAGAATGGGGTTCCTCAGCATTTAAATAGGCCGTCATCTTATTTCATGCTCAACCGTGCACCATCAAACGGGACCACTAGTTCACAACATTAAGCCTCTGACATTGATGGTTCAGCCGACACGTTCAGCTGGCTGATACCGTTCACATTTATAATGATGTGCTGCTTTCCATTCTCCACAGAATGGGGTTCCTCAGCATTTAAATAGGCCGTCATCTTATTTCATGCTCAACCGTGCACCATCAAACGGGACCACTAGTTCACAACTTTAAGCCTCTGACATTGATGGTTCAGCCGACACGTTCAGCTGGCTAATGCCGTTCACATTTATAATGATGTGCTGCTTTCCATTCTCCGCAGAATGGGGTTCCTCAGCAATTAAATAGTCCCTTTTCATTATGCTCGAGCATGCACCATCAAACGTGACCACTAGTTCCCAGATTTAAGCCTCTGATATGGATGGCTCAGCCGACACGTTCAGCTGGCTAATGCTGTTCACATTTATAACGATGTGCTGCTTTCCATTCTCCGCAGAATGGGGTTCCTCAGCATTTAAATAAGCCGTCATCTTATTTCATGCTCGACCGTGCACCATCAAACGGGACCACTATTTCTCTGCTTTAAGCCTCTGACATTGATGGCTCAGCCGACACGTTCAGCTGGCTGATGCCGTTCACATTTATAATGATGCGCTGCTTTCCATTCTCCGCAGAATGGGGTTCCTCAGCATTTAAATAGGCCGTCATCTTATTTCATGCTCGACCGTGCACCACTAAACGGGACCACTAGTTTACAACTTTAAGCCTCTGACATTGATAGCTCAGCCGACACGTTCAGCTGGCTGATGCTGTTCACATTTATAATGATGTGCTGCTTTCCATTCTCCGCAGAATGGGGTTCCTCAGCATTTAAATAGGCCGTCATCTTATTTCATGCTCGACCGTGCACCACCAAACGGGACCACTATTTATACGCTTTAAGCCTCTGACATTGATGGTTCAGCCGACACGTTCAGCTGGCTAATGCCGTTCACATTTATAATGATGTGCTGCTTTCCATTCTCCGCAGAATGGGGTTCCTCAGCATTTAAATAAGCCGTCATCTTATTTCATGCTCGACCGTGCACCATCAAACGGGATCACTAATTCTCTGCTTTAAGCCTCTGACATTGATGGCTCAGCCGACACGTTCAGCTGGCTGATGCTGTTCACATTTATAATGTGCTGCTTTCCATTCTCCGCAGAATGGGGTTCCTCAGCATTTAAATAGGCCGTCATCTTATTTCATGCTCAACCGTGCACCATCAAACGGGACCACTAATTCTCTGCTTTAAGCCTCTGACATTGATGGCTCAGCCGACACGTTCAGCTGGCTGATGCCGTTCACATTTATAATGATGCGCTGCTTTCCATTCTCCGCAGAATGGGGTTCCTCAGCATTTAAATAGGCCGTCATCTTATTTCATGCTCGACCGTGCACCACCAAACGGGACCACTAGTTTACAACTTTAAGCCTCTGACATTGATAGCTCAGCCGACACGTTCAGCTGGCTGATACCGTTCACATTTATAATGATGTGCTGCTTTCCATTCTCCGCAGAATGGGGTTCCTCAGCATTTAAATAGGCCGTCATCTTAATTCATGCTCGACCGTGCACCATCAAACGTGACCACTAGTTCTCCGCTTTGAGCCTCTGACATTGATGGCTCAGCCGACACGTTCAGCTGGCTGATACCGTTCACATTTATAATGATGCGCTGCTTTCCATTCTCCGCAGAATGGGGTTCCTCAGCATTTAAATAGGCCGTCATCTTATTTCATGCTCGACCGTGCACCATCAAAAGGGACCACTAGTTCACAACTTTAAGCCTCTGACATTGATGGTTCAGCCGACACGTTCAGCTGGCTGATGCTGTTTACATTTATAATGATGTGCTGCTTTCCATTCTCCGCAGAATGGGTTTCCTCAGCATTTAAATAGGCCGTCATCTTATTTCATGCTCGACCGTGCACCATCAAAAGGGACCACTAGTTCACAACTTTAAGCCTCTGATATTGATGGTTCAGCCGACACGTTCAGCTGGCTGATGCTGTTCACATTTATAATGTGCTGCTTTCCATTCTCCGCAGAATGGGGTTCCTCAGCATTTAAATAGGCCGTCATCTTATTTCATGCTCGACCGTGCACCATCAAAAGGGACCACTAGTTCACAACTTTAAGCCTCTGATATTGATGGTTCAGCCGACACGTTCAGCTGGCTGATGCTGTTCACATTTATAATGTGCTGCTTTCCATTCTCCGCAGAATGGGGTTCCTCAGCATTTAAATAGGCCGTCATCTTATTTCATGCTCAACCGTGCACCATCAAACAGGACCACTATTTATACGCTTTAAGCCTCTGACATTGATGGCTCAGCCGACACGTTCAGCTGGCTGATGCTGTTCACATTTATAATGTGCTGCTTTCCATTCTCCGCAGAATGGGGTTCCTCAGCATTTAAATAGGCCGTCATCTTATTTCATGCTCAACCGTGCACCATCAAACGGGACCACTAGTTCACAACTTTAAGCCTCTGACATTGATGGTTCAGCCGACACGTTCAGCTGGCTAATGCCGTTCACATTTATAATGATGTGCTGCTTTCCATTCTCCGCAGAATGGGGTTCCTCAGCATTTAAATAAGCCGTCATCTTATTTCATGCTCGACCGTGCACCATCAAACGGGACTACTATTTCTCTGCTTTAAGCCTCTGACATTGATGGTTCAGCTGACACGTTCAGCTGGCTGATGCTGTTCACATTTATAATGTGCTGCTTTCCATTCTCCGCAGAATGGGGTTCCTCAGCAATTAAATAGTCCCTTTTCATTATGCTCGAGCATGCACCATCAAACGTGACCACTAGTTCCCAGATTTAAGCCTCTGATATGGATGGCTCAGCCGACACGTTCAGCTGGCTGATGCCGTTCACATTTATAATGATGCGCTGCTTTCCATTCTCCGCAGAATGGGGTTCCTCAGCATTTAAATAGGCCGTCATCTTATTTCATGCTCGACCGTGCACCATCAAACGGGACCACTAGTTCACAACTTTAAGCCTCTGATATTGATGGTTCAGCCGACACGTTCAGCTGGCTGATGCTGTTCACATTTATAATGTGCTGCTTTCCATTCTCCGCAGAATGGGGTTCCTCAGCATTTAAATAGGCCGTCATCTTAATTCATGCTCGACCGTGCACCATCAAACGTGACCACTAGTTCTCCGTTTTGAGCCTCTGACATTGATGGTTCAGGCGACACGTTCAGCTGGCTGATGCTGTTCACATTTATAATGTGCTGCTTTCCATTCTCCGCAGAATGGGGTTCCTCAGCATTTAAATAGGCCATCATCTTATTTCATGCTCGACCGTGCACCATCAAACGTGACCACTAGTTCTCCGCTTTGAGCCTCTGACAATGATGGCTCAGCCGACATGTTCAGCTGGTTGATGCCGTTCACATTTATAATGATGCGCTGCTTTCCATTCTCCGCAGAATGGGGTTCCTCAGCATTTAAATAGGCCGTCATCTTATTTCATGCTCAACCGTGCACCATCAAACAGGACCACTATTTATACGCTTTAAGCCTCTGACATTGATGGCTCAGCCGACACGTTCAGCTGGCTGATGCTGTTCACATTTATAATGTGCTGCTTTCCATTCTCCGCAGAATGGGGTTCCTCAGCATTTAAATAGGCCGTCATCTTATTTCATGCTCAACCGTGCACCATCAAACGGGACCACTAGTTCACAACTTTAAGCCTCTGACATTGATGGTTCAGCCGACACGTTCAGCTGGCTAATGCCGTTCACATTTATAATGATGTGCTGCTTTTCATTCTCCGCAGAATGGGGTTCCTCAGCAATTAAATAGTCCCTTTTCATTATGCTCGAGCATGCACCATCAGACGTGACCACTAGTTCCCAGATTTAAGCCTCTGATATGGATGGCTCAGCCGACACGTTCAGCTGGCTGATGCTTTTCACATTTATAATGATGCGCTGCTTTCCATTCTCCGCAGAATGGGGTTCCTCAGCATTTAAATAGGCCGTCATCTTATTTCATGCTCAACCGTACACCATCAAACGGGACCACTATTTCTCTGCTTTAAGCCTCTGACATTGATGGCTCAGCCGACACGTTCAGCTGGCTGATGCTGTTCACATTTATAATGTGCTGCTTTCCATTCTCCATAGAATGGGGTTCCTCAGCATTTAAATAGGCCGTCATCTTATTTCATGCTCAACCGTGCACCATCAAACGGGACCACTAGTTCACAACATTAAGCCTCTGACATTGATGGCTCAGCCGACACGTTCAGCTGGCTGATACCGTTCACATTTATAATGATGTGTTGCTTTCCATTCTCCGCAGAATGGGGTTCCTCAGCATTTAAATAGGCCATCATCTTATATCATGCTCGACCGTGCACCATCAAACTGGACCACTATTTATACGCTTTAAGCCTCTGACATTGATGGTTCAGCCGACACGTTCAGCTGGCTAATGCCGTTCACATTTATAATGATGTGCTGCTTTCCATTCTCCGCAGAATGGGGTTCCTCAGCATTTAAATAGGCCATCATCTTATTTCATGCTCGACCGTGCACCATCAAACGTGACCACTAGTTCTCCGCTTTGAGCCTCTGACAATGATGGCTCAGCCGACATGTTCAGCTGGCTGATGCCGTTCACATTTATAATGATGCGCTGCTTTCCATTCTCCGCAGAATGGGGTTCCTCAGAAATTAAATAGTCCCTTTTCATTATGCTCGAGCATGCACCATCAAACGTGACCACTAGTTCCCAGATTTAAGCCTCTGATATGGATGGCTCAGCCGACACGTTCAGCTGGCTGATACCGTTCACATTTATAATGATGTGCTGCTTTCCATTCTCCGCAGAATGGGGTTCCTCAGCATTTAAATAGGCCGTCATCTTATTTCATGCTCAACCGTGCACCATCAAACGGGACCACTAGTTCACAACATTAAGCCTCTGACATTGATGGCTCAGCCGACACGTTCAGCTGGCTGATACCGTTCACATTTATAATGATGTGTTGCTTTCCATTCTCCGCAGAATGGGGTTCCTCAGCATTTAAATAGGCCATCATCTTATATCATGCTCGACCGTGCACCATCAAACTGGACCACTATTTATACGCTTTAAGCCTCTGACATTGATGGTTCAGCCGACACGTTCAGCTGGCTAATGCCGTTCACATTTATAATGATGTGCTGCTTTCCATTCTCCGCAGAATGGGGTTCCTCAGCATTTAAATAGATCATCATCTTATTTCATGCTCGACCGTGCACCATCAAACGTGACCACTAGTTCTCCGCTTTGAGCCTCTGACAATGATGGCTCAGCCGACATGTTCAGCTGGCTGATGCCGTTCACATTTATAATGATGCGCTGCTTTCCATTCTCCGCAGAATGGGGTTCCTCAGCAATTAAATAGTCCCTTTTCATTATGCTCGAGCATGCACCATCAAACGTGACCACTAGTTCCCAGATTTAAGCCTCTGATATGGATGGCTCAGCCGACACGTTCAGCAGGCTGATACCGTTCACATTTATAATGATGTGCTGCTTTCCATTCTCCGCAGAATGGGGTTCCCCAGCATTTAAATAGTCCGTCATCTTATTTCATGCTCAACCGTGCACCATCAAAAAGGACCACTAGTTCACAACTTTAAGCCTCTGATATTGATGGTTCAGCCGACACGTTCAGCTGGCTGATGCTGTTCACATTTATAATGATGTGCTGCTTTCCATTCTCCGCAGAATGGGGTTCCTCAGCATTTAAATAGGCCGTCATCTTATTTCATGCTCGACCGTGCACCATCAAACGGGACCACTAGTTCACAACTTTAAGCCTCTGATATTGATGGTTCAGCCGACACGTTCAGCTGTCTGATGCTGTTCACATTTATAATGTTGTGCTGCTTTCCATTCTCCGCAGAATGGGGTTCCTCAGCATTTAAATAGGCCATCATCTTATTTCATGCTCGACCGTGCACCATCAAATGGGACCACTAGTTCACAACTTTAAGCCTCTGATATTGATGGTTCAGCCGACACGTTCAGCTGTCTGATGCTGTTCACATTTATAATGATGTGCTGCTTTCCATTCTCCGCAGAATGGGGTTCCTCAGCATTTAAATAGGCCGTCATCTTATTTCATGCTCGACCGTGCACCATCAAACGGGACCACTAGTTCACAACTTTAAGCCTCTGATATTGATCGTTCAGCCGACACGTTCAGCTGTCTGATGCTGTTCACATTTATAATGATGTGCTGCTTTCCATTCTCCGCAGAATGGGGTTCCTCAGCATTTAAATAGGCCATCATCTTATTTCATGCTCAACCGTGCACCATCAAACAGGACCACTATTTATACGCTTTAAGCCTCTGACTTTGTTGGCTCAGCCGACACGTTCAGCTGGCTGATGCCGTTCACATTTATAATGTGCTGCTTTCCATTCTCCGCAGAATGGGGTTCCTCAGCATTTAAATAGGCCGTCATCTTATTTCATGCTTGACCATGCACCATCAAACGGGACCACTAGTTTACAACTTTAAGCCTCTGACATTGATAGCTCAGCCGACACTTTCAGCTGGCTGATACCGTTCACATTTATAATGATGTGCTGCTTTCCATTCTCCGCAGAATGGGGTTCCTCAGCAATTAAATAGTCCCTTTTCATTATGCTCGAGCATGCACCATCAAACGTGACCACTAGTTCCCAGATTTAAGCCTCTGATATGGATGGCTCAGCCGACACGTTCAGCTGGCTGATGCCGTTCACATTTATAATGATGCGCTGCTTTCCATTCTCCGCAGAATGGGGTTCCTCAGCATTTAAATAGGCCATCATCTTATTTCATGCTCAACCGTGCACCATCAAACGGGACCACTAGTTCACAACTTTAAGCCTCTGACATTGATGGTTCAGACGACACGTTCAGCAGGCTGATGCTGTTCACATTTATAATGTGTTGCTTTCCATTCTCCACAGAATGGAGTTCCTCAGCATTTAAATAGGCCGTCATCTTATTTCATGCTCAACCGTGCACCATCAAACGGGACCACTAGTTTACAACTTTAAGCCTCTGACATTGATAGCTCAGCCGACACGTTCAGCTGGCTGATACCATTCACATTTATAATGATGCGCTGCTTTCCATTCTCCGCAGAATGGGGTTCCTCAGCATTTAAATAGGCCGTCATCTTATTTCATGCTCGACTGTGCACCACTAAACGGGACCACTAGTTTACAACTTTAAGCCTCTGACATTGATAGCTCAGCCGACACGTTCAGCTGGCTGATGCTGTTCACATTTATAATGATGTGCTGCTTTCCATTCTCCGCAGAATGGGGTTCCTCAGCATTTAAATAGGCCGTCATCTTATTTCATGCTCGACCGTGCACCACCAAACGGGACCACTATTTATACGCTTTAAGCCTCTGACATTGATGGTTCAGCCGACACGTTCAGCTGGCTAATGCCGTTCACATTTATAATGATGTGCTGCTTTCCATTCTCCGCAGAATGGGGTTCCTCAGCATTTAAATAAGCCGTCATCTTATTTCATGCTCGACCGTGCACCATCAAACGGGATCACTAATTCTCTGCTTTAAGCCTCTGACATTGATGGCTCAGCCGACACGTTCAGCTGGCTGATGCTGTTCACATTTATAATGTGCTGCTTTCCATTCTCCGCAGAATGGGGTTCCTCAGCATTTAAATAGGCCGTCATCTTATTTCATGCTCAACCGTGCACCATCAAACGGGACCACTAATTCTCTGCTTTAAGCCTCTGACATTGATGGCTCAGCCGACACGTTCAGCTGGCTGATGCCGTTCACATTTATAATGATGCGCTGCTTTCCATTCTCCGCAGAATGGGGTTCCTCAGCATTTAAATAGGCCGTCATCTTATTTCATGCTCGACCGTGCACCACCAAACGGGACCACTAGTTTACAACTTTAAGCCTCTGACATTGATAGCTCAGCCGACACGTTCAGCTGGCTGATACCGTTCACATTTATAATGATGTGCTGCTTTCCATTCTCCGCAGAATGGGGTTCCTCAGCATTTAAATAGGCCGTCATCTTAATTCATGCTCGACCGTGCACCATCAAACGTGACCACTAGTTCTCCGCTTTGAGCCTCTGACATTGATGGCTCAGCCGACACGTTCAGCTGGCTGATACCGTTCACATTTATAATGATGCGCTGCTTTCCATTCTCCGCAGAATGGGGTTCCTCAGCATTTAAATAGGCCGTCATCTTATTTCATGCTCGACCGTGCACCATCAAAAGGGACCACTAGTTCACAACTTTAAGCCTCTGACATTGATGGTTCAGCCGACACGTTCAGCTGGCTGATGCTGTTTACATTTATAATGATGTGCTGCTTTCCATTCTCCGCAGAATGGGTTTCCTCAGCATTTAAATAGGCCGTCATCTTATTTCATGCTCGACCGTGCACCATCAAAAGGGACCACTAGTTCACAACTTTAAGCCTCTGATATTGATGGTTCAGCCGACACGTTCAGCTGGCTGATGCTGTTCACATTTATAATGTGCTGCTTTCCATTCTCCGCAGAATGGGGTTCCTCAGCATTTAAATAGGCCGTCATCTTATTTCATGCTCGACCGTGCACCATCAAAAGGGACCACTAGTTCACAACTTTAAGCCTCTGATATTGATGGTTCAGCCGACACGTTCAGCTGGCTGATGCTGTTCACATTTATAATGTGCTGCTTTCCATTCTCCGCAGAATGGGGTTCCTCAGCATTTAAATAGGCCGTCATCTTATTTCATGCTCAACCGTGCACCATCAAACAGGACCACTATTTATACGCTTTAAGCCTCTGACATTGATGGCTCAGCCGACACGTTCAGCTGGCTGATGCTGTTCACATTTATAATGTGCTGCTTTCCATTCTCCGCAGAATGGGGTTCCTCAGCATTTAAATAGGCCGTCATCTTATTTCATGCTCAACCGTGCACCATCAAACGGGACCACTAGTTCACAACTTTAAGCCTCTGACATTGATGGTTCAGCCGACACGTTCAGCTGGCTAATGCCGTTCACATTTATAATGATGTGCTGCTTTCCATTCTCCGCAGAATGGGGTTCCTCAGCATTTAAATAAGCCGTCATCTTATTTCATGCTCGACCGTGCACCATCAAACGGGACTACTATTTCTCTGCTTTAAGCCTCTGACATTGATGGTTCAGCTGACACGTTCAGCTGGCTGATGCTGTTCACATTTATAATGTGCTGCTTTCCATTCTCCGCAGAATGGGGTTCCTCAGCAATTAAATAGTCCCTTTTCATTATGCTCGAGCATGCACCATCAAACGTGACCACTAGTTCCCAGATTTAAGCCTCTGATATGGATGGCTCAGCCGACACGTTCAGCTGGCTGATGCCGTTCACATTTATAATGATGCGCTGCTTTCCATTCTCCGCAGAATGGGGTTCCTCAGCATTTAAATAGGCCGTCATCTTATTTCATGCTCGACCGTGCACCATCAAACGGGACCACTAGTTCACAACTTTAAGCCTCTGATATTGATGGTTCAGCCGACACGTTCAGCTGGCTGATGCTGTTCACATTTATAATGTGCTGCTTTCCATTCTCCGCAGAATGGGGTTCCTCAGCATTTAAATAGGCCGTCATCTTAATTCATGCTCGACCGTGCACCATCAAACGTGACCACTAGTTCTCCGTTTTGAGCCTCTGACATTGATGGTTCAGGCGACACGTTCAGCTGGCTGATGCTGTTCACATTTATAATGTGCTGCTTTCCATTCTCCGCAGAATGGGGTTCCTCAGCATTTAAATAGGCCATCATCTTATTTCATGCTCGACCGTGCACCATCAAACGTGACCACTAGTTCTCCGCTTTGAGCCTCTGACAATGATGGCTCAGCCGACATGTTCAGCTGGCTGATGCCGTTCACATTTATAATGATGCGCTGCTTTCCATTCTCCGCAGAATGGGGTTCCTCAGCATTTAAATAGGCCGTCATCTTATTTCATGCTCAACCGTGCACCATCAAACAGGACCACTATTTATACGCTTTAAGCCTCTGACATTGATGGCTCAGCCGACACGTTCAGCTGGCTGATGCTGTTCACATTTATAATGTGCTGCTTTCCATTCTCCGCAGAATGGGGTTCCTCAGCATTTAAATAGGCCGTCATCTTATTTCATGCTCAACCGTGCACCATCAAACGGGACCACTAGTTCACAACTTTAAGCCTCTGACATTGATGGTTCAGCCGACACGTTCAGCTGGCTAATGCCGTTCACATTTATAATGATGTGCTGCTTTTCATTCTCCGCAGAATGGGGTTCCTCAGCAATTAAATAGTCCCTTTTCATTATGCTCGAGCATGCACCATCAGACGTGACCACTAGTTCCCAGATTTAAGCCTCTGATATGGATGGCTCAGCCGACACGTTCAGCTGGCTGATGCTTTTCACATTTATAATGATGCGCTGCTTTCCATTCTCCGCAGAATGGGGTTCCTCAGCATTTAAATAGGCCGTCATCTTATTTCATGCTCAACCGTACACCATCAAACGGGACCACTATTTCTCTGCTTTAAGCCTCTGACATTGATGGCTCAGCCGACACGTTCAGCTGGCTGATGCTGTTCACATTTATAATGTGCTGCTTTCCATTCTCCATAGAATGGGGTTCCTCAGCATTTAAATAGGCCGTCATCTTATTTCATGCTCAACCGTGCACCATCAAACGGGACCACTAGTTCACAACATTAAGCCTCTGACATTGATGGCTCAGCCGACACGTTCAGCTGGCTGATACCGTTCACATTTATAATGATGTGTTGCTTTCCATTCTCCGCAGAATGGGGTTCCTCAGCATTTAAATAGGCCATCATCTTATATCATGCTCGACCGTGCACCATCAAACTGGACCACTATTTATACGCTTTAAGCCTCTGACATTGATGGTTCAGCCGACACGTTCAGCTGGCTAATGCCGTTCACATTTATAATGATGTGCTGCTTTCCATTCTCCGCAGAATGGGGTTCCTCAGCATTTAAATAGGCCATCATCTTATTTCATGCTCGACCGTGCACCATCAAACGTGACCACTAGTTCTCCGCTTTGAGCCTCTGACAATGATGGCTCAGCCGACATGTTCAGCTGGCTGATGCCGTTCACATTTATAATGATGCGCTGCTTTCCATTCTCCGCAGAATGGGGTTCCTCAGAAATTAAATAGTCCCTTTTCATTATGCTCGAGCATGCACCATCAAACGTGACCACTAGTTCCCAGATTTAAGCCTCTGATATGGATGGCTCAGCCGACACGTTCAGCTGGCTGATACCGTTCACATTTATAATGATGTGCTGCTTTCCATTCTCCGCAGAATGGGGTTCCTCAGCATTTAAATAGGCCGTCATCTTATTTCATGCTCAACCGTGCACCATCAAACGGGACCACTAGTTCACAACATTAAGCCTCTGACATTGATGGCTCAGCCGACACGTTCAGCTGGCTGATACCGTTCACATTTATAATGATGTGTTGCTTTCCATTCTCCGCAGAATGGGGTTCCTCAGCATTTAAATAGGCCATCATCTTATATCATGCTCGACCGTGCACCATCAAACTGGACCACTATTTATACGCTTTAAGCCTCTGACATTGATGGTTCAGCCGACACGTTCAGCTGGCTAATGCCGTTCACATTTATAATGATGTGCTGCTTTCCATTCTCCGCAGAATGGGGTTCCTCAGCATTTAAATAGATCATCATCTTATTTCATGCTCGACCGTGCACCATCAAACGTGACCACTAGTTCTCCGCTTTGAGCCTCTGACAATGATGGCTCAGCCGACATGTTCAGCTGGCTGATGCCGTTCACATTTATAATGATGCGCTGCTTTCCATTCTCCGCAGAATGGGGTTCCTCAGCAATTAAATAGTCCCTTTTCATTATGCTCGAGCATGCACCATCAAACGTAACCACTAGTTCCCAGATTTAAGCCTCTGATATGGATGGCTCAGCCGACACGTTCAGCAGGCTGATACCGTTCACATTTATAATGATGTGCTGCTTTCCATTCTCCGCAGAATGGGGTTCCCCAGCATTTAAATAGTCCGTCATCTTATTTCATGCTCAACCGTGCACCATCAAAAAGGACCACTAGTTCACAACTTTAAGCCTCTGATATTGATGGTTCAGCCGACACGTTCAGCTGGCTGATGCTGTTCACATTTATAATGATGTGCTGCTTTCCATTCTCCGCAGAATGGGGTTCCTCAGCATTTAAATAGGCCGTCATCTTATTTCATGCTCGACCGTGCACCATCAAACGGGACCACTAGTTCACAACTTTAAGCCTCTGATATTGATGGTTCAGCCGACACGTTCAGCTGTCTGATGCTGTTCACATTTATAATGTTGTGCTGCTTTCCATTCTCCGCAGAATGGGGTTCCTCAGCATTTAAATAGGCCATCATCTTATTTCATGCTCGACCGTGCACCATCAAATGGGACCACTAGTTCACAACTTTAAGCCTCTGATATTGATGGTTCAGCCGACACGTTCAGCTGTCTGATGCTGTTCACATTTATAATGATGTGCTGCTTTCCATTCTCCGCAGAATGGGGTTCCTCAGCATTTAAATAGGCCGTCATCTTATTTCATGCTCGACCGTGCACCATCAAACGGGACCACTAGTTCACAACTTTAAGCCTCTGATATTGATCGTTCAGCCGACACGTTCAGCTGTCTGATGCTGTTCACATTTATAATGATGTGCTGCTTTCCATTCTCCGCAGAATGGGGTTCCTCAGCATTTAAATAGGCCATCATCTTATTTCATGCTCAACCGTGCACCATCAAACAGGACCACTATTTATACGCTTTAAGCCTCTGACTTTGTTGGCTCAGCCGACACGTTCAGCTGGCTGATGCCGTTCACATTTATAATGTGCTGCTTTCCATTCTCCGCAGAATGGGGTTCCTCAGCATTTAAATAGGCCGTCATCTTATTTCATGCTTGACCATGCACCATCAAACGGGACCACTAGTTTACAACTTTAAGCCTCTGACATTGATAGCTCAGCCGACACGTTCAGCTGGCTGATACCGTTCACATTTATAATGATGTGCTGCTTTCCATTCTCCGCAGAATGGGGTTCCTCAGCAATTAAATAGTCCCTTTTCATTATGCTCGAGCATGCACCATCAAACGTGACCACTAGTTCCCAGATTTAAGCCTCTGATATGGATGGCTCAGCCGACACGTTCAGCTGGCTGATGCCGTTCACATTTATAATGATGCGCTGCTTTCCATTCTCCGCAGAATGGGGTTCCTCAGCATTTAAATAGGCCATCATCTTATTTCATGCTCAACCGTGCACCATCAAACGGGACCACTAGTTCACAACTTTAAGCCTCTGACATTGATGGTTCAGACGACACGTTCAGCAGGCTGATGCTGTTCACATTTATAATGTGTTGCTTTCCATTCTCCACAGAATGGAGTTCCTCAGCATTTAAATAGGCCGTCATCTTATTTCATGCTCAACCGTGCACCATCAAACGGGACCACTAGTTTACAACTTTAAGCCTCTGACATTGATAGCTCAGCCGACACGTTCAGCTGGCTGATACCATTCACATTTATAATGATGCGCTGCTTTCCATTCTCCGCAGAATGGGGTTCCTCAGCATTTAAATAGGCCGTCATCTTATTTCATGCTCGACTGTGCACCATCAAACGGGACCACTGTTTCTCCGCTTTAAGCCTCTGACATTGGTGTCTCAGCCGACACGTTCAGCTGGCTGATGCTGTTCACATTTATAATGTGCTGCTTTCCATTCTCTGCAGAATGGGATTCCTCAGCATTTAAATAGGCCGTCATCTTATTTCATGCTCGACCGTGCACCATCAAACGGGACCACTAGTTCTCAACTTTAATCCTCTGACATTGGTGGCTCGGCCGACACATTCAGCTAGCTGATGTTGCTACAAGGCTGTATTTATGACCCAGTCCTCAACCCTCCTCCTTTCTCAGCATGGACTTGGGACCGGCCACGGTGGAGTTAACAAAAGCACTGTACACTGAAAATATGATCCCCTCTCCATATTCTTTGCCATCTTTGTCCATCTCATCCCACAGCACTCTACTTGTCCATTTTCTTTTATGCTCAAGTGTGCACCATCACATGGGACGATTAGTTCTCAACTTTAAGCCTCTGACATCGATGGCTCAGCTGACACCTTCAGCTGGCTGATGCTCTTCACAATTATAATCATGTGATAATAAATTGGTGATATTTCCACGGTATCAGTGAATAAATAATTTATAGAAGCAAATTAGTCACTGTAATTACATATAGTGTATAGAAATGTGGAAGTGAAGTGACGCTGCATTGCTAATACTGATAGAAATATATACAGATAGTGAGGTTTTTATATACATATAAAAGCATAATTAAATTCAGTGATAATTTACCAATTCAATATAAGTCAAAATATAATTACAAGAAACCCAATTCTTTAAGTAAATGAATATACATATATATATATATATATATATATATACACACACACAATAATACATTCATAATCCTCCAAGTATTAAAGAAATGTTCCACAATTCTTCAAAATTACAAATAAACATAATATCAACAGAGGCGGTCTGACCATTCAGTCATTAGGACGCCGACCGAGGGCCCGCGGCCAGTAGGGGGCCCGTGAGAAGCTCCTGTCTGAACCAGTGTGCCGAGGGATCAGGGCTGTTAGATGAGCCCAATCCCCTGCCGAACTGTACATCAGCACTGTGAGAAGCTTGTCAGCCTCAAAAGTGGACGTAAAGGGCAGGGGAGTGTGCTGTGCTCTCTGCTTCCCCCTACAGTGCAGTACCCGGCTGAATGAAGAAGCTGGAAAGGAACAGTACGGTGCTAAAAGCTAGATTCGTTTTAAAAGGGCTTTATTCATGTGTCTTTGCATGTGTGTCTGTATGTGTGTGTGCGTGTGTCTGTATGTATGCATGTATGTGTATGCATGTGTCTGTGTGTGCGTGTGTATGTGTCTTTATGTGTGTATGTGCATATGTATGTATGCCTGTATGCATGTATGTGTAGGCATGTGTGTGTGTCTATGTGTCTGTATGAGTGTGTGTGTGCATGTGTCTGTATGTGTGTGCATGTGTCTATATGTGTCTGTATGCATGCATGTGTCTGTATGTATGTGTATGCATGTGTCTGGATGTGTGTGTATGTGTGTGTGTATGTGTCTGTATGTGTGTGTGCATGTGTCTGTATTTGTGTGCATGTATATCTGTATGTATGTGTATGCATGTGTATACACGTGTCTGTATGTATGTATGTGTGTGCATGTGTCTGTATGTATGTGTATGCATGTGTGTACACGTGTCTGTATGTATGTATGTGTATGCATGTGTGTACACGTGTCTATATGTATGTGTGTGCATGTGTCTGTATGTATGTGTATGCATTTGTTTTGTATGTGTGTGCCTGTGCATGTGTCTGTATGTGTGTGCGTGTGTCTGTTAGAGTTGGGCGATTTAAAAAAAAAAATCTTCAATTTAAAAAAAAAAAAAATAATTCAAAACGAGTTTTTTTTTTTTTTTGATGGACAACGCGCCGGTCCCGAGGAGCTGCGGGCAGGAGTTTTTAGGCAAGGCCGTAGCTTCGGCCTAGTCTGCGGCGTCCAGCCTCGCGGACTAGGCCAAAGCCGCGGCCGCGCCTAAAAACTTCTGCCCGCAGCTTCTCAGGACCGGCACAGTGTCAGTGCCAGTCCTGGTGAAATTTAAAAAAAAATAAAATAAAAAAAAATCGAAAAAATAGATTTGCCGAAATTTTGAATCGATTTGGCCTCTCCACCCGATTCAAGATTTAAATTGATTTTTTCCCCAGCCCTAGTGTCTGTCTGTATGTATATATGTGTGTGCATGTTTCTGTACGTGTCTGTATGCATGTGTCTGTATGTGTGTGTGTGCATGTGTGTATGTGCCTGCATGTGTGTGCATGTGTCTGTGTGTATGTTACATTTAATCCTGCCCCCCCCCCCCCCCCTATTCTTGTACCATCAGAACTGCTTTTGTAGAGCTTGTGTGTGAAAGCAGCCAGGACTGCTGCTCCTCTGAAAAGCAGGTCATGCACATATCGCTTTTTAGAGGCATTTGAAAGGCAGTAAAGAGGCATTATGTTGCCTCCTCAACACCTGTTTTAAGCCCGTAAATTCAGCATCACTATACCGCAACTGTGCAACCCCGACAGTTGCGGGGTAATTGCAGTGCAGGCCCATTCACCCTGGGTATACCTCCAGCTGCAGCCACAGCATGTGTACACCCCCAGCTGCTCCCTCTGCAGCTAAAGGGGGAGAAGTTGGGAGTTGTAAAAACAGCTTAACCATGTGGTTTTACTGCCCCCTTCAACCTGACATATGAACAAGCCATTGGTTCACATCTGTGTTGCTGTGTGTAGGGCAGCCTATTCATTTCAATGGGCTTCCCTACCCACAAAAATGCTTTTTTTTTTTAATTGCACTGCACCAAAAGAACCTCACGTTTTCCAATGTGTGGGGTACCATTAAGAATTAACGGTACCCCTAAAGAGCAGAGCATTCGTCTGTGTGTCGGGAACGAGAGCAACAAAGGCAAGAGAATTTTTGTTGGGCCGTGTATTAGTGCTCGGACAGACACACTCAGACCGAATTTTAATGGTTCAAAGAATGTCAGGAAAAACGAGCGGCCCTCGCGCATGTTCACTTCGTCAAATCTGGCCCTCTTTGAAAAAAGTTTGGACACCCCTGTCCTAAGAGATGCTGCTAGCAGTGCTGCGGTGGAACTTTCAGGGTCGCTGCAGTCGACTAGGCCCTGCCATTCTGCCGCTGTGGGGGGGAGGGGGCAAGACACAGCATACCCCCCCGCACCTCTGGCTTTCAGTTTGGGATGCAGTGGTGGGAGGTGGCGATCGGCAGCTCTATGGTGCTCACACCATCTCCCTGGGGCTTGTATTTCTCCATCAGAGTGTATAGAGTGGAGAGAGGAGGGGCCTCTGACCCGGGCAGCTGCAAGTTTCACTCTTCAGTGTACAAGTGAGTCGCTCTGCTTGTACGTTGTTGCCAACTGCTGCCCGGGTCAGAGGCCCCTCCCCTCTCCACTGTACAGAATCAGGAAGAGAACTACAAGCCCCAGGGAGATCCCGTGGTCCACAGGCACCATAGAGCTGCTGATCGCCATCTCCCACCTCCCCCTGTGCTGGGGGTTGGAGGTACACAGACAGCCAGGCACAGAGGAACCTCTGGGGGGGGGTTAAGTTTGGGAACCCTGATGTATGGGGGGGGCTCTCTGGGGGCCCTGATGTAAGGGGGGGCTCTCTGGGGTCCCTGATGTAAGGGGGGGCTCTCTGGGGACCCTGATGTAAGGGGGGCTCTCTGGGGACCCTGATGTATGGGGGGCTCTCTGGGGACCCTGATGTAGGGGGGCTCTCTGGGGACCTTAATGTATGGGGGGCTCTCCGGGGACCCTGATGTAAGGGGGGCTCTCCGGGGACCCTGATGTAAGGGGGGCTCTCTGGGGACCCTGATGTATGGGGGGGCTCTCTGGGGACCCTGATGTATGGGGGGGCTCTCTGGGGACCCTGATGTATGGGGGGGCTCTCTGGGGGCCCTGATGTATGGGTGGTTCTCTGTGGACCCTGATGTAAGGGGGGGCTCTCTGGGGACCCTGATGTAGGGGGGCTCTCTGGGGACCCTGATGTAAGGGGGGCTCTCTGGGGACCCTGATGTATGGGGGGGCTCTCCGGGGACCCTGATGTAAGGGGGGCTCTCTGGGGACCCTGATGTATGGGGGGGGCTCTCTGGGGACCCTGATGTATGGGGGGGCTCTCTGGGGACCCTGATGTATGGGGGGGCTCTCTGGGGACCCTGATGTATGGGGGGGCTCTCTGGGGGCCCTGATGTATGGGTGGTTCTCTGTGGACCCTGATGTAAGGGGGGGCTCTCTGGGGACCCTGATGTAAGGGGGGGCTCTCCGGGGACCCTGATGTATGGGGGGGCTCTCCGGGGACCCTGATGTATGGGGGGCTCTCTGGGGACCCTGATGTAAGGGGGCTCTCTGGGGACCCTGAAATAAGGAGGGGGTCAGGGTCTCTCTGGGGACCCTGATGTATGGGGGGTTCTCTGTGGACACTGATGTAAGGGGGGCTCTCTGGGGACCCTGATGTAAGGGGGGCTCTCTGGGGATCCTGACGTAAGGGGGGGCTCTCCGGGGACCCTGACTTAAGGGGGGGCTCTCTGGGGGCTTGTTTACATCGCCATACCACTGTTCGGCCTCTGTTGGAAACAATCATCAGGGGCCCAGTGGACATCGGGGTCCGCTGAAGCAGCTGATTAGCTCTCGGTGTCTCTAATCACAGCAGCAGCGAGTCAAAACAGCGCTCAGATCCACAAGTGCAGAATCAAGTACCTGTACATCATTCTGCTCACAGGAGACGCAGCCCCACAGTTAATATACGTGGTTAATGTGAGTTTATTTTTCTTACCTCTTTAAACATTTATTTTGAACATACAGTTCCCACCTCTTTCTAGCCAAAGCCCCACCCCCTTCAATCCCATGTGTTTGTTAGTTTAGCAGGATGTGATCGCTCAGTCCCGCCCATTCTCCTGAACACACCAATCTGGTTTCAATATGTACCGGGTAGGCGGAGCAGTTACGCCTCTAGTTTAAACCGGCCCCGCCCCTGTCGTCCTATCTCCTACCTTTTGCTGTATTGTGGGATGTCCTTTGCCTCATTAAAGATGTCCGCTCCTACCTCCTAATGCTTCCTGCCACCTATTCTGTACTTGTACATAGTAATCTGGGATCACGCTGTTACATTGGACGGAGCGCAGACACACTGAACCGCTCCTGTGGGCGGCTTGCTGCATACTAATTCCTCTCTGAGCTCAGCGCGTTTATAACGGCTCTGCCCCTCTGTGACGTCACTCGCTTACTACAGTCTCGCTCGAGGCCCCGCCCCTCTCCGGAGCTGGCTCCGCCCCCAATCCTATCCTCCGCCGTTGTGTGTAGAATATTTAACCGTTTCATGACTACGCCTATTTTTGACATTTGGTGTTTACAAGTTAAAACCCATATTTTTTGCTAGAAAATTACTTGGAACCCCCAAACATTATATATATAATTTTTTTAGCAGAGACTCTAGAGAATAAAACGGTGATTGTTGCAATATTTTATGTCACACAGTATTTGTGCAGCAGTGTTTTAAACACCACTTTTTGGGAAAAGGGACACTTTCATGAATTAAAAAAAAAAATGAAACAGTAAAATTAGCCCAAATTTTTTGCATAATGTGAAAGATAATGTTACGCCGAGTAAATAGATACCAAATATGTCACACTTTATAATTGCACGCACTCGTGGAATGACGACATAGGTGACGCTTAAATTTTTTTTCCGATTACCAGGTTAGAGTTAGAGTTACAGAGGAGGTCTAGTGCTAGAATTATTGCTCTCACTCTGACGAACGTGGCGATACTTCACATGTGTGATTTGAACACCGTTTACACATGCGGTTAATTTTTTATTTTCTCTTATTTATTTTAATATTAATAAATTGTTTAAAAAAAAAAAAAAATGATGTCGCTTCCGTGTTTACAATTACGGCTTCATTCCAGTCCCTCCCTAGATGCCGGAGGCATCGGATGTGCGATCGGTGCTCCCCGATTGAACGGGAGCCCCGGTAAGAGCGGCGGGAGGCGGGACGTCCCCTCCCACTCCTCCGGCATAACAGCCGAGCGGCTTTTAGCCGTATTGGTTGTTATGGCTGGAAAGCCAATCGCCGGCTCTGAAAAACAGTACCGGGATGATGCCTGCAGGTGCGGGCATCATCCCGGTATAACCCCCGGAAGCCGACTACGCACATCTGCGTACGCTCGTTGGCAAAGGGTTAAACATAATTAACCTAAAGTGAAAGCACAGTGCTGTGCTCTTTGTCTCCCCCTACAGTGCAGTACCGGGCAGAAAGAGCCAAGGTAAAGGTCTGCCATTTTTTATCACTATCTATCTACTGTATGTGTGCATGTATGTATGCATGTACAGTATGTATGTGAGTGTGCATGTGTTTATCAGTGGCGGTGTGTTCATAAGAGCGCACAGGTGCCGCCCCCTCTCTCCAGCCACCCAATCTATGAACAATAGATAGATTCATGAATAGCATGGCCACCACTGCCACCCCCATATTTAGGCGTCTAAACCCTTTTCCGGCACCTGAATTACAGTGGCGGGGGTGTTTTTTGAAGCACCTGATTAGGGCCATAGGCTCTAATAGGCTTCAAAATTGGTGAACTGTGAGTGCCGTGCTTGACGCACACAGCCCACCCAGGTGTGTTAGAAAATAAATGAATATTCACTTTCCTAGCACTAAAACCGCCTTCCCGCCAATTATGTGTGCGGGTCTTTTACCCGTCGCCTGATAGGCGACAAATAGCTGCGCCTATCGTTTCAGCCAATCAGGAGGAGAGAATGAGAGATGAGTTCGGCAGGAGACACATGGAGGACCCCGCTCATGGCCGTTACTCGCTGCCCCGCAGAGACAGGGTAAGTGCCGGGCAGTGCAAGGGGGACAAACGGAGGGGGATTTACAGTGGTGGCATTTAATGGGCACAGTGGCGGCATTTGATGGGCACAGCGGTTGCAATGGATGGGTTTCTTTCAATTTGTTTACGCTCCGCCTAAAAATTTTGAGCAGCAGCCGCCACTGGTTTAAATGTGCATGCATATGTGTGTGTACCATTTTATGTACCGTATTTATCGGTGTATAACACGCGCTGGCGTATAACACACACCCCAAGTTTAGGAGGGAATTTTAAGGAAAAAAACTTTTAGGAGGGAAATTTAAGGAAAAAAAAAACAACTTACATTTAAATGCCCATCAATGCAGCCTTATCAGTGTCCATCTGAAGCCTTGTCAGTGTCATTTGCAGCCTTGTCATGCAGCCTGTCCGTCATTGCAGCCTTGTCATGCAGCCTGTCCATCATTGCAGCCTTGTCATGCAGCCTGTCCGTCATTGCAGCCTTGTCATGCAGCCTGTCCGTCATTGCAGCCTTGTCATGCAGCCTGTCCGTCATTGCAGCCTTGTCATGCAGCCTGTGTGTCATGCAGCCTTGTGCATCTTTGTCCCCTCAGTGATAATGTCAGCTTTTATTTTTAAAAATGGCGCCGCCAAGATGTCCTGTGTATCTTGGCGGCGCCCGGTAGTTCTCGGCCGCCTTTGGCCATACTCGGCCGTACTCGGCGGCTTTTGCCCACCTTCGGCCGTACTCGCCCGCTCTTGGCCCTCCTCGGCGGTTTTCGGCCGCCGAGAACGGCCGAAGGTGGCTGAAAGCCGGGAGAAGGCCTGAAAGCAGTTGAGAGCCCAAAAATCACGGAGAAATCACGGAGGATCTGCGTATAACACGCACCCACAATTTTTCCCTGATTTTAAGGGGAAAAAGGTGTGTGTTATACGCCTATAAATACGGTATGCGCTTTTAATCCTGAACCCCTATATGTGTGCAATCAGAACCTATATTTGTCGTTTTTTTTTTTATTTCTTGTTTGTTTTTTGCTTGTTCATAGTACCAGCAACTAAATGCTGTTCCTCCGAAAAGTGATCCATGCTCAGATTGCTTTTCAGAGGCATTTGACAGCCGGTAAAGAGGCAATATGTTGCCTACTGACCACCTGTTTTAACCCCTTAAATGCAGCATCACTATCAGGGTGGTTTCAGTGTAGCCCCCTTCACCTAGGGGTGTACTTCAGGGGTGCCCTGACTGAAAAAGGTTGAGAAACACAGACATAGAGGAACCCATCTCTCCATTTTCCTCCTGCAGCTGCCGAATGCCTGTGGGAGGGAGAGGAGAAGCAGTGGGGAAATGGAGTAATCGATTCCTTTATATGCAGCCACCCACTTGTGACCAGCACCGGGTTCGGAGAAAAGAGCCCTGTCCGGGGGTCAGGGGGGCCTTTCATGGTTTCTTGCATCGGGGTCCTGAAGGTTCTAGTTACGCCTCTGACATAAGGAATAATGTAATCACCGCCTGGTATAGTATAACACAATGATCTGGTTGTGGGATTAATTTGTAAGGCACTTTGGTTTCCCTTCATCCCTTATAATATATGGCCGACATGGCTTCAGAAGTGTAGCCTTTTCTCTGGGAATCCTTTAGTAGCCCGTCTCCGCCCGTCTCCTCCCTCGTCTCCACCCTCCTGGTGGTTACAGAGCACGTTGCTTTATAAGCATTAGTTTGGTGGGCGTGCTTTGCTTCCCAGGCTCCTCCCCCTACACTCTCCTCATGGCTGCGGCTGACGGGGACGGTTCTCTGTATCCCATCGCCGTCCTCATCGATGAGCTGCGGAATGAGGAGGTGCAGCTGAGGAGCCATGATACTACTACCACCCCCAACTGAGGGCAGTGCAGGCCCTCACAGTGTCTGTATAGGGGCCCTTACCCCGAGGGGGGGTCCTTCACCTTCTATTCCTGAAGAGGAAGTGTAACATTGGAGGGGGGGCCCTGAGGTAGAGGGGCCCCTCCTGGTATCAGTATGGAGGAGGAGGGGCCCTTACCATGTATTATGACAGTGTATTGGCCCCTGACCATAAAGGGGGCCCTCAGTCTGCAGGCATGAAGTGGAGGGGCCCTACAGTGGTTAATAAAAGGGGTCCCTCATGGAGTCAGTATGGGGGGTTCTTACCTTTTTAAGAATAAAAATATGATTGCCTCATCTGTATAGGGGGAGCCTGAGGTCATGGCCCCTCAATGTCAGTATGGAGGAGGGGGGCCCCTGTACCCTGAAAAGTGTATTGGCCCCTGACCATCAACGGGACCCTCAGTCTGCAGGCTTGAAGTGGAGGGACCCTACAGTGGTTAATTTGAGTGGACCTTACCCTGTTAGACAAAAGAGGGTGACTTTGACAATAAAAGGGGTCCTGAGGTGGAGGGGCCCCTCACAGTGTCGGTATGGGGGGGCCCTTACTTTGTAGGGTTTAAAAGCATGTTCCCCTAAACAGTATTGGGGTAGACCTGAAGTCACAAACTCACAGGTTCCTGACAGTGTCAGCATGGAGGTGGAGGGGCCCTCACAGTGGTTATTTTGAAGGGGCCTGTAGGACAAATTAGGAGGAGGGGTCCCTCGCAATTCTTAGGCCTTGTTCTGGAGCTTTAAGCAGTAAGGGCCCCTGACAGTGCACAGTAAAGGGAGCCTTTACCATGTATGCCTGAGGAGGGGCCCCTGAAAGAATGCTCTGAGCCCACCCCCTATGATGAATACCATCTGGGGCCCCTTTATATCAGGATTAAAGTGTATGGTATCTGAGATGATGTTGCCCTTTAAGCCTGAGAACGAGGGGCCCCTGAATGTATGCACTGAGCTCCCCCCAACATGATTAGAACTATCAGGGGCCTCTTTTTATTAGACATAAAACATACGGGACTCAATGCTGAGTGCAATGTGGGAGGACGTTACCCTTTAAGCCTGAGAAGGAGGGGCCCCGATAGTAAGCAGGGTGGGGGGCCATTTTTTTTAGAATTGGGTAATGTTTTAGAAATGTCACTTCCTGTCCCAGAGACACAACAGGAAGTGAGAGGAATCTCTCCTCCCATTAGTTGTCACCAGAACGTGTGTCCCCCATTGGAAGATTTCCTTTTGCCTCCTGCTGTAGTGACAACGCTACGATTTTGGATTTCTCCCCTTGTTGTCTTTCAGTGATCACCGGTACAAATAAAGGGGGGGGGGGGTTCCACAACGGAGGCCCATAGCAATAAAAGCCTGACAGAGGGTCTAATCCTTCGCCAGTCTATACAAAAATAAAAGATTTTGCCTTAGAGTTTTTTTCCTGGACTTTTTGTTTTTCATATCAGCCCTCTAGATACAGTCTGGGAGCACAGCAACTTAACCACTTAAGGGCCGGGCCTTTTCCTGAGATTTGTTGTTTACAAGTTAAAAACCCATTTATTTATTTTTGCTAGAAAATGGCGGTTGTTGCAATACTTTCTGTCACACCGTATTTGCGCAGCAGTCTTACGAGCGCACTTTATTTGGAAAAAAATACAGAATACAAAACAAGAAAACAAAAGTTAGCCCAATTTTTTTAATATTGTGAAAGATGATGTTACGCCGAGTAAATTGATACCCAACATGTCACGCTTCAAAATTCCGCTCGTGGAATAGCGACAAACTTTTACCCTTAAAAATCTCCATGTTAACATCCCTTGTAATAGGAAAAAAAAAAAAAAAAAACATGGCAGTTCCTCTTAAATATGAGATCTGGGGCCAAGAAGACCTCGGATCTCACATTTACACTAAAATGCAATAAAAAAAAAAAAAAAAATGTAATTTAAAATAAATAAATAAATAAATAAATGGCCATTTTAAGAGCTATGGGCGGAAGTGACGTTTTGACGTGGACTAGTCGGCCTCTATAGGCCTCACTTGGGGTTGGTTGTCCACATTGATGCTCATTTTCTTTTTAGGCTAGCACTCTATCAATGTACACTCTATTTGCCTTCAATCCAATACCAAGAAATACAAGATTGTGTGTGTGTATATATATATATATATATATATATATATATATATAAAAACAACGATGCGGATTGCTGCACAAAATTCTTTTATTTCCAAAAAAGGATGACATCAGTTGTACAGGGATATGCAATTAGCGGACCTCCAGCTGTTATGCAAAACTACAAGTCTTATCATGCCTCTGCCTCTGGGTGTCATGCTTGTGGCTGTCAAAGTCTTGCTATGCCTCATGGGACTTGTAGTTCTGCAACAGCTGGAGACTAATTGAATATCATATATGATAATAAATATAATTTTTTTATTTTTTTTTATATTTTTTTCTTAGAAATTACTTTAGATGTGCTTAGCCACACTACTCATCAAAGTTTTTTTACAAGCCACTGGTGTATGGACAGCCTTCCTCAGTATGTGGGGCCATTGGGGGTACCTGCCTGTATCGCGCACTGCCACAGCTCCCGGACAAGATATCCTTAGGGGAGCTTCCAGCTCTCAAGGCTGTACCTCCTTTGCGGTTGTGAGTACTTTTTAGAGGAAATTTGATATTACAACTAGTTTGTCCCTTCATCCTTCAAAAAGGTAATTGATTTAGATACTTGTGTGTCTCTTTTCAGATAATAAGACATTGCTGCTTCTGAAGAGTGGATATAAATCCTCCATGAAACGCGTAGAGCCTTAGCATACGCAATGCTTTACCAATCGTGTGACTAATTTTTATTCATATGGACGTTTGCAACGCTATCAGTGATTTCAAACTTTTAGGAAGCTTCTCAGTCAATATAGTCTTATGCCTCTACACACTGTCATGTAACTCTTGTTCCTAATATATATATATATATATATATATATATATATATATATATATATATATATGAATTTTACTGTTTTATTATGCATTTTCTGTATGAGTTTTCCATGATTTACATTAAATATGCTGTGTTTTTGCCATCTAGTGGTGACTGCGTGTCTCATTCAAAGTCCCACCTTGCTGGGTAGGGGGTGGAACTGCAGAGCAGTCCTTGGAGTTGGGTAGGGGGTGTAACCGCGGAGCGATCCTTGGAGGTGGGTAGGGGGTGGAACCGCGGAGTGGTCTTAGGGGGTGGAAACGCGGATCGGTCTTTGGAGGTGGGTAGGGGGTGGAAACGCGGAGTGGTCTTTGGAGGTGGGTAGAAATGTGGAGCGGTCTTTGGAGGTGGGTAGAGGGTGACAACGCGGAGTGGTCTTTGGAGGTGGGTAGAAATGTGGAGCGGTCTTTGGAGGTGGGTAGAGGGTGACAACGCGGAGCGGTCTTTGGAGGTGGGTAGGGGGTGGAAACGCGGAGCGGTCTTTGGAGGTGGGTAGGGGGTGGAACCGCGAAGCAGTCCTTGGAGGTGGGTAAGGGGTGGAACCGCGGAGCAGTCCTTGGAGGTGGGTAGGGGGTGGAACCGCGGATCGGTCCTTAGAGGTGGGTAGGGGGTGGAACCACAGAGCGGTCCTTGGAGGTGGGTAGGGGGTGGAAACAAGTGGTGAATTGAAATAGGTGCGTACCTGCACCTTTTCTCTGAGAAAAACAGCCCTGGTGCCCAGAAGTCACATTGGGGGTTCTGACGTTATTTCTTATTTGTCTGCAGCTCCGTCTGAACAATATTGAGAAGCTCTCCACGATTGCGTTGGCTTTTGGTGTAGAAAGGAACCGCAGGGAGCTTCTGCCATTCCTGACAGGTAAGTGTGTCTTATGGGAGAAAAGAACCGACTTTCTTTTGCTTATAACTGAAAATGGCGTTTACTGTTTACACCAATTCTGAAAGAGATGCCATCTCTTGCCCATGCAGGAAAATGGGTCATATGATTCTCCATACTCAAAAGTACCGGTTATTCTCTAAGGCTCCGTACAACTCCAAAGGAAAGAAAGAGAAAGAAAGGAAAAACAAGAAAACAGCCACCATGTCTAAAGACCAATAAGCTGCAAAATATTTTATTTCTGTATTTCAGCCTGCATATGCTTTAAAATGTATCCACTCCATGTGTGGCTGTATCTGTGTATTCAGGCAACTCTCAACCATCCAATTTTGTTTACACTAGAAATACACAATATTACCAAAAGTATTGGCATCCCAGTGTTAGTCTATAGGGTTTAATACTGAGTTGGCCCACCCTTTGCAGCTATAACAGCTTCAACTCTTCTGGGAAGGCCGTCCACAAGGTTTAGGAATGTGTCTATGAGAAGCACAAGGTGTGGCTCTCAGTCTCCGCTGGACAAAAAAGGTCTTGCTCTCAGTCTCCACTTTAATTAATCTCAAAGGTGGTCTATCGGGTTGAGGTCAGGACTCTGTTCAAGCCAGTCAAGTTCCTACACCCCAAGCTCGCTCATCCCTGTCTTTATGGATCTTGCTTTGTGCACTGTTCCAATCATTTGGTGGAGGGGGGATTATGGCGTGGGGTTGTTTATCAGGGGTTGGGCTTGGCCTCTTAGTTCCAGTAAAGGGAACGCTTAAGGCATCAGCATACCAAGACATTTTGGATAATTTCATACTCCCATCTTTGTGGGAGCAGTTTGGGGATGGCCTCTTCCTGTTCCAACATGACTGCGCACCAGTGCACAAAGCAAGGCCCATAAAGACATGGATGAGTGAGTTTGGGGTTAAGGAACTTAACTGGCCTGCACAGAGCCCTGACCTCAACCCGATAGAACACCTTTGGAATGAATTTAAGTGGAGACTGCGAGACAGGCCTTCCAACTTCAGTGCCTGACCTCACAAATGCGAAAAGATAAAACATTCCCATAGAAACACTCCTAAACCAATTTCCACTGCCTGGCTTTTTTTCTGTTTTTTAGATATACAAAAACTGTAGAACAAAATCTGGTGCAGCTGTGCATGGCAACCAATCAACTTCTAATTTCAGCTTGTTCAATTACACTTTGACAAAAGATAAACAATAAAAACTGGAATCTGATTGGTTTCTATGCAGAGCTGCACCAGATTTTGCACTCTCCGGTTCTAGTGAATGAACCCCTATTTGTTTGCTGTCTTCATCCTGCTGGGGAGATGTCCCTTCACTACCCGTCCCCCCAAGTGTGAGCAATTCCCACCTTTCCCTGCAGTGATTCTCCCTAGCTGGGACATCGATGGCACAAAAAATAATGATAATCTAGTATGCAACGCATGCTAGGATGTTATGACAGATTTCCCTGTACACAGGGCCCTCCAGTGCAGTGCTGTCACAGCTCCCCGGCGCTGCCATCTTCACCCGTTCTTCCTCTCGGCTGTATGAGTGGCCAGGGCTGCAATGACGTCACTCCCACGCACTTCCCACTCCAGCACGGAGCTCTGAAGGTCCGTCACCAGTATACGTTGTGTGAATATCTTCTAAACAGAGCAAGGTTAAGAGATATTCACTGTAAAAGTTCAAAAGTGGAGTTTAATTCCACTTGAATTTATCACCCCTCCTCCTGACTCTCACCTGACCCATGTTGTGGGATCCATATAAATAAATAAATGTTTTTTTTTTTTCTCTCCTTAATTGGAAGTATAGCCAAAGCTTGTATGGCTGTACTTCTCCTGAGGATCCCAGGAGTGCGATTCGTTTTGCACTCCTGTGAATGTTTTCAGCAGAGAGTTGGCTGAAGTGCGCTCTCTGCTGACATCAGTGCTGTCAGTCCAGGGGCCGCGTCATCATGGCTACAGGGTGAGGATCCACCTGCTGCCTGGACTGACTCCCGGCTCAGCCTCTCAGCGAGCTGCTGAGAGCCTGAGCCAGTCACCCCCGCCCCTCCACAGCCCAGAGCAGAGTAAGTAGTGTAAATGGTTCAGCACAGGGATTGCTGCATTGTGTTAAAGAGGAAGTAAAGCCTGGGGGGGGAAAAAATACACCCTGAAAGACAAAGTCATAATGAGCTAGTATACATAGCATACTAGCTCATTATGAATAATTTACCTGAAATCGAAGCCCCTGAAGCGACCCTCGTCCACGTCCTCCATCAATGCCATATTACCCGGAGTGACTTCTGGGTATCGCAGCTCCAGTGATCGTCACTCTGGTGCATGCGCACAGGAGCCGTCAGCGACGGCACATTCGCCTTCACTTGCGCGCTCAGTTCGCCTGCGCCATTATCTATGGCATGCATGCGCCGTAGACAGCAGTGCCCAGTTTTTGTAGAATATCTCCTTAACCGTGTAGGGTAAGGCCCCATTCACACATGCGGACAGTATTTCCGTATTTCATCCATCCGTTTGCGGATGAAATACAGACATACATGCATCCCTATGGGATAGCGGGTGTCTGCGGATGAACATCCGCAGACACCCGCTATTGTCCGCCTCCGCTATTGTCCAATTCTGCAGACGGAGGAAAATCCTATTTTTCTATCAGTCTGCAGAGCGGATCTGATGAACACAGACAGACGGTCCATGCTCATCCGATCCCCATAGAGGAGAGGGGAGAGCTGACAGGGCGGTCCCTGCACAGTGTGCGGAGACCGCCCTGTCCGCCGCCAGCTCAGCGGGGACAACGGAGCGATGACCTCAACACACCAGCATTTGCTGAATCTGTTAATGTGTAACAGATTCAGCAAATGCTGGTGTGTTGACGGTCACCACGTCCTGCCTACAAACGGCTGACGTCCGATAGAACCTGATCATTACTGATCCGCCCCGTGTGAAAGGGGCCTAAGGAGATATTTCTTGCACCTACAGGTAAGGCTAATTTTAGGTTTACCTGTAGGTTAAAGTGGTCCTAGAGGGTTTAAAACCACTTTAAAGGTCTATTCAGATGCGTAATTTGGAGATATTTAAATTCCATTTCTGTATTTGTTCTGTAGGTTTAGGGGGGAAACCCTCTTCTCCCTCCTTCCTGAGTATAAGGGTCACCCCAACTTTCACACCATGATCAGCAAACTGCAGAGTCAGATCATGTCTATAGCACGCCCGCAGCTCTCACATACCATTCTCACAGAAAAGAACTGCTAAGTGAACCCTCGGATCTATTCACATGTCATGAGCTCAGATATGTTTGTGTATTGATTTGCATTTTATCAGAGGTGACCACTATAGAACAATGGAGCTCACTTCTACAAATGATACTATTTTTATTGTTTCTGTGTTTTTGATCATTTCACTTTTTTTATGCCTTTCCTTTTTTGTAGGTTTCAGTATGATGCTCGGATTTGGGACGGGGTGAAGAAGTCTTCGGCATTATCAGAATACAGCAGATTGTTGGGGTAGTGAGGATCACCTCTTGGCCCCCAGTGTTATGTTTTATAGGTGGTGGGCAGAGTCACATTTTAGTACTGTTTTGGATTTTTGTGGTTGGAACCCCCTGCCATAGTGCTTGGAGTTTTGGGTGCTCCTGTCTTCAGGTTTTCCCATCTCCAAATAAAAAAAGGTGAAAGCGGGAAACCTTCACAAGTGTCACATCGGGTATGACAATCTGGAAAGTGAAGCATCAGACAATCCGGACATGGTGTAAATAACTGTAAGTGGGATCGAAAGGTGCAAAATGTGACACCGGAGGGGGGAGGAACTGGAAAAGCAGAAGTTACATTTTTGGGTAGCTTTAAGTACTCGCCAATAGCGAAACTGATACCTTTTGTGGTGCGATTTGAGCCCATACAAAATGAATGGGTTCAAATTGCACTGCAAAGAATCGCATGTTATTTGAACAATTGTCAATTGCAATTGTCAGAATTGCATGCGATTCCCCCCCTACCACTCCTGTGTGTGTGTGAACCAGGTATAGAAAGGGAAGCGCCACCTAGTGCAGCAATGGGCATTTTATTAAAAATGTTAGAACAATTCATTTTAAAAAGTACATATATCATGAAATCAAAATCTGCATAGTGTCTCCGTGCAGCCGATGATAGATAACTACAGCTGCTGGAAGTGTTCACAGGGCTGGAGGAGAAGTTTCAGGACCCTTGTGAGTATAGGGGGCGAAAGTGATGTTAGCTTGGGGTTGGACCCGCCTATACATCTTCTCCAGCCTTGTGAGCACCTCCAGCGGCCATGGTTTTCATTCTTAAGCGGGACGGAGACGCCATGCAGATTTGGATTTGATGAGATATGTACTTTTTAACAGGAGTAGTTATAACATTTTAAAATACTGCCCATTGCTGCACTAGATGGCTTTACCTGACATGCCCTTTGACCTAGGATGGAACGTCTTAAAAAATAAAATAAAAATAGGAATGTAAGGGAGTTGCAGCCCTGGACCAATCACTGTTAACTCTTGCACCCTTTGGTGGTTCTGTATCAGGTTTAGGAGTGAGCATAATTGGCTTTAAATATTTATTAATCAAAAGACCTGTTCCATTTATTTTTGTAGTTTCTTGACCTGCAACCTGAGGTTCAACCCACATTTGAAACCTAAGGCTGGGTTCACACCGCTGCGGGGGGGAGACCCGGATGTGATTCGCACCGCACTGCAGTGCAAATCACATCCGATCTCTGTGCGATGCGAGTTCAGCCATACAGATAGTATGGCTGAATTCGCATCGCACCCGGCCCAAATTCGCACAGGACCCTTTTTTTGGTCCGCAGCAGAATCGGATCGCATGGGTGTTCACACCATGCGATCTGATTCCTGTCCGAGTTTGCAGATCGCACTGCGATATGCGGACTGATCTGGGGGTGTCATTAAGATTTCATTGACACTTCCAGCAGTCCGCATAGGGCAGTGTGAACTGCCGGCGGGAGGCATGCGATGCAGGAAAACACAGCGGATTCGCGGCATTCCCGCATCGCTCCGGTGTGAACCTGGCCTTAACCTAAATCTAGTATAAAAACGACTATGAAAGCTAAGACCAAAAAAAAAAAGGCAAGCATAGTGCAGAGGGCTTGCCACCAGTATCACTTCAGGCTCCCTGCAGCTGATCTTTCCCCCATTACAGACGTACTCTGTCTTGTTATGTGTTGTGTCTCTGTGGTGGATGGCTGGTTTCTGTGGTAGTGAACTCTTGCAGAACACCAACCCGGGTTTCACCAGGGCACCTAATGGTTGGGACGGACTTGCAGCAAGCTAGAATTAGGTTGCTGCCCACAGGTATGCACAGCATACAATACAGAGACCACGCAGGTATGCAGACTACAGATACCAGAAGACAGAAGAGGATCCGGGAAACAAGCCAAGGTCGAGGCAGGCAGCAGACAGATACAAACAGAAGACAATACAGGGGAAGTCAGACACTGAATACACAAAACACTAGGCAAACAGGAGCTCAGAGAACTAGGAAGTTCCTCAGGCAACACGGCCTGCACTGAGCATGTGTTACATAGGGAAACAGGCCAAGAAGTGATAGAAGGTAAAGGAAACCTGCCCTGTATTGACATATAAGCAGGTAGGAGGTATTCTGTTTTTACAGTGTGTTGCAGTGTCAATCATTTTTAATGGCACCCTAAAGAACTGTAATGCCACGTACACACAATCGGACTATGGTCCGCCGGACAATTCGATCATGTGTGGGCTCCGGCAGACCTAGAAATAAGACTTGCTTCAAAATTGTCCGCCAGACTCAGCTTTTAGTGGACAATCCATTCGTCTCTGTGCTAGTCCGACGGACTAAAACTTACGCTAGGGCAGCTATTGGCTACTGGCTATGAACTTCCTTATTCTACATCATCACGTTCGAATCCGCCGGACTTTTGGAGTGATCGTGTGTAGCCAAGTCCATTCGCTTGAAAGTCCGGTGGACCTCAGCTGCAAAGTCCGCCAGATAGTCCGATCGCGTGTACGCGGCATAAGGCTACCTTCACGCTGGCGATTAGGCCGGTGCAAATAGTAGCGGTAGAATTTGGATTCCTGCTGCAGCTCATAGCAGCTTGGCGCGTCAGCCTGCCCCATTCACCTGTCCCAATGACAGGTTGCCAGCGGTCAAAGCTATGCACTGCTGTCTGCACAGTCAGCGAATTTACCTGCGATGATCACTGCTAGAGCCAATTTGTGTGCATCCAGCAGAGATCACCGCTGGTAAGCCGAGGTCGGGGCAGGCAGCAGACAAACACAAATGGAAGACAGTACATGGGAAGTCAGACACTGAATACACAAAACACTAGGCAAACAGGAGCTCGATGAACTAGGAAGTCGCTCAGACAACACGGGCTGCACTGAGCATGTGTTACATAGGGTAGCACACTGGGAAGCAGGCCAGGAAGTTATGGAAAGTAGGGATGAGCTTCGAGAACTCATGTTCGACTCGAACATTGCCTGTTCGGCGAACAGTGAACAAATTTGGCTGTTCGCGGCAAATTCGAAAAGCCGGAACACCCTGTAAAAGTCTATGGGAGAAATCTAAAGTGCTAATTTTAAAGGCTAATATAAAAGTTACTGTCCTAAAAAGTGTTTGGGGACCTGGCTCCTGCCCCAGGGGACATGGATCAATGCAAAAAAAAGTTTTAAAAACTGCCGTTTTTTCAGGAGCAGTGATTTTAATAATGATTAAAGTGAAACAATAAAAGTGTAATATTCTTTTAAATTTCGTACCTGGCGGTGTCTATAGTATGCCTGTGAAGGGGCGCATGTTTCCCGTGCTTAGAACAATGCATTCTATACATTGAAGTGAAGAACCTACTGTAATGCTGCAGCCCATTTGACTTTTTTGCACCCTGTCTATCTTGTGCTGGGGACGAGCACGCTAGCAAAAGCCGGTGTTTTGGGTCCTGATCCTGATTTCAATGGATTGATAGCGGAGCAGCCATAGGCTCCCGCTGCTGTCAATCAAATTCAATGACGTGGAGGGCGGGGCCGAGTCCTGCTTTCTGTGTGAATAGAAGCAGAGGCAGGACTCGGGAGCTCACCCACACAGGTGTCCCGAAGGAGAGCTCTTCTCTGACGGGGCACTCAAAAAGAGAAATAGCCACCAGCTCTGCTGAGGGACCCCAGAAGAGGAGGATCGGGGCACTCTGTGCAAAACCAACTACACAAAGAAAGTAAGTATGACATGTTTGTTATTTAAAAAAATATATAAACTGAAGCTTTATAACCCCTTTAATCAGCAAGTGGATCTTCACAGACAGGGCAATGCCTGCAGGCATGTCAAGGCTCTGGACAAGGAAAGCAACTAACTTTTACCAGTACACACATGGACAATGGAAAGCACCATAAGGCAGAGTTCAGTCTCTGAAAGTCACATTCTAGGCTATCCCTGCAGGTCCAGTCCAGCGGGGTCTGGATACAGTACTCCAAAGTCAGGGTTAGGAAAGAGTGATCTTGATAGGTGCTATGTAGACCAGTGAAAGCAGAAATGTAGTGATGAATCTTGACTGAAGTGAAGAAAAAAAAAAGGTTAGCAACACAAAATAAGAATATTGGACAATTGATCATCCATTTTTTTGGATGCTAGTCTCATATCGAAAACCAATAGGTTACTAAAGTTACAAAAACCCTGATACGTAATGTATTCTTTTACTTCCGAACATGCATGGTGGTCATGGTCGTCTGCTTTTTCATGGACAAATTCTGTACTGATTATACGAAAATCGTACGTTCTGTTATGATACAAGAAAAACATTTTTGTGTTTGTCCCTTCAGATATTTCCGCATGAACTGTCATGATCGGCTTTCAAAAGCTGTGTACTAATGAGCAGATTATCGGACGATCACTCCGAAAGCAGTATATTTCATACAATTTTCTCATTGTGTGTACTAGGCATTAGACTTATCTCAATAGAGCTAAAAAAAAATAATTGTCCATCCTCCTAGAACTAGCAAAAAACTGAGGCAGGCTAAGAAGACGAGGAGTGTAGGCTGACCTAGTTTTATACTTCGCCAGTATCCAAATTCTCCTGTAGGTGGCAGTATAACTTGACAGTAACTGAATACCTGTGCCCCTCAACAGACAAGATAGAAAAAACTGTTTTAGGCTGGATTCACACCTGTGCAGTTTTAGTGCTTTTTGCATTTTGCAGATTTGCACTACAGTACATTTAACATGGTTTCATATGGAACATGTTCTGTAGTGCAAATCTGAAAAATGCAAAAAGCACTAAAAATGCATAAGGTGTGAATCTAGCCTAATTATTGTCTGTACCCTTGTTTAAGACCCCTTTCACACTGGGGCGTTTTTCAGGCGCTTTAGTTTTAAAAAAAGCACCTGTAAAGTGCCTGAAAGAAGCCGCAACTGCAATCCCAATGTGAAAGCCAGAGTGCTTTCACACTTGAGGCGCTGCGCTGGCAGAGCGTCAAAAAAAGTCCTGCAAGCAGCTTCTTTGCAGCGCTTTTGAAGCAGTGAATACACCGCCCCTTCCCATTGAAATCAATGGGAAGCGCCTGCAAAACGCCTGAAAAGCGCCTGCAAAGCGCTTTTGGCAGCAGTGCTTTGTGGGCACTTTTAACCCTTTATTTGGCCACTAGTAGGGGTTAAAAGCACCCCAATAACGCTCAAAAAACGCTGGTAAAGCTCTGCTAGTTTAAGCGGTGCTTTACGAGCGTTTTTCGGGCGCTGACATTGTGAGCACTTGGGCTTTCACATTGGGATTGCAGATGAGGCTTCTTTCAAGTGCTTTACAGGCGCTTTTTTTTAACTCTAAAGCGCCTGAAAAACGCCCCAGTGTGAAAGGGGTCTAAGAGTTTTGCTCACTTTCCATCTCAGTAACCACACAGGATGTAAGGGAAATCACCAAAGGATACCCAAATAGCACCAGGCAAAGGTTCTAATACTTCCACATGCTACCCAAAACATAAAAAAAAAAAAAAGAAAGTTTGGGGACTTAAATGAAAAAACCACAGACAACTCTATTTTTAATAATCAAATTTAAAAATGTCACAATGAGCTTTATAAAAAAAATATAAAAAAAATAATTCTAGGTCATCTTCCAAGACACATTAGAGATATAGGTTTCTCCCAATAGGAACAGGAAATGCATCACCTAAAACGCTTTAAAATGAAGTCCCTCTACAAAGCTGGTCAGCACAGTGGTGTAGTGGTTAGCACTTTCACCTAGCAGCAATAGGGTTGCTGGTTCAAATCCCGACCACAACACTATCTGCCTGGAGTTTGCATGTTCTCCCTGTGCCTGCGTGGGTTTCCTCCGGGTACTCCAGTTTCCTCCCACACTCCAAAGACATGCTGGTAGGTTAATTAGACCCTGTCCAAAAAGAATTGGCCATAATATGTGTATGTCAATGTTGTAAGTGTGTCAGGACTCTACAGGTTAAAGGACCACATAAATAGCTGCAGATGGACACCGGTGGCAAGAAAAAGCGCCCAGAGGCGATTCAGTTCGTATAGGTAGCGCTATATAAGTCATTCATTCATTCAGGTAATTTGTTTCTGGTGGAAACAGGCTTAGCTCAGTATTCTCATCTGTAGTCCTCCTACCACCAACCTCATCCATCTTTGCACCCCGGTTCTTTCCTGTTTATGTGCAGAAAGAGGTCTCAGTCCATTCTCTTTCAAAGTCTGGAAAAACCCAGTGCTGGGAGATTTTGTTTCATTGATGGATAGGTCTGGGTCCCTTCTATTGAAAGTAAAGGAAAGTCCCTACTTTGGGGATGTGCTAGGGTGAGTTCACTAGACCAGACATTGATAGCTCAATAATATCAATCTCTCCAAGTTTAATGACTGTCCATAAAACTATAGGGCCTGTACAGTTCAATCACTGATCTCGACCTTACTGCCAAGGTGGAAGTTGGAACTTAATTTGCTTATTAAGTCCTTAGGGCCAGAACCTGCAGATTATGTTGATCAGGTTTATCGTGCCAATGAGGGATAATGGTAAATTGTCCCATGTTCACAGTTTTAGTTTGAGCTGGGAGAGTAAATGGTAAAGGTTTTTTTCTTCAAATTCTGAGACCCCAGGAGCAATATCCATACCCAGATATCAGATAGAGGTTGCCCATGTCAAGGGTAATGAGGGGCCTGCCTATGCTTTGGTTAGGGGGCCAATAGGTAGAGCTTGGGATTTATCAGAATTCACCCTTAGCTGGGAAAGGCCAGAAAATTCTGAAATAATGTTCAAAGCTGCTCGGAGTGCATGAGTGATGAGACTAGGAGCACTACATGTGATGTACCCAGGCCTTGGGCAAGACTTGAGCAAACTTATAGTCACTCTGAAGTCATAGAACTTGCTTTATTCAAGAGACTACAAACCCTTCCAAAAATAACTATTAAGGATCATTGCAAGCTATGAGAACTAAGTGACCTGCTCATGGAGCTAGAGTTGGCAAAGGCACACCCTTGTCTGCCAGGACTACGTTCTTCAGACGCTGCTCATGGTATAAGGCCAATGCTGTCAAAAGAGCCTCTGCAAGCACAAGTCTGATCTTTGTTTTACAAACATACCTGTTTGGGACCCTTCCCCAATTACTAGCATGCAGCAACAGCCCTGAAGGAGGGGGAGCCTCTGTTCCCCCGAAACGTGTTGGCTTCATTTGCTGCCACTCTCAATAAATGATTTCAAACTCACCTTCCAACTTGCATTTACTGAATACCAGGCATTCCTTTCTGCCTACCTTTTCAGGAATATATAAATCACTATCACAACAATTGGAGTCAGAATATTACTCCCTCATAGGTCCTTAGAACCACTTCTAAGGGAATTTTCGTGCCACCTAGGAATTTCTTAAAGTGATAAACCTAGCACCTTTCCTACCTAACCCTGTAAGTATTCTGTAGGTGTATGGTGGTTTGTGTTGTTGTGTTATTGTGTTAACAGCTGCACCGTCACACAATGTGAGATAGTGGGCTGCTGGACTCCACGCAGGGATATGAATAATGTTCAAGTTATACAAGATATACAACACATACCCATCTCACACAGTGGTGGGCTGCATATAGGGATATGTTGTATCACTTGTATGGCTGTATATACTAATTTTAGCTTAGGGATGTCATCAGAGTGCAACCTTTCCTTCTCAGTGGTATATTTTCATATAGCATGGATGGGACCCAATGACTTTGCAGCAATTGGAGCTCGGAGCGGTGGCTTTCTTATGATCTATTGAACGGTCTCTAGATGTTTTTTTTATATGATACATGCACAGAACAAGGCTTATGTGAGATCCATGTATAGTGATGTCATTTGTGAGCTGTCACTGTGTCTCTGTTTCTGTGGCAGAGCCTTATATATGTTTTGCTTTTGTGGGTCACAAAGGTGCAATTAGTTCTGCACTCCTGCGACCCATATTCACCGGACAAAGCTAAAGTGTGCTAAAGTCAGCGGTCAGCTGATATCACTTAGCTGGTCCAGACTATGGAGGGATCCCCACTTTAATGTCAGGATCCACCCAGATGCTTGACCAGCAGCTGGCTCTGCCTCTCAGCATGCTGCTGAGAGCCCACTTCGTCCACCGCCGACCATTGTTATGGCAACAACAAAATAATCCTTTCCCTGTTCCCTGTGTAAATGGCGCACAAGTAAGAATGGGAGGTGCATGCTGGGTATCCAGCACAATCATATACAGGAAGAGAATGCTAGTGGGCTTCACATGCCCACACTAGAGATGGAAGCACTCTGCAGAGAAGAAATAAAAAGTAAGTACTATAAAAAATGGGAATTGAGTGGCGATTTCATTAATAGCATGGCTTAATAGTGTTTTAAATTGTTTAATAGAACGTATTACCTTTGAAAAAAAAATTCTGTGTGGAACTCCGCTTTGAGTCAGTGCTCCATCCCTCTGATCTTAAGATGGATAGGGCTCCTGCAACTCAGTGCTGCATCTCTCTAATAGACAGCTTTCCTTCGAGAGATGTGTTGGACTCTGGTTAGTGCTACATCCCTCCGATAGAAAGTGCTCCTTCAAGAGATGGGTTGGGCTCTGGTTAGTGTTATATCCCTCTGATAGAAAGTACTCCTTCAAGAGATGGGTTGGACTCTGGTTAGTGTTATATCCCTCTGATAGAAAGTACTCCTTCAAGAGTTGGGTTGGACTCTGGTTAGTGTTATATCCCTCTGATAGAAAGTACTCCTTCAAGAGTTGGGTTGGACTCTGGTCAGTGCTACATCCCTATGGTAGAAAGTGCTCCTTCAAGAGATGGGTTGGGCTCTGGTCAGTGCTACATCCCCATGATAGAAAGTGCTCCTTCAAGAGATGGGTTGGGCTCTGGTCAGTGCTACATCCCTATGGTAGAAAGTGCTCCTTCAAGAGATGGGTTGGGCTCTGGTCAGTGCTACATCCCCATGATAGAAAGTGCTCCTTCAAGAGATGGGTTGGGCTCTGGTCAGTGCTATATCCCTCTGGTAGAAAGTACTCCTTCAAGAGATGGGTTGGGCTCTGGTCAGTGCTATATCCCTCTGTTAGAAAGTACTCCTTCAAGAGATGGGTTGGGCTCTGGTCAGTGCTACATCCCTATGGTAGAAAGTGCTCTTTCAAGAGATGGGTTGGGCTCTGGTCAGTGCTACATCCCTATGGTAGAAAGTGCTCCTTCAAGAGATGGGTTGGGCTCTGGTCAGTGCTACTTCCCTATGGTAGAAAGTGCTCCTTCAAGAGATGGGTTGGGCTCTGGTCAGTGCTACATCGTTATGGTAGAAAGTGCTCCTTCAAGAGATGGGTTGGGCTCTGGTCAGTGCTATATCCCTCTGGTAGAAAGTACTCCTTCAAGAGATGGGTTGGGCTCTGGTCAGTGCTACATCCCTCTGGTAGAAAGTACTCCTTCAAGAGATGGGTTGGGCTCTGGTCAGTGCTACATCCCTATGGTAGAAAGTGCTCCTTCAAGAGATGGGTTGGGCTCTGGTCAGTGCTATATCCCTCTGGTAGAAAGTACTCCTTCAAGAGATGGGTTGGGCTCTGGTCAGTGCTATATCCCTCTGGTAGAAAGTACTCCTTCAAGAGATGGGTTGGGCTCTGGTCAGTGCTACATCCCTATGGTAGAAAGTACTCCTTCAAGAGATGGGTTGGGCTCTGGTCAGTGCTACATCCCTATGGTAGAAAGTACTCCTTCAAGAGATGGGTTGGGCTCTGGTCAGTGCTACATCCCTATGGTAGAAAGTGCTCCTTCAAGAGATGTGCTAAGCTCTGGTCAGTGCTACATCCCTCGTGTACAAAGTGCTCTTTAAAGAGATGGGTTGTCCTTGATAAGTCAGAACTGCATCTCTCTAGCAGACAGAGATCCTACAGGAGAAGGATTGGACTAAGGTAAGTTTGTGGACATTTGTGTTGGCAGCGATGGTGATGTGGACTCCTTGACAGGGGAAGGAGCAGGAGTTTCCAATGTCGAGCTGGACGTAGACGGAACCTGTCCTCGCATGAGATACATTTTTTCCTGCATAAGTTGCAGTTTTATCTTTTTCAGAGCATTGCTTTCCTCGAGCAGTTTTACCATCTTTTCCGATTGCGCTGTCTGTTGCTCTCTGTGCACTTTAAGTTCTTCTTTCAAGAGCAAAAGATCTGTATGGATGTTATTTAAAAGTCTGTGACTCCTGTTTATTTCTTTTCTGCTCTGCGCATTCAGGCGTTCAACTTTGGAAACCACATTAGTTAAAGTAGAAACGATGCTGTCCTCATAAGTACCAGGAGTTGTCATCTGATTGGTAGATGGAAGCTGTGGAGAAGCAGCTGTGTTCTGAGTTTCTCTGTGGTTAGTGGATGTTAGCTGGGTAGCGGTGCCCAGTGCGCTGTCCACGGGAAGCAAACTGATTGTCCTCATATCTTCTTTAGATCCATCTGTATTGAGGAAATACAAATACAAATATATATCTTTTTTTTATTAACTACTGCTATTTAGTGTTATATTTTTCAGATAAAGTGTTAGAAAAGCAATGAGAAGTAAAGGGAAAGCTGACTCAATTAGTCACCTTTTTTTCCCTTCTGTATATCTTTGCGGAACAATTAGCTATTTCCTTTGAAGAAAATGACTCGGACTAAAAAAAGTTTTTTTGAAAAAGCATTATGCTGTACGATGAGGAGATCTTTAGTTCAGGGGTCTCCTAACTTTATTAATACAGGGCCAGTTTACTGTCCTTCAGAGTTTAGAGAGGCCAGTGGAAATAGAAAATGCCCCAGCTTCAGTGGAAGTAATAGTGGGAATAATGGTGTCCCATTGTTGGTATCACTGGAAGGAATAGTGCCCCATTGCTGGTATCAGTGGCAATAATAGAATGCCATTGTTGATATCAGTGAGAGAAATAGCACCCTATCAATGGTATATTTGGTATTGATAGTGCCCCACCACTGGTGTCAATGGGAGGCAATGGTGCCTCATCATTAGTGTCAATTGTGGATTGAATAGGGCCCCTGGATAGAGACATGCAAAGAGCCACATCCTGCCCCAGGGCTGCACTTTGGAGACTACTGGATTAGCTCATGCTTCCCTCTGATTGTTCTTATTAATCAAAGCGGCTTGCACTACTTCGTTAATTAGGAGCAGCATCTGCTCCATTTTTATGTTCAGAAGAGCAAGCATGCTGCTTTCACCATTCTTTGTTATTATCCCCATAATATACAGGAACACACTTTCCGAGTCCCCGTTCTGCCGGGGTGAAGACCCACACTTTTCACGGTACCACTGAGTCCCCTGGCACAGAGGCTTTTAAAATGCATCTAAACTAACATAAAAATATAAACATAAAATAACATGCCCCAGTTGAAGACACATATGTCGAAACGCGTCGGGCAAGCTGTTGGCACCCCACATTGCTTTTAATTTCATTTTATATTTTTTATGTGATCACCAAGTCATTAATTACCTTTTGACTTCAATAAATCAACTTTTTTATATCGTTTGACCCGCACCATGTGGAGCCTTTTTCTCTTTTTCATTTTTTCTGTTCCTTTGGTTTAAACCTTCACATCACTTCCCTCCCCATTCGGGGGAGATTGGAGTATTGGTACAACAGGCTGCGTCTGAGTTTGACTACCTTGACGTTCCATCTGTAAAGATCCACTATTGGGCCTACAACCGCCTGGAGCTCCACCACCAGCTCAACAGATCTCCCTCCTTATACTCCTTGGTCCCAGATTGTGACCTCAAGCTTTCTAGACTCAACCGTCATATGACTGCGTGAGTCCAACTGTTCCGGTAAGAAGTATTTATCCACTCTTTACTGATGTTTACAGTCAAGCAGATCCATATGAATACATTCGCCTAGTGTTTTACCTTCTTTCTCTGTGACGGTTCGGTCACCCCCATGCCAGCTACATAGTGGAATGAGCGCCCAATGTTGGACTTTTCTCTAGGCATTTATATTTATGTGATTTTTGACATATTATTGTTTTTTATGTTGATCACGTTCACTATCATTGAAGCGCTACACTGTTTTTATTATCCCATCTAAACTAACAGACAAGTGCACAACTTCCCTTTCTTGAAAGTGGTTCCCAGGGGTAATAGGTTCTTTTTCCTGTATTTAGAGCCTGGCTTTCATGGCTATACCACACCTTGCTGCCCTCTCAAGACTGGGGACATCTGAACACACTGCAATCATAGAATATTGAAATTGTGTATAGCAGCCTCCCCGCACCCCCTAATACTTATCTGAGCCCCCTCTGTCCAGCGATGCCCATGAGAATCTAAGCCATCCGGGACACTCCTGCTGATTGGCTGAGACACAGCAGTGCGGACATTGGTTCCCATGGCTGGCAATCAAAGCCAATCAGGGGAGAAAAGGGGTGGGGCCAGGCTGGGGCTCCATGTCTGAATAGATACACAGAGCTCTGACTTGGCTCGGGTGCCCCCATAGGGAGCTGCTGGCTGAGAGGGCACTCTATAGGAGAGAGGAGTCAGGAGCAGAAAAGAGGGACCTGAGAAGAGGAGGATCTTGGCTGCTCTGTGCTAAACCAATTGCATTAAGCATAACATGTAACATTTAAAAAAAAAATAACCTTTACAATCACTTTAACCGGTTCCCGACTGGCTCCTGTAAATATACATCGGCAGAATGGCACGGCTGGGCAAAGTAACGTACCCATACATTACTTTGAATTGCCTGCCGTGCGCATGCCTGCCGATAGCTCCGTGACCGTGGTTGCGGGTCCCGCGGACTCGATTGCCGCGGGGATACCCACGATCAATCAGAGCTCAAGAACGGGGATGCCGATGTAAACAGCATCTCCCCGTTCTGCCTAGTGACAGGAAACTGATCGTCTGCTCCATGTCATCCGGAGCAGCGATCAGTATGGTGTCACACACAGCCACGCCCCCATACAGTTAGAAACACGCCCCTAGGAACACTTAACCCCTACACTGTCACCTAGTGGCTAACCCCTTCACTGCCAGTGACATTGTTACAGTAATTAATGCAATTTTATAGCATTGATGGCTGAATTAATGCCAATGGTCCCAAAAATGTGTCAAAAGTGTCCACCAAAATATCACAGTCACGATAAAAATCGCTGATCACCGCCATTACTAGTAAAAAAAAAAAAAATTATTAATAAAAATGCCATGAAACTATCCCCTATTTTGTAGATGCTATCATTTTTGTGCAAACCAATCAATACACGCTTATTGCGATTTTTTTTTTTTTTTTACCAAAAATATGTAGAAGAATACGAATCGGCCTAAACTGAGGGAAAAAAATGTTTTTTTTATATTTTTGGGGGGATATTTATTATAGCAAAAAGTAAAAATTAGTAGTAGTCCATTATATGTCACTTACCTGACACAGAAGCCAGCGATGTCGCCGCTGTCCCCTGTAGTCCGGAGCGTCCAACTTCTTCCGGGTATCGCTGCTCCGGCCACTCACAGCGCCGGAACAGTGATGACGTCACTCCCGCGCATGCGCACGGGAGACGCCACTAACGGCATATCGCTGTTAGCAGCTGCATGCTGCTAACGGCAATAGTGCGCCTGCACGCAGCTGTCTACGGTTTTAGTAAATATCTCCTAAACCGTGTAGGTTTAGGAGATATTTCTTGGACCTACAGGTAAGCCTTAATCTAGGCTTACCTGTAGGTTAAAGTGGTTTGTAAGGGTTTACAACCACTTTAATGCTTGTCTATAGGCTTCTAAGCACTCTTCTGTAACTCCTCCTCAGCAGCACAAACTCATCTTGCCTTTGTTCTCCCATTGCTATGTTTAGCAGCTAGGAGTGAAAAAAAAGTACCTGGTACTTCTGGGTACCATGGAGCACATGCCCTTCCTCTCATGGGACATTGCTGGTGCTCAGTGAGTGGCAGAGTGCTGTCCCATCAGGACTGGGAGTGAGTCTCCAGCCTTGTATAAGCTCCAACTAAAGCAAAGCGAAGCTTGCACATGGCTTCTTTTTTTCAATCCCAATCACTGTGCGGTGCAGCATAGAAACAAAGGGAAGATACAAATGTGTTGCTGGGAAGGGCAGCATTAAAGAGTACCCGTTGCTTAGATGTGCATGGGCAAAGCAAAAGTACACTTTAGGCTTACTGGTTAATTGGAAAAGACCAAACAAAACTGAAGAAGATGAGGAGGACCCCGAAATTAATAGGTAAAGACTATTGAAATGTTTGTAGAAACATGTTTCCCAGTGAAGGGAACTCTTAAGGCGTCAACATACCAAAACATTTTGGACGATTTCATGCTCCCAACTTTGTAGGAACCGTTTGGGGATGGCCCCTTCCTGTTCCAACATGACTATGCACCAGTGCACAAAGCAAGGTCCACAGAGACATCAGGTCAGGACTCTGTGCAGGCCAGTCAAGTTCTTCCACCCCAAACTTACTCATCCATGTCTTTATGGACCTTGCTTTGTGCACTGGTGGGCAGTCATGTTGGAACAGGAAGGGGCCATCTCCAAACTGTTCCCACAAAGTTGGGAACATGAAACTGTCCAAAAAGTCTTGGTATGCTGACGCCTTAAGAGTTCCCTTAAACAAAGCTGAGATGAAGAATGGGGAGGAGGAAGGTAGGAAGACCGTGTTAGTGGCAGAACAGCAATATATTACCAATCCAATCCCATTCACACAGAAGGTATGGTTAGAAAAGCAGCAAGAGAATAAGACGACCATTAGGAGAAAGATAGATAATAGACGCATATTCCTGAGACAAGAGAACTTTGGGGAAGGAGAAAAAGTGGGCCGTTTACTGTCTTTACTGGTTAAAGTAAACACTTCCCCTTCAATGGTACTAGCGGTCAGGACTCTACAGGGAGAGATTACTTCTGAACCTACCATAATATATTCCATCACTACTATAGTTCTCTATATAAATCTTAGAAGGGGGGAGAGGGGGGAACGACTGCCGTCTTTATGGAGAATATAAGCATACCAACTTTATCAGTAGAAGACTCTATGACTATGGAGGCTCCAATAACTATTGATGAACTTCGTAAAGCTGTGGCCGAGATGCCTAACCTAAAATTACCAGGACCTGACGGGATACCCATTGAGGTTTATAAAAGATATGGCGAGGTTCTGTTGCCAGAACTGCTGGAGACACTGAGTCAGGCTCTGGTGGTTGGGACGTTGCCTTCATCAATGTTGGAAGCCACTATAGTGGTTGTCCCCAAGGAGGGAAAAGACCCTATGGATCCTGCTTCGTATCGCCCGATTTCGCTTTTATGTACTGATGTAAAGATTTTAGCGAAAATACTGGCAACAGGCTTAAAAAGGTGTATTCATAAGCTTATCCACTCTGACCAGTCGGGATTTATCCCGAACAGGTCTACCAGTACTAATATACGTAGAGCCCATCTGAATATCCAGATTCCGGTAGACAATGGAGGCTCCAGGGCCATATTGGCCCTGGATGCAGCCAAGGCATTTGATAGCCTTGAGTGGGAGTACTTGTTTGCGGCTCTTGCTAGATTTGGGTTTGGATCAAACTTTATCAAATGGATAAAGTTGCTTTATACTAACCCAAGAGCGAAAATTAAAATCAACAACGAGTACTCCGATGTGCTCCAGCTAGAATGAGGTACGAAACAGGGTTGCCCCCTCTCCCCTTTACTTTTTGTCCTTGCAATGGAACCATTGGCCATTGCTATTAGGGCCAACCCTGATATACAGGGATTTAGGAGAGGTCAGATGGAGGAAAAGATCTCATTGTTTGCCAAAGATATTTTGCTTTTCCTAGGAGAGGTCCAAACCTCGTTAAAAGCGGCGATGGGAATGCTTAGAAAATTTGGCCAAATGTCTGGACTGACTATTAACTGGGATAAATCCGCATTACTTCCGATAGACACTGGGGTCACCCATATAACACAGGATATTTCTAACTTGAAGGTGGTGGAGAAATTTAAGTACTTGGGGGGTTTGGATTGCAAGGGATGTAAATGTATACCTGGAAGATAACTTAGTCCATCTCCTGCTGAAGCTAAAAGTTAAGGCGGATATTTGGAGCCGCCTCCCCCTGTCGATGGCGGGACGTTGTAACTTGGTCAAGATGGTATGGCTCCCCCAAATTCTATATTTTCTCCACAACTCACCGATATGGATAGGTTCGAGGTGGTTTAAGAGAATAGAATCTCTGTTTAGAGATTTTATATGGAGAAAGGGGCCGCCCAGGATCAGCTTACGGCCGCTGCAGCTGCCGCTTGAGGAAGGGGGGGTGGCGGTTCCACATCCCAGACTTTACTACTTGGCGGCACAGCTGCAGCACTTAGCAGGAAGAGGAGCATCAAACGAGGGTATGCCTCGCCGCAGTTTGATGATGTTAGGATGCCCACATAACACACTTATTGAGGCCCTCGAGGCAAACTCGTTCAATATAGGCTGTCCAACGATAAATCAGATAGTTAAACTCTGGAAAACAGCCAAGGTTTAACTAGGATACCAGGGGGTATCTGTACTGGTTCCTCTATGGAATAATAGAAATTTGGTCGAGCTAGCTAAAGTTGAAAGATGCAAGGAATGGGCGAATCAAGGGATAAACCAATTAATTCAAGTATTTCAGGGCCCAGACATTAAATCATTTGCCAACTTAAAGTTGGAGTTCTCGCTGTCGAACCATTCATTTTACAAATATCTCCAGGTCAGACACGCAGTCCAGTCACAATTTGGACCTCAAAAGGTACAATCGATTCAGATTTCTGAGTTATTAAAAATTATGTCCCAGGACACGCTTAAGGGACTGATTTGTTATCTGTACGCTAGATTTGGGGATAACATGCTAGATCGTGAAGGCCTGCTCAAAAATAGGAAAAGATGGGAGAGCGACGTGGGCCCACTGTCCAACCCTGAGTGGGATCGGATAATTGAACAGGGAACTAGTGTTTCAATTTCCCCTGCCCAGAAAGATTCTCACCTTTTCTTTTTCTACCGGGTATACTATACCCTAAGAAAATGTTTAAACTAGGCTGGAGAAACAACGAGCAGTGTCCTAGATGCGGCTCAGCCGGCGACTTTATCCACATGCTTTGGAGGTGTCCGAAATTTTTTAGGTACTGGACGCAGGTTATAGATCAGATTAACAGAATCTTTAATTTAACATTAAAAGCAACGGTCAGGAGGGCGGGACCGGAAGCCGAGCTGGAAGGACGCTGTGAGTGAGAGCTCTCCTCCAGCCCAGCACTACAACGGCCTTACTCGGGGGGTTTACAGCCGCACAATGGGGAGATCGAGAGCTACGAGGTCCTCATCCACCCGGGGGTCGTCTCAGCCGCCCCCGGGCTCGTCATCCTCCCTAAAGGCTTTCTTTCAGCCGCCCGGGATCCCGCCGGGCGGAGGCCGCAAGATGGCGCCGGACGGCCCGGCCGCGATGCTGCAGGACTCCACGTCGCCGCCGCAGCGGCAAAGTCAGTTCCGATCGGAGCTCCCGCACACGTACGCCACGGACTCCCTCCGGGAGATGGATGAACTCAGCCGCCCCAGCCATGTATCCCGCGAGCCTAGGCGCGACCAGACCGCGGGGGAACACAGGCCGCGATCCGGCCTAGGCCGCACGGACAGCGTGGAGTCAGCGGGTCCGGAGACCCAGCACAGGCCTCTCGCACACTTGCCTGGCCGGAGGGGATCCTGGGACGGCCGGTGGTCCCCACGGGAGCCCATGCCCGCCGGGACAGCACTAGGGGTGAGTGATCAGCTTCCCCCACCCACCTCGCCCCCCATCTCCCCAGGGACACGGACAAACGCCCTGAAGCCCCATCTGCCCTTCACACAGTGCTCTGAGGCTTTTCCCCGCTTGCTGCGGACGGCCTCAGACCCAGCTATGAGAGGGTCCCCCATCTCCTCTTCACCAGGCACTCTAGGAGACCCCCAAAGCCTCACCAGTTGCACAGAGGATGCGGCACCCCCCCTGCCTGCACCGAGGGCCCAAGATGACTGGAAATCCCCCGCTCCCCCTAAGGCCCAGCGGCAGCCTCGCTCCAGGGACCCCAGCATACCCAGAGGCCAGGAAGCTAGCCATCCCTCTTATGCCCAGGTGGCCCGCCCTCGCTCCCCGCGTTCGCAGGGGGCCTCCCTGGATCCCTTAACCTACTCCCCCCACGTTACATCCTGGCCGGACCACGGGCACCCTCTGTCGTCCAGGCCCCCCTCCGATGCCATGGGGCTACAACAGGGAGACTCTCCCCGACACCCACCGCATCCCCACTCCCCCACGGAGCTACATGGGGGCGGATATCCCCCCTGGCACGCCTATCTGACCGCCATCCCAACTAAGGATGATTTTAAACAACTGGTGGCGGATGTGAAAGCCACCTGCCGAGCTGAAATCCAGACCCTGCACGCTGGCCTTAAACACCTAGCTGAAAGGGTCAAGATGGCGGAGGAGGAGATCCAGGAGACCAAGCTGGCAGTACACCGCACTCAGATGGAGAATTCAGATCACCGCCTCCTCCTACGTGACATGCAGCGCCACGTGGAGGACCTTGATAATAGAGGCCGGAGGAACAACATTCGTGTTCGGGGCCTCCCTGAGGCCGAAGGACCAGAGGACTTGCAGGTCTCACTGCAAGCGCTGTTTAACGAAATGCTGGGAGAGGACCCGGCCAAACATATTGAGATGGACAGAGCGCATCGGGCCCTCCGACCCAAAGGCCCTGCTTCCAAACCAAGAGACGTTGTCTGCAGGATTCACTCCTTCCCCCTTAAGGAAGACATTATGACTAAATCCCGTTCTATTCGCAACCTTATGTTTGACAACGCCCCGGTCCAGGTGTGCCCAGACCTTTCCTGGATAACCCTTCAAAAACGTAGGATGTTGCAGCCACTCCTCCGCACCCTGCAGGACAGGAATATGCCCTACCGATGGGGCTTTCCCTTCTGCCTCACAGCCAGACATCAGGGGAAGTCGGCGTCCCTTCGCTATCCGGAGGACCTCGCCTCCTTCTGTGATACCCTGGGCATACCTGTCCCCAAGCTCCCTGACTGGGATCTGATAGCCTCCCCGCCACCTCCACCGGTGCTTTGGCAGAAAGTACCCTCGGCTAAAAGACACAGAGGACCGGATCCGGACCGCAGACCGCCTACGCATAAGTAACACGGATTCCTCCACCGAGCTTCTGGTGATAGGGGGGGACTTCAATCTTACTCCGTCAGTTCCGCATGACCGCCATGTGGGGAATCCACAAGCGCCCCAAACCAGAGTCTTGAGGGACTCTAAGTTGTTCCGCCAGATCACCAGAAGACGGGCTCTATTTGACGTATGGCGCACCCTACACCCCCAGGACCGCCAATATACCTTTTACTCGGCCCCCCATCGCACTCACTCACGCATTGATCATTTTTTTGTGAACAATAACACGTTGAGGGCCGTCCGCTCCGCACAAATTCTTCCTATCTCCTGGTCTGACCACGCCCCGATTACCATGACGCTAGACATTGGGGCCCCCTTTCGTAAACCCTGCAACTGGCCACTGAACAACTACTTATTGCAGCATCTCCCTACCAGAGCGGAGCTGGATTCTTCGCTCCAATTGTATTTTGCTGAAAACGATACCCCAGACGTTACCCTCCCCACCCTGTGGGCTGCCCACAAGGCTGTTATACGGGGTCGCTGCCTTGCCCTCTCCTCAGCACTGAAGAGAGATGCACAGGCCGCCAAGCTAATGGCTGAAGGACAGCTGAAGACCCTTGAGGCTAGGCTTCGGGGAGCTCCCTCCCTCTCACTGATTAAACAAATTGTGCAGGTGAGACTAACTTTGAGAGATCTTGCTCTAGGCTCAGTGGAGAGGGCGCTTATCCGCTTGCGACAGCTCTATTATGACAAGGGAAATAAAGCGCAGACTCTGTTGGCTCGGAAACTGGCTGATCAAACACAAGCATCTACACCTGCCCAAATCAAAAAACAGTAGAGGGGTTCTTTTGTCTCATCCGCAGGCCATTGCGGACACGTTTGCGGCCTTTTACACTGATCTCTACAACAAGCAGGACATACCCCACAATCCACCAGCCCCCGCATTGACTGATCGCATCACTAGGTACTTAGAAAACGTGACACTGCCCCGACTGTCAGACACAGACCTTCAAGACCTTAACGCCCTAATTACGGATGAGGAACTCTCAGCGACTGTGAAAGCACTGCCAGCCCATAAATCTCCAGGGCCAGACGGGTTCCCGTACGAGTATTATAAGACATTTCTACCTATTCTGAGCCCCCACATGACCAAACTGTTTAACTCCTTTCTCCAACGGTCTCCGGTCCCCACTGAAATGCTGGCCTCCTTTATATCCGTCATCCCGAAACCAGACAAAGACCCGACCCTCTGTGCCAGCTATAGGCCTATTGCTCTGTTAAATTCAGATTTAAAAATTTTCACAAAAATTCTGGCGAACCGCCTCAATGCCATTCTTCCTGCTTTGATCCATAAGGACCAGGTAGGCTTTGTACCTTACAGACAGGCGGGCGATAACACCAGGAAAATTATTGACCTTATCGACGTAGCCAACAAGACCACTCTCCCCTCCCTGGTCCTGAGTCTAGACGCAGAAAAGGCATTTGACCGCCTGAGCTGGCCATTCATGACGGCAACTTTACGCCACATGGGCTTTCGAGGTCCTTTCCTACACGCAATACAACACCTCTACACCACTCCCACCTCGCAAGTTAAAACCCCGTATGCAACGTCTCCAGTCTTCTCTATCGCCAATGGCACCCGCCAGGGCTGTCCGCTATCTCCTTTGCTGTTTGCACTCTGTGTAGAGCCCCTGGCGGAGGCCATTAGAAGCAATCCGGACGTAAGGGGAATTTTGGTTCGGGACAGAGAATTTAAAATATCTCTATTCGCGGATGATGTCATCCTTACCCTAACCCAGCCTAGGACGTCTTTGCCCAACCTGCATGCGGAACTGCGACGATACGGGGAGATCTCGGGTTATAAAATGAATGCCTCCAAGTCGGTGGCCCTCCCGATCCATATACCACTGGCGGAGGAAACCCACCTTCGCTCTGTGTTTCCCTACAGGTGGGAGAACTCCTCCCTTAAATATTTGGGGGTTTTCATCACCCCATCCTTCCATACTTTGTATCAGGCCAACTTCCCCCCCCTTTACCGGGGGATTAGGGAACTTATCCATAAATGGAAGGCACACCAACTATCGCTCATAGGGCGGCTCGCGTCCATCAAAATGGTAATTCTCCCCAAACTCCTTTACTTATTCCAGACGCTTCCGGTCCAGATCCCCTACGCGCACCTCCGTTTGCTCCAGAAGGACTTGCTGAAGTTCCTGTGGACCTATAAAAAACATTGGGTTCCTGCCTCCGTTATGACTGCTCTGCGCTCGGACGGCAGCCTGGCGTTCCCCGACTTGGTTAGGTACTATCAAGCGGCACAGCTCCGGGCCATAGTCTCCTGGTTCCCACAACGGTCGTACAACAAGTGGTCGGAGATTGAGAAGCTATGGCTAGCCCCGGTGCACCCAAACAGCCTGCTCTGGGGAGCGGACGTACAGATTGATACGAACCGGCTATTAGGGCCGATGGTCCAGCTCACCCAGCTCTGGGGGAAACTCTCCCGGGAGCACAGGCTCCACTCGGAGGCATCCGTGCTGACCTCGTTTCTTTGTAACCCTAAACTCCCGGACAGCCTAACCCACCAGATGTCATGGCCCTGGGCATCCCGAGGATTATTTCACTTGGGACATCTAGTAGACCCCAGATCGAGAAAACTGCTGTCTTTCTCGGAGCTGCAGACTAAACACGACCTCCCCCGACAGGCCTTCTACAGTTATCTTCAGATCAGACATTTTGCGCAAACCATAGCCCCGAGGCTCCAATTCTCCCCACCCTCCCCGTTCGAACTGATTATACTTGAGGGACGAAACCGCAGGGGAATGATATCAGACCTCTACCGCATCCTTAACTCGCACCACTTTCACACAAGGGGCAAGCACAAGTATATGTTGTGTGGCAGCAAGCAGGTAAAGTCACCTGGTTGTATTCAGGATGGGAAATATGTGTGTCCTAGATTCAGGCTTTATGCAGACTTTTACAATTAGAGGGGAAGAGTTAATGAGCCCAGCTGTAGTAGGTGGGCTCATTAAGACCTCTACAAAAAACCCCAGCATGCATAGGGAGATGCTCCATCCTGGAACCAGTTTTTGTGTTGTATAGACTGGGGAGTGTGACACCTGTTCTGTGCGGTGAGTTAACGCCTGTGTGGCAAATCTCTACAACAGGGACAGGGACTGGGGCAGCACAAGGCTGTTCTCAGTTGTTAGACAGGGAGTCTACGTGTGTAGTTAGAGGTCAAGCTGACCAGGATTTATTTTCTTGTTTTATTTTGTTTGGCTGTTATATGTATCACTGCATGTAGCCTAAATAAACCGGATCTTTTGTTTTTTGAACCTACACCGCTGTCTGCTGTGCCTGACTTTGTGTTGTGAACCCATCCAGGGGGTCACACACACCCGCTGCCGAGCTAACCCCTCACAGTTGAGATGGGAAAGGGAGTTGGGTGAGGAACTTCCGCTGGAAGCCTGGCAGGGGGTGTGGAGGCAGGCAGCTAAGTCCTCTCTATGTACCCTTTACAAGGAGAATTTCTATAAAATTCTCTACCACTGGTACCAGACCCCAGCGGTACTCCACAAAATGTATCCCTCCGCCTCTGATCGCTGCTGGCGCTGCCTGAAGGACAGGGGCACCCTGTTCCATATATACTGGACTTGCCCTTTGATAGCCCCTTTCTGGAAATCCATCCAACAGCTCCTTACCCGGGTATTTGAGGTCTCTGTCCCGTTCATACCCAAGTTCTTCCTATTTGGCTTATCCCAACCAAAGATGTCTAAGCCATCTAGGAAGCTTCTACGACATATCCTCACAGCAGCTCGTTGCCTAATAGCTCTCAACTGGAAGAGCCGACTGGCCCCCTCTATGGAAGCCCTTTATTCCAGGATAAAGGACGTAGAACTTATGGAGAAACTAACTGCCAGAATACGGGACAGGCTGGAGGAATTTGACCAAGTCTGGGAGAGATGGCGGCTGCGGGAGGACTAGGGGCGACCTGGATGGGGTATGGCGACTTGGATCTCTGGCACTTTCTTCTCTTCTTCTTTTCTGTCTTTTCCCTTTCCACCTCCCCTGTTTTTATAGCGGACTTAGTCTGTTACAAGTTCAGTGTTTTGCATAGGCCGCAGGGCAGCGCATACTGGGCCGTGGGGGTCGTGGGAGGGGCAGCTGACTTTTGGTGTCCCCTGCCCCCCAGCACCCCACTGCCCAAGCTACTGATATCTACTGCACATGCCTGTAATATGACACTGCATATCACATGTCTATTCTTATTCTTGCAAAGCTATGTAGTTACTCGCCTACTGCTGTACTTCTGTACTGTTTGTGTTCCTATGCAACCGCTGGAAATTAATAAAACGTTATTTGATTAAAAAAAAGCAACGGTCAGGACCTGTCTCCTGGCTATACCTGAGGGACGCACAATTTACTAAAGACACTATTATACCAGTCATTAGATGTCTCTTTCAAACAAGGAAGCTAATTGCTCAACAATGGCACTCACACTCGGGCCCGTCAGTTGAAACTTGGCTAGCAACCATAAAAACGACAATTGGTAATGAGAGGGTCTTTTTTATTAAACAAGGTAATAATAAGAAGTTTATGAGTTTATGGGGGCCTTGCTTGTGGAAGTTGGGGATCCCACCTTAAGTAGACGGGCTGTAATAGTTTCTGCCACAAAAAACTGATTCTTCCTATGGGTGCCTGGCTTTTTCTTTCCTTTTCCTTTTTTTTCTTTTTCTTCTTATTATTGCTTTTCTCTTTTGTGCTGGGTTGGTTCTCCCCCCTTCTATGGCTCTCCTGTTGGCCTCTCCACGATTCTTTCGGTAATCAGTGAATGAGATTGCCATAGAGCTGGGGAGGGGGGAGAGGAAAGTTAGATTTAAATCAGGTATACGATGTGATCCTATGGAGATGACGGGGGGGTCGGAGGGGGGGGATTGGGTAGGGAGAAGGGGGAGGAAAATAAAATATAGGTATTAGACGTTAGGGTACTAGGTATAGTCATTGTGTCTACCCCGAGAACACCAATGGTGTTGAGGTTTCCGCTTAACTTATTCTCACTTATTTTTAAATGTTATGAATTTTTTATGTGATCACAAGGAATCTTTGAAAGGGAAAAAAAAAAAAAAAAAAGCTATGTAATTAAATATGCCACGATGATGTGGAACCATGAATGAGACACAAATGAGCTGCAAGGTGAATCAAGTCTCTTGCATAAGATCACTGATGTGGCAAAAAAAAAGAGTTTCCTTCACTGGAAAGGGGGGGGGGGGGGGTTCAAGCTCAACCCCTAAAAAACAACCCCACACCATAATTCCCCTCCACCAAATGATTTGGTCCAGTGCACAAAGCAAGGTCCATAAAGACATACATGAGCTAGTTTGGGGTGGAGGAACTTGACTGGTCTGCACAGAGTCCTGGCTTCAGCCTGATAGAACACCTTTGGGATGATTTAGAGCAGAGACTGCAAGCCAGGCCTTCTCGTCCAAAATCAGCGCCTGACCTCACAAATGCATTTCTGGAAGAATGGTCAGACATTCCCATAGACACACTGCTAAACCTTGTAGACAGCCTTCCCAGAAGAGTTGAAGCTGTTATAGCTGCAAAGGGTGGGCCAACTTAATATTGAACCCTACAGACCAAGACTGGGATGTCATTAAAGTTCATGTGCGTGTAAAGGCAGGTGTCCCAATACTTTTGGTAATATAGTGTTCCTATTTCTCATTTATTTTTTTAATATATTAAATAATGACAAACTAAGCCTATAAATATATATTTTTTTCCATGGACAGGAGCCTACCGTTTTGTCTCTGCGCCGATGGCATCTGACCTCCTTTCACCTGGTGACTCTCCCTTGTATTTTCCTCTGTAATTAAAATGAAATATTCACATGTTGATAACTTGGTTCCTTATTCAAAAATGATTTTGATTCTAATTTTTACTACTTGTGTATATAGCCAGGGTGGAGCTTAGACAAAGATTTAAAGTGCCCAATAGCCCAGACATACAAATAAAAGTGATTAAAGAGTTAGAAAAAATATTTTCCCAGGTAGTTTTGCTAAAAACTAAATTTTATAAGCTATGATGTAATTCACATCATCTTACCAATGTAGCAATAAGACTGATCATGTTAAAGATAATACTAATATCCGCATGTCGTATATATAGAGTAGTGTATGGGGGAGAATAGTCTTTAATTGGCAAAACTGGAGTTTAAAGCACTTTATGGGCGGTTTGTTTTCTGTTTGTTTTTGTTTACTCACCTGATCCACCAGAAAATGCCACTCCCCCATGTCCAGCGGTGGACTGTTCCTGACGTCATCACATCCAGAGCAGGTCTATGAGCATAATGACATCAGGAACAGTCCACTGCACAAAACCGATTGACTGCGGGGGGGATTGGGGTTTGGGCAGGGGCCAAAGAGACTGGTCTTGCACTGGGAGGATTAGGTGATAATATCTCAGCTCTCCAAATCCTTAGACAAAAATGAGTCATTAACCCATACACTGCAGGGTAAAAAAAAGAAAAAATTGTCCGGAATTCTTCTTTGACAGAATTCTTCTTCTTCTTCCCTCGGGAGGAAGTGGAATACCGGGGTTATGGCTGCAGCAATATGTCATAACCCTAGTATTGTTTGTTTCAGCCGGCAATTCTCTAACTGATAAAAGTGGTTTGAGAAGTCTATTTGCCCCTGGATCACTTTTAGAAGCGGTGGTGTAGCCCCCCCCCTCCCTTACCGGTGGTTCTTGCCCCGAGAATTGATCAAGCGGTTGCGGCGACTGGTAATAAAGACGATCAGAGGAAAGATGGCCTAGGAGGTCCGGTGCAATGTCATGACGTCACTTCCGGTTCCGGTCCAATGTAAACAAGGGCATTTTTTTTTTAAAAAGCATTAGATCAATGTTTTTTTTTTGTTTGTTTTTTTATTAAATGCTTTACATTATACAGAATAGATGTGGGGTCTTATTAACATCACATCTCTCCACAAAGAAGACCTGTCACTGCTTATTTCTATCACAAGGGATGTTTACATTTCCTGTAATGGGAATAAAAGTGGTCATAGCTAAAATTTAAAGGGACAGAGTGAAAATAAATAAAATGTAATAGAGGATATAGTAAAAAGGAAAAAAAATGAAATCTCTCCGGTCACCCCATGCCTGTATATGTATCACGACCACCAGTGGCGGCTGGTGTTCTTTGTTTATTTTGGGGGAGCAGTAAACACCCGCCCCTGACACCCACATATGTAAGCTGTGTTCAAACCAAACATGTGAGGTATCGCCGCGAACAGCAGAGCAGGAGCAATTATTCTAGCACTGGATCCCCTCTGTAACAATAAGCTGGTAAGCTTTAGATTTAAAAAAATAAAAAATAAATAAAGTGTATATTTACCAGAAAATCAACTTCACATATACCGTGTGACATACAAAGAGTGAACATTTTATTCTCTAGGGTCTCTGCTAAAAATATATTATATAATGTTTGGGGGTTCATAGCAATTTTCTAGCAAAAAATACAGATTTTTACATACAGAGAAGCGTCAGAGAGAAGCGTCAGAATTGGCCCGGTAGGAAAACGCCCCCAAAAAAAAAGACCAACGTTTTAAAACATAGACCAATATATACCATCTGGATACACAGCTGGGGTCTCAGACAGGTCATCCTTCCTGGATTCCTCTTCCTCTGGAAGGCTGGGGGCCGGAGATAGCTGTTCAGGTGACCCAATGTATTCTGACTCTTCTGCAGAAAAGAGCGGGAAAATGAAAATAATGTAGCCCTACTCATTCACATGGGGGGGGGGGGGGGGCTGGTGCAGGATCCGGGGCTCCCTTTCTTGAAGGGGGCTTCCATATTCTGTTCTAATAAATAGTTACACATAGAAATGTACTGTTCTGACTTACAAACAAATTTGACATAAGAACAAACCTACAGTCCCTAAATTATTCGTAACTCAGGGACCGCCTGTAGTGAATGAACCTTTTTCAAAGTCGGACTGACACAAGTCGGACCAGTTAGGACGGCTCTCATAGGGAATCATTATTTTTGAGATGTCATGCGACTCTCACAGTCGGAGCACATGTTGGACCAGTGTGAACGGGGCCTAAATTGAATTCATTTTCTTATTCCCAACTGATTTTGTTGGTTGGGGCGGGCACATACAAATAAAACGAATGGTCTCTCAAGTTAAACCACAAAACAAAAAGAATCTTATTAGAATATTTATGCTATGCCCACTGGAAATAAAAATGGATGGATCTGAATCAAATGGGATCATTTGTTATGTGGTTACGTTAATTTGGATGTTTCAAACATTTTCAAAAGGCCCAAACTATCGTGTCATCCAAACAAAACAAATAAATACAATTGATTGTTTTCATTATAATTTATTTTGGATTCGTTGACATTCGTTACTATTGTGATTCGGAGATTCGGATACCTCCAAATCTGCGAATAACACAAATTTCGCCCAAATTTTGAAACGAATCGCACATGTCTACAACTAACACTACATCAGATATCAGCTACAAAATGATGTATATCTATCAAAGTGTAAATAAAGCCAAGAACAAAAATGTAATATTTTGCAGCTTGCCAAACCTTGAATGTGGTGGCTGCACTGGTTTTATTTTAGTCTTTTTTTACCTTTTATATTCACCTGGTGATCCTGCCAGTAACACACTTCCTGTCCTAGGATGACAACATTGTCAGCACTGTATGTATGGAAGGGAACCATTGTTACTCTAGGACAGGAAGTGTGTTAAGACTACATTACACCACCTCTGCTCTTCCTTTCCAGAGAGCACAAGAAATTAAATGATTTCTAGCAGGATCAACAGGTATTTATCTGCACTTAACGAATGGGTAAAAACAAAATGCTGTCAATGGTAAACACCATACTGGCAAACATTAGCTTATATTCCTCAGGCAGCCGGAGGCAGTGCAGGTCCTCCATATAGCAGTCCTGGTGTAGAAAAGACTATGGCGCTCTTTTTGGAGCTTACCAATTCTGTCAGTGCTCAAGTGGGCGCCCTCCAACCCTGTCATGACCTCCTCGCCAACGACCAAAAGCAACTCTTCCTCGTATTCTGTTAGTTTAAGATCCATGGGTGTACTGCCCCCGGTGCCACGGGGGTATTTTTTATGAGCGGCTAGTTTAGTCCTGAGGTACCTGGAATTACAAAACACAATATTAAAGTGAAAAGCGGACCAAACTGTTTTTGTTTACCTTTGGAAAGAATTTAGAAGAGTTCTACCTCTTCTAAATCTCACCAGTGAGCACACAGATGCAAAAGCGATATGCTCATCGGGGAGATTTTTCCACAATTCCTACCCTGGTAACAAGACAGGAAGTGACGGTAAACCTTGTAAACCAATGGGAACCAACAAATCCCAGTAAACCAATGGGGGCACAGTCAGCTATAAAACGAAGAACAAATTGTTTGAAATTAGAACCTACCTTTTGATATCTGACAGGCGTTTCTTGCAGTGGTGCACCGTCCTGCCGTAATGGCTGACTGCATTAACTGCCGAAACCACGGTCTGCCACAGGTACTTTTTTTGCGCAAATGATATTTTCTGAGACTGAGCCCCGTACAGACTCGTCCAGTTATCCATCACTGTGTGGACAAGGACACAATTCTCCTCATGGGAGAATCTGATGTTCCTCAAGCCACCACCTAACTTTTTCGGTGGACCAGCCTCATCTTCATCATCCTCACTGCTAAGAGTGGCAGAAGCTAGAGCTCGCTTCCGGCCACCTGTTCTTGCACGAGTGCTGCTTTTCCCCATTAGCGCTGCTCTCCTTTTAAACAGGCTCCTGTGAGGGGTATGGTGGGTAGCGGGAGGGGAGTGATCTGGAAAACTTCTCCCGGATGTGGAGGGATCAGACGACAGTTCAGCATTCTGGAAAACTGGATGGACATTCGGGGTGATGGGGTTCTCTTCTGAAGAATCAAATGCGCCGTCATCTTCCAATTCACCCTCTGGAGAGATAATGGGTCGTTTCTCCCAGTTATTCCTCATGTAATGTACATCTGAAGGAAATAAGTATTGCATTTTGCTACAGCCTTTAGTAAATTTGGATCATGCCAATACAAGTCACTGAAACAAATTTTTATTAAATATATGAGCAAGAGACAACTGCATCCCATTCTATGGGATCTAACTTTTTGGAGCATACACAACATTCTGTAAGAATTATTATGCTGCTCCAAAAACAGATAATTTTTTTCCCTTCATTGTATGACCTTTTTAAAGTTGCCAGTTTAGCTTTTTGGTTTGCTAATCCCCCTTAACCCCCACCGCTGGCAACAATAGAAACCAGCTTCTTCTAACATTTTGCACCCATGAATTGGTGGCAATGCTTTTTATTATTTTTTGTTAGGATTTGATCTGGTGTCTGAAAGGCCACTGGTCCCTTCCAATGAAATTCAGTCTATTATTCCCTGGTCCTGATGGTATTGGTCACACATTGTCATAGATCTCTGTGTACAGCTGTAGGAAATGGTATACCTGACATCTGGTGGCAGCAATGGGGGTGACGCTAAGCCCTTAACATTGATCGATGACCTTGTCAACTTAGCTGTTCCTGGAACCTTCTCTAAGTCTCTCTAATTCTGTGGCAGCAATGGGAGTGATGTTCACCCCTTATGACTGTTCAGATAATCTGGTCCACTTACCTGTCTCCAGAACCTTCTTTAAGGATCTCTAAATCTGTGGCAACAATGGGAGTGATGTTTAATGGAAAGTGCTAATGCGCTACACCTCACTCGAGATAAAAAGGGGTGTGTGATAACAAATCTAAATAAACTAATTTTATATATGTGTAAAAAAAAAATTTTTTACCAAATCTACTAAAAAAGTGGAAGCAGCCAAGCAATAAATAGTAATCTCAGTACTACATAGAAAATCAGTGTTAATAATAAATGCGGCGCTGCCAGCAAACTATACTATAATATATAAAACAATAATAAATAAATGACCAGTGAAATAAGTGAATCCACCTCACACAGTGTTACTATGTGCAATGAACGCAATAGACACTAAAATTAGTGCGTGTATAAAACCATCATGACATCATACATAAATAAATAATCAGAGAAATTTTGGACGTGACTAAAATAAAAAATATAAAAAGTGCACATAAATGTAATAAACAATATAACGTGCTGACTTATTTAAAAGTCCATGAAATAGCTTCGTGAGTGTATAATCAAGTCCATGCAAAAAACGTGATTTCCAAATCAGTGATATTCCAGCAAACAACTTCAGTGCCAAACTTCAGTGCCAAAACAGGTGCACCAAACCGTTTCCCCCAGCCTCTCACCTCAAAAGCTTAGTAAGCAGACTCAGAGTAAAGCCCAAAGGCTATTCCCTTCTCTTCCATCCAGCAGATAGTACAAAGCTGCACATTCCTTTCCCAGACTCTTCCGTTACCTCTCAGTACAATGTACGGCACGCAGAGTATGCAAATAAAGGACAGGGGGGGACTCTCATGTGTAGTAATTCATAAAAAGAATTTAATGAAATAACTATACACTTACATTAAGGCTAAGAACAGCGGGTAACATCGAATCATTCGAACTTCCGGTCTCGGCCGCGACCAGAAGTAACACGTGTAGCACCACAGCTCCTTTCCCTGACGCGTTGCGTCACTCCCTCGTGACTTTCTCAAAGGGTTAACATATATTTTTATATATATATATATATATATTATTATATATAGTTTTATATATTATAGTATAGTTTGCTGGCAGCGCCGCATTTATTATTAACAATGGGAGTGATGTTCATCCCTTACGAATGATCAGATGACCTGATCCACTTACCTGTTCCTGGGTCCTTCTCTAAGGATCTCTAAATCTGTGGCAGCAATGGGAGTCATGTTTGCCCCTTACAAATTATCAGATGACCTGGTCTACTTACTTGTTCCTGGAACCTTGAGAGAACTTTAAGGCTGTCTAAATCTGTGGCAACAATGGGAGTGATATTCACCCCTTATGAATGTTCAGATGACCTAGTCCACTTACCTGTTTCCAGAACCTTCTTTAAGGATCTCTAAGCCCTTGTACACACGGTCGGAGAATCTGTCGGAATTTGTCCTATCGGACCGTGTCGTCGGATAATCCGACTGTGTGTGGTATGCATCGGACTGATTCCGTCGGAATATCCGTCGGACCCAATTTTCCAACATGTTGGAAATATTTCCTGACCAACTGGGCTGATCGGACATACTCCGATCATGTGTAGAGAATTTTGATCGGACCAAGTGCCACACATGCTCACATCAAATTACTACATCAAAGCTATTGGCTACTAGCCTGAATGTAGTGCCATCGTAACGAAATTACGTCATCACGTTCTGAAAGATCGGATTTTTCGCCAACTTTGTCCGACCGTGTGTATGCAACAGTTTCGGACAAGATCCGACTGACAAAATCCAACGGGCAAAATCCGATGGATTTGGTTGTTGAAATCTCCGATCGTGTGTACAGGGGCATAATCTGTGGCAGCAATGTGAGTGATGTTCACCCCTTAGGAATGATCAGATGAGCTGGTTAGCTGACTGGGTTCTGAACCCTTCAGAGTATTAAAAGGTTCTCTAAATTAATGGCAGCAACAGGGGGGTGGCGTTCGCCCCTTAGGATTGATATATGACCTGATAAGTTGGTCTGGACTTTTCATAGGACTAAAGGACCCTTTAAAATAGGCCCATGCCAACACAGGAGGAGGGTTTGTCCATTTGTGACAGTAATAAATCAGTTGTAAAATGTGACAACATTAAAGTGCCCGAGGAAGGAACCCAAATGAGCCCTAAAAGGTTGTCCCTTTTTTAACTTAAGTCAGCCGATAAAATGGGTCACCTAAATTCTAAGACATCTGCATTAAAGTGTATCTAAGAAAAGTAAAATAAAGTAAGCAGCATATGCTATCCAGCAACCCCTGAAACTGTGCTAAACTCACCCAATTTACCTTGGTATGCACTTCTGGTGGCCTGTGCTGTAAAACATCCTCTCCCTTTGCTTCCTGTGTCACTTATCACATTTGAACCTCAAATACAGGTTTGAATTCATTTGTAGCCTAGGATAAAAAGATTTTAGTGCTCGTCATATTTCATCAACAGCTAGAGTCTGAAAGAGTCTGATGGCTCCTGACTCCCCCACTGGGCACATACTGTCTCCCCATTACTGTCTACTGACAGAGGAGGGGGGAGAAGAAGAGATTGTTGTAGTGACTGAACAAGGAGAATCTGGGCCTTTTCTGTAGATTGAGAGTGTATTCACACCTGAGGGACGCAACGCGTTTGGTACAAAAGTAAGCTTTTCTGGATTTAGTGGTGTTTATTACTCACCTGTGCTGATCTCTGGAGGAATTTCCTCCTCCTTACATAACTTATCACCCTTCTCATAGCTCTCTTCTGCTTCCTCTTTCACTTCAACTTTAATATTAAAAAGATCTTCACCCTGAATAACAGAGAACAATAAAAACATATACATTTTATTACTGATTAAACCCCATAAGAAGTCTCAGGGGAAATGTTTTATATAATTTCAGTGTGCAGGGAAACAATGAGGCCCATTTCACACTGGTGCTGTTTAGTCATGTTTTTCCAGAGCGACAAAGGTGCATGAAAACTATTCCCTATCAAATCCTATGTAACTGTTCACACTGCGGGTGTGCTGTGCTTTAAAAAGTCCTGCATGCCCCATTGGCTTACAATGGAATGTGCCTTTTTTGGAGTGGCTTTTCAAAATTGTACCAAAAAGGCAATTTCCATTTTAAGTTAATAGGAACACATCAAAAATGCATCAATGTGAAAAGGCCCTTCGTTTCTTACTACTATTTCACTTTCTAAATCAGCTCCTGTGACAGTGGAAAATCCTGTGTCCTGTATGGCTAGAGCTCAGCAATACATTTATTTATATTCCCCTGTTGATCTGGCCAGTAAGGCCGCGTACACACGGGCGGATTGTCTGCCCAACTAAGTTCGTCAGACAATCCGACAGACAGTCCGTTCAACTTTTGAATGAACGGACTTGACCACACACGATGAACAGACAGTCCGCTGAAAACTTGCGCGATGACGTGTACAGCACGTACGACGGGACTAGAAAAACGACGTCCAATACACTGCAATGCAACCTTCGGCCGTGTAAATCCTTTCTGAGCATGCGCCATACTTAGTCCGTCCAACTTGCCTACACACGAGCGGACTGTCCGCTGAAACCAAGTTTGGACGGACAAAACCAAGTTTGGACGGACAAAATTACGGAAATTCCGAAAGACAAAGTCCGTCAGACTGTCCGCTGAAAAAGTCTGCTGAAGCCCACACACGAGCGGATTGTCCGCTGAAACACGGTTCAGCGGACTAAGTTGGGCAGACAATCCGCCCGTGTGTACGCGGCCTTAGTCTGTTATTTTTTAACAGACCAAGCTGGCCAGAAAAGTGGCAGTTAGCAGGGTGAAACAAACTACTTGCCACTGTAAGTGGTGCTTACAATGGTCAGCTTTTATTTGTTTAAAACCTTTATCCCAAAAGAAAAAGAAAAAATCTTCAGTCACACTGATTATAAAGTATGAGCTGGAGTATGGTTATAGTTTTCTACTAAGTATATCTAAAGTATAACTAAAGCTGCTAGTGCATCCAACACTACCCTCTCCCCAGAATGACAGTAAAAAGGATTACTCCACCATCCAGAGTAACTTTTTTGTTTTAGCGTTTAATATTGCTGTAATATGCATGTATGGTGCCTTGAAAAAAAAAGTTCATACCCCTTGAAATTTTCCACATTTTGTCATGTTACAACCAAAAACGTAAATAAATTTTATTGGGATTTTATGTGATAGACCAACACAAAGTGGCACATAATTGTGAAGTGGAACCAAAATGATAAATGGCTTTCTGGCACAATGATTTTTTTTACATAAAAATGGAAAACAGATAACAAATTCCCATGCAGGGGATATAAGCATGAAGCACAATACAGAAGTTCACACAAAAATACAAAGTATAGACTAACAGTGTGTCAGGGCTGGGCTCAGCCCTTCCTTCTCTAAGCTGGCTGCTCAGTTGTCGGCTAATTGCCAGCTCCTATCTCTCCACAGTTACTCTGCTGTTGATATCCTGCTCGTCAGTCCTGCCTTCTTAAGATGTCCAGTCCAGTGGATCTTTGCTTCGCCTTGATCAACATCACAGAGACAATCTCCTGTGTGCCTGTTTAAAGACTTGCTTTGCTGACATCCCTTCTGGCTTCAGATCCTGCTGGATGTTTCACTACGTTGATCCCTGACTTCTGGCTTGGCTGACTATCCATTCCGGTTATTGAACTTTGGCTATGTTTTGACTAAGTTTGTTCTTTATACTTTTACTTTTTACTTTTATTATTAATCAAGTGTGATTTAACTGTACTTCTGTCTCGGTCTGCTTTCATAGTATCTGACAAAATGACCCTCAGGTGAGCTGTAGACCCAGGGGCTAGATAATAGAATTTTTGTACTCACCACAAAATCCTTTTCTCTGAAGTTCATTGACGGACACAGCTCCTTTAAATCTTGACCGTAGGGTTATCACGCCACCTTCAGGAGAGTACTAGGCAGAACATGCAACAAATGTAAAAACTGCACAGTTCTGCCCAGGGGTGGTCCCTCTGGCTATAACCCCTCGGCCTTCTTCCTGCAGCTCAGTACGTCAACAAGCAGTACAACGTAAAATAGGAGGGGCGGGTGCTGTGTCCGTCAATGAACTTCAGAGAAAAGGATTTTACGGTGACTACAAAAATACTATTTTCTGTTTCATTCATTGACGGACACAGCTCCTTTAAATCTTGACCGTAGGGTGGGGGGCGCATGCGCGAGGTCTAGCATGGCGGACGTGTCTTGCTAAGGCTCCGCACTCTCCGCCGCCGCTTCGGGACCTAATCGCTGAACCGGGCCCGCAATCCTCATCCTACTGCATCGTGCCTCACCCCCGCCAGCCCTGGCATCCAGTGGAATGGTGCTGACGGGCCATAGAGGGAAGAATAAACCCAAACCCATCAAGGAAGCCCTCGCCCGCGCCTCGTCTAAAATGGCGGCGAAGGCCCTTGCTGCTCAGCAGGTGTCCTCCGCTCCCAGTCGAGAAACTTCAGACAGCGATGAAGACCGGGAGGTGAGCACACACAACCCCTCAGAAGCACCCCCGCTACCGTCCGGAATGATTCCCGGCGATTTCCTCAAACATATGGAGACCATGTTGCAGAAGGCCCTGAAAGCCACATCGGAGCAGATTACAGACCGGCTCTCGAGAGAGATACGCGATATAGGCCAGCGCACTGCGGCCTTAGAATCCAGGGTAGACGACATCGAATTTGCCTTGCAAGAACAAGCCCAGGAACAAATAGCTCTCCGAGAAGAAAATGTCACCCTCCTCTCACGCTGGGAGGATGCTGAGAACCGCTCCCGCAGAGCCAACTTGAGGGTAAGGGGCATACCTGAAACAGTAGATGATGTCCAGTCCTTTGTGACGGCCATGTTCCAAGAATTAGCCCCGGGCATACCCATTGAACGTTTAGAATTTGACAGGGTTCACAGAGCCCTCACCCGACGGCAGGCAGACGGTCCACCTAGAGACATTATTGTTCGGCTACATTTTTTTCGCACAAAAGAACAGCTTCTCAATGCTGCCCGCAACAAAGATTCCCTACAATTCCAAGGGCACGCATATCAATTGTTTTCAGACCTGGCTCCCCTCACCATTGCCAAACGCCGAGCCATGAAACCTCAGATACAAATCCTACTCCATCATCAACTGAAATATACCTGGAGATTCCCATTCGCTATTCAGTTTTCCTATCAAGGACAACAACACACCTGTTCATCTCCGGAGTCCTTACAGCGCCTCTTGGAAGGCCTCCATCTTACTCACCCGGATCCACAGACTGAGACGAATCTGCCTCGTACACCGGCTCGTTCGGCGGCTCATCCTTATTCGGCCACACCGCTTCGTAACTTACCAGGTCCTGCATCAGTTCGCAAAGGAACCCCTGCCAGGCTGTCGGATGGTATAGCCTCCACTCCTAAATCTCGCCCTCCACGCTGACCTGGCTAATCTGGTGCCCCTGACCTCTCTCATGCTACTTTTCTAAAGTTTTTTTTTCTTTTTATTTCCCCTTGCGAGATCTTTTAGGATTTGGACATCCGTGCGGAAGACGACAACTGACCTCTGTACCGGAGGCCATCTTCCACCGAATCCTACTTGTTGGCTGTTCCGTATGTAATTACTTTTTTCTCCCATTGTTTTTTCTCAGTATCATTTTTCCCCAGATTTTTTCGATGCCGGTAGCCCCTAATTTGCAATGATACGCTGACACTTTACACTTGCTTCATGGTCGTTTGATATAACTTGGTAATGTTTCTGTGTTTTTTATTTTTAAGTCTACAAGATTTACCTTAAATTAGTACTGAAAGATGACAGTTTTCTCACTGACCTCCCATATGCAACCCTGTCCCTCCTTACCCTCCTTCTCCTCCCCTTTTCCCTTGTTCCTTTTCCTAGATTTTACCTCCTCCTCCCCACTTCTACCCTGATTTACCCTCCTCCCCATCCTTGCCTACCCCACCCTTACCCTCCCTGTTGTTTGAAAACCTTTGTGATATGGTCCTGCAAAGGTATAATTCTTCAATCTAAATATATCCCTAGTGCTCTCTGTGATACCGTTATTTGGATTAGGTCCTCATGTTTTATCCTTGTTTCCTTTGTATTTGTTTGTTCTTATTTCAATATCGGCTTGGTTTAGCAAACTGTTTTGTTCACGCATTCTTTCCACCCCTGCGGCGTGTGAGAGCGGTCACTGCTCCTCCCTCATTTAATGCACTCTCTCCCGGGCAACATGTTTGGGGCCCTGGGGTTTGGGCATTACCTTGCCGAGCAAACCACCCTGGCATTCGATGGCTTTTGCCTTTTTAAGGTTTGCCCTGCAGTCAAGATTTCATCTTTTTTCTCCTTCTTTCCCCCCTCTATCTCTTCTATCTCCTTTCTTTTGTTCCCTTTCGGTCGGTCGGCTCCTACACCCCATACGCTATCCTATAATATCTCCCACCCTATCTACAGATGGCCCCCCTGAACATATTATCATTAAATGTTAAGGGTCTTAACATCCCTAACAAACGGGTTAAGGCTTTCCGAAATTTCCACTCCCTGAACGCTGGGATAGTAGCCCTCCAAGAAACGCATTTTGCGTTATCCCAAACCCCCAAATATTTTAGCCCCCACTACCCTCAAGTCTTTACAGCTTCGGCGACTACTAAACATAGGGGTGTACTGATAGCGTTCCACCGTTCTTTGCCTTTCACACCCGCCATGGAAATTAAGGACCCTGAGGGCCGTTACATCATTTTAGTTGGTCTACTTCAGGACACTGAAGTCACATTAGTCTCTTATTATGCCCCAAATGGCAACCCTAACCCTTTTTTTTTCACATCTCCTACAGGTTATTCAAACTCACTGCAAAGGCACGCTTTTTGTCTGTGGCGATTCCAACCTAACCCTACATCCCCACCTAGACAAATCACCATATACACCAGAAAGTCACTCCCTCTCGGCTCAGCTTAGGAAGCAGTTTCACGCGGCATCCCTCCTAGACACTTGGAGGGAATGCAATCCCTTGAAGAGGAATTATACGTTCTATTCGCATCCTCACAAATCTTTTTCTAGGATTGATCACATTTTAACTCCGGTGGCCTCCTTCCCAGTCGTGCTCCAATCCGGTATACGCCCGATTCCCTGGTCTGACCACTGCGCCGTTGTCACCACTATTGCCTCGTTGGTTCCCAGAACCCAGAATGGGTCTTGGTGTATGAATGAGGCGCATCTCACTAATCAAACTTACTGCCTTGATATTCGTGTTGCTATAACTGATTACTTACGCCACAACGCTACTACAGGCATATCCCCGGTTCTCCTCTGGGAAGCGCATAAGCCGGTTATTCGGGGCAGTTGCATCTCTCTAGCCACACACATAAAAAGAGACCGTCAACGTAGGCAGCAGCAGTTGGAGGAGGAATACCACCAGCACTTCCTTCAGTTCCAAGACTCGCCCACAGAACCCCATAGACTTACTCTCGAAAAAACCAAACTAGAACTAGACCTTCTACTAGCCGAGTCAGCAGACAAAGTCCTTCGTAGGGCTAATCATACGTTATACACCAAGGCAAATAAACCTGATACCTTCCTAGCCCTACGTCTTCGTCAACCTGATAAGATTCATAAACCAATTAGACTCAAAGTCACCAAAAATTCTTATACAAGCAACCCTGTTAAAATACTAGCCGAATTTCGTGAAAAATTGGCTGACTTATACTCAAATAAAACTCAGTTCTCTCAACAGCAAGCTGAATCCCTTTTTCAAAATCTGTCCATACCTGAATTATCCCTTTCAGATAGGGACTCCATTGATGCTCCGATTACATCGGAGGAAGTCCTGTTGGCTATAAAGTCTCTTAAGCCCCATAAACGTCCTGGCCCTGACGGAATACCCGGTAACTATTATAAAAAAATTTCAGACGTACTAGCCCCTCTACTTACAAACTCATTTAATGCACTATTAAAGCAGCAGGTTCTAGGTAGGGACTCCCTGATGGCCACGATAGCTATGATCCCCAAGCCCAACTCAGACAACACCCTATGGTCTAACTTTCGCCCCATATCCCTACTCAATGTAGATATCAAAATCCTAGCCAAAGTCCTTGCCTTGCGCCTTAATCTGATTATAGGTAAATTGATTCATAAAGATCAGGTAGGGTTTATCCCTCGTAGACAAGCTAGTGACAACATACGCAGAGTCATCCTATTGCAACACCTTGCGAAAGCACGCTCTATTCCTATGCACCTTTTATCCCTAGATATCAGAAAGGCATTTGATACGGTCTCCTGGCCTTATCTGCACTTCATTTTGAAACGCTGGGGTTTCGGCCCCCATTTCCTTCAATGGATTATGTCCCTATATGCTGATCCCCAGGCTTCAGTGAAATACTCAGGGTTTAGCTCCCAAAACTTTCCAATACGTAGAGGGATGCGGCAGGGCTGCCCTTTGTCACCGCAACTATTTGCCTTAGCAATTGAACCCCTGGCCGTGCTTATTAGAGCTCACCCGGATATTAAGGGCTTAGAAGTAGCCTCTACCACCCAGAAATTATGCCTTTTCGCAGATGATGCCCTACTGTTTGTTACTTCCCCACATATTACTATCCCTAACTTGCTTGATCTCCTTGATAAATTTTCTAAAGTATCCGGCCTGGAAGTTAACCAGGCAAAGTCTAGGGCCCTTAACGTAACACTGCCGCGCGACACCATGGCACTTCTTAAGGTTAATTTTCCATTCCAATGGTCCAGCCTTTCTATTCCCTATTTAGGCATAAAACTTACCAGTGACCCCGCAGATCTATTTCGCGCTAATTACCTCCCAATGTTGAAGCACCTCTCGTCTTTGCTCCAAGATTGGCGTCCCCTCTGCATCTCGTGGATGGGACGCATTACAGCTGTCAAGATGTCTTTGCTCCCCAAGCTGCTCTATTTATATAGAGTTCTCCCCATTCCAATACCTTCTTATTTTCATCGTATAATTCAAAACCGGGTTTTTACCTATATATGGGGCCCCATAAAACCTAGGATCTCAAGATCCACTCTGCTCCGCCACTATAGGGCCGGAGGCTTAGGCATACCTCATTTCCAACATTATTATCACGCGGCCCAGCTCGCCCAATTGGCACTTTACCATGCCACGGTTGAAGTTCCTATCTGGGTGAGCCTAGAGGCGGTAGATCTTTACCCTATATCCCTAACTAATCTTCTCTGGCTCCCCCCCGCAGTTCGAGGCCCCGTCTCCAATCCCCTCACCTCTAACTCTATCAAGTTGTGGGATAGATTATGCAAGACATTTCGGTTGATCTCCCCACACTCCCCCTTACTATCCTATATTGGTCACCCTAAATTTTACCCTGCCTGCGCTTCTTCTTTCTCATTCCGAGTGTGGATACAATCAGATCTAACTCGTATATGTGACCTGGTGGCGGGTGGCTCAATCAAATCGTTCCCCTCCCTGCAGGCCCAAAAACAATTACCAAACAGTGAATATTTTCGTTACCTCCAAATTTCACATTTTGTAAAGCAGACTATTGGCCTGACAAGAGGAAGAGGTACGTACACAATTTTTGAAAATATATGTAATTCTGACCCACACGCCCCAGGCATCATATCACAACTGTATGCACATCTTACCTCCCAACCCTCGGCGCTCCCGACATATGCGCAGTGTTGGTCCAGGGACCTCGACCTGCACTTGGAGGAGCACGACTGGTCTGACATCTGGCTACATACTAAGATCTCCTCACAAAATATTGTGGCCCTGGAAGCGAGTTATAAAGTTCTCATGCGTTGGTATCTTGTGCCAGATAGAATAGCAAAATTTCTACCCTCCTACTCCCCAAGCTGCTTTTGCGGCTGTGCCGAGAGGGGGACACATCTACACATCTGGTGGACATGCCCTGTGGTGAAACGCTTCTGGTCTGAAATCTTTCTGATCTTATCCACCTTGTTTGATATCATAATAGACCCTGACCCAGCTTTGGCCCTCCTTAATTTTTATCCAAGCTCATATACCAAGGCTAAGATACGCCTTGCTCTGCAGGTCACTACAGCAGCCAAACAGACAATAGCCAAAGCCTGGAAAACTCCCACCCTACGACTGACCGAAACTAAAAACAGGGTTACGCAGGCAATGATACATAGCAAAATTGAGGCGACCATTCAGGATACTGTCCCTCGACACTCTAAAATTTGGCATCCTTGGGTTGAGCACTATCTACCTCCACATTTTGACCGCCACTTACTAGATCCGTGACAGCATTTTTCCCTGTCTTAGTGTTTAGAAGCTGTTTTAAAGCTACCCAGTGAGAGTCGACCGACCGAAATCCTCGCTTATCTGTTCTTTTCTTCCCCCTTCCCCTCTTTACTCTCCTTTCTCTTCCTTCTGTTCTTTCTTACTACCCCTTTCTCTAGTCTCCCCATCTTTTCCTTCTTTTATTTTTCCCTCTCTTCTGCTTCTTAGCCTTGTGCTTCATTATCCACCTTCTCAAGGCACTTGATTGTGATATTCGTCCACCCTGGAGGTGATTTTGGGTATCACTAGTTATATAGCAAATGTTCTGTGGCTTTTGGTATGCTTAGAACTAAGGTTTTTTGCACTTCTCTGTGTTATACTGTCCTAGACCGTTTGCATGTTGCATGTATTTGTCTATATGTTTTGACCTCTAGGCTTGTGCTTCATGGGTTCCAACCAATTGTATTCATATTGCTATCTTGACAATCTCGCTGTAACCTGCCTTGTTTTGGAGTACATTTTGTTATTGTCTTCCTGTATTTTGCACAAGACGAAATGTTGTTGCCTATGTACTCTATGTCTTCTTTGTCAATAAAAAATTTTTGAACGTAAATCTTGACCGTAGGGACGTCCCCAAGCAGTGTCAAAACGAGGGGTGGAAACAGCAAAACATAACTTCAACCACAACCAGAGGCACGCCTCAACGGAGGAGTTGCCATCTGAATTGACCACACCAGAACTTGCGGTCAACGCATGCATCAAAAATGCATTTACAACAAAACTAACTTTCTTTAAAAAAAGTAAAAAGGTGTAAATTGCAACCTTTACACAGCTGCCTGTAAAACGGCCAAAGCAAGCATCCGAAGATGTGCTTACATCAACTTTCGTAAAAGTGTGAACGGACAACCAAGTCGCCGCCTTACACACCTGGGAAACAGACGCTTGATGTCAAAAAGTCCAGAAGGTCCCAATTTCCCTGGTGGAATGGGCCGTGACAGGAAAGGGGGGCACCTGCCCCTTCAAGGCGTAAGCCTGGACCATAATCTGTCTGAGCCACCGGGAAATGGTGGTCAACGAGACCGCCAGACCTTTTTTCAGACCGGTCACTGAAACAGAGTGTCTAAATTCCATAAGGGAGCCGTAGCAGGCAGATATACCCTCAGAGCTCGAAAAAACGTCCAGGGAATGTAGGGCAACTTTTTTTGGATGCGTTGGCTTAGGACAAAGGGATGGTAACACAATGTCCTCATTGAGATGGAAAGCCAAAACCACCTTTGGAAGAAAAGAGGGCTGCAGACGTAGCACCGCCTTATCCTTGTGGATAACCAGATAGGGCGACTCGCAAGACAAGGCCGCCAACTCAGAAACCCTCCTGGCAGATGTAATAGCCACTAGAAAGACAACTTTATGGTAAAGAGTCAACAAGGGAATTTCCCTGATGTTCTCAAACGGTGGTTTCTGAAGCACCGATTGCACCAGGTTCAAATCCCACGGAGGTAGGGGTGGTCGAACTGGAGGGACTAAATGCCGAACCCCTTGCACAAAAGGTGTTTACCAATGAGTGAGATGCCAGGGGGCATTGAAAAAAGACAGCCAAGGCTGATATCTGCTTAAGGCAAGTTTCTGATCCACTCCTCACTGTAAAAACAGCAGGATCCTGGAAACGGAATAAGTGCGCGGACGCCACCCCATCTCCTCACACATGGAGATGTAGGCCTTCCACGTACGATGATTAATCTTCCGAGAAGAAGATTTTCATGCCCTCAGCATAGTGGAAATTACAGAGTCCAACAGACCTCGGTCCTTTAGCAGCTGGCTTTCAACAGCCATGCAGTTAAAACCAGCGATGGTAAAGCAGGATGGGGTATCGGACCTTGGGATAGGAGCGTCCGCCACCAGGCATACTAAGTCAGTGTACCAGGGACGCCAAGGCCAATCTGGGGCAATCAGTATTACTGGAATCCCCTCGGCCCCCACTCTGTGGAGCAAACATGGTAAAAGTTTGAGAGAAGGCGTAAATCAGCTGGTACTGCTCCCATGGAGCCACCAACGCGTCTGACATGTCCACCCAGGGGTTTCTTGTCCTGGACACAAACCTCCATACATTTTGATTGAGCCGAGAGGCCAAGAGATACACATCTGGTGTGCCCCACTGCAGGCAAAGCAGCCTGAATACCTCTGGATGCACTCTCCTGGATCCAGCATCTGGTGACTTAGGTAGTCCACCTGCCAGTTTTCTACAACCGGGATATATATGGCTGACAGGGCCGACAGGTGTCGTTCTGCAGACAGGAGGATGTGAGTGACCTCTCGTGCTGTGGCTGAGCTCCTTGTTCCTCCTTGATGGTTGACATATGCCACCGCCGTGGCGTTGTCTGACTGGATCCTGATCGGACACTCCTCTAGCCTTGCTGACCACATTCGAGCACATTGATCGGCAACTGGGATTCCTCCTGCAACCAGAGGCCCTGGGTTGACTGTACCCCCAGTACTCCACCCCAGCCGGTCAGGCTGGCATCTGTTGTGATCACCATCCAATGGAGAGGAAGGAACGATCTCCCGGACTGAAGGGCCGGAGACCTCAGCCACCAGAGAAGAGAATCCCTGACCAACTGGCTCACCCGAATCTGACGATCCAGGGATAACCGAGATTTGTCCCATTTGGACAGTATCTCCTTCTGCAAGACTTGGTATGAAATTGGGCGTACGGTACCGCCTCAAAGGAGACTACCATATGGCCCAGAACTCACATGCAGAAGCGCAGCGACGACTGCCTGCGGCTAATCAACAACTTCACTGTGGCTCAGAGAGTCTGCAGTTTGTCTGAAGGGAGAAAAACTCTCGCTTCCACGGAGTCCAGCAGTAAGCCCAGGTACCCCAGGCACTGAGTCGGCACCAACACCGACTTCTTTAGGTTCAGCACCCAACCAAACTCCTGTAGCGTTTGCATGGTGATCGCCACATCCTCCCTTAATTCTGAGGCGGAAGGTGCTCTCAGAAGGAGGTCATCTAGGTAACCCACGACTGCGATCCCACGTTGCCTTAACAGGGCCAGAATTGGAGCTAATACTTTGGTAGAGACTTGGGGTGCTGACGCCAGGTCAAACGGAAGAGTTACAAATTGTTACTGCTCTTCCCCAACTGCAAATCGCAGAAACCTCTGATGCCTGAGGCATATGGGTATATGCAAGTACGCGTCCTGGATATCCAGAGACGGCAGGAAGTCCCCCTGATGGAGTGCAGCTACTGCGGAGTGAACTGATTCCATCCTAAACTTTTACACTTTTACAAAGCAGTTGAGGGTTTTTAAATCCAGGATTGGACGTCCCCTTTTTGGGGACTACAAACAGATTGGAGTAGAATCCCTGATACCTTTCCAGCTTCAGAACAGGCACTATCACCCTGCGTGTGAGCAGGTCCTTCACTGCCCCTAACAGGGCTTCCCAGCGAGCCGGGAGTAAAGGTATGCTGGAGGGAAAAAAATCAGTTTGGTGGACAAAAAAGAAACTCTATCTTGTAGCCCAGTGAAACCAGTTTGCAGACCCATTGGTCGGACAGCAGTGAGGTCCACTGAGCTGCAAACTCCTGAAGGCGACCCCCCACCCGTGTGTCGGGCGGGGGGAAAACCTTCATGTGGTAGCATTTTTGCTTGCAGGTTTGTTGGGCTTACGAAACCAGGGGCGCGTTTGTCCATCAGCAGACACCCTGTCGGACTGTGAGCGTTTACCTCTCATCCTGGGCGGGTAAAAAAGCAGTTTCTGAGAGGAAAAGGAGGGCCCTTGCCTACGGCGTGGCTCCGTACCCTTCCTGGACTGTGTGAGTAACGTGCTCTTCCCACCTGTAACATTATTAACAATGTCATCCAGCGAAGCTCCAAATAGCCTCTCACCAAGGAAGGGTAAATCTGCCAGAGCTTTTTTAGATGCTTGGCCCGCAGACCAGCATTTCAGCCAGATCAGGCGCCGTAGCACCACTGCTGATACCGATGCTTTAGAGAGCAGGGTGACCGTGTCGAGGGCTGCATCAAAGACATACTTAAGGCAGTGCACAAACTGGTCTGCTAGTTCTATGCAGAATGGGGGAGACTGTTACTTCTCCAATTCATGGTGCAATAACTTCGCCCACTCAGTAAGCGCCTGCGACACTAAGGCCATGACTAGTACAGGTCGTAATGCTGACCCCACTACCGTAAACATGGACCGGGCCACTGCCTCGGCTCTCCTGTCGGTAGGGTCCTTGAATGCAGGAGTCCCTTCTATCAGAATCGTAGTTACTTTGTTCAACCTGGATACTGGGGGGGGGGCAATGACCAGTGGAGCCGTCCATTTTTTAAGGAGGCTCTCCTCAAAGGGGTAACGCACCGCCATGCTTCTTGGGACTGGGGAGACAACAAGGATCTACATTGCGGGCTTCCCCATTCCTTGTAGATGAACTTATCCAAGTAAGTCAAATAAGGAAACACCTTAGGTGTAGGGGTCAGTTTACAGGACCCAAATGGGACCGACACCTCAGCAGAAGATCCTGCTGCATACTGTATTTTCAGGGTATCCCGCCCAGCGGAGATAAGTGCGCCAACTGGCACTTTTTCCTGCACTGACCCGGACATGGAATCATCCTCACTGTCCGAACGGTCACGGTCTGCATCCTCTGACATGTCAGAACAGTGACGCCAGACCCCGCGGGGCCCGAGTCTGAATCAGCGCTTTTCCCGGGGGGTCAGGGGACGTTTTTTACCCCCCTTGCGCCCACACACCGCCTCCACCCTGGCAACAAACGTTTCCAGGACCATCTAGAAAGCGTCCATAGGCACTGCATTGTTTGCAGGTGAGCCGGTTGCAATCACAGGAATGTCTGTGGAAGAAGCACCAGCTTCCAGCTTCTGATGCCATGCTGACCCACTTCGTCTGCCACACTTGGGGACTTAAGACAATGTACACACTCCCACCCTCCTAGCTGCTCACACACTGAGGGGCCCCACTGCAGGACTCACCACCCTGACCAAGTGCTGCGCCGTGTTCTGTGTCTAGTTACAGGTGCCCAGAGAGAAAAACCACACTGTTCTGAGGACTGGTGGCAGAACCGCTCTGAGGCTACAAGAAACTGGACCTCTAGAAAATGGCTGACAGCCATGCTCTGCACAGAGACTAAGGGAAAATGGCGGTGGCCGCCGGAAAATGGCACCAGCACATGCTGAGGAAAAGTTACACAGGCACCACAGACACAGGGAAAAAAAAGCACCACACGGACCTAAACAGCCAGTGCAGCCCCTGCCAAGGTTCAGAGCCCCCCTGGAGGACCCCCGGCCCAAGTACATACACCGCACCTCATGCCCAGTCATGCAGCGTCCCTTGCAGGGAGAGGAGGGAAAACAGGGATAGGGAGAGAAGAAAGGGAGAACGACAAACCCCCTAATCGATCTCCCAGGGAATGCCCAGCTGCTCTATCCTGCCGAGGCAGGGAGAGCTGTACTTACCCATCCGGTCGGACTAGCTGGAGGCATTCCACCACAGACCCATCGCCCAAGCAGTACAGGGTGGCTGCTGGCCACGGCACACTGTGACACAGACAGCAGTAGCCCTGTCATATGTGTATAGCTCACCGGCCGCCCCTGGAGCAGAAGGGGCATGTCGTGGCCGACCCAGCGCATAGCTAGGGCCTGCTCACGCTCGATGGCCAGGCTGGGGAGACAACAAGGATCTACATTATCCAGCCTGTCACCCAGTCGGCTGTTGATAGAAGATCACAGGATCCAAATCTTGTGGAAAAATCCAAAAATCCCCAGGACCTTCTCCTTCACTAGGCAGAAAAAAACTGAGCTGCAGAGGAGATATGCAGTTCTGCTGTTTTTACATGTGTTACATGTTCTGCCTGGTCCTCTCCTGAAGGTGGCGTGATAACCCTACGGTCAAGATTTAAAGGAGCTGTGTCTGTCAATGAATGAAAGAGAAAAATGGTTTTCCATTTTTTTTTTTTTGTTAAAATAAGTATGTGAAAAGTGTGATGTGTATTTGTATTCAGCCCCCCTGAGTCAATACTTTGTAGAACCACCTTTCATTGCAATAATAGCTGCAAGTCTTTTTGGGGATGTCTCTACCAGCTTTGCACATCTAGAGAATTTCATTTTTGCCCATTCTTCTTTGCAAAATAGCTGAAGCTCTGTCATATTGAACATGACAAAATGTGGAAAATTCCAAAGGGTACGAATACTTTTTCAAGGCACTGTATAAGGGAAAAAAAAAACGTACGTGATTGTCTTGTGTGTTCTTATGATCTTCCAGTGAAGAATCCCTGGAATAAGGATGACTGGAACATCCTGATGTATTTCTGTTACTGGGACCAGCTGTAACACAAATAAACAGTCTTATTTAATTAAGGGCTTGTTCATACCATATAGATGCATACCCCCTTACCACTATATTGTAAATATAATATGTAAATATAAAATTGTAAAAAAAAAACAACGGGGAGGAGGTTTACAAGCAGCACTCCAGAAATAAGGTACAGGTGCCATATGAGCCCTTAAATTTCTGAAATCAAGCTGTCATTGGTCAACTCAGATCTCAGACTAAAGGCAGAGAGCCGAACGAAGAAGCTCTGTGCCTTGTGATCACCAATCACAGCAATCACTGATATAAATAGTACTTGTTGTAGTGACTGAACAAAGAGAATATAGGACCCTTCTCTGGATTTAGTGTTTATTACTCACCTGTGATGATCTCCGGAGAAAATTCCTCCTCCTTACATTGTTCATCACTTTTCATGTACGACTCGCCTTTTTCTTCTTTCACTTCAACTTGAATCTGATTTGTGCCCTAAATAACAAAAAACATACCATTGTATGTTTTATTGTATCACTTTTCTAAATCCAACAACTTCCCCTGGTGTTTGTATAGTGTAAATCCACTGCTTAATAAGATCCTTTGTTTCTTTTATCTACCTTATAGCGGTGAGAGATCTTGTCATCATGCCTCCTATATTTCTTGGAATACAGAGGATGGGGACATCTCTCTGGGGGATTTCTGTTACTGGATCCATCTGTAGGAAACACACACACTGACTAAATACATTGTTTCTGTCTTAAAGAGGAAGTAAACCCTGATGGGTTTACTTCCTCTTTGATTCCCTGCAAAGGTAAAGCATAATGGACTACTATGCATTGCATAGTAGTCCATTATGTGTCACTTACCTGACACAGGAGCCAGCGAAGTCACCGTTGTCCCCTTTAGTTCCGAGCGTCCATCTTCTTGGTGGGTCTCCGTGGGTCTCGCTGCTCCGGCGCTGTGATTCGCCGGAGCAGCGATGACGTCACTCCCGCACATGCGCACGAGAGCCGACACTCGCGGCATATCGCCGCGATCTGCGGCTTACCCAGTGCGCCTGCGCGCCGCTGTCTACGGCACAAGCATTGTAGACAGAGGTGGCTGTCTTCAGGTAAATATCTCCTAAACCATATAGGTTTAGGAGATATTTCTTGGACCTACAGGTAAGCCTTAATCTAGGCTTACCTGGAGGTCAAAGTGGTTTGTAAGGGTTTACAACCACTTTAATATCAGAGGATGTGCATATCTAGGTGGATCCCCAATACAAGGAATGAAAATCTCCTCTTACCCGGTAATGTGAAGGGTGATTGATCATTCATTATGATGTCTTTGCTCAGATCCTTCTAAATACAACCACTCCACTTTATTTCTGGGCCAGTTAGTGGAAAATGCTCTGTTGTATAAAGATCAGGCTGCAATAAAAAAAAAAAATAATCAAAGAAACAAACAAACCAACCACTAAATTAAATAATATTATATCCATGCAGATTACAGACAAGGCTCAACTCACAACTTTCTATTGTCAGGAAACAGCTCCAATTACGACTTAAGGGCCAACCCAGCTTGCCGACTGATTGTTCTACAGCAGTGGTTGTCCACTCATCAGCTAAAGGGGGCCTCAAATGTGGTCCCTGACATCACCAAAGGGCCGCGCATAATGTTCAAAATATGTATTGCTTGAGAGGACTGGCAGAGACTGTAGATCTAATAGAGGAAATGGAGGGACAGAGAATGTGGACAGGATATATTTTTGCCTGGGGATATGCTACAGAAGACAATATCAAACTGGGAACATGTTACATGAGACTAGTAGAGATCAAAGTAATTACTCTAATCAATGTTCCCACTGCAGACTACTGTGGTCCAAGGGCCACCCATCATATACCAAAGGCCATCGCATGTTGGCCTCGGGTCCCAGGTTGGGCACCAGAGTTCTAAAGAGACTGTTCTGAATGGGCAAAGTGATAGAAGATCTAACTAGACTACCATCTGTCCATACCCTCCTTCTCTAAGTTTCCCCACCACATTATTCCTCTGAGAGCCAAACCCTGTAAATTCCATCTAATTCTATTAGTTAATTTAACGCTAACCTCTCCACCGACTAACAATGCTGCTGCAAGGGTAGCTACGTTGCTCCTCCACTGATACAGTGAAGGAGTGAATGTAGCTACCCTAAGACAAGAAGTGTGTTACTGGCTGATCACCAGGTGAAAATAAAGGAATAAAAAAAAAAAGAAAACAAATGTAGCTACCACATCCAATGACTGGTAAGCTACAGTATAATACATTTTTGTTTTTGGGTCTAGTTACACTTTAAGTCTATCAAGAAATATATGACCCAACTTGTCAGGGCTAATTCATGGATTGTTGACAGTGAAAACAGGTGGCTTGAAAGCAAAGCAGAAAATGTTATCTAACTCCAGTTAGAGCAAACAACCTTCTGTGTAAAGAATGGTACATTTAACCACTTCCGGACCACTGCACATACATTTATTGCGGCAGGGCGACCCAGGTGAGCAAAATCACATACCTGTTTAGGGGGCGTGACGCTCCTGCTGTTATTGGACACAGCGATGGCCACCGCGACTCATCGATCATTCACTGGAGAGACGAATCAGCGGTGTGCCGTTGTAAACAAAGCACACCACTGATCTGGAGGAAAAATAAGAGATCGTGTTTCAGCTAAGCTGAATAATGATCTCTCTTTTCCTCCAGTATACCATCACCCCCCCCCCCCCCCCACAGTTAGAAACCCCTCCCAGGCACACATTTAATCCCTTAATCGCCCCCTAGTGTTAACCCCTTCCCTGCAGTAATCCGTGGTCACCAAAAAGTGTCACTTAGTCACTTAGGGTCAGATTTGTCCGCCACAATGTTGCAATCTCTGTAAAAATCGCAGATCGCTGCCATTACAAGTAAAAAATAAATAAACAGATAAATGTCCATAAATCGATCCTGTAGTTTGTAGACATGATAACTTTTGTGCAAACCAATCAATATACGCTTATTGGGATTTTTTTAACAGAAATATGTAGCAGAATACATATTGGCCTAAACTGATGCAGACTTTTTTTTTTATTTATTATTTTTTATTTTCTGGGGGATATGTATTATAGCAGAAAGTAAGAAAAAATAAATAGTTTTTTTTTAAATCGTTGCTCTTCTTTTGTTTATAGCGCAAAAAATAAAAAACACAGAGGTGATCAAATACCCCCAAAAGAAATTTCTATTTGTGGGGGGAAAAAAGGACATACATTTTATTTGGGTAGAGCACTGTACGACTGCGCAATTGTCAGTTAAAGCAATGCAGTGTCGTATCGCAAAAAATGGCCTGGTCATTAAGGGGGTAAATCCTTCCAGGGCTGAAGTGGTTAAAGGACATCTAGGAGTAACTAACAAAAACCTTTACCTTAGAAATTGTGCCAGTCATGTAGCTCCAACTGACACCCAACATGTCATTGAGGTATTAAAATGAGGGTAACTTGACTACCTGTAAAGATAAAATACACATGAACAACAGCAATAAAAGATTATTAACATCAACAAAAAACCACTAAGAATTTCTAGAGCTCAATGAATTTGGAAAATATCAATTAAATAAAGAAGATTGTTCATCAGTAGGGCCAGCAGTGAGGTGAAAGCTTCAACAATACATACGTAGGATCATTGGAGATTAATGACAATAGAAAAGATATGAGACCAAAGAAGAAAAAATTTGATAAGTGTAGGTCAGGACCTGAAGCTTAATGGCAACGGAAGAGATGGAAGACCAACGAAGAGTTTAATACATGTAGAACTCAGGACTGAGAGATTAATGACAATTAAAGTGAAAGAATACCAAAGAAGAGATTGATAAATGTAGGTCCCAGTACCTGAAGATTACTGACGGTGGAAGACCAAAGATGTGATTGATAAACGTAGGTTGCAGTACCTGAAGATTAATGATGGTGGAAGACCAAAGATGAGATTGATAAACATAGGTCCCAGTACCTGAAGATTAATGACGGTGGAAGACCAAAGAAGAGATTGATACACGTAGGTCCCAGTACCTGAAGCTTAATGACGATGGAAGACCAAAGAAGAGATTGATAAACTTGGGTCCCAGTACCTGAAGGTTAATGACGATGGAAGACCAAAGAAGAGATTGATGAAGGTAGGTCCCAGTACCTAATGATTAATGACGATGAAAAATCAAAGAAGAGATTGATAAATGTAGGTCCCGGTACCTGAAGATTAATGACGATGGATGACCAAAGAAAATACTGATAAAGGTAGCTCCCAGTAAATAAAGATTAATGACGATGGAAGACCAAAGAAGAGATTGATAAACGTAGGTCCCAGTACCTGAAGATTAAAGAAGATGGAAGACCAAAGAAGAGATTGATAAACGTAGGTCCCAGTACCTGAAGATTAATGGCAATGGAAGACCAAAGATGTGATGGATAAACGTAGGTCCCAGTACCTGAAGATTAATGATGGTGGAAGACCAAAGATGAGATTGATAAACATAGGTCCCAGTACCTGAAGATTAATGACGATGGAAGACCAAAGAAGAGATTGATAAACTTAGGTCCCAGTACCTGAAGATTAATGACAATGGAAGACCAAAGAAGAGATTGATAAACGTAGGTCCCAGTACCTGAAGATTAATGACAATGGAAGACCAAAGAAGAAATTGATAAACGTAGGTCCCAGTACCTGAAGATTAATGACAATGGAAGACCAAAGAAGAGATTGATAAACGTAGGTCCCAGTACCTGAAGATTAATGACGATGGAAGACCAAAGAAGAGATTGATACACATAGGTCCCAGTACCTGAAGGTTAATGACGATGGAAGACCAAAGAAAAGATTCATGAAGGTAGGTCCCAGTACCTAATGATTAATGACGATGAAAAACCAAAGAAGAGATTGATAAATGTAGGTCCCGGTACCTGAAGATTAATGACCATGGAAGACCAAAGAAAATACTGATAAATGTAGCTCCCAGTACCTAAAGATTAATGACGATGGAAGACCAAAGAAGAGATTGATAAACGTAGATCCCAGTACCTGAAGTTTAAAGACGATGGAAGACCAAAGAAGAGATTGATAAACGTAGGTCCCAGTACCTGAATATTAATGGCAATAGAAGACCAAAGAAGAGATTGATAAATGTAGGTCCCAGTACCTGAAGATTAATGACGGTGAAGACCAAAGATGAGATTGATAAACATAGGTCCCAGTACCTGAAGATTAATGAAGATGGAAGACCAAAGAAGAGATTGATAAACATAGGTCCCAGTATCTGAAGATTAATGACGATGGAAGACCAAAGAAGAGATTGATTAACGTAGGACTCAGAAATTTGAAATTGATGACAATAGAAGAGATTTAAAACCAAAGAAGGAAGTTTAATAAGTGTAACGGAAGAGATGGAAGATCAAAGAAGAGATTGATAAAGGTGGGATTTAGGACCTGAAGCTTAATGGCAATGGAAGAGATGGAAGACCAACGAAGAGTTTAATACATGTAGAACTCGGGACTGAGAGATTAATGACAATGAAAGTGATAGAATACTAAAGAAGAAATTGATAAACGTAGGTCCCAGTACCTGAAGATTACTGACGGTGGAAGACCATAGATGTGATTGATAAACGTAGGTCCCAGTACCTGAAGATTAATGATAGTGGAAGACCAAAGATGAGATTGATAAACATAAGTCCCAGTACCTCAAGATTAATGACGGTGGAAAACCAAAGAAGAGATTGATACACGTAGGTCCCAGTACCTGAAGATTAATGACGATGGAAGACCAAAGAAGAGATTGATGAAGGTAGGTCCCAGTACCTAATGATTAATGACGATGAAAAATCAAAGAAGATATTGATAAATGTAGGTCCGGGTACCTGAAGATTAATGACGATGGAAGACCAAAGAAAATACTGATAAATGTAGCTCCCAGTACCTAAAGCTTAATGATGATGGAAGACCAAAGAAGAGATTGATAAACGTAGGTCCCAGTACCTGAAGATTAAAGACGATGGAAGACCAAAGAAGAGATTGATAAACGTAGGTCCCAGTACCTGAAGATTAATGACAGTGGAAGACCAAAGATGTGATTGATAAACGTAGGTCCCAGTACCTGAAGATTAATGACGGTGGAAGACCAAAGAAGAGATTGATAAACGTAGGTCCCAGTACCTGAATGTTAATGACGGTGGAAGACCAAAGAAGAGATTGATGAAGGTAGGTCCCAGTACCTAATGATTAATGACGATGAAAAACCAAAGAAGAGATTGATAAATGTAGGTTCCGGTACCTGAAGATTAATGGCGATGGAAGACCAAAGAAAATACTGATAAATGTAGCTCCCAGTACCTAAAGATTAATAACGATGGAAGACCAAAGAAGAGATTGATAAACGTAGGTCCCAGTACCTGAAGATTAATGACGATGGAAGACCAAAGAAGAGATTGATAAACGTAGGTCCCAGTACCTGAAGATTAATGACGATGGAAGACCAAAGAAGAGATTGATAAACGTAGGACTCAGAAATTTGAAATTGATGACAATAGAAGAGATTTGAAACCAAAGAAGAAAGTTTAATAAGTGTAACGGAAGAGATGGAAGATCAAAGAAGAGATTGATAAAGGTAGGACTCAGGACTTGGAGATTGATGACAATAGAAGAGATAGAAGACCAAAGAAAAGATTGAAAAAGTGAAGTTACAACATAAACAAAGTTATGATTATGGCTCTACAAGAACTCCAAGACATTTCAAAGTGTAGGTCTTGAATAAAGAACTAACACAAACCACAATGACCAAACACAATGCAGTGGAGCATAACCCAAGATATATATTTTTTTAGAATTTTATAAAGAGAGGTATGGTTAGAACTAATGGTGTCCCAAACTAAAATCAAACACCCCTTGCTGGTAAAAAGGGGATAGGATTAGAACCTGTGTTCGATTTTACTGCTGGTTCGTCCTCATCAGAGAGAATTCCCATCATGTTCTGCCCCAGTGATACCCAGAGGGTATTTCTGCAAGCTCGACCCAGTGTAGCCCCCACCTCCAAAGTGCATTCTCCATCCATTTCTATGAATAATCCCCACAGAGCCATGGCACCGTCATTATGGTTTATGTAAGCGATGAAAGCCAATGACAGGTCAACCAACTCGCTGTTCAAATTGTATTTGACATAAAAGAGGTAAATATTCTGGATAAGTCACCTGAAAGTTTCAGATGTACAGATGGACTTGCTTCACTCCACAAACAGGCTATTTGAACTCCTACACATTTAAAATCAAAGCTGGGATGCCAATGTCAGCCAGCCACTGCAGTCATGTTGCATGTCAAGACACTCCCTAACCAGTACTGCTTATATCTATGCAGTCAGAGCTATATCACCTATAGCTATGATCAGCTGTACACATGAGAGGACTTGCAGGAACATTATAATTTTCTGAGGTAACATGATCCCCCTATCCAGTCCACACAGAGTGCTGGGACCCCCTTCTCTCATAATAAGAAGACATTATTACCTCCTCCTCACTGGGTACACACTCTCCATGATAACACCCCCTCCAGGAGGATTCTGTCACTACTCTGCCCTTCTCCTCTGGGCTACAATAAAATGGCCGCCGTTTACAGTTACTCTGCGCGTGCGCGGCGCCATAGCAACCAACTACGCTTGAGCAGCCGTGGAACGCACACGGGACACGTAGAACGCAAAGAGATCCGCAATTGCCTTAATCCCGCCCCGCCCAGGCCGCTGCGCTCAGAGCATGCGCTAGAGGGCAAATGCAAACCGAACACTCTCTCCCTTCAAATGGTGGGGGACATTTTATTTTGTAATTCAAAACGCTATTATTATCTAAATATACGTTACTACTGGCAGCGGCAAAAATATTTTAAATATTAGGATGAAAGATGTTAGTCATTACAAAATGTTTAGTACTGTTATTAGTGCAGATGGCGGCCATTTTGTTGTAGCTCATGACCTGACCTAGTGAGACTCCTCTGGTGGCGGATGTGACTGTGCAAGGATATGTGTGTCCAATTAGGAGGAGATAATAATAATAATAATATTCTTATCATGAGAGAATGGGGTCCCAATACTCTGTGTGGACTGGATGGAGGGGAATCATGTCACCTCCACACATCATCATCTTCCTGCAAGTCCTCTGATGTGTAGAACATGAAATGGGCTGTGCTGGGGCCATTATTGTCAGAAACTCTTAGATATAGAGGGCCTAAAGTGCACTGTGCAGCTCTTGACACAATTAGTGCCCCTTATACACTGATCAGTCATAACAGTGTCACCCCTGATGGGTAAAGTGAATAATATTGATTATCTCATTCCAATGGCATCTGAAAGTGGGTGGGATATATCAGACAACAAGTGAACATGTTGTCCCTGAAGTAGAAAAATGGACAATTGTAAGGATTCCGGTGACTTTGAAAAGGGCTGAGTTGTAATAGATAAACGACTGGGTCAGAGCAACCCCAAAACTGCAGCTCCTGTGGGATGTTCCCAGTTCGGCAGGGGTCAGGCCCGACCAAAAGTGGTCCAAGGAAGAAAATCCGGTAACTCATTGACATGGTCATGGGTAACCAAGGCTTAATTATGCACGTGAGGGTGTGGAGTGAAGGCTGGCCTGTGTAGTCCAATCAAATAGAAGAGTTCCTGTACCTCAAATTGTTGAAAACATTCATCTTAGCCCTGATAGAAAGGTGGCAACTCTCAGTATGCATCACAGTTCATTGTGTAAGGCTGTGTAGCTGCAGACCGGTCAGGGTGCCTATGCTGACCAATGTCCACAGCTCAAAACACCTACAATGGGCAACTGAGCATCAGAACTAGACCAGGGAGCAATGGAAGAAGATGGCCTGGCCTGATAAATTCATTAATGGTTTTAGGAACACAATGAGTTTGAGGTGGTGACTTGAACTTCAAATTCTCCAGATCTCAGTCCAATTGAGTATCTGTGGGATGTGCTGGAAAAATAATTATGATCCATGGAGGCCACATCTCACAATTTACAGGACTTAAAGGATCTGCTACTGATGACTTGGTCTCAGATACCACAGCATACCTTCAGAGGTCTAGTGGAGTTTATGCCTTAACGGGTCATGGTTGGTGATCAGTATGTTATGGCTGATTGGTGTTTGAATGTGTAGCCACAATGACCAGTGAGGGTGTTCATGCTGAACCGTGTCCACAGCCAAAACTGTCTACAATGGGCATGTGAGCATCAGACTTGGATCACAGCGCAATTGAAGAAGGTAACCTGGTCTGATGAATTCAAGAATGGTTTGAGAAACACAAGCTTAAGGTGGTGACTTAACCTTCAAATTCTCCAGACCAATGTAGTGTCTATGGTATGTGCAGGAAAAACAAGTCCCACCTTACAATTTAAGGACCCACCTTACAATTTACAGGACTTAGGCTGGGTTCACACCATTGCCACATGCAGCTCCCAGCAAGTTTGGTGCATCCTGGTTCACTGTTTCAGGTTGAATTTCAGCCTGATATTTTTGGCTGTATTCAGACCTGAAACAGAGCGAAAGACACACAGGTCTCCTGTGCAAATTCACACTGGAGCCGCGTGCCGGAACCAGCCCCATAGCATGCCGGTCAAAATCTCCTGCTATTGCGAATTGGATGAGGGGAATTCACATTCAATTCGCTATGCCTCATCCAATTCGCAATGGTGTGAACCCAGTCTCAATCTGCTTCTGCCAGATTGGTGCCAGATACCATAGTGTACTGTACATTCAGAGGTCTAGTGGAGTTCATGCCTCTATGGGTTGTGATGGGTGGTCATTATTTGATGGCGTTTTTAGGCAATATTTACAATTCCTCTTTTTCAAAACTACTTTTGTGTTCCAAGAGACTGTCTTTACAACAAGGAGACTGTGGACACTATGGAAATTACCTCCAGCAACTGCAGGCATGCCCAAAAGGACAGACAGAGACCATAGGCATTCATAGGAGACTGTTGGAGATGGTGGATAAAGGGCCGTTTTTAAGGCAGGGCAGCTGCCCTGGGCCCCGTCATTGTTGTGGGGCCCAAAGCAGCTGCCTCATACTTGCCAATTATCCCAGTTTAAATTTCCTTGTCTCTTGCTGTGTCCTGATATATCAGTGTGAAGTGCTGCTACTAATGCTGCCCAGCTCTGCCCTATTGTTGTGTACAGATGACTCACCTCCAGTCCCTGTGTTTACATGTAAATAATCAGCATTCATATGTAAATAGCTGCATAGATTTGTAAATAAAGGTGGCATCCACATGTATAGCATGACCCCTGGAGTGAGGGGATGATGTGCTGTAGCCTCTAGCAACGAATCAGTGAGCAGTATTACTGTACAGTAATCTCAACAAGCAGAAATCATGTGTTGTAACCTCTAGCAACTAATCAGTGAGCTGTAATGTGTGCTGTAACCTCTAGCAACCAGTCAGTGAGCAGTAATGATACTGTAACCTCTGGCAACCAATCACAATAGCTGCCTGATCTGATTCAGTAAACTGATTTTGAGTCTAGCTGCTATTTATTGTATGTCTCAGAGCAAGTGGAGAGCAAAACTGCATGGGGGGGGGGGGGGGGGGGCAATAAAAGGTTTGCCCAGGGTCCAATCAATATTAAAGACAGCCCTGGGTGGCTATAAAACATAATATTGTCCTATTGCTCCTATAGCTGTGGTCATATCACTTACCTGTAATGAGGAACAGGCATGGACTGGCCATTGGGACTACAGGGAGTTTCCCGGTGGGCCGATGGCTCAGTGGGCCACTCAGGTGCAGTCCTGGAGCCGCTCCTCTCTGACAGTGAGTGATCACGATTTCACTCCTGTCAGGAGGAGCTGCTTCCGTCATATGCTGGAGAGAGCATTAGGCTTTCTGCTCCCTCCAGCCTGCAGGGGGAGATAGACGGCCGGCAGACTTTCCTTCCTCTCTCCCCTTATCACTTGTTATCACATGACTGGAGCTGCTGATGGGACACTCTGATGTAAGGGGGCTGCAGATGGGACTCTGATGTAAGGGGGCTGCTGATGGGACACTCTGATGTAAGTGGGCCGGTCTGGATGAAGTCCAGGGCCAAATTTCTGTCCCAGTCCAGCCCTGATGAGGAATGTCCCAGATCTGCAAGCCTGCCAAGATCTCTGACATTGACATTGAATGGCATTGGATTGAAACGGACAGGCGGCCCATTTCCATCCGATTGCCCCATAGAGAAGAGTAGGACTAAGCTATGCAGAGCAGACATGGACCTGTCATAGTTACTTAGTAAGTGAGGTTGAAAAAAGACAGAAGTCCATCAAGTCCAACCTATGTGTGTGATTATATGTCAGTATTACATTGTATATCCATGTATGTTGAGACCGTTCATGCGATTATCTAATAGTTTTTTGAAATTATCGATGCTCCCCGCTGAAATCACCACCTGTGGAAGAAAATTCCACATCCTTGCCGACTTACAGTAAAGAACCCTCTACGCAGTTTAAAGTTAAACCTCTTTTCTTCTAATTTTAATAAGTGGCCACAAATCTTGTTAAACTGCCTTCCGCGAAAAAGTTCTATCCCTACTGTGGGGTCACTAGTATGGTAATTGTAAATTGACATCATATCCCCTCTCAAGCGTCTCTTCCCAAGAGAGAATAAGTTCAGTGCTCGCAACCTTTCCTCATAACTAATATCTTCCAGACCCTTTATTAGCTTAGTTGCCCTTCTTTGTAGTCGCTCCATTTACAGTACATCCTTCCTGAGGACTGGTGCCCAGAACTGGACAGCATACTCCAGGTGAGGCCGGACCAGAGTCTTGTAGAGCGGGAGAATTATAATTTTATCTCTGGAGTTGATCCCCTTTTTAATGCATGTCAATATTCTGTTTGCTTTGTTCGCAGCAGTTTGGCATTGCTTGTCATTAATGAGCCTATCATCTACTAGGACCCCCAGGTCCTTTTCCATCCTAGATTCCCCCAGAGGTTCTCCCTCCAGAGTATAGATTGCTTTCATATTTTTTGCCACCAAAATGCATTGTTTTACATTTTTCTACATTAAACGTCATTTGCCATGTAGTTGCCCACCCCATTCATTTGTTCAGATCTTTTTGCAAGGTTTCCACATCCTGAGGACGATTCTTCATGAATCCATGCTGATTACTGCTAATGATACTGTTCAATTACTAAAATCTTGTATATAGTCTCTTATCACCCCCTCCAAGAGCCTGCATACTATTAATGTTAGGCTAACTGGTCTGTAATTCCCAGGGATGTATTTCGGGCCCTTTTTAAATATTGGTGTTACATTGGCTTTTCTCCAATCAGCTGGTGCTATTCCAGTCAGACTGTCAGTAAAAATAAGGAACAATGGTCTGGCAATTACTGGACTGAGTTCCCTACGTACCCTTAGATGCAAGCCATTTGGTCCCGGTCATTTATTAATGTTCAGTTTCCCAAGTCTAATTTAAATTCTGTCCTCTGTTAATCGTGGAGGTGCTTCTTGTGATGTGTCATAAGGACAAACACTGCCATTTTGGTTACTGAAGCCCCCTGATTCCCTCGTGAAGACTGAGAAGAATAAATTATAGTGCACCCCTGCACATAGAGCACCTCTGAACATTGCATTCTGTCTATAGCGCACCCCTGAGCTCTGCACTCTGTATATAGAGCAACCCTGAACTCTGCATTCTATATATAGTGCACCCCTGAACTTTGCATTCTGTATATAGAGCACCTCTGAACTCTGCATTTTGTATATAGTGCACCCCATGAACTCTGCACATGGTATACCCCTGAATTCTGCATACAGTGCACCTCTGAACTCCAATCTCTGTACATAGAGCACCCCTGAACTCTGCATTCTGTATACAGTGCACCTCTGAACCCTGCATTCTATATACAGAACACCCCTGAACTTTGCATTCTGTATATAGCACACCTCTGATCTCTGCATTTTGTATACAGTACACCTCTGAACTCTGCATTCTGTATATACAGCACCTCTGAACTCTGCATTCTGTATATAGCGCACCCCTGAACTCTGCATTCTGTATATAGTGCACCCCTGAATTCTGTATTCTGTATATAACGCACCTCGTAATTCTGCACTTTGTGCACCCCTGAACTTTGCATTCTGTATATAGCGCAACTCTGAACTCTGCATTCTGTATATAGTGCACCCCTGAACTCTGCATTCTATATATATATATATATTGTACCCCTGAATTCTGCATTCTGTATACAGTGCACCCTTGAACTCTGTACATAGAGCACCCCTGTACTTTGCATTCTGTATATAGCGCACCCCTGAACTCTACATTCTGTACATAGCGCACCCCTGAACTCTATATTCTGTACATAGAGCACCCCTGAACTCTACATTCTGTACATTGAGACAGACACTGTTGACACTATTTTGGGGCCATTGTCAATTATACAGCAATCAGTGCTATAAAAATGCACAGATTACTGTGTAAATGACACTGGCAGGGAAGGGGTTAAACACTAGGGGGCGATCAAAGGGTTAAGTGTGTCCTAGGGAGTGATTCTAACTGGGGGATGGGTTACCACTCACATGACAGCAATCACTCCTGAACTGGGTATTCTGTATATAGCGCACGTCTGAACTCTGCAATCTGAATATAGCGCACCTCTGAACTCTGCATTCTGTATATAGCGCACTCCTGAACTCTGCATTCTGTATATAGTGCACCCCTGAACTCTGTACATAGAGCACCACTGAAATCTGCATTCTGTACATAGAGCACCTCTGAACTTTGCATTCTGTATATAGCACACCCCTGAACTCTATATTCTGTACATAGAGCACCCCTTAGCCCTGCATTCTGTATATAGAGCACACCTGAACTCTGCATTCTGTATATAGCGCACCTGTGACCCCTGCATTCTGTATATAGCACACCCCTGAACTCTACATTATGTATTCAGTGCATCCCTGAACTCTACATTCTGTACATAGAGCACCCCTGAACTCTGCACATGATGCACCCCTGAACTTTGCATTCTGTGTATAGCGCACCCCTGAACTCTGCATTCTGTACATAGAGCACCCCTGAACATTGCATTCTGTATATAGCACACCTCTGAACTCTGCATTCTGTATATAGTGCACCCCTGAACTCTGCACATGGCGTATCCTGAATTCTGCATTCAGTATACAGTGCACCCCTGAACTCTGTACATAGAGCACCCCCTGAACTCTGCATTCTGTACATAGAGCACCCCTGAACTTTGCATTCTGTATATACCGCACCCCTGAACTCTGCACTCTGTATATAGCGCACCTCTGAACTCTGCACTCTGTATATAGTGCACCCCTGAGCTCTGCACATAGCGCACCTCTGAACTTTGCACTCGGTACATAGCACACCCCTGAAATCTGCACTCGGTACATAGCACACTCCTGAACTCTGCACTCGGTACATAGCACACCCCTGAACTTTGCACTCGGTACATAGCACACCCCTGAACTTTGCACTCGGTACATAGCACACCCCTGAACTCTGCACTCGGTACATAGCACACCCCTGAACTCTGCACTCGGTACATAGCACACTCCTGAACTCTGCACTCGGTACATAGCACACCCCTGAACTTTGCACTCGGTACATAGCACACCCCTGAACTTTGCACTCGGTACATAGCACACCCCTGAACTCTGTACATAGCTCACCCCTAAATCCTAAACTCTGCACACATTGTATCCCTGAACCCTGCACTTAGTATGTAGTGCATCCCTGAGCTCTGCAATTCGACTACACCCACCATTCAATGCAGTTTGGCGGGGGGTCGTGGTTTAATGCCTGCACCTATTCTCTGAGAAACGAAAAAAGGCCTGCATAAAACGATATGATCATTCAGATACAACTGGCCCATAAAGCTGATGCAGCCCATAATGAAATTGACACCCCAGTACATGCTATGGTTTGTTTTTGTTTTTTTGCTATTTTTTGCTATTTATTGCTATTTACCCTTCAAAAATGTTCCACTCATCAAGAAATCATTTGCAATAAATGCCTTTATAATTTATTTTAAAATGACACAAAGCATCTTATCTGTGGCATTAAAAGAACACAGTGATCATATTAATCTATCCATTCTAAAGAATCAATTTGCGTTATTATTTTTTAAGTAAATTAGCACATCGATTGATTAATTCTAACATGGTAGAAAATCTAAATCTTACGCAATTTGGATTTATGTCTATAGAACACGTTAGACTGCGTTAGTCAAAAACAAAGCCTTATTTACAAAATCAGGCACAAAGAAAAATGGGAAATTTTCCTGGAGCTTTAATCGTTTATACAAGCAGTCTGATTGGCCAAGAAAAACCATGGCACTTCTTTGTGGACAAACCAATGAAGAAAGAAGGAAGATCCAGCTATGTGTCGCGGCCCTTTTTTTTTTACAAAAGGGATATACAGCCATGTCCGAAATTGTTGGTACCCAGAAACTTTTCCAGAAAATCACGTATTTCTCACAGAAAAGTATTACAGCAACACATGTTTTGCTATAGACATGTTTATGCCCTTTGTGTGTATTGGAACAAAACAAAAAAATGGGAGGAAAAAAAGCAAATTGGACATAATGTCACACAAAACTCCAAAAATGGGCTGGTCAAAATTCTTAGTACCCTTTCAAAATTGTGGATAAATAAGATTGTTTCAAGCATGTGATGTTCCTTTAAACTCACCTGGGGCAAGTAACAGGTGTGGGCAATATAAAAACCACACCTGAAAGCAGATAAAAAGGAGAGAAGTTCACTTATGCCCCGTACACACGTTCCAATTATCGGACCACAAAAGTCGATTTCGGACAGATCGTTCGATAATCTGATCGTTAGTACGCAGCTTTCGACAGCCGATCACAACTGTGCGTCTAACCAAATCTGAAGGGACAAACAGGAAAACTTTGGTCGGATGACAGGCCATCGTATGACAATTGTGAAGCCAGTAGAGTATGCGTCCGATAAAAGTCATTCGACAAACACCACGCATGATCGGAAACTCGAAAATAAACCAGAAGGACACACAGGTCACACGTATTTGACATCATTTAAAATACGTAGCTACGCACGACGGAAGATTTTTCCAGAATCGTACGACAAAAATCTTACACACATTTTGCACTGTTGTATTCGATCTTAGTGGTATACAACAAAATGTGAACGATCTGTCTTACGATAATCGGAACGTGTGTACGGGGCATTAGTCTTTGCATTGTGTGTCTGTGTGTGCCACACTAAGCATGGACAAAAGAAAGAGAAGAGAACTGTCTGAGGACTTGAGAACCACAATTGTGGAAAAATATCAACAATCTCAAGGTTACAAGTCCATCTAAATCTAGATTTGCCTTTGTCCACAGTGCACAATATTATCAAGAAGTTTGCAACCCATGGCACTGTAGCTAATCTCTCTGGGCGTGGACGGAAGAGAAAAATTGATGAAATGTTGCAACACAGGATAGTCTGGATGGTGGATGAGTAGCCCCAAACCAGTTCCAAAGAAATTCAAACTTTCCTGCAGGCTCAGGGAGCATCAGTGTCAGCAAAAACTATCCGTCGACATTTAAATGAAATGAAAAGCTATGGCAGGAGACCCAGGAGGACAACACCGCTGACACAGAGACTTAAAAAAGCAAGACTACAGTTTGCCAAAATGTACTTGAGTAAGCCAAACTCCTTTGGGGAAAACGTCTTGTGGACAGATGAGACCAAGATAGAGCTTTTTGGTAAAGCACATCATTCTACTGTTTACTGAAAACAGAATAAGGCCTACAAGGAAAAGAACACAGTACCTACAGGGAAATATGGGGGAGGTTCAATAATGTTTTTGGGTTGTTTTTCTGCCTCTGGCACTGGGTGCCTTGAATGTGTGGAAGGCATCATGAAATCTGAGGATCAAAGGATTTTGGGTCGCACTGTAAAGCCCAGTGTCAGAAAGCTGGGCTTGCGTCCGAGATCTTGGGTCTTCCAGCAGGACAATGACCCCAAACATACGTCAAAAAGCACCCAGAATTGGATGGCAACAAAGCGCTGGAGAGTTCTATAGTGGCCAGCAATGAGTCCAGCTCTAAATCCCATTAAACACCTGTGGAGAGATCTTAAAATTGCTGTTGGGAAAAGGCACCCTTCCAATAAGAGAGACATGGAGAAGTTTGCAAAGGAAGAGTGGTGGAAGGAGAGGTGTAAGCCCTTGTACACATGGTCGGAGATTCCGACGGAATGTGTCCGATCGGATCGTTTTGTCGGATATTCCGACTGTGTGTGGTCTACATCGGACTGTTTCCATCAGAGTATCCGACGGACCAAGTTTTCCAACTTACATACTCCGATCATGTGTAGAAAATTCGGATCGGACAAAGTGCCACGCATGCTCAGATCAAATTCCTACACCAAAGCTATTGGCTACTAGCCTGAACATAGTCCTGTCGTAACGAAATAACGTCATCACGTCGGATTTTCCGACAACTTTGTCTGACTGTGTGTAGGCAACAGTTTCGGACAAAATCCATTGGACAAAATCCGACGGATTTGGTTGTCGGAATCTCCGACCGTGTGTACAAGGGCTAAGGTTATTGATTACTATAGGAAGCGACTGATTTCAGTTATTTTTTCCAAAGGGTGTGCAACCAAATATTAAGTTAAGGGTGCCAAGAATTTTGACCAGCCCATTTTTGGAGTTTTGTGTGATATTATGTCCAATTTGCTTTTTGTCCTCCTTTTTTTGTTTTGTTCCAATACACACAAAGGGAATAAACGTGTATAGCAAAACATGTGTTACTGCAATATTTTTCTGTGAGAAATACTTGATTTTCTGGAAAGTTCTGGGGTGCCAACAATTTCGGCCATGACTGTAACTGGCAGAATGGTGGCAGTTGCTCGTATTGGCTGAGCATTCATTATGCAAGAAGGACGCACACTTTAGTAGTGGTAATATGTTGGTGGACAATTAGATAACAGTTGATACTCCCTGAATTTGGAAAGTGTCTGCAAAGGTCACAGACTGTCCTTAAGTATACAATATTTTCCTTGTCCATGACCAGTCCAGCCATATTCAGCTAGTAGTGCTAGACAGTCATCTGATAAAAGGCTGAAAAAAAAAATATATATATATATATATATATATATATATATATATATATAAAAAGGTGCTACTATCCTCCAATCCAGAGATGAAGAGGCAAACATAATTGCTGCCTGACTTCAACCTCCCCATGCTGCTTACAGACACCATCAAACCGACGATACAGTTGGCAATCCAGTAGATAAAACAGCACAGGAATCTTTTATGAATAGCTGAGATCTGATCAGCTGTGTCCAATCACATCACAGAGTCCTGCGTGTACAAACAGACATGACTCTACACAGATCTGGAATCTAGCTGTTTCTTCTCCCTTCAAAGCAGGAAGAAAAAACAGCCAGATCTGTTAGTAAAAGCAGCACATATTACACACATTACACGCGTTAGGCACACAGTTAACATCTTGATTGCCACTAGATGTTAACCACTTCCCAGCCAATGTCATTAGTACAGTAACAGTGTATAGCAGTGGTCTCCAAACTGTGGACCGGGGGCCAGGTGTGGCCCTTTGCTCACCTCTATCTGGCCCTTGGGGCACTATTCCTCCAACTGATGGGAGACACCGACTATGGGGCACCATTCCTCCCACTGATACGAGACACTATTCTGCCATATGACAAAAACTATGGGGCACCATTCCTCCCTATGATACCAAAAATAGGGCACTATTCCACCCTCGAATACCAAATGTGGCGATGTATATTCCCACTGATGCCAGGAAAATTTCAGCCCCCCACTGGCCACAATCCGCCCCCCCCCCCCCCCCCAAAAGAGAATAAAGTGGCCCTTTGTATAGAAAGTCTGGAGACCTCAGGTGTGTAGAATCAACACTGATCACTGTATTAGTTTCACTGTTGAGGTCAGTCAGTTAGTGTATCCCCCAGCGAGATCTATTAGAGCCAGATTGCCCAGCACACTATCACAGTCCCACTATAATTCACTGATCACCACCACTACCAGTATAGCATCACAGCTGCATAAATTGTAGTATAATAATATATATATATATATATATATATATATATATATATATACACACATATACATATACACACAATCGTTTGCATATACTATAACTTTCACACAAACTAATATACACTTATTGGGATTTATTTCTTTTTTTTGGATGTTTTATAATAGAAAGTAAAAAATATAATTTTTTAAAACAAAATTCCGGTCTTTTTTTCATTTATATGATAATTTAAAAAAAGCTGTGTTTTTGTGAAAATAAAAATGATATCAATTTCATTTGGGTACAGTGTTGCATGACCGCACAATTACCAGTAAAAGTAGTGCACTGCTGAATAGCAAAAAATGCCCTGGTCATGAAGGTGGTAAAACTTTTAGAAGGTCAAGTGGTTAAATTATCCAGGGTTAAAAGATCCAAGATTCAAAGAAACACTGACACGTTTCAGCCTGATGGGGGCCTTAGTCATAACTGAGGATTAAGGCTCCCTTGTGGTGAAATGCGTCAGCTTTCTTTGTACTTGGAACTTATATCCATGGGTAATCTCATAAAGCATTCCTATGCTATTTATCTAGCAGACTGCCAACTGTAGTTTCAGTTTGATGGTCATCTGATAACAATGGGTATCTTAAGGGCATATTATTGTCTGCATTTTATGAACCTTTGAATCCAAAAGACAGGCAAAGGACTAGTTACTAGTATGGACTGTGGTCTACCTGCAGCTGATCCTTTCCCCAATACTGTACTTACTATTCCTTGTTCTGTACTGTGTCTCTATGTGGAGGTGGCCGCCTTGGTGGAGAAGCAGGGCTTTGCTTCCTCATGTCAGAGCCGCCCCCTTTATAACTGGTGATCTGATTACCAGTGGAGTAATAATTATTGGGAATTGCCCAGAAACAGCTGAGCTACAACATAATCATACATGTAAATGTTTTTTGGGGGGTGTAGTATTATACAAAAAAAGTCTATAGGTCCAAAAATATCCATGGTAGCTCCTCAATGTGACTGAATTGATCTCTGCAATGTATAAAGGAAACAACAGAGCACACCAACTAAGTGCAGTATATAAGAATTTTTTTTAATTAAAAAAACAAAACAAATGGCAACTTACAAGGTACATAAGGATAACAGCATGTCATCCACCCAGTGCAGTTAGATGTTGAGCATTAGTGTGCCTGCAGAAGCCAGGGCACAGATGCCGCTTGTCAGAGCCGTATAGGACACCAGAAACAAACCCAGAAATCCTGGAGTGCATGAACTGCACAAGACTGGAAGTGTGGTCACACCTGGGTGGGCCGCGACGTGGGGGAACTCCAACACAGCTCTGACAGTGGCATTTATTTCCTGCTTTCTGCAGAGACACTGGGTGAAAACTGCACTGGGTGACTGACATGCTCTTATCCTTATGCACCTTGTGACTTGTCATTTGTTATTTTTAATAAAAATATTGTTCCTAAATACTGTACTTAGTTGGCGCCTTCTGCCGTTTCCTTAAGGCTCCATGCACACTAGAGCTCATAAACTGCAGTTTATTGGAGTTTGGGCTTTTTTTTAAAAGCCCATAAACTCCACTCTATGTTAGCCTATGTGTCCATGCACACATGGACATTTTGTTAGCTTTAATGAGCAGTGGAGTTTATGGTCTTTTTTCTGAATGCCAGAAATTCACATTCAAAGTGCCGTCTTTCACCTCCAAAAAACGACAAACGCTGATAAACGCTTATAAACGCTCATAAACACGCGTTAATTAGTGTTAGGCATTCTATTTTTTCAATGCATTGCAGGAGTTTGGAATGCACTGTGGGATTTTTGGAGTGTCCTCTGTGTATTTTTATTGAAAACGCCCATAAACGCTAGTACAAAATGCTGTTAAAAGCAGGTTTTTCAACCAGCGTTTTGTGCCAGCAATCTGGCGTCCAGAAAAAGCTTTTGTGAGCTTCAGTGTGCATGGAGCCTTATATTTGTCCATAATTATCAAAAAACAGCAGAAGAACATTGTTAAGTCCCGTGATGATATGCTTCCCAACTCAACTGACAAAATGGCTGGATAGAGCAATTAGTGACTGCCTTGATATTTTTCTGAATTCTCTGCCTGAATTATAAAGTACTAGTGCGCCAACAGCAAGTTCCGCAGAGCCTGACGCTTGTCCAGATGGTTTTCAATAATCAGGCTATCCAGGGTCACCCTGACTCAATTGCCACACCCTGAGAGGGGAGCTTCTGTTCCATTGTGCGAGCCGAGATGGCAAATGAGCGAGTACTTCTTGGAAAACTGTTTCCCACATTCAGAGCACGAATATGGCTTCTCCCCTGTGTGGACTCTCTCGTGTCTCACCAGGGTGGCCCTATCAGTAAAACATCTCCCACACTCAGAACACGAATACGGCTTCTCACCCGTGTGAATTCTTTTGTGCGTAACCAAAACCGATTTCTGAGTAAAGCATTTCCCGCACACAGAACATGCAAATGGTTTTTCCCCAGTGTGACTGGTTTTGTGTTTCACGAGGTGAGACTTTTGAGTGAAACACTTTCCGCACTCAGAGCAGGAAAAGGGGTGATCGCCTGTGTGAAGTCTCTGGTGCTCCACCAGATATGACTTTTGCGCAAAGCTTTTGCCGCATTCGGAACATGGATACGGACGGTCACCTGTGTGGGATCTCTGGTGTCTAACGAGATTTGTCCCAGAGGAGAAACACTTGCCGCATTCCGAACAGGAATATGGTTTCTCCCCCGTGTGAATCTTTTCATGTTTGGTAAGAGTCACCTTCATGGAGAAACACTTCCCGCACACTGAACACGAAAACGGTTTTGCTCCCGTGTGAACGCTCTCGTGTCTGATGAGACCGGATTTCTGAGTAAAACATTTCCCGCATTGAGGACATGAATACGGCTTCTCCCCTGTGTGGATTCTTTGGTGTCGAATAAGAATTTTCTTGCAGGAAAAGCATTTTCCACACTCAGGACAGGAAAAAGGCCTCTCTCCCGTGTGAGACCTCTGATGTGCGGTGAGAGTTCCTCTCCGGGTGAAACATTTCCCACATTCCGAACATGGGAAAGTTTCTCCCCCTCCATATGCGGTGTGGTGGTTAACCACAGATGAGGGAAAACTCCCTCCTTGTATAGAAGGATTGGATATTGGATCTGCACGTCTAGGTACTGGATGGACCTTTACTTTAATTGGATTTTCTGCTGAAGAATCAGAAGTGATGTCATCCTCTTCTATTTCACGGGCTGCAGAAGTGACAGGTCCTTTTCCCACGTTGTACCTTCTGTATCGTCCATCTAGAGGAAAAATGTGAAAGGGAATATTATGAATGTTTAACCACTTGCTGAACGGCCAGTAGTTATTTTAGCGCTGGCCTTTGGCTTCCATGGACACCACGATGTACCAGTACATCACACCAATCTACCTGGTTCACAGGCGTGCCTCCCCTGCCTCTCGTGCTGTGGTTGGACACAGCATGAGTTTTTCTCAACAGGCTCACAGCCAATGATTTTGGCTGTGAACCTGCTGATTGCTGTGGCCAATCACAGCAGAGATCCGTATGTGTTTAGTAGACTTACAATTTATTAACCACAACGCAGATAAAGATGTGTTTTATCTCCCTGCTTTCACTTACCGTTCAGTGCGGCAATCAGGCGGAAAAGCCAGCAAGTTTGTAAGTGGGTAATATTAGCACACATACACTTCTTAGGCACACAGTTAACTGTTTGATTGCATTCCTGATCACCCCTGTCACCCAGCCAGTTCCGTTAGTACAGTGACAGAGTACAGTATTATCACTGATCAGTTGATCAGATGATTTGTGTCATGTAGTATCAGTTAACCACTTCCCGACCAGCGCACGCCGATGTACGTTGGCAGAATGGCACAGGCAGGCATATTGGCGTACCGGTACGTCCAATCTTTAATGCCGCCCTGCCATCGCAAGCTGGTCGGGACCCCCGTGAGTCCGGTCATGGGTCCCGTGGACTTGATCGCCGCGAGCATACCGGCGATCGTCTCACGGGGCAGCTGAACGTAGAGATGCCGTTGTAAACAGCATCTCCCCGTTCTGCCTAGCAACTAGTGACACTGATCTCTGCTCCATGTGATTGGAGCAGAAATCAGTGTTCACTAAATGAAAGCCCAACCCCCAACAGTTAGTAACACACCCCTAGGAACACTTAACCCCTACACTGCCACCCACTGGTTAACCCCTTCACTGCCAGTGTCATTTACACAGGAATCACTGCATTTATATAGCAGCGATTGCTGTATAAATGACAATGGTCCCAAAAATGTGTCAAAAATGTCCGATGTGTCCGCCATAATGTCGCAGTCACAAAAAAAAAAAAAAAAAAAAATCACTGATCGCCTCCATTACTAGTAAAAAAAAAAAAAAATTATTAATAAAAATGCCATAAAACTATCCCCTATTTTGTAAATGCTAGAACTTTTGCGCAAGCCAATCAATAATCGCTTATTGCGATTTTTTTACCAAAAATATGTAGAAGAATACGTATCAGCCTAAACTGAGGGAAAAAAATGTTTTTTATATATTTTTGGGGGATATTTATTATAACAAAAAGTAAAAAAATAATGCATTTTTTTAAAATTGTCGCTCTATTTTTGTTTATAGCGCAAAAAATAAAAACCGCAAGGGTGATCAAATACCACCAAAAGAAAGCTCCATTTGTGGGAAAAAAAAGGACGTCAATTTTGTTTGGGAGCCACGTTGCATGACCGTGCAATTGTCAGTTAAAGCGACGCAGTGCCGAATCGCCAAAAGTGGTCTGGTCTTTGGCCAGCAAAATGGTCCGGGGCTGAAGTGGTTAAGAGTCCCTCCCAGTCAGTGTCAGTTAGTGCCAGTCCCTGATTACCCGCTACACTATCACAGTCACACTATAAGTCGCTCTTCTCTGCCATCACTAGTATAGTGTCTGTCCGGGTCCGTATCCTGGTCACGGTCAGAACTATACTAGTGTCCCCAATAACCTAGTCTTAGCAGGATCTGCCCCGATCACTACCAGCATTTGCAACATGTAGATACAATTTGGCCTAAATTCATGAAGAAATGTGATTTTATTGAATGTTTCATAACAGACAGTAGAAAAATATATATATTTTTTCAAAATTTCACTCTTTTTTTCGTTTATATAATAAAAAAGTATAAAAAAAACAGTGGTGATCAAATACCACCAAAAGAAAGCTCTATTTGTGTGAAAATAATTCTATCAATTTCAATTGGGTAAAGCGTTGCATGACCGTGCAATTACCAGTTAAACACAGTGCTGAATAGCAAAAAATGGTCTGGTCATGAAGAAGGTAAAACCTTCCGGAGGTCAAGTGGTAAAAGTGCATCTCTCAGTCCCCTAAAAATACCCAGAGCATTGTGGTATGGAGTGAGTAAGGCCCCTTTCACACGGACGATCCGTTCAGGTCCGCCTGTCAGTTTTTTAGGTGGACCTGAACGGATGCTCCATAGACCTCTATGGAGCGCTGGATGTCAGCGGTGACATGTCCGCTGACATCCGACCTGCTCTGATCCGAAAAAGTGTGAAGGAGGATAAACCTACTTTTCTATCCGTCTGAGGATTGGATTGGGTGACGACAGACTCTACGGTCCGTCCTCATCCGATCCCCCATAGGGGAGAGCGTCACTCTGACAGGTCCGGCCCTGCGCAGTGTGCAGAGACGGACCTGTCATATCCTGCTCAGCGGGGATCGACGGAGCGATCCCCTGCTGAGAAGAGCAGGCTCCGTAGGTGGACACATCCGTGTGAAAGAGCCCTAAAGCAGCCCATAGATTAGTCTTTTTTTTTCGTTCAACCAAAAGGTTGGGGAAAAAAAAAAAAAAAAAAAAGGACTAGATTCCCTCATCCACACATTTAATGTGGATGGGCAAATGCTCCCCCACTGAGGCATTATATTCTGATAGCGGGGAGACTTCCCAGCCAACATAATACACTGATCAGAACTGCCAGCTATAGCCTGCGTGTTGATTGAGCTGAAGAATACAGACAGGCTGGTTGTACAGAAGTTGATCGGTAGATTGACTGCTGTGCAACCAGCCTGCCCCTACATGGATTGAAGTTCAGCCAGTCCCTGCTCAACTAGCTACATTTTGATCCATGTATGGCCGGCTTAATTATGTTGGCCCCATTCTCCCTCCATAGTCACCTGTGCCAATTTCCGAAGGAACTTCCTCCATACACGACTCATCCCCGGTCACGTAGGTCTCCTCTATTTCTTCTGCTTCCTCTTTAACTTCAACTTTAATAAGATTATCCTCCTGAGTGACACAAAACAATCCAAACATTAGATTCTCCTAAGACTTAACTGTGTGATTTGGTCAACAAAAAAATAAATAAAAAAAATTGCAATAAGATTGGTTTCCACAAAAGTTATAACATTTACAAAATAGTGGACAGTTTTATGGCATTTTTATTAATATTTTTTTTTTTACTAGTAATAGTGGAGATCAGAGATTTTTATTGTGACTGCGACATTATGGCGGACAGATCGTAAACTTTTGGCGTAATTTTGGGACCATTCACATTTTTACAGCGATCGGTGCAATTAAAAATGCATTGATTACTGTGTAAACGTGATTGGCAGTGAAGAGGTTAACCACTAGGTGGCAATGTAGGGGTTAAGTGTGTCCTAGGCAGTGATTCTAACTGTGTGGGGGGGCTGTGTGTGACACATCACTGATCACCGCTCCCGATTAAAGGGAGCATGATCAGTGTCCTGTCACTGGGCAGAATGGGGAAATGCTTGTTTACATCAGCATTTCCCCATTCTTCCTCTCCATGAGACGATCGCGGGTATCCCCGTGGACATCGAGTCCGCGGGACCCGCAATCACACTCACGTAGGTCGCAGCGGCATGCGCATGCAAACTGCTTCTCAAAGGGCAATTTACAGGTACATTAATCTGCCTGTATGTGCCCTTCTGTCGATGTATATCGGCGCAAGCCGGTCCGCAAGCGGTTAAAGACCACATGAAGAAAGCTTTACATCAGTGACATGCAATGAGCAGATCTCCAGCTGTTGCAGAACTACAAGTCCCATGAGGCATAGCAAGACTCTGACAGCCACAAGCATCACACCCAGAGGCATGATGGGACTTGTAGTTTTGCAAAAGCTGGAGGTCCGCTAATTGCATATCCCTGCTCTATAGTGTTGCATGACTGAGTAATTGTCATTCAAAGTGTGACAGCGTTGAAAGCTGAAAACTGGCCTGGGCAGGAAGGGGGTGAAAGTGCTTTAAGAACTTCCATGCCACCTACCTGATAGTCCCGTAACATCTCATGATCTTTCTGTGAGGATGCCTGGGAATACAAAGGACTGGTACCTCTGGTTGCTGTACTGGGGTTTCTGTTATTCTGTCCATCTGCAGGAAGCACACAGACAGACGCATGTGTAATGTCCTCAAGACATTTATCGGCTCAATTCATCACAAGGAGAAGGATCTTTGTTGTCAGTCATGTGACCATCACTTCCTAATCTCACTGGCTTTAAGGGTAAGTTCAACTTTGTAGGACAAATTAAAATGTGAATTATCTCCTAATATCCTGGATATCCTCCAATCCTCCCAACTGGGGGGAAGGGACACGCCCACTTCACGCAACACACACGAACAAAGCGGAGGCTGTCAATCAACTGGAGGTCCCTCCCCTGTCACCACTTTTCTCTTGGTGTCAGGAAAACTCGTCAGCAGTGACTCATGCTGATAGCAGAGGAAGGAAGCAGCAGACAGAAATAACACTTAGTGCTCTGGGTTGAGACAAGCACATACTATAGAGGGATATGCTTTGTTCATATTTCATGTCTGAGGTTTAAAACCACTTTAAGAACAACCTATATAAATTACAATCATTTATGCATTTTAAGAAACGAGGGGCCTTTATGGTTTACATCATTAACCCATGGGTTTTAGCCATACTTATACTATTTTGAACTTCTTAGCACACAGATTTCCATGACTTGAAAAGTGCTGGATTGAGACAAGTACACACTATAGAGGGATATGCTTTGTTCAGATTTCATATCTGAGGTTCACAGCCGCTTTGGACCAGCACCATATAACCCTGCAGGTCCAGCACTATCCTTCCACTTTCCTCAATTCACTTGACAATAAAACAGCAGAAGGCTGGCAGCCAAACGGCAATACAACCCAATCACAGCAGTACAAAGCAACACAACCAATATTACTCAATCAAGGAGAACCTCTCATTATATTCTGAATTTTGTGTTTATTCCTCACCTGTGCTGATTTCTATAGGAACTTCCTCCTCTTTAATCCTCACAAGTCCTCCTGCCTTCTTCTCAACGCTGATGTCTCTCTGAGTGTGTCTGGTGTCTCCGGGGTCTATGAATAAAGATGAGAGTGAAGCCCCCTGTACTGAGATGTATGAGAGACCCCAGAGAGTGTGTGTGGGGGGAGACTGGTCACGTCTCTTGGCTGGTAACACACAATGACATGATGTGAGGGGGAGAGCCGGAGTCTAATAGAGGCTGATGGCTCCTGACTCCCCCACTGGGCACATACTGTCCCCCCATTACTGTCTACTGACAGAGGAGGGGGGAGGAGAAGAGATTGTTGTAGTGACTGAACAAGGAGAATCTGGGGCTCCTCTCTGGGTTTATTGTTTATTACTCACCTGTGCTGATCTCTGGAGGGATCTCCTCCTTTTTACATGAACCATCACCTATTACATGCGGCTCCTCTTCACCTTCAACCTTAACAACAATCAGACCTTCACCCTGAATGAAAAAGAATAACAGTTAAAGTATAACTAAAGACAAAACCTTTTTTTTATGGATAGCGTGGAAATGGATTAGACCCCCTGTCAGTGTTTTTGCAGTCTGTACCCTGATTAGGGACATCCACCCTCTCTATTTGTCATGTTAACCGTTATCATCGAATGTGAAAGTAGATAGTTCTGGTGACCACCAAGGAATTTCCCACTTTGACAGGATTTCCTCTCAATTCCTGTTTTGGCCTACATGACAGGAAGTGAACGGAAGTCTCTCCAATGGCATATAGATGGTTAAAAAGAAAAAATCCTCCCTTAAACTACCAAAAAAAAAAAAAAAGAAGTGGGAAGAGGTTTGCCTATAGTTCTACAAGTCCTACCTACCTGATCCTGCTGAAGGATCTCCTGGTCTTCCTGTGTGGAGTCCCGGGAATACAGAGGACGGGGACATCTCTCTGGGGGATTTCTGGTACTGGATCCATCTGTAGGAAACACACACACTGACTGAATACATTGTTTCTATGTCTTTATATAAGAGGATGTGTGCATCTAGGTGGATCCTCAATATTCTTCTTCCTTTACAAAAAATTAAAGTCTCCTCTTACCCGGTGATGTGAGGGGTGGCCGGTTCTTCATCATAATGTCCTTCTACAGATCCTTGTGTCTTAAATAATCCCACACCTGAAATCTTCTCCACAAGTCAATACTGCAATACAAAAAGCTGCACATAATGAAACAGAATTAAAGCTTCAGTCTGAGGCTGCAGACATTACAAGAGATGATCAGGGACCGCAGACATCCTACAAGAGATGGTCAGAGACCGCAGACATCCTACAAGAGATGGTCAGAGACCGCAGACATCCTACAAGAGATGGTCAGGGACCACAGACATTCTACAAGAGATGGTCAGGGACCGCAGACATCCTACAAGAGATGGTCAGGAACCACAGACATTCTACAAGAGATGGTCAGGGACCGCAGACATCCTACAAGAGATGGTCAGGGACCGCAGACATCCTACAAGAGATGGTCAGGGACCGCAGACATCCTACAAGAGATGGTCAGGGACCGCAGACATCCTACAAGAGATGGTCAGGGACCGCAGACATCCTACAAGAGATGGTCAGGGACCGCAGACATCCTACAAGAGATGGTCAGGGACCGCAGACATCCTACAAGAGATGGTCAGGGACCGCAGACATCCTACAAGAGATGGTCAGGGACCGCAGACATCCTACAAGAGATGGTCAGGGACCGCAGACATCCTACAAGAGATGGTCAGGGACCGCAGACATCCTACAAGAGATGGTCAGGGACCGCAGACATCCTACAAGAGATGGTCAGGGACCGCAGACATCCTACAAGAGACGGTCAGGGACCGCAGACATCCTACAAGAGATGGTCAGGGACCGCAGACATCCTACAAGTGATGGTCAGGGACCGCAGACATCCTACAAGAGATGGTCAGGGACCGCAGACATCCTACAAGAAGATGGTCAGGGACCGCAGACATCCTACAAGAGATGGTCAGGGACCGCAGACATCCTACAAGAAGATGGTTAGGAACTGCGGACACCCTAAAAGAGGATGGTCAGGGACTGCGGACACCCTACAAAAAGATGGTCAGGAACTGTGGACAGCCTACAAGTTCACATAGGGAAGGGTTTAGCTAATCTCTAATCATAACCAATTAACCCCTCCACCTAACCTCCTAAATCCAACCCCCTAACAAATATGGTTCTTTTTTTGGTTTTACATTCGTTACACTACCTTAGACCCCTTTGACACTGGGGCATTTTTCAGGCATTTTTTTCAGGCGCTTTAGCATTAAAATAAGTGCCTGTAAAGCGCTTGAAAGAAGCCTCATCTGCAGTCCCATTGGGAAAGCCCAAGTGCTTTAAGAGCCCTTTCACAATGTCAGTGCCCCGAAAAACACTTGTAAAGCGCCGCTTAAACTAGCAGCGCTTTACCAGTGTTTTTCGAGCTTTATTGGGGCGCTTTTAACTCCTGCTAGTGGCCAAATAAAGGGTTAAAAGCGCCCACAAAACACTGCTGCCAATAGCGCTTTTCAGGCGTTTCACAGGCGCTTCCCATTGATTTCAATGGGAAGGGGCGCTTTAGGAGCAGTGTATTCACCACTCCAAAAGCGCTGCAAAGAAGCTGCTTGCAGGACTTTTTTTGACGCCCTGCCAGCGCAGCTTCTCAATGTGAAAGCACTCGGGCTTTTACATTGGGATTGCAGTTGCGGCTTCTTTCAGGCACTTTACAGGCGCTTTTTTTAACGGTAAAGCACCCGAAAAATGCCCCAGTGTGAAAGGGGTCACAACAGCTGGGGTTTCCTAGAGAACACATCCCTAGCAGAGCCCCCCAACGTTCTCCACATCAGAGGAAGTGCAGGAAGATGATGATGTGTGGAGGTGACATGATCCCCCCATCCAGACCACACACAGAGTGCTGAGACCCCCTTCTCTCATAATAAGAAGAAATTATTACCTCCTCCTCACTGGACACACACTTTTCACTCTCACACCGTCACCGGGAAGAATGTCTCACCCACCTCCAACTGTGGGCTACAGAAACATGGCCGTCGATCCAGCTGCGTTGAAGACAGCTCAACAGTTCACCAAAAATGATATAGAAAATATCATAAAACTAAAGAAAGAAGTCTAGTTTGAGCACTGTGAGATTGATAATATTACTTCTCTAAATAGTTATAGAGTCTGTAATGTGGTCTACAAAAAAATGGCCGCCGAATCTTCTACTTGAACGACAACTCTTTAGTTCAGTAAAGATTTTATTTTAAAAAATCTCAATATGAATGTTAATAGCCTATTTTGAGCCCTGTGATATTGATAATAGTACTTATCTTTTAATATTTATCAAGAAAAGCTGAAACATGGTCTACAAAGAAATGGCCGTCGCTTCTTTACTGATAGCATTTACTTTAACGTCGACCTCTAGCGTTCGCTCTGGCTATACAGAGCAGTGAAGAGACTCAACAGCTGCTTCAGCTCTGCGCTACCCAGCTGTGCCAGGTTGCTATAGAGGCACGCACGCGCGCGCAGAGGGAAGAAAACGTCAGTGAGGTCGGCGGCCATTTTGTTGCAGCTCAAGTGGGAGACACCTAGAAAAAAAAAAAAAAGAGGTTTTTTTTCTTCTGTTCTCCGTTGATATGTGAGTGGAGAGTGTGTGCCCGGTGAGGAAGAGGTAATAATGTCTACGTTTTGCCATCTTAGAAATGAGGTAAGTCAAGGAGGTATCATTTGATATTTTCACTTCTTTCACACCTTCAGGACAAAACGCTGAAAATATTGTCATTGGCTATACCCCAGGGAGTCTACTATTAAAGCAGAACCCCAAGAATACAAAGTTTAAGCCTATAGGGGCTGTATTACCTGCCAAAGGGTTTGCAAATTAGTTAAACCAGTTCTGGGATTTACACAGCTCTGCTAGGCAGTAGAGATGAGCTGAGGGGGATTCAGACTAGGGTGACCATGTGTCCCGGATTGCCCAGGACAGTCCCGCATTTTGCAGGTCTGTCCGGTGTTCCGGGCACCCTCATTCCGGAACAATACAGTGTCCTGGAATGAAACTGACAAGGCCCGGGGGGCAAGCCGCCACATCGCCATTTTACTCACTGGCAATACTTGTCCTGGCTGGCTGAGACCCGTTTTACCCTGTCCCACCACTGGCTCTACACCGCCAAAACTGGTTGCTTGGACTGCCTGCCACCTAGCAACCAGTGACCACATGTCGAGGTCCCAGCATTCAGAGCGGAGGAGGATTTACCTTTCTCCTCCAAGCCTGGTGCTTTAGCTCTACACAAATAGAGCGTGACTTTTAAGTTCACATAGGGAAGGGTTTAGTTAATCGTAAGGCAGGACTTCAGAGGAACTCTCATTACTCAGAGGTGAGGCTGTGTGCCAGGGAAGGGGAACACCATGTGTGTCATGAGGCACTGACTGCAGAGAGGACAGCAGCTGAGCTGGCAGCAGAGGACAGGTGACACCTTCAGAGGCATGGGAGAAGGATGTGACCCCCCCCCCCCCCCCCAAAAAAGAAAGTGAAGGACTACAGGTCCCAGCATGAACCCCTCAGAGCTGAAGATGTGACCCCCCCCCCAACTAGTGAGGAACTACAGGTCCCAGCATGAATCCGTGAAATCTATGTGGCCACACACTTGTAGTCCTTCAATTTTGTAGTCCATCACTTTTTGGTGGGATTCACAGCTCCGAGGGGTTCATGCTGGGACTTTTAGTCCATCACTTTTTGAGGCGGGGTCACATCCTTAGATATCAGGCATTCACTTTGGGACTTGTAGTCCTTTTAATTTTGGGGGTATTCACAGCTCTGAGGGGTTCATGCTGGGACTTGACCCCCCCCCCCCCCAACTAGTGAAGAACTACAGGTTCCAGGATGAACTTGTAAAATCTACACTTGTAGTCCTTACAATTTGGGTGGAGGAGTCACATCCTTAGATATCTGGGGTTCATGCTGGGACTTGTAGTCCTTCAGTTTTGAAGGGGGAGTCACATCCTTAGATATCAGCGGTTCATGCTGGGACTTGTAGTCCATCGCTTTTGGGGGTGTGACCCTCCTCCCAAAAGTGAAGGACTATAGGTCCCAGCATGAACCTTGCAGAGCTGTAGATGTAATCCCCCCCCCCCCCCAACTAGTGAAGAACTACAGGTCCCAGCATGATACCATGTGAAATCTTTGGGATCAAACACTTGTAGCCCTTCAATTTTTAGAGGGAGTCACATCCTTAGATATCAGGGGTTCATGCTGGGACTTGATGCCCCCCCAACTAGTGAAGAGGGGTGGGAGTCACATCCTTCATGCTGGGAATTGTAGTCCTTTACTTTTGGGGGATGTGACCCTCCAAAAGTGAAGGACTACAGGTCCCAGCATGAACTTCCTAAAGCTGAAAATGTGAGCTATCCCACGGGGAAGTTGTCAAAGGCAGCAGCCAATCCTAGACATTCAACTCATGCACGGAACCATTGGTGTGTGCAGCCTATTTCATTACACAAACACACATGCATGTATATCAGCAGATCAAAGGACGGTGTCAGTAGAGCAAAGATTGGTGTCAGTAGGGCAGTGGACGCTGTCAGTAGTTTTTATTTTTATTATTTCTTCAATTATTTTTTACAATATATTATTTATTTATTTTAGGAGCTCCATTGGGAGGCACTGGTGAAATATTAAGGGTCTAAACAGAGAGGCTTCCTATTCATTCACAAACCAAAGCATAGTAAACATAGTGCACTATGCTTCAGTTAGAAATTAACACAGGCATTGGTACAGATCACTAACTGTGTTCATTCATCTATCCTGAATCATCCCCCACAGCAGCAGGCTGGAAGCTGGCAGCACTGCAGGGGGAGACAGGAGGCACCAGAAAGCAGGGGGAATCAGCACCGCACATGGTGATTAGGGTGTGCCTAATCACCATGTGCGCACCCTGAGCGCAGGCTTGTGCAAATAGCATGTATACCTGGGGCAGGAAATACTTCACATTTGAGATGGATGGGGGGATCCCCACCGCTGCGCCATTATTGTCTAACAGCTGAACTCCTCTGCTGCCAGAATACACTGATTGGCTGCAAGCACTGATTGAGCGAAAATTTACCAACAGTCCCTTTCGGGAGTAGCTGATCACTAGATCAATTTCTCCCGAACAGATCGGAATTCGGCCGATCCGTGAATGGCCAGCTTAAATAGAATTCCAGGCTCTTCCTAACTAAGTTTAAACCTACTCTCACAACTCCCCCTTCCAAATCCTATTCTGACTACCTTAGATAAGGAAGATGCTTATACTTACCTATTCTGAGGGCACTCCAGTCTGGTCACGTTATCTCCTTAGCGTCCGGCTTCAAGGGAGAGGAGAGATGGCCGACAATGGATGAAATACCGGGGAGGTGACGTTACCCATAGGATTACTATGGGGAATCCATTGTTAGCTGTCCCTCCTCTCCCACTGTTTAAAAAGTTAAATAAAACTGGCCAACCTGCTCTTCAAACACTTTTTTTTTTTAAATTATTTATTTTATTGAAAATAATTTTATCTTTACAATGTTTTTTTTTTAAACATCCCTTGTGATAACAATAAAACATGACAGGTCCTCTCTATGGAGACATCTGGGGTCTAAAAGACCCCAGATCTCTCCTCTACTCATAAAAGCATCAGAACAAAAAAAAACATTATCTGATGTTTTCCAAAAAAAAAAAAAAGTTGTTTACATCCACCCTAAACCAGAAGTGATGTCATGACATCGCTCCCGACGTCCTAGATCATAGAGGTGGGGAGACACAATATGGTCTCTCCTCACCTCTATGGTCAATCTTGCAAAACGGGCAGATCATTTCCCGGTATCACCAGTGAGAACAGTAAGCCAGAGAAACACCGGCGAATGGCAGAGGGGAAGGGGACAACCCCTCCCACTGCTTATAAAAGCGATCCAGCAGCTAATCTGCCACTCGATCACTTTTATCAGAAAGAGAATAGCTGGCTGTAAAAAAACAATATCGGGGTTCTTGCTGACAGCTGCAGCCATAACCCTGGTAAACTGCTTTAAACCCATAACGTAAATGTATATTAGGGGGTCTTAAAGTGGTTAAGCTTAGTTAGGAATACAGTGGATTTACACTTTAGGCAGCACAGTCAGGTTGATGACCTCTGTCCCTTAACTGCAGTAAATAATAGCGTTTGGTCGCCTCCCTGGCTTGTGATTGGGCAGCGAAAGGAGTAGCAGCAGACTGACAAGCTTCTCCTTCTCCTGTCTCCGTCCATTTTCTGCAGCATTCAGGACTCCCGCCACCTGCAGAGCAGGAAGTAGACCCGTGATGTAATGTGACCAGACTGATGACCCCAGTAAAAAAGGTAGGTATAAGAAATAATAAACATTTTGGGGGGGGGGGGGGGGGGCCTGCAGGAAAAAAACAAAAAAAAAAAAACTGTTGGTTGGGGAGGTAAAAGTTGAATCTGGACTTTAAATGTATTCCATTACTATTTGTAGGTGCCAGCCATGCCATTTTGCATTGTCTCTGGCTGCTCCAGCAAGTCCAATAAAACCACATCCTGTAGGGGGATTATTTTGCACGTCTTCCCCCGCAGCATTGACAGGATTAAATGTTGGCTGCGCCAAACGGGACAGGACTTTGGAAATCTCAACAAATTTGCAAAGAGAGTGCTGGACGGCAAGAAAACTGATATTTTCAGGTTATGCTCTGAGCATTTTACACCTGACTGCTACGTCACCAACATTTCCAAAAAAATCTTGAGAGATGATGCTTTGCCCACCATATTTCCAAACAAAGGGGTCATCTTAAAGGCACGTTCCAAAAGAACAAGGGTGGAATTTGGAGTTAATAACACCAATTATCTGAACGCAATGTTGGGTAGAAATCTTATAGCTTCTACTTCCATGGAGAATGTGAAATTTGGCACTGGAAATTTGGCTCGGGGGCTTGGTTATTTTGCCTCACAGCCATCGAACACCCAAGACAGCTTCATTGAGGTTATAAATACCTCCAACCTGAATTCTCCTGACTCAGAAGAACCTACTTATTTCCCTGAAGGAGCCTCAGGTCTCAGTGACACTCTTACAGCAGAGGAAAACTCCTGGAGATCCAATGACCTGGTTCCAGAACGAAGATTTATTGTGTTTGAGTCTTGCCTGGATAAAATTCTCAAGCAAGTGTCTTGTTCTTGTGGAGAGAAGATATGTGCTCTTCACAAAGTAGTACAAGGGACGTATCTACGTGTTGCTGGGATGTGCCCATGTGGCCATAAAAGTCTTACATGGGAGAACGAACCCATGAGGGCTTTGAAAAACCATGTTGGAAATGTGCCATCTGCAGGGGCCTCGTTGTGTAATAAAGGTAAATACAACCACATTAACTATTTTAGAGTCACGCTATAGCCGAAAGATAACAGGCTCCATAGTCCAGGAACAGTCCACCACTGCTGAACTGTGAGGGAGCGCTGTTTTCTGGTGGACCAAAGGATCGGGTGAGTATAAGCTCCCCCCTAGAGAAAATAAGAAGGTGACCTGTGCAATGCTGGTACAGCCCCACAGCATTGGCATAATTTTTTTTTTTTTTTGTCCAGAGTTGGGCTTTAAGAAAGGTCCTCATGGCGGTCTTCTACGAACAGCATTGGCTGCTTCTTCAGAATGTACAGTGTTGAGACATCTGACTGTCTTTGAAAGAATCGCAGCTGAAATGTACATAGGTCTCTATGCCTCAACCAGAGGTGATACATTTGAAGATGAGTAGAATGTTCTACTCTAACTTCTCTAACCTCTGCTCCTCTGTCCAAGAAAAGGTAGATGTGAGGTGCTGGATCTTTCACTTTTCAAAAGGAAAGGTGGTGGTAGACTTACTGGATCGTATGAGAAAAAAAGTGTGTGTGTGTGTGTCCCGATTAATTTTGCATGAACTGTCGTGAACGATCTTGAAAGCTGTGTACTAACAACCAAATTATCAAACAATTACTTCAAAATCTCTATTTTTCGTCTGTTCTGTGTACTAGGCTGAAAGCTACGATTAGACTTGAATTGATTACCCCCCCCCCCCCCCCCCAGTCTAAATGATTTGAAGTCTTATGCCTCATGGACAGTGCAAGACATCCCTCTCCAACAATTTTTGGAAGAAAACTGAAATCATTTGTGCAGAAAGATCATGGTTGCTTCCATCAAGATAAGGCAAATTTGGTGGAGTCTGGCAGAAGTTTTGCCTTCCAGCATAGATCAGGCAACCTAAGAATGTTCATTTAAGAAGCCATCTGAATGTTGGGTCAGTCAGATCATGAGGGCATATCAAGGGTCTCCAAATTTTCTAAACAAAGAGCCAGTTTACTGTCCTTCAAACTTTAGGGGGGACGTACTGTGGTCATTGGGAGTTGACATTGTCCTGGCATCAGTGAGAGTAAACAATGCATCTTTGATATTAAGGAGAGGAATGATGGGACACTATTTCTCCTACTGACACCAACAATGGGGAGCTCACTATTCCTCCAACTGACATCTGTGATGGGGCACTATTCCTCCCACTGACACAAGCGATAGGGAACTATTCATCCCACTCGCCCTATCGCTTGTGTCAGTGGGAGGAATAGTGCCCCATCACAGATGTCAATTGGAGGAATAGTGAGCTCCCCATTGTTGGTGCCAGTAGGAGAAATAGTGTCCCATCATTGATGTCAGCTAGAAGAATAGTGCCCCATTGTTGGTGTCAGTGAGATCTGGTGTCAATGGGAGGAATTGTGTCTTGTATCAGTGGGTGGAAAAGTGCCCCAAGGGCCGGGTAAAGGCAGACAAAGGGCCACAGTTTTGAGACCACTGCTATATATATATATATATATATATATATAGATAGATAGATAGATAGATAGATAGATAGATAGATAGATAGATAGATAGATAGATAGATAGATAGATAGATAGATAGATAGATAGATAGATAGATAGATAGATAGATAGATAGATAGATAGAGGGAGAGTGTTCCAGGATGACATACAAATGATATAAACATTGTATGTATTTTCTACAGTTGGATCCAATAAGAAAAATAAACCAGAGAGATATCCCAGTCCACTTTGTTCCCAGGATTCCACACAGAAGCATCAAAACGTCACAGAGAATAATCAAGTGAGCAAAAGCCCAATATCATCAATCGGATAATGATACATTTACTGTAATAATTAAACCATTGTTTTGTAACAGTATAATCAGACTCTCTTTATGGAGAGATTGAAAGTAATCTCTGTCTTATGTAGAGTGAAGGCCTGAACGTTATTAAAGTTGAAAATGAGGAAGAGCTGTATGAGAGCGGTGATGATCCATGTGAGGAGGAGGAAATCCCCCCAGAGATCTGCACAGGTGAGTAATAAACACTAAGCCCTGGTTCACACCAGTGCGGTTTGAACTGTCAAATCGCATGACAAGTTGCACCCCATTGCTGTCAATGGAACAGTTCAAATTATTGCAATCAACTCACAGCGACTTTGAAAAAAAGTCCCTTCGCTACTTCTTTTTTGGAGATCTCATTGCGACTTGCAGTGACTTCTGCTACATGAAGCCACAATGAAATTAGAGGTCACATGATTTCAAAGCCACACTGGTGTGAAGCAGGGCTAAATTCAGAAAAGAGTCCCAGATTCTCCTTGTTGAGCCATCAGCCTCTATTAGACTCCGGCTCTCCTCCTCACATCATGTCGTTGTGTGTTACCAGCCAAGAACCGTGACCAGTCCCCCCCCCCCCCACACACACTCTCTGGGGTCTCTCATATATCTCAGTACAGGGGGCTTCACTCTCATCTTTATTCACAGATACCAGAGACACTCATAGAAAGGTCAGTGATGAGGAAGAGGAGGAGGAAGAAGGACACGAGAGGGTTAAAGAGGAGGAAGTACCTCCAGAGATCAGCACGGGTGAGGAATTACACCAAAATAGTAATAAATTATTCTTAACCCCATCCTGCCACAGCCTCCCGGCCCATTAAGAGTTTCTAAATGTTAGGGGGGGGGGGGGGGCAATCGGGTCATTATGAATTGGCTGCCATATCGGTCAAATGATCGGAAAGCTCCCAATCACAAGTATGCATCGGGAGCTTTTCGGTCCCCGCCAGTGTCTGTGCTGCAGGTAAACAGGGCACGCGCTCTCAGCACAGAAAAGTATTTACATAGGGACGCATGTATGTGCTTTCAGTGTTCAAGCCCACCCACTAAGAGGCCCCATATATGGGCCACATTGGCGGGAACAGGTTAAAGGCATTTTAAACCTTCCTACCTGCACCTTTTTCACCTGTATAGGATATGCATTGAACGTATAGTTTCTTGGTGTCATTTGTTGTCCAGTACCCACAGCCTATAGTAGAGTAAATCTTCACATTCCTGTGTCAGATGTTTCTGTTTGTGTTCAAAGAAGATGAGGCATGACACTGCACAGGTTAATCCATGACCTGTCTGTAGTCTAAGAACTGACATTTCCTGAGAAGAAACTACATATCCCACAATCCCTGGGTCTTGGAGGCAAGTGCGCTTCAGATGAGTGCTAAACAGTAATTAGATCTGACACAGACCAAGTGGGCAGATATATTAACAGAAAGCTCATCATGCAGTCTTTTAACACATAAGCCCTTGTACACACGGTCGGACATTCTGATGGAAAATGTCAGATCGGACCGTGTTGTCGGATAATCCGACCGTGTGTGGGCTCCATCGGATTGTTTCCGTTGGAATATCCGACCGACAGTTTTAGAGCTGGGCTATAAAATTTTCTGACAACATGATCTGATCGGACTTTGTCCAATCATTTGTAGAGAATTCCGATCGGACAAAGTGCCAAGCATGCTCAGATCAAATTACAAGACCAAAGCTATTGGCTACTAGCCTGAACATAGTCCCGTCGTAACAAAATAACGTCATCAGGTTACGAGCGATCAGAGTTTCCGACAACTTTGTCCGACCGTGTGTATGCAACACCAGTTTCGGACAAAATCAGACGGATTTTGTTGGCTAATGTCCGACCATGTGTACAAGGGCTTAAACACTCCAAATTTTGTGATGCAACACAGAGGACATGATGAGGCATGGATTGTGAACTTGGAGCAAGAAGCTGCCTTTCCCTTTAGTGAATAGGGACCAGCTAGGTGAATGAATATTTAGACATAGGAGAATTGATCAGCCATGACAATACAATCTGCAGCCACTGCATGTGAGCTCATCATTACAATAAGGCAAACGAGTGACAATGGGAATATAACTACACTAATACCTGAAATATTAACCAACTATCTCATACATCTCTTTCATTTATATTCCCAGACCCTGGAAATACCAGAGGGACTCAGACAGAGGTAAAATCTGAGGAGGAGGAAGACGAATGTGTGAGGATTAAAGAGGAGGAAATTCCTATAGAAATCAGCACAGGTGAGAAATAAACATATAAATCCCACCAGCAATTTGTTCTCTTTGGTATTGTACAGAGAGGCCCCAAACCTCCACTTCTGGGGTCCTTCTTATGGTGGCACACCAGTAGGCTCATTCACAAGCTGTGCTGTGCGCATCTATAGACACACAGTGTGGCTCACTCCCTCTGCTGCCTCTGTTTTATGAAGCTCTACATCATTTACATGATTATATTCATATATCTATATCTTACAGGTGCACTGAGTAACAGAAATGCACCCAAGAGTCGCAGTCCTCCGAATTCTCCAAATTCCACAGGGGAACATCACAAGATTCCACACCATCATCAGCAGGTAGATGAGGCTAGGACCTTATGTTGGGGTAGGGAGAACTTATACTTCATTTAATCAACTCTACTATCTAGTGTAAGCACCAAGTGTGACTAAGGCTGGTACTCCATGAGTCACTTTTTTTTCTTTCAACTAGCGGGTTGAGCAAAGGAAAATGACTCAAGTCCCCCATCCACACACTCAATGTGGATGTGGGTCCTCTGGCTGCGCTATTTTATTCTAATGCTGAGGAGGCTTCTGTGCTGTAGGAAAACGCGAATCGGCACCGCTGGCTATAGCTGGCAGCGCTGATTGAGAGAATATTTTCCATCTACCTTGTTATACACAAGCTGATTGTTCGATCAACTTTTTTACAACCAGTCTGCCCATACATGGAACGATATTCAGTTGGTCCTTGCTGAACTGGCTGAATTTTGATCCATATATGGCAGTTTAAAGTGGAGTTCCACCCTAAAAAAAAAAAATATGACATTAAAAGACTCCTTTTAACCTAGAAAAAAATCATTTGGAGGAATTTTTTTTATACTTATCAGAAAGGGCCTGTTGCTATGTAGTCCTGGTAATCTGCCACTTCCTGGTCCACAGAGCTCCTTGAGACTTCCTCCCTCTCCTGTGCTCCTGGGAAATGACACATAATTTCCCAGGAGTCTGTGGGCAGTACTGTGCTCGGCGCTATGGCTGCCGTTAAATCACGCATGTGTGAGATCGAGAGGTGCATGCTGGTTACCCAGCATGCACCTCAACCAAGGTATTCCAGGAAGCGATCTCGATTGGGCTTCACATGCCCACATTAAGGATGGAAACCCCCACAAATGGGGGCATAAAAGATACAAGTAAGATAATTATATTATTATAATTATATTATTTAAAAAGCGATCTTGATCATTATATTGCCTTTTTGAAATTTAAGTGCAATAATGCTAGGATGCAAAAAAATTGAATTATTTTTTTTTTTCGCCGGAACTCCGCTTTAAGTTATGATTTTAGCAATTAAATTATTATTTTTTTCACATCTTTCATTAGAATATTTTAACCCCTTCAATACTGGACACTTTCACCCCTTTCCTGCTCAGGCCAATTTTCAGCTTTCATTGCTGTCGCACTTTGCAATACTGTACCCATATGAAATGTTTAACTTTTTTTTTTTTTGAGACATATAGAGCTTTTGTGGTAACAAATTTTTTTTTTTTTTTTTTTTTTGCAAAAAAAAAAATTGTAATAAGTAATTTTTTCTTCTGCACTGATGAGACTGAACTGATAAGCTGCACTGGTGAAGCAGTACTGATAGGCGGCACTGATGGGTACTGAAAAGCTGCACTGATAATCAGGGCACTGATTATCAGTGTAAACAATGTACTGCCAGCCTTGCTGGTTATTGGCTCTCCTTTCCTCACACAGCACGAAACGAATGGCTATAACCGACAAGTCTGTTCACATGTGATCAGCTGTGATTAGGCACTGCTGATCACATGGCAAAGGGATTGGCCCTTTACCCCGATCTGTGATCAGCTGTGTCCAAAGGACATAGCAGTCACAGAGCGCACCCAAAGTCTGCCCCAGGGGGCTCTTGGGGGGGGTGGGGTTCTGGGAGGATGTCAATTGTTTTAAAAAACAGTTATGCCGCGTACACACGACCGGACTTTTCGAGGGACTAGGTCTGACGGACTTTCGGCGGAGTTCTGACAGAGTTCTGACGGACTTTCCGAATGAACGGACTTGGCCACACACAATCACACCAAAGTCCGACGGATTCGAACGTCATGACATAGGACCGGACTAGAATAAGGAAGCATACATAGCCAGTAGCCAATAGCTGCCCTAGTGTTGGTTTTTGTCCGGCGGACTAGCATACACACGAGCGGATTTCTCGGTAGGAACTGGGTCTGGCGAAAAAATTTGAAACATGTTCCATTTCTAAAGTCTGACGGATTTTTGCAAATCAAAAGTCCGCTGCAGCCCACACACGATCGAATGGTCTGCCAGAATTGTTCCGTCGGACCTTTGATGTCGAAAAGTCCGATCGTGTGTACGCGGCATTACATTCCCAGCACATGTCAGGTATGTTAACTGTCACATTGGCTGTGCTCTCAACCAAACTGTCAAACCATCAGATGGCTGGCGTCATAACTGATCACATGTGCAGCATCATGGCAGTTGCAAATCAAACAGAAGCCAAGATGGCAGCTTCCCTGGCTGAAAAGGATAGGATGGTTTAGTTTCAATTTAATAAAACCACTCCTACAACTGATGGTTTGAAGTACATCCACTTGCTTTGAATGCATTAGAACAGATAGCTTGAAATTAATTTGCTAATGGCCAATCTAACTGCAGGACTGAGATTATATTTGCTGTGCATCACCAGTTGGGAGCAGTTAGAAATTAGACAGTAACCATATTTGTTGGTGTTTGTAGCCTTTTTATAGCCTCATTTGTCCCATTCACAATCCCGTTATTTGCAAATGAATATGAACATTTTTTAGCTTGGTAATGGTAGAAGCCTGAATCTCTGACATCAGGTTGCGGTGGATTGAAGTGATTTCGTGTAGATGTGCAATCATTTACTTTTCTTTTGTGTTATCTAGGATGAAAGTCCTGTTAAAGTTGAAGTGAAGGAGGAAGATATTTACCTGAGGGGTGAAGAGCCCTGTAAAAAGGAGAAAATTCCTCCAGAGATTGGCACAGGTGAGTAATAAACACTAAGCCCAGGTTCACGCATATGTAAACACAGACATCGCATGTGATTCGCACCCACACTGTGGGGCCGATCACATGCGATGTCTGTGCAATGTGAGTTCAGCCATACAGTTTTGGCATTGGATTTACAGAGAAAAAGTGCAGGGGCTATTTTTTTTTTTCCCGTACTGGAATCGGATCACATGGGTGTTCTCACCCATACGATCCGATTCCTGTCTGAATCCACAGTTCGCACTGGGATCTGTAAACTGATCTGGAGGTGTCATTAACATTGTATTGACACCCGCAGAGGTCCGCAGAGGGCAGTGTGAACTGCCTGCAGGAGAGATGTGATGCGGGAACCGGCATTGGAATTGTGCTGGTTCCCGCATTGCTACAGTGTGAACCTAGACTAAGGGCCTGATATCCTAACATGTAATGTGAATTGAACCCATGTATTGGTAAAATAAAGTGTCACTAAACCCACAGCATAAAAAAACTATCAATAAATGGTGTATTACATGCTGTTCACTCACTCTGAGATCCGTTTCCTGTATTCTGCAAAAAAAAAAAAAAACTGGTTGATCCTGCTGTTCTCTATCTTCCCCTTCTGTCCATGTTCCCAATGCAGCTTGAGATTTGGCAGAACAGTGTTAGCAGCTCTGCACATGCTCAGTTTTCAGAGAGTTCCTATTCTGAGTATTTTCTCCCTCTCACATCTGAGCGGCCCATGTGACTATAGAGTCACATGTGGGCATATACACAGTTCTAAATGACAGCCCACTCCCTCCCTCCCCCTCCATGCTCACTAACCAGCTAAACGCGATGGGGACAGGATATTACATGTAGATTAATGGAGGCTTCACCTCCCTGTTGTTGTAAGAAACAGGCTGGAGAGGCGTGGCACAGCCCATGACTGGCAGGAATCCACCCACACCATGTTATTGGCAAAAAAAATAATAAAGATTTGATTTCAAATATATATATTTGTAGGACAATTTAAAATGGTTTAGTGATATAAACTATTTTTTTTTACTCTGTATCCCAAAGGCTGTTTTTTTAATTTTTATTATGAACATGTGACCAGCAGCAGAGGACTAGAAGCTCCTCATGCTTATGTTTCCCGGCAGACAGGCTGGGAGAGATCTGGGTCACGTGACAGCTGTACATTGATTAGGGAAAAGGTATTTAGATGGTTTTGTTTTGTTTTTTGTTTTTTTGTTTTTGTTTTTTAATAATTACAGTGCCATCATCCACATACAGAAATAGAAGGGACAATGTAAAAACACTCACTTCAGTATGTCGGCCACGTGTCAGGAATCAGCAGCAGGGATGGCCAAATCTGTGTAGCTACATTAGGGAACTGAGACCAGACTGTATATAGAAAAGTAAATGTAATAAAAGCAAAACAAAAGATATCCAAACACGGCAAAAGTGAAGATACACGTAAACAATAATCCAAGTGACAAGATACCTAGCAACCTAACTAATACAATATATACAAAATGAAGAACACAGATTACAGGGAATACCAGAGATACAAGGAAGAGGGAAATTATGACTGGGAACAGGCACAAGGCAGCAAGATAAAGGTGCAAGGCAGGATCAGGCTGGCAGGTGAAACATTGATGCAAGAGGCACTAGTAGAGGAAGAAATAAATACCCTCCCAGCAGACAGCAGATCCCATTAATCAGTCTCCACCTGGTGTTGGCTGCTGGGAGGATATTTAATTCTTCCTCTACTAGTGCCTCTCGCATCAAGCACCCATTGGTGGACACTGGAACTACAACCCTCTGCCCAGGGAATCGCAGTACCACCAGCAGTTGATCCAGGTCATGACACCATGAGTAAACAGAATTTCAGCTTACACCCCTTGTGCCCTAGAAATTGACCTGTACTAAGCCCCATCTCTGCACATTCCATGATGTCCACTGGTATAACAAAAGCTTAATTATTATTTTTTTGTTTTCTCCAGATGGAAAATACAGAAGTTATCACACAGAGCAATGTACCATAATATCTCCCGATTGTGAAACTGAAGATGATGACATTGCATCCAGGTCCTCAGAGGATGGTGACATCACATCTGATTCTTCAGAAGAAGACTCCACCTCCCAAAATCTCAAGACAGCCTTTCCTCGTACTAATCTTTCCTGTGATGAACAGTGTTTACCCGATCAACCCCCTCCCGCCACCAATCGTGCGTGTGGTATTGATGGTGAAATGGTCTCATGTTCTAAGTGTGGTAAATGTTTCACCCACAGGGCAGATCTTATTGAGCACCAGAGAAGTCATGGGGTGGTGAAATCATTTTCATGTTCCGAGTGCGGAAAATGTTTTACAAAGAAGCGCTACTTAATTGAACATCAGAACATCCACACTGGAGAAAATCTATTTTCCTGTTCAGAGTGCGGCAAATGTTTTACCAGGAAAGGAAAGCTTATTGTACACCAGAGATCCCACACAGGGGAGAAACCGTTTTCATGCCCAGAGTGTGGGAAATGTTTTTCCCAGAAAGCAACTCTTATCAAACACGAGAGAGTTCACACGGGCGAGAAGCCGTATTCCTGTTCAGAGTGTGGGAAGAGTTTTACTGGGAAAGATATACTTATCACACACCAAAGAATTCACAGAGGAGAGAAGCCATTCTCCTGTCCAGAATGCGGCAAAGGCTTTAGGCAGAAGTCTGACCTCACCAGACATTGTAGAAACCACACAGCTGAGAAACAATACTCCTGTCCCACGTGCGAAAAAAGCTTTCCTGAAAAATCACTTCTAGTTATACATGAACGCGTTCACACCGGGGAGAAGCCATTCTCTTGTTCTGAGTGTGGGAAGTGCTTCTCCCAGAGAGGAAGCCTCATTTCTCATGAGAGAATTCACGCACCAGAAAAACCGTTCTCCTGCTCTGAGTGCGGGAAGAGCTTTACCCAGAAGCAAAACCTCATTGCGCATCAAAGAACACACACGGCTGAGAAGCCATTTTCGTGCTCCGAATGTGGAAAGTGTTTTACCCAAAGGGTAAACCTCATCTCGCACCAAAGACTTCACACAGGAGAGAGGCCGTTCTCATGTTCCGAATGCGGGAAAAGCTATACTAACAGATCGCACCTGGCCACCCATCAGATTGTTCACATGACTGATAACCCATATTCCTGTCCACAGTGTGGCAAATGTTTCACCCGCAGGGGTAGTCTAATCCAACACCAGAGATCACACACTGGGGAGAAGCCATTCTCCTGTCTGGAATGTGGGAAAATGTTTACAAGGAAAACTTCGCTTATGTCACATCTTGGTTCCCACAGGATACAAGAGGTTCCCATGTCGGAGGTAGCAGCTGAGGAAGCGTGTGCACACAGGTATCTTTTATAAAGGTGCCAATTAGTGTGACGTCTGATGTTGTCATTCTTCCTGTGTGTTTGCCCAAGTTTCCATTGGGAGAAGTAGGCGTAGCAGGACTCGTCCAGAGTTAGACTTCTTTTAAGCAGGAACATAATGTGGATTGAGGCTTCGATGTGAACTTGCATGCTATCAGAGAAACGTCCAAGAGCGACTTTTTTAGCCTTAGATGCTCTAGTGTTAGCCCATTATGCAACCAAGCAAATGATTACCAAGTCATGGAAATCTTCTGTATGCTAAGATGTCCAAAATTGTATTAATACTACTGTGACCATTACAAACTAATTTGCCTCTTTTAAAACACAAATTTTTAAATATATGACTCATGTGCAATGATGTAAACTATAAAAGACTAGTCCAGGTCGCTCTTTTTCTATAATGTAAAAATGATTGTAATTTAAGTTGTTCTTAAAGTGGTTATAACCCTCATACATGAATATGAACAAAGCACATCCCTCTATAGTGTGTCATGTCAGTCCAGAGCACTAAGTGTCATTTTTGTCTGCTGCTTCGTTCGTCTGCTATCAGCATGAGTCACTTCTGACACTGAGCAGTAAAAAGGTGACATGGGAAGTATCTCCAGCACATAGCCTTGGCCCTGTTCCTCCTCACTAAGGTCTGCAGTGTGCAATTTCAGATCTCTGCCCCCTGTTTCCTGACAGCTCAGACAAGCTGTATAAATTCTGGACTTTGAACGGATGTGGAGAAGAGAAGAATGCAGATAAACGGGTACAACTTATGTAGGAGGAATGGTTTAATCTCTGTGTATCACCTGAGGCCAGTTACTTCACTGGGTACATGTAAGGGTTTACAACCACTTTAAATCCTGCAACAGGTTTTCACTCTCTTCCATTTCCCTTCTTTTTCTTTTATACGGCTAATGAAAAATAGGCTTTCTCCTGCACAAGAGTTTGGCCCATTCCAGATATTTTTCTTATATACAGATCTATTAAAACAATGTATTTGATTGTTTGTTTGCTTTTACTTTTTTTAGGATTGGATATATCAAACCATTGCTGTTATCCTCACCCAGTAGAGCTACTGGGTGAGCATAACAGCAATAGTTTGATATATCCAGTCCTAAAAAAAGTAAAAGCAAACAATCAAACACATTGTTATAATAGATGTGTACTGTTTTACCTGTCAAAAGATGTATAATTCTGGTTAGACAGTCTTGTGATTTACATACCTGTTGAACAATGCACAGCCAGGCAAAAGCATAGTTTATTTCCTGGTTCAGATTTGTGGCTTCCTATGTTTTGCGATGGCTACTTTATGGTTGGACATTGAATCAACATCATCAACTTCTGTCCATTGAGAAGTGAGAAGATCCAGTAGGCAAAAAAATGTAAGGGCCCGTTCACACTAGAATGCAGTGCAGGAAACTTGCGTTCCCTGACGGTTTCCAGCCAACATTCCAATCGCACTGCCCTTGCAATCTGCAGGGGGTGTCAGTGCAACCTTAACAACACCCTAAACGCAGGTTGGAAATTTGGTGCATTTGCCTGCACCTTTGTACCATGCGATCCGGTTGCAGTGCGTTTTCCAAAAGTAGTGCATGGACTTCTTTTGGTGTGGTGCGATTTCAGCCCATTGGAAATAAATGAGGCTGAAATCGGACTGCACAGAACTGCAAGTGAATTGCACAGGAAACGCACAGCATGATGCTGCCACCACCATGTGGTCACTGTGGGGATGGTTTTCTTTGGGTGATGTAAGGTATAGTGAAATACCTGTTGATATACAGAAAAAAAAAAAAATAAATCACTCCTAATTACCTGTTGTGGTCTGACAACACACAGCATTTTTGTGGACTTATGCCGCGTGCTCACGATTGGAAATTCAGCCAGCAAAAGACCGTGAGAGCTTTTGGTTGGAAAATGCAACCGTGTGTATGCTCCATCGGACTTTTGCTGGCCGAATTCCCGCTAGCAAAAGTTTGAGAGCAGGTTCTCAATTTTTAGGTCAGACAAAGTCCTGTAGCAATCCCGATGCACAAAATTCCTACACATGCAATTCGATGCATGCTCGGAAGCATTGAACTTTATTTTCTCGGCTCGTCGAAATGTTGTACGTCACGTGTTCTTGATGGTTGAAAGTTCAGCAAACTTTTGTGTGACCGTGTGTATGCAAGCCAAGTTTGAGCGTAATTCCATTGTAAAAACCATCCAAGATTTTTCAGACGGAAAATCTGCTTGTGTGTACACGGATTTACCCCTCTTCAATTCTCCACAAGTCTTATGCTGCGTACACACGATCGGAATTTTGTCGGAAAAAGCTCTGATGGTTTTCCCGACAAGACTTAGTTCAAGCTGTCTTGCATACACACGGTCACACCAACTTCCGACCACCAAGAACCCAGTGACGTATGACAGGACTAGAAAAAGGAAGTTCAATGCCCAGTAGCTACTAGCTTCCATCTCATAGTTGAATCTGAGCATGCTTGAGTTTTTGCACGTTGGAATTGCATACACACGATCGGAATTTCCGAAAGTTTTTCCATCTGAAAAATTGAGAACCAGCTCTCAAATTTTTGCTGGCGGGAATTCGGCCAGCTAAATTCCGATGGAGCATACACACGGTCGCATTTTCCGATGAAAGCTCTCATCGGTCTTTTGCTGGTCGAAATTCTGATTGGGTGTGCGTGACATTAGGGCTCTTTCACAGACTTTGCTAGCACGTGCACCTGCTCACTGGGGGATCTGTCCACTGATACGTGACATGTCCATGCAGAGTGGACACGGACACAGCCTGCTTTCTTCCAAGAGCGGAAGATGTCCGTTTACATCCAACTGTCATCCGATCCGCCAGAGGGATGGGGAACAGATCCCCCATCTATCTGTTTTTATCGGGTGTCAGCGGGTGTAAATGGATCGTTATGCATTTACATCCACAGCTCCATGGAGGGCAATATATGGTCTGATGGGGTCCACCTAAAAAACCTGCAGGTGGAACCAATCGGTTCACCCGTGTGAAAGGGTCCTTAGGCTCCATTTACACTGCTGCAACGCCAAAGTTGTGCGACTTTGCATTGCTACTTGATCCGACATCAATGTGACTCATGTTTTGTTACTTTTGGGCAATCATAACAATACAGAGTGTAACACATATTATTGAACTTACAAAACCTTCTTAACTAAAAGAAACTACTTACTTGCGACTTTTGTGATTTTTTTACATTGCAGTCTATGGCATTCGTGGCAAGTAAGACGCTGAAAGGTAGTGTAGGAACTGTTTTTTTTTGTCCCTGTGACATAACCACTTGCGGACCGCCCGCTGTGGATATATGTCGCTACTTTGACGTTATATACTGTGACTCCGACCTTAAAAGGCCCATTTTTTTTTTTTTTTTTAATGTAGAAAAATAAAATTTATTTTTTTATTTATTTTTTTATTGCTTTTAAGTCTAAATGTGAGATCTGAGGTCTTTTTGACCCTAGATCTCACATTAAAGAGTCTCTGTCCTGCTTGTTTCTATTATAACGGATGTTTACATTCCATGTAATAGGAATAAAAGTGATCAAAATTTTTTTAACCACCTCAGCCCCGGGAGGATTTACCCCCTTCCTGACCAAGCCCCTTTTTGCGATACGGCACTGCGCCAATTTAACTGACGTTTGCGCAGTCATGAGACGTTGTACTCAAACAAAATCGATGTCCTTTTTTCCCCCATAAATAGAGCTTTCTTTTGGTGGTATTTGATCACCTCTGTGGTTTTTATTTTTTGCGCTATAAACAAAAAAAGAACAACAATTTTGAAAAAAGGCATTATTTTTTACTTATTGCTATAATAAATATCCCAAAAAAAATGATATAAGCTGTGCTAAATCCCACAAACATCAAAATGTGTATACATAAATAAAGTGACAATGAATTATGGGCTATTCCCAGCCTCTAAACATAAATTAATATAAAATCAAACCATAAGTGATAAATACATATAAATATTACAAACTCAGACCATGCGAACCGCCTATTCCTTGCAGTATAGGACCAAGCCGCATGCCCCTATATATAATAATACAAACTCTAAATACACCCAGTGTATGGATCAACAAGTCTGTATGTGTAAGTCAAAAAAAGTTCTTTGTGTAATAAAGAATGTGGATAAGATCCTCCACAGATAAACCGTAAGCGATCCACTGCTGTATGCGATTAAGTAGTGCTTGATCCGCCACCAAATAATTTAATTTGCCGCTTACCAGAAAATCATGACCCCCCACTACAGAGGGTCACAAAAGGCATATGAATATATAATCGTCTCCCAATCCAGAGGGGTCCTCGATACTCTCCTTGCGCCACCACTCCAATATAAGGATTGTAGAGACACTCCCAAAAAATCTTTCTCATATATTCAGAGGGACTTAGGATAGGTATACCAAAACCATGGAAGAGAAATAGAACTCCAAATAGTGTAAAACCTTTTATTACTAAAAACCAAAAAATAAAATTGCACTTACAGTGTATATAGAAATCATCAGCCTTGAGTCCGTTGTGTCGGCCGGACGCATACGGACAGACCCGCTCTCCTGGAACTGTTCCAAACACGAGGTTGACGTTAGCGTATCGCTCAGCACTACTTAATTGCATACAGCAGTGGATCGCTTACGGCAGGGCTCGACAAACCCCAGGCGCCAGGTCGCCAATGCGACCAGAAATCGCGACCTGGTGCCTAAGCTGCCACCAGCCCACTCACTATCGATGCCCCAGACATGCAGCAGCATTAACACTGACTGTCCTCCTCCCTCCTTCACACTCTGCAGCACCGCGCTGTGTGTGAAACTGACACGCAATGGAGAGAGGAGGATCTGTCAGCCTGATGTCGGGGTGGGCGGGACCCGGCCGGGGTGGGGGCGGGACCAAGCAAGCTATCAAACACCAGCCAATGGGATCTGGGCGGGCCACTACGTGTATGTGGCACGCCCCTTTTCTTAAGCAGCCCAATCGTTGGCTGGTGTTTGATAGCTGCTGAGTCCCACCCACCCCGGCCGGGTCCCGCCTACCCCAACATCAGGCTGAAATCTGACATATCCACCTCTCTGTTACTTGTCAGTTTCACACCCTGGCAGGGTCCCGCCAGCTCCTCTGTTACATTTCAGTAACAGAGTGCTCCGTGTGAAACCTGCCAGTGCCACCTGCCACCAATCAGTGCCAACCAGTGCCACCTCCAATCAATACCACCTGCAACCAACCAGTGTCACCTGCCAGCGCCAACCAGTGCCACCTGCCAGCGCCAACCAGTGCCACCGCCAATCAATACCACCTGCCACCACCAACCAGTGCCACCTGCCAGCGCCAACCAGTGCCACCGCCAATCAATACCACCTTCCACCACCAACCAGTGCCACCTGCCACCAACCAGTGCCACCGCCAATCAGTGCCACCGCCAATCAGTGCCAGTGGCACCTGCCAGTGCCACCACCAATCAGTGCCACCTGCCAGCGGCAACCAGTGCCATCTGCCACCGCCAATCAGTGCCACCTGCCACCACAAATCAGTGCCACCTGCTAGTGCCAACCAGTGCCACCGCCAATCAATACCACCTGCAACCACCACCCAGTGCCACCTGCCACCTACCAGTGCCACCTGTCAGTGCCACCTGCCAGTGCCGAGTGCCACCGCCAGTCAGTGCCACCTGCCACCGCCAATCAGTGCCACCGCCAACCAGTGCCACCTGCCACCACCTACCAATGCCACCACCAACCAGTGCCACCGCCAATCAGTGCCACCTGCCAACACCAACCAGTGCCACCGCCAATCAGTGCCATCTGCCAGTGACAACAAGTGCCATCGCCAACCAGGGCCACCTGCCATCGCCAACCAGGGTCACCTGCCATCACCAACCAGTGTCACCTGCCAGTTCCAAACCAGTGTCACCTGCCAGTTCCAAACCAGTGTCACCTGCCAGTTCCAAACCAGTGTCACCTGCCAATGCCAACTAGTGTCACCTGTCGGTGCCATCTGGCAGTTCCACGTGCCTTCCAGTGGCAACCAGTGCCACCTACCAGTGCCAGCCAGTTCCATCTGTTGCCAGCCTTACTCTTTCTGGTCAGCCCATACCCCTGATGTAACAGCGTTTCAATTGAGTTATTGACTGGGTGATCCATTGTGAGTTAGGGATAGGGGGTGAAAATGAGTGGCCTTACCCCGGGAGCTGAAAAAAAAAACTGGCTCCTAACTTTTTTAACTGGCTCCTAAATGCAAAGCAAATTTGTCAACCCCTGGCTTACGGTTCATCTGTGGAGGATCTTATCCACATTCTTTATAACACAAAGAACTTACACATACAGACTTGTTGATCCATACACTGGGTGTATTTAGAGTTTGTATTATTATATATATAGGGGCATGCGGCTTGGTCCTATACTGCAAGGAATAGGCGGTTCGCATGGTCTGAGTTTGTAATATTTATATGTATTTATCACTTAGGGTTTGATTTTATATTAATTTATGTTTAGCGGCTGGGAATAGCCCATAATTCATTGTCACTTTATTTATGTATACACATTTTGATGTTTGTGGGATTTAGCGCAGCTTATATCATTTTTTTTATTTTTATTTTTTTTATGTAGTTATGTGACACAGTTAAGCCGCAGCCAAATGTCATCCGATTAGGATCAATCTATATAATTGTTTCTTGTGTTTCACCTTAGCGCAGTTTTTCTCTTTTTTTTTCTATAATAAATATCCCCCAAAAATATATTTAAAAAAAAAAAACAGATTTCTTCCAGTTTAGGTCAATATGTATTCTTCTACATATTTTTGGTATAAAAAATCGTAATAAGCGTATATTGATTGGTTTGCGCAAATCTACAAAATAGGGGATAGATTTATGGCATTTCTATTAATATTTTTATTTTGTTTATTAGTACTGGCGGCAATCTGCGATTTTTGTTGTGACTGCGACATTGTGGCGGACAGATCGGACACTATTTTGGGACCATTGACATTTATACAGTGATCAGTGCTATAAAAATGCACTGATTACTGTGTAAATGTCACTGGCAGGGAAGGGGTTAAACACTAGAGGCGATCAAGGGGTTAACTGTGTTCCCTCAGCATGTTCTAACTGTAGAGGGATGGGCTCACTAGAACATGACAGAGATCACTGCTACCGATCACTGGGAGCAGTAGATCGTTGTTATGTTGCTAGGCAAAACGGGGAAACACCTTGTTTACATCTCCCCGTTCTGCCGCTATGATCGCGGGCCACAGGAGGACATTGAGTCTGCGGGCACCCTTCCGCTAACCGCGGATGATGCAGCGACGTACGGGTACTTTGTTTTGCACACCCATGCCACTATGCCAACGTATATCGGCGTGAGCCAGTCAGCAAGCGATTAAAGGGACAGTGTAAAAATAAAAAGTAAAATAAATAGGAAAAATAAAATTTCAAGTGCCCCGTCCCTTGAGTCTGCGCGCAGAATCGAATGCATACGCAAGTCGCGCCCACATATGTAAACAGTGTTCAAACCACACATGTGAGGCATCACAGTAATCGTAAGCCCTTGTACACACGGTCGGACATTTCAACAACCAAATCCGAAACTGTTGCATACACACGGTCGGACAAAGTTGTGGGAAAATCCGATCTTTCAGAACGTGATGACGTAATTTCGTTACGATGGGACTATGTTCAGGCTAGTAGCCAATAGCTTTGATGAAGGAATTTTATCTGAGCATGCGTGGCACTTTGTCCGATCGGAATTCTCTACACATGATCGGAGTATGTTTGTCGGAAAATATTTCCAGCAAGTTGGAAAATTTGGTCCGACGGATATTCCGACGGAAACAGTCCGATGCATACCACACACAGTCGGATTATCCAACAAAATGGTCCGAAAGGACACATTCCGACGGATTCTCCGACCGTGTGTACAAGGGCTTAGAGTGACAGCAACAATTCTAGCACTGGATCTCCTCTGTAACTCTAAACAGGTAACCTGTAAAAAATGTAATGCATCGCCTATGGAGATTTTTAAGTATCGTAGTTTGTCGCCATTCCACGAGCATGCAGAATTTTAAAGCATGACATGTTAGTTATCAATTTACTTGGTGTAATATCATCATCTTTCACGTTATTCAAAAAAATTGGGGCTAACTTTACAGTTTTTTTAATTCAAAAGAGCGTATTTTTACCCCAAAAATTGCGTTTGTAAGACCGCTGCACAAACTCAGTGTGACATAAAGTATTGCAACAATCTCCATTTTATTCTCTAGTGCAGGGGGGGCCCAACCAGTGGCCCGTGGAGCCCTCTGATGTGGCCCGCGACCTCCAGCTCTGGGACAGTGGGTTGGCAAGCCCGGAGTGGGTTGCCATCCCGCCATCCCAGAGCATCTGTGTTGTGAATAAATCCACTGGTAGAGCTTCTGTAAAAAAAAAAAAAGCCACTAGAGGAAGCAAGTGGCTGCAGAGCCGCATATGCCGATGATTACTGTATAGTGCCAACTCCTATCCCAGGTGCAGGGCCATCTTTAATATTGATTGGGCCCTGGGCAAACATTTTCTTGGGCCCCCCCAGGCAATTTCACTCTCCACCTGCTCTGAGACATACAATAAATAGCAGCTGGACTTAAAATCAGTTTGCTGTATCAGATCAGGCAGCAATTGTGATTGGTTGCCAGCAGTTACAGCATATCAATACTGCTTACTGACTGGTTGCTAGAGGTTACAGCACACATTGCGGCTCACTGATTAGTTGCTAGAGGTTACAGCACATCATCTTCTCACTGGAGGGGGGCATGATATACATATGAATGTCGCCTTTATTTACATATCAATGCCACCGTCCGCAGCTATTTACTTAGTATTGCAGCCGCTATTTACACATGAATGCTGGTTATTTACATGTAAACAGAGGGTCTGCAGGTGAGTCACCTGTAAACATCAACAGGGCAGAGCTGGGCAGCATTAGGAGTAGCACGTCACACTGAGATATTGGGACACAGCAAGGGACTAAAACTTCAAGGGACAAGGGAATTTAAACCTGGATAGTTGGCAAGTATGAGGCAGCTGTTTTGGGCCCCACAACAATGACAGGGCCCAGGGCAGCTGCCCCTTTTGCCCTGCCTTAAAGACGGCCCTGCCCAGGTGGAGTGATACCAAATGCGATCTGCCTGGGACAACAGCCAGCGATACCTGAATGGAAAACTGTTATTAAAGGTACGTTTATTACTTAAATCACAGTGTATATATGTGCATATCTGTTCTGTGGTGGTTACTGGGTTGCTAGGATGCATTAAGGTGAAAAAACGCAAACCTTTACAACCCCTTTTAAAGCATTCTATGCATTAAGATAAAAAGTGTTCTGTGTGTAGCAGCCCCTTAATACTTACCTTCCAGAGCCAGCTATGTTGCACAAGAGACTTTGCTGTCCAGGACTCTCCCTCCTCATTGGCTGTCATAGCAGTGCGGTGCCATTGGCTCCCACTGCTGTCAGTCAGAGTCAGTGAGGCAATGATGAGAGAAAGGGGACGGGTCTAGGCCAAGGCTCCGTGTCTGAATGGACACAGGGAAGTGCGGCTCGGGTGCCCCCATAGCAAGCTGCTTGCTGTGGGGACACCCAACAGGAGGGGTGGGTAGCAGGGACATGAGAAGAGGATGATCTGGGCTGCTCTGAGCAAAACCATTACACAGAGCAAGTAAGTATATCATTATTATTATTTTTAACGAAAAACAAAACAAAAAAAACTGTCTTTAGTATCACTATAAGTCGCAGCAATTAGAACGCCACCCGTTGAAATTAATGTGTTTTGACCTGCATGCAACTTTCTGTGTTGTAACAAGTAGCATGAGAAGTCATAGTAGTGTGAACCAGGGCTAAGGCTAATCATTCAAGATAATACCTAGGAAAGCTATACAAAACCCTGGGCCACACTCTGAGTGTATCAACCAAGTCTCCAAGTGAAAGTACAAGCTTCAGGCCCCGCCCGTTGGCCCCTCTGATGTGAGGGCTACAACTGAACCTTTTACTTTCAGTTTAAGACTTGGTTGATATATCCAGAGTGCAGCCCAGGGTTTTGTATTGCTGTGGATGAATGGAGCAGGATGTGCCCCTTGAGCGCACCTGAATCAGAGCAAAAGTGGGTGGGAAGGCATACAGGAGGCTTTAAGCGATATCATATCTGTCATGTATGGTAACAAGGAATGATATCTAGACTCCTTTAAGGACAGGACAGCTCTGAATTGTTTTGCAGGATAACAAAACAATTTAAGTTTCATATTTAGCAGACCAAAAAGAAGCAAGTAAAGAAGTTCACTGTTAGGATTTATGTGCACTTTAACACTTACCTGATCATCTGCTGCTGTAGGGTCTTCTACATTTTGTCTCTTCTCCGATCTGGGCTGATGTAGTCTGTACTGTATCGATTTAGAACGCAGAACTGAAGTTCACATGGGCATTGTGCTCTGCATCGGTAAAGTATGTATAAAGGGTACCTAGGTAACTCACCCACAAAGGGTCAGGTCATGACGCTATGCATTCTCCTGGAGTGTCTGGATCTTATGCCTGTAACAATTTATTTTTGTGTAGACAGGCTGATTGATATTACCCATCTCATTTCTCATACGAGTCTGAATCTGTGTCTTTGTGACCATGAGGAAAAACTTGGTTGAAGTGTGGTGGAACCGGTATGTAAGAGTGTCTGCTTCATATGCCCTTCCTGGGACAACATCTCTTGAGAGCTGCCCTGGACACCCTCATCAAACACTTGCTGCGAATAGGACATCATATGTTATCCTTGAGTTGAAGTGGTTATAGCAGGGAGCCCGGTAACGATGTGAACGCTTTGGTCACATTCCCCAGGAAAAGTGGAAGGAACTGAAGTTTCTGTCCCTCTTCTGTGACATCAGGAACTGGAAGCGATGAGGATTTTGTCACTTGTGTTTTTTTTGTTTTGTTGACAAGCCCTTAATGGCTTGTACAACATCTGATCAAACTGATCTTGGTTTGATCAGATGCTTTGGAGACCAGAGGAAAGATCTGGGGTCTAATGGACCCCAGATCGCTCCATACATTTCACAGCCCATGCTACCACAAGGGATGTTGTTTATTCCTTTGAGATAGCAATAACGTTAATCAAAAAATACAAATAAAGGTATAGTGGTAGAAAAAAATAAATGAAATAAATAATGCAATTAAATAAAATTAAAGCACCCCATGCTCACACACACGTAGATCCCACACACATGTGTAAATGGTGATTGCAGATGGCAGCATGAATATTGATACAGCCCAGGCCAGAGAGGCAGGCTCTGAAGGCATGCTGGGAGAATGTATTTGGGTCTTGTCCCAGAGTGGAGGAGTCCAGCCTTAGGGGCGGCACGCTGCCCTCACAGGCACAAGCTGCCATGAGAAGGCCTCAGGTGGTGCGACCTGAGGGAGGAGTGCTAAAACCCAGGTTCCTAGAAGAAGCTGACTGAGGGGAGCTGTCTGTCATAGATCGGTTTTGTATCACTGGAGGGCATCACTTGAAAGGGGCTCCATCTGTCCTTGGGCCTTGTGAGTACTGACATTGAAAGATCGTGGGGACCTTGTGCTTTACCTACCCCTCTGATGCCTTATTATAGTCAGCTGTGGTTCTATTATAGGGGATACTGGTGTCCTGAAGAGCTCTGTCCAGGCACTTTCTTACTTAAAGGGACTTTGCTCTAATGGCTCTACTACTACTTAAGCTCATGACTGGACTTAATCATAGCTTGTCCTAAAGGAAAACCTAGTCCTCAGTTATACATAGTTCTTATTCTTGGAGTATCCCACCACATCCCTCATACCTATCCAAGTTCTACAAAAATAAACACAACACAACATCCCTTAGACTGGTCTTTGGAGAAAGAGCAAGTGAGACTGTTGTGTGCCTGGCTGCTGGGAAGACCTGGACAGTGTTCCTGCGGCTCCTATTTAAGAATAGCAAAGTGGGTAGCTTTTAATGCATACCATTATAAGGTCACAGTGTGCAATGAAATCAAAGTAATCCATTTCAGTACAGGAGAGGTACAAGGTAAAGCTGGAGTTTGCCTTTACTGTTGTTTTCATCGACCTTCATTCAAGTTAAAACGTTTGCTAAGGGAAGCATGTAGACTGATTTTGTTGTAGGATGACCTATTATTCTTGCACCCTTGTACACACGGTCGGAAATTTCGACAGAAAATGGCCGATCGGACCGTGTTGTCGGATAATCCGACCATCTGTGGGCTCCATCGGACTGTTTCCATCGGAATATCCGACAGACAAAGTTTTAGAGCTGGGCTATAAATCTTTCCGACAACATGATCCGATCGGACTTTGTCCGATCATCTGTAGAGAATTCCGATTGGACAAAGTGCCACGCATGCTCAGATCAAATTCCTAGACCAAAGCTATTGGCTACTAGCCTGAACGTAGTCCCGTCGTAATGAAATAACGTCACCACGTTACGTACAATCGGATTTTCCGACAACTTTGTCCGACCGTGTGTATGCAACACAAGTTTTGGACAAAATCCGTCAGACAAAATCCAACGGATTTTGTTGTCGGAATGTCCGACCGTGTGTACAAGGGCTAACTCTAAGGCTCGGTTCACACAGGGGCAACGCGACTTTCAACATGACTTTTGGAGGCAACTTGGACGCGACTTGAACACGACTTACAACACTACTTTAAGTCGCCCCAGGCCAGGCGACTTGCCGTGGCCAATCAGAGAATGAGCTCTCAGGGGGGAACTCCTTTTGAGAGCTGATAATTATCTGAGAGTCGCCTCTGTATAGACAGAGATCTGACTTGGAGGCGACCTCCATTGAAATCAATGGGTACCAGTCGCCTACAAGTCGGATTGAAGTAGTACAGGAACCTTTTCTGAAGTCGGAGCGACTTCAGTAGTGTGCATTTAGACAGCTCTCATTCACTTACATTGATTTCTACATGTTGTGCGACCTGAGGTGACTTGGGGCGACTTGAAGACGGATCTGAGTCGCCCCTGTGTGAACCAGCTCTTAAGGTAACAGAGGTCAGTGACTAGCTATACACAATAACAAATCATACTAATGAAACAATAATATTGTCAGTGCATTTTATTTAATTCACAAATAAGAATCCATCATGCTATAGTTGTTTGTTGTTTTACATTTGTATGAAGGAAGCTTTAGGTTATCACCCATGACAATGATAAATGGCCATCCCACCCAAAACGGATATTTCTGTTTTTTGGATGCAGGTGAGTTAAGCCATCTCTTCAGTTTCTTCTGTCTCCTCTGGACTCTATTGGTGGAATTTCTGAGATGAGTTCCCAAGCCTGCAGACCTTCTGTGTCCATTTCGAGGGTCTGTTCCTGCTGGATCTTTATATTATATTACAGGCATCACCAAAAATTCTAAACAAAGGGCTAGTTAACTGTCCTTCATAGTTTAAGGAGGCTGGACTGTGGCCAGTGGGAGTAGACAAGGTTTCAAGCTTGGTAGTCTGTGAGAGTAAAGAAATTACATAGCACCTGTAGCCAGCAGGAAGAATAGTGTTCCATCATTTCTATTAGGAGGAATAGTGCCTCATCATCGGTATTAGTGGGAGGAATAGTTCCCAATCATTTATACCAGTGGGAGGAATACTATTGGTGTCAATAGAAGGTATAATGCCCCATTGTTGGTGTCACTGGGAAGAATAGTGCCCCATTGTTGGTGTCGGTGGAAAGAATGATGCCTTCTCAATGGTGTTGGTGGGAGGAAAGCGTCCCAAGGGCCGGATAGAAGCTAGTAAAGTGACACATTTGGCCTGGAAGCCACACTTTGGAGCCCACTCATATAGAGAAAGCTTGGACAACCTGATTACAACTTCCAGATACACATTAAGGTTCCACTCTTCTGAGCTTTTGTTCAATCAGGGATAGAGTGGGCCCTTTACCACAAAAACAGCAACATCTCTGGCTTAAACTAAAAGCACCAACTCTTCACTAAGGCCTGGCTCACACCTATGCATTTTTAGTACATTTTGAGTTTTGTAGCAACACCCTACAGTCCATTTAACATGGTTTCCTATGGGTCACATTCGCATCTGTGCATTTTATGAAAAGGGCCAGGGATTTGGGTTTTTGGTTCCACAGACTTCAATGGAACAAAAAAATATGCACCTGGTATATGCAAACTGCAACCTGCATAGATGTGAATCAGGCCTTAGTAGGGCCAGGAGCCTCCTGTTTCCTGTGGGTTTTGAGATGTGATGCAAGGGAGGACTTATGTATATATTGTTTCCCACAGTCAGAACATGAAAATGGCCTTTCTCCTGTGTGAGTCCTCTGATGCGACACAAGACTTACTTTCTTGTTAAATCGTTTGCCACACTCGGAGCAGGAAAATGGTGTCACATCCGCGTGTATTTTCCTGTGAATGGCAAGGTTTGATCTATTGGCAAAACATTTCCCGCACTCGGAGCAAGAATACGGTTTCTCCCCTGTGTGTGTCCTGTGGTGTGCAGTAAGTTCTTTTTCCCATGAAAAACACTTCCCGCACTCCAAGCAGGAAAACGGCTTATGACCAGAGTGGGTGGCCTGATGGTAAATCAGATGGACTCTCTGGGTGAAACATTTGCCACAATCGAAGCAGGAAAAGGGCTTCTCCTTTGAGTGTGTTCTACCATGCATTGTGAGGCTTGATCTTTCACTAAAGCACTTTCCGCATTCTGAACATGAATACGGCTTCTCCCCTGTGTGGACTTTCAAGTGAGTAGTAAGGCTTGACCTTGAGGAAAAACATTTCTCGCACTCAGAACAAGGATACGGTTTCTCCCCAGTGTGAGTCCTTTGATGCCTCACGAGGTCGGATTTCTGTAAAAAACATTTCCCACATTCAGAGCAGGTAAACGGTTTATCGCCAGTGTGAGTCATCTGATGTAAATTAAGGTAGGCTCTCTGTGCGAAACATTTCCCGCACTCAGAACAGGAGAAGGGCTTCTCGCATGTGTGAGAGCGCAAATGGATAACCAGGACTGACCTTTCCTTAAAACGTTTTCCGCATTCAGGACATGAATATGGCTTCACCCCCGTGTGATTCATTTCATGCAAGGTAAGATAGGCTCTCTGCGTAAAACATTTGCCGCACTCAGAGCAGGAAAATGGCTTTGCAGACAGGTGGGTCCTCGCATGGATAAGTAGGAGTGACTTTTCACTGAAGCACTTTCCACATTCTGAACATGAGTAGGGCTTCTCTCCTGTGTGAACTTTGGTATGGATGGAAAGAGACGATCTTCGGCTAAAACATTTCCCACATTCAGAACATGAAAACGGCTTCTCCCCTGAGTGAATTCTCTGATGCTGAATGACATCAGACCTCTGTATAAAACCTTTCCCGCATTCGGGGCACGAAAATGGTTTCTCGTTGGTGTGCCTCATTTTGTGTCTCAGGAGATGGGAGTTTTTAGTAAAAGATTTCCCGCATTCAGAACAGGAATATGTCTTTCCTGTAGCATGACTTCCCTGGTGGGAAGGGAGAGGGAGGTCCGCTCTCTGCAAAAAAAGTTCACTCCAACTGGAACACAAGGATGTTTTACTTCCAACACAAGCTGTATGATCAGTGACATCAGATGAGCAATGAGTCGGGTCATACGAGAGATCTGCATTGTGAAGAATTGTGGTAAGGGCGTTTTCTCCCAAAGAATTGGATGTGACATCATCTTCTATTTCACCACCTAGTAAGATAAAGAGACTAGACATACTTAGAAATGCCTGAATTCATTTTTAATAAGGCTCTGTGACACTAAGACCCCTTTCACAATGGGGCGTTTTCCAGGCACTTTAACGTTAAAAAAAGCGCCTGAAAGAAGCCTCATCTGCAATCCCAATATGAAAGCCCGAGTGCTTTCACACTGAGACCCCTTTCACACTATGGTGTTTTTCAGGCGCTTTAGCGTTAAAATAAGGGCCTGAAAGAAGCCGCAACTGCAATACCAATGTGAAAGCCCGAGTGCTTTCATACCGAGGCGCTGCGCTGGCAGGGCATCAAAAAAAGTCCTGCAAGCAGCTTCTTTGCAGCGCTTTTGGAGCGGTGAATACACCACTCCTAAAGCGCCCCTTCCCATTGAAATCAATGAGAAGCGCCTGCAAAGCGCCTGAAATGCGCTTGCAAAGCGATTTTGGCAGCGGCACTTTGTAAGTGCTTTTAACCCTTTATTTGGCCACTAGCAAGGGTTAAAAGCGCCCCACCAGTGCTTGAAAAATGCTGGTAAAGCGCCGCTAGTTTAAGCTGTGCTTTACAAGTGTTTTTTGGGCGCTGGCAGTGTGAAAGGGCTCTTAAAGCACTCAGGCTTTCACATTGGGATTGCAGATGAGGCTTCTTTCAAGCGCTTTACAGGGGCTTTTTTTAACGCTAAAGCGCCTGAAAAACACCCCAGTGTGAAAGGGGTCTAAAAATCAGAAAGATAAAAGAAAGCAAATGGAATTACTTTTTTTCTTTAATCATTTCACTTTGCAACTACAAGAGTGCACAGCAATCCATGGGATGCCTAAAGTAATATTGTTCCAGACTTATGTCCACTGCCCCAATCATACAAGCAGTCCACTCATTATGACAAAATAAAGGGGCGGGGCCCTGAAACACGTAAGCACGCCCCTTTGATGTACCAAAGTCATCTTCTGGAAATTTCCGATCTCAGATAATCCAAATCAAGCGGGCTGACAGGACCTGGGTGCTTCTACACTGTAGGGTAGCCGGCATCCCAGCCCTCAGAAACAGCAGCTTTGGAATCCATCTATCCAGCAGCAGAGGAGCTGGTTATCTGCCTTACAGGGAAATCCATCCACACCAGCCGCTCTTTGCACAGCTTGAAGGATATAAGGATATCTACCGTTCCACAGACAACATGCACAGCCTTCATCCCACTGAATGAGTGCCATTGTTGTGTTTTTCCTTATGACAAACCTTTTATTGTTCATCCTTAGATGGAGGCGTCCTTTCTCTCTGTTTTGTCATATGTCTATTAGGCGTTCAGGACCTATATATAAGAGGAGCTGCCACCACATGTTTTAAATTATTCATTTGTTTTTGAATAGACTTGACCTTTCTGGTACTCACTATTACATTATCGCCGTCATTTTTTATTTATTATTCCACTTATTATGGCCTAGTAGGAACAAGATATGTAAGTTTTCAGTGCTGGTAATATTTGGCATAGAGGTCCCAGTACTAAGAGTGAAATCCTACCAGGAATTACTCCTCTCTGTAACTCTAGACCTTCCTGTAACCCTCATACCAACCCTTCCTGTAACTCCAATACTAACCCTCCATTGAAACCCTAACACTAACCCTCCCTGTGACCCTCAAACTAACTATATCACTAATTCTCCCACTAACCCTCCCTGTAAGCATACCAATAAGCCTGTAACCTAGCAACAAATCATTCCTTTAACCATCATACTAAGCCTCCCTGCTACTTTAACACTAATCCTCATTGTAACCCAAATCCTCCATATAATGCTAACATTAACCCTCTCTGTACCCCAACACTAATTCTCCCTGTAACCCTAACACTAATCCTCCATATAACGCTAACACTAATGCTCTCTGTACCCCAACACTAATTCTCCCTCTAACCCTTACAATAGCCCTTTCTGAAACTCTAACACCAACCCTACCTTTAACCCCAAAACTAATCCTTCCTAACATTAAGCACTTCTGTAAACCTAACAATAACCCTCCCTGTAACTCTAACACCCACCCTCCCTTTAACCCCAAAACTAATCCATCCCGTAACCCTAACATTAAGCCCCCCTGTAACTCTAACACTGTCCCTCCCTATAACCCTAACACATATCATCATTGTAACTTTAAGGCCCCTTTCACACGGGACGGATCAGTAATGATCCGCCCCGTGATGATCCGCTTGCTCAGCGGGGATCACTCCGTTTGCCTTCGCTGAGCCGGCAGATAACAGGGTGGTCCCTGCACACTGTGCAGGGACCACCCTGTCAGCTCTCCGTTCTCCTCTATGGGGGATCGGATGAACACGGACCGTCTGTCCGTGTTCATCCGATCCGCTCTGCAGACGGATAGAAAAATAGGATTTTCCTCCGTCTGCAGAATCGGACAATAGCGGAGGCGGACGATATCAGGTGTCTGCGGATGTTCATTCGCAGACACCCGCTATCCCATAGGAATGCATGTATGTCCGTATTTCATCCGCAAACGGATGGATGAAATAAGGACATACTGTCCGCATGTGTGAAAGGGGCCTTACACCAACCCTCCCTTTAATCCTAAAACTAACTCTCCCTGAAACCCTAACAATAACCCTCCCTTTAACTCTAACACCAACCCTTCCTTTAACCCCAAAACAAATCCATCCTGTAACCCTGACACTTACTGTTCCTGTAACCCTAACATTAAGCCTCTCTGTAACCCTAACACTATGCCTCCCTGTAACCCTAACAAAAATCATCCCTGTAACTTCAACACCAACCCTTCCTTTAACCCCAAAACAAATCCTTCTTAACATTAAGCCCTTCTGTAAACCTAACAATAACCCTCCCTATAACCCTAACACCCACCCTCCCTTTAACCCCAAAACTACCCCCCCTGAAACCCTAACACTATCTCTCCCTGTAACCCTAATAATAACCCTCCCTGTAACTCTACCACCAACCCTCCAAAACAAATCCATCCTGTAACCCTGACACTTATGCCGCGTACACACGAGCAGACTGTATGGCATACTTAGTTCGTCATACAATCCGACAGACAGTCCGTCGTACTTTCCACTGAACGGACTTGACCACACATGGATGCACAAACAGTCCGTCGAAAGCTTGCGCGATGACGTGTACAGCACATACGACGGGACTAGAAATAGGAAGTCCAAGACACAGCAAAGCACCCTTCCGCCGTGTAAATCCTTTCTGGGCATGCGCCATTCTTAGTCCGTCGAACTAGCATACTGACGACCGTACTGTCCACTGAAACCAAAGTACGACGGACAGAATTTCGAAAAAAACGAAATACTTAGTACGCCGGACTGCACACTGAAAAAGTCCGCTGAAGCCCACACACGAGCGGATTGTCCGCTGAAATGTGTTTCGACGGACTAAGTACGCCATACAGTCCACTCGTGTGTACACGCCATTACTCTTCCTGTAACCCTAACACAAATCAACCCTGTAACTCCAACACCAACCCTATCTTTAACCCCAAAACAAATCTTCCCTGTAACCCTAACACTATCTCTCCATGTAACCACAACACTAATCATCCCTATAACTCTAACACTAACTTTCCATGTAACTTTAATGCCGCGTACACGCGACCAGACTATCCGGCAGAAAAGGTCAGACGGAATCATTTCATTGGATATTCCGATGGTGTGTGGGCTTCATCTGACTTTTTTTTTTTTCAAAAATTCTGACGGACCTAGAAATAGAACATGTTTTAAATCTTTTTGAAGGAATCAATTCCTATCGGGAAAACCGTTCGTCTGTATGCTATTCCGACGGACCAAAAACGATGCAAGGGCAGCTATTGGCTACTGGCTATTGAACTTCCTTTTCTAATCCCATCGTCATTGTGTTCTAAACAAACGGACTTTGGTGTGATCATGTGTAGACAAGTCCGTTTCAGCAGGACTCTGTCGGAAAGATTCTGACGGAAAGTCCGGTCGTGTGTAACCATTCCTGTAACCTCATGACAAACCTCCCTGTAATCCGAATGCCCTGTACACACGGTCGGACTTTCCGATGGAAAATGTGCGATCGGACTGTGTTGTCGGAAATTCCGATCGTGTGCGGGCTCTATCGGACTTTTTCCGTCGGAATTTCCGACACACAAAGTTTGAGATCTGGATCTAAAATTTTCAGACAAAATCCAATCGTTTAAATTCCGATTGTGTGTAGACAATTCTGACGCACAAAGTGCCACACATGCTCAGAATAAATTACGAGGTGAAAGCTATTGGCTACTGGCCTCTTTATAGTCCCGTCGCACGTGTTTTACGTCACCTCGTTCTGAATGATCTGATTTTCCGACAACTTTGTTCGACCGTGTGTATGCAAGACAAGTTTGGGCCAAAATCCGTCTGAAAAAATCAGATGGATTTTGTCGTCGGAATGTCCAACCGTGTGTATGGGGCATAGGACTAACCCTTTTTGTAGTGCTCGCACTAATCCATCTTGTAACTCAAACACTAAAACGTTTTAACAGAACTTTATACTGGCCTGGAAACTAAAATCTTCCAGTCTATGAATGTGAAGTATTTAAAGTGAATTTGTAATTTGCTCACTTTAAGTAACAAACCTTCCACATAGCAAGTATGGTAATGAGCCTGTATCTACATCTAATCAGTCTAATAAAGACTGATGACTCCCCCACTGGGCATATACTGTCTCCCCATTACTGTCTACTAGTGAAAGGATCGGGTATGTTGGGGATCACACGTGCCCGATCCCGCCAGGGAGCCATCACTGCACACCAATAATCACAGGCATTGAGACATTTCCCGGTTCGCAGTTGCACAGACCGGGAGATGTCTCACTGTCTTTGGTTAGCAGTGTGCAGTGTCGGCTTCCTGATGGGATCGGGCAGGTGGGGTCCCAAACACGCCCGAGTCCGTCTCTGCCAGAAGAGGGGGGGGGAGAAGAGATTGTTGTAGTGACTGAACAAGGAGAATCTGGGACTCTTTTCTGGATTTAGTGTTTATTCCTCACCTGTGCTGATCTCTGGAGGGATCTCCTCCTCCTTACATGGGTCATCACACTTTACACACAGCTCTTCTTCATCTTTAATCATGTTTTCATCCTGAATGACACACAAAAAAAGCCAAAAATTACATTAAGACTAAACTAAATGTTAGCACTGTGTTAAACTTAACATAAATCTGCATATAATATATAGACCAGAAGATCCAAGATATTACCTGATAATCCCGAGGGATCTTATGATGTTCCTGTGCAGTATACAGAGGATGGAGACATCTATCCAGGGTATTTCTGTTCCTGAATCCATCTGTGGGAATCACACACTGGCAAAGTTAAAGTACATGTAAACCATAACCGAATAACATTTAGTTTTATAACCACTTCAATACCAGGCACTTTCACCCCCTTCCTGCCCAGGCCAATTTTCAGTTTTCTGTCGCACTTTAAATAACAATTGCGCGTTCATGCAACACTGTACCCATGTGAAATTTTTATCAGTTTTTTGAGACAGATAGAGCTTTCTTTTGGTGATATTTATTAACCACTGGGTTTTTATCTTTTGTTAAACGATAAAAGATCAAACATTTTGGAAAAAGCCCATGATAGGTGGCACTGATGGGCAGGGATAGGCTGCACTGATGGGCAATGATAGGCAACACTGATAGGCAGCAGTGATGGGCACTGACAAGGCAGCATTGATGGGCACTGATAGGCTGCACTGATAAGGCAGCATTGATGGGCACTGGTAGGTGACACTGATATGCAGCACTGATGGGCACTGATATTTAGCACTGATATTCTACACTGATTGGCGCTGATGATCAGTGCTCTGATTATCAGTGTAAATTCCCCTGTTACCAGGGCCATCTTTAATATATACAATATATATATACAATAAATAGCAGCTAAACTCAAAATCAATTTACTGGATCAGATCAGGCAGCGATTGGTTGCCAGAGGTTACAGTGTATCAATACCTCTCACTGACTGGCTGTTAGAGGTTACAGCACACATTATGGCTCACAGATTATTTTCTAGAGGTTAAAGCACGACTTCTGCTTGTTGATTGGTTGCTAGAGATTACTGTACATCAATACTGCTCACTGATTGATTGCTAGAGGTTACTGGACATCTATACCACTCACTAATTGGTTGTTAGAGGTTACTGCACATTATTACTGTTCACTACTGTTCATTACTGTTCACTGATACTGTGCATATCCTTACCACTCAATGATTGGTTGCAAGAGGTTAACGAACAGCATTACTGTTCACTGATTGGTTGCTAAAGGTTACAGCACATCATCTCCTCACTGCCTGCACATCATGGACTGGGGAGGTGAGGGGACCCATCAATAGACAGGAAACTCCTAGGAATTCTAGGACTCCCAGGATCAGTGGCAATGCTGAGTAAGGGAGGGTGTGATCAATTGAAAATCTGGGGGGTTGATGGGATCAGAGGCAGTGGTGGGGGGATGGGATTAGTTAGGAGGCAGCACTGTACGTTGTGCCAAATTCTGAGCAAAGCTGGAAATCTTTGGTAAGTAAGTGGGGGATTCTACCACTGTAATGGGGAATTTACAATGACCACCAATGTGAGGGGGGTTTACACTGACCATCAATGTGAGGGAAAATTTGCACTGGCCACCATGTAACAGGGATTTTTATGTCATCCACCAATAGAAAAGAGGGATTTCTACACTGACACCAATGTAATAAGAGCATTCACACTAACCACCAGTGTAAGGGGGAATAGACAGTGACCTCCATGTAAGGGGGAATTTACACTGGCAACCACTGTCAAGGAGATTTGTACTGACCACCAATGTAAGGTGACACTTCTACACGACCACCAATGTTAGGGGGGGATTTACACTGACCACCAATGTAAAGGGGGATTTACACTGACCACCAGTGTAAGGGCTATTCTGCACATACCACCAATGAAAAGGGAAATATACACTGATCACCAATGTTATGAAGAATTTACACTGACAACTGATTTAATGAGGATTTTACATCAACAGCCAATAAAGGGAGATTTATACACTGGCCACCAATGTAAGGAAGATTTACACTCACCACCAATGTAAGGGAGGATTCTAAACTGACTACAAATCCAAGTTTGGATTTTTTTAATGATTATCAATATAGAGATATTCATTATATATAAGAGGAGTTTCTACGCTGGCCACCAATGTAATGGAGATTTAAACTAACCACTATTGTAATAGGAGCATTCACAGTAACTACCAATGTAAAGAGGGATTTACACACTAACCACCAGAGTAAGGGGGGCCTTCACAGTGGCCACTAGTGTGAATGAAAGGATTGTACACCAAGCCCCAATGTAATGAGAAGATTTACACTGACCACTGATGTAACTGAGACATTTAGCCTGCATTCACATTTGTGTGTGTCAGGTATACATATAAAATCACTTTCCTGACACCACAGAAATATGCTTCCCTTTAGAAGATACACAGCAGTGCCATTAATTGTTAATGACACCCTCATGCATTGGCACAAAAATTCAGGGTGCTGTGGCACCATGTTATTTTGAAGAAGGGTTCCACCTCCAATTTGCTTACCTTTGCAGAACAAGCTGATATTAGGCCTAATGACTACACTTGTAGGCAGGACTTTCAAGCATGTCCCTTTACCTCCCCAGTGGGCAGCATTCAGCAGAAGTGATGGTAGATATGACCTCAGGGGGGCATGATATACATAGGAATACTGCCTCTATTTACATATCAATGCCACGGTCCACGGCTATTTACATATTAATGCCCCTGCTATTTACATATCAATGCAGGTGAGTCATCTGTACATGGCAATAGGGCAGAGCTGGACAGCAGCAACAGAACTTTACACTGAGATATCAGGACACAGCATGGGGCTAAAACTTCAAGGGATACGGGCAATTAAACTGGGATAGTTGGCAAGTATGAAGCAGCTGCTTTGGGCCCCACAACAATGATGGGACCAGGGCAGCTTCCCCTTTTGCCCTACCTTAAAACAGTTGTGCCTGTTACCACAGGAATGCCGGTTATTGGCTTTCCTTTCCTCAGCCACTGACAACGCTGAGGAAAGGAAATGCAGAAAAACGTAATTTGTTTACATGTGATCTGCTGTGATTGGATACATGGCTGATCACATGGTAAAGAGCCTACAGCACTGGCTCTTTATGGCGATCGGTGGTGCACACTATCAATTGCGGCGTTGCATGCCCAGAATGGTAGAACTACATAAGACGCCCTCCCAGAACAAGACCGATCCTGCCCGACCGTCATTCTACAATACTTTTGCAGAGTGCTGTATGTGTTGCAGTTTAACCACTTGCCAAATGTGCTATAGCCAAAAGACGACTACAGCACTGTCAGCTAATTCCCCTCGGGCAAGCTTTGGTTCTTCAGAAACAGTTGATCACCAATCGCAGTAAAGGGCCAATTACAGTGGCCCTTTACTATGTGATCAGCTGTGTCCAATCACAGCTGATCACAATGTAAACAGACTTGCCGATTATTGGAATTCCTTTCCTCATTCACAGCGTGTGGAAAGGATAGCCGATAATCGGCAATTCATACAGGAGACATTTGCATTGATAATCGTGCAGCGTCATCAGTGCCCATCAGTGCAGCCCCATCTGTGCTTCCTCTCTTCCTCATCAGTGACCATCGGTGCAGCCTCATCAGTGCCTCCTCATCAGTGCCCATCAATGCCAACTCATCAGTGCCCATCAGTGAAGGAGAAAAAATGTATACGTGTGTTACTAGAAATGAGTGATCCTGCCAGGAAGTAGTCAAAGTCAGCAGCCAATCAACGCTCTCCCTGTCCTGCAGTTACACATATAAAGGAGGCGTGTATACTGTATGTGTGGCTGCAGGGTCGGGAATGCCTCCGCTGCTTATGATTGACTGTAAGATTTGATAGCTTCCTGGTGGTATAGATCAGGTGACTTCAGACATTTGTGCCCATGAAGCAAAGTGTTTCTTACTCACCTGTGCTGATCTCTGGAGGGATTTCCTCCTCCTTACATGGATCATCATCCCAAACATACGGCTCTTCTTCATCATCAACTTTAATAGAATTCAGACCTTCACCCTGGATAAGACACAGTTCCTTATATTTACTCTGCAATGAAAAAAATATCAGTTTTAATTACAAATTTTGACTTCTGGCACCTGATCTTCCTGAGGGATCTCCTGATGTTCCTGTGTGGAGTCCCGGGAATACAGAGGACGGGGACATCTCTCTGGGGGATTTCTGTTACTGGATCCATCTGTAGGAAACAGAAACATTGACTTAAAGCGGTAGTAAACGCACTGAAGTTTTATTTTTATTTTTTTGACGTGCAAAGAAAAAAAGCATAATGAGCTAGTATGCACCGCATACTAGCTCATTATGAAATACTTACCTTAGAACGAGGCCCCGACATCTGGCCCGATCCACGCCAAGGTAGCTGACATGTTCCCTTGGCGTGTCTTCCGGGCATCGCGGCTCCGGCGCTGAGTGGCTGGAGCCGCGATATTGTCACACATGCGTGCGGGAGATTTCTTTCTGGCAGGGTCCGGCGTCTGCCGGACTTTCAGCCGAGAATCCCCTTGTGCGCATGCACAGGGGATTCTGAGAGGGGAATATCTCCTAAACCGTACAGGTTTAGGAGATTTTTTTTTTTTACCTACAGGTAAAGCCTTATTATAGGCTTTCCTGTAGGTAAAAGTAAAAACAAATTACTATACAACCACTTTAATACATTGGGGGAATTAACCACCTGACCTCCAGAAGTTTTACCCCCTTCATGATCAGGCCTTTTTTTGTGCTTTTTTCCCACAAATAGAGCTTTCTTTTGGTGGTATTTGATCACCTCTGTGGTTTTTATTTTTTAAACTATAAACAAAAAAAGAGCAACAACTTTGAAAAAAAAAACAATATTTCTTACTTTCTGTTATAAAGAATATCCAATAAAAAAAAAAAAAAAGTTAAATTCTTCATCAATTTAGGCCAATATGTATTCTGCAACATATTTTTGATAAAGAAAAAACTCAATAAGCATATATTTATTGATTTACCCAAAAGGTATAGCATCTATAAAATAATAAAAAATAAAATATATATAAATTATTATTTTTTTACTAGTAATGGCGGCAATTAGCAACTTACAGCGGGACTGCGGACATTCTAACACTAACTGACACTTTTTGGGGACCAGTGACACCAATACAGTGATCAGTGCTAAAAATATGCACTGTCACTGTACTAATGACACTGGCAGGGAAGGGGTTAACATGAGGGACGATCAAAGGGTTAACTGTGTGCTTAGCCAGTGTACTGTGTGAGGTTCTTTTACTAGGGGAAGAGATGGGATTTATTCATGGCTTTGCAGGGACACAAACTCCATCCCTCCCCCCTGTCAGAACAGCGATTTGCCTTGTATACACAGGTAGATTGCAGTTTTGTGTCTCTGCTGATGATCGGTGGGTGCTGGAGGACATCGAGTACCCTCCACCTGCCGATCGATTTCCCCTGTATAAAATCACAGCTGAAGCAGCAAGTTGGCGGCGATGCGCACCCCTTACCCAGAAGAGTGAGATCATATATATAAATATATATATATATATATATATATGTGTATGTATGTATGTATGTATATGTGATTTGGCGCACAGATGCTGCTTTGTAGCGGTAAAACTGCTATAGGGCGGACTTAAAGTGGTTGTAAACTTCCATTGATTATATGTACCTATAGGTAAGCCTTTAATAAGGGTACTGTAAATATCTCCTAAACGTGCACCATTTAGGAGATATTTAGTGTACATGTAGCTGATGACATCATCGTGCATGCGCTCTGAAGGAACAGCCACCCATGGTGTTTCTTCAGAGCCCCGTGCCATGACCGGCGGATCCCGCACGCATGCGCAGAAGTGACTTAACGCAGCTCGGGCCAATCCCACAGCCGGAGTCCGCGGATCCAGAAGGAAGATGGGTGAAGATGGATGCAGCCTCCGGCAGTGACAGCACATCGGTGGAGGGCTTCGTTTGCAGGAAAGTTTCACATAATATGCTAGTATGTGATGCATACTAGCACATTATGCCTTTACTTTGCAGGTCAGGAAAAAAAAAGGCCAGAGTTTTTTTTTTTTTACTCTTTAAAGAGGTTAAAGCGGACCTTCTGCCCCTGTTATTTTAACTTTGGAAACATTTTTTTTTCTGCAAGTAAATACCTTATACAGCCCACTTCTTATTTCTTGTCTGGTAAAAAGCCTAGGCTTATGACATCATGCACAGCTCTCTCTCTCTTGAGATTTTGCCAGGAAGGGAGGGGGTGAGTCATAAGAGGGACAATGAGAGCTGCAGAGCTGGAGGTGCGTGTCTGTGCAAATCCAGGAAGTGAACAGGCAGCACCTTCAGCTGCCCACAGTTAAAATGGTTGCAGCCAGATTCAGTGGAGTGAGATTTCTGCAGCACGGTCAGACATTCCGTCGGCAAAATCCGTCAGATTTTTTCCAACGGATTTTGGCCCAAACTTGTCTTGCATACACACGGTAGCACAAAGTTGTTGGAAAATCCAATTGTTCAGAATGTTCGTAGAAGACGTATGAAGGGACTATAAAGCGGCCAGTAGCCAAAAGCTTTCATCTCGTAATTTACTCTGAGCATGCGTGGCACTTTGTCCGTCGGAATTATCTACACACAATCGGAATTGAAACGATCGGATTTTGCTGTCGGAAAATTTTAGATCCTGATTTCAAACTTTGTGTGTCGGAAATTCCGACGTAAATATTCAGATGGAGCTCACACAGGATCGGATTTTCCGACAACACGATCCGATCGCACATTTTCCATCGGAAAGTTCAACTGTGTGTACAGGGCATTATAGTAAATATAAAATAATATATAAAATAATATGCAAAGTGGTTGGAGGGAAGCTTCAGAATGACAAAGATGTTTTTATTACAAATTACGTGAGCAGACTGCAGTTCCTCTTTAACTAAAACTGGAGCAGACAGAATCTGAAGCAGCCCCACATAGTAACCAATAAGGTTCTAGCTTCACCTTGTTTAGTTAAAGGGGTTGTAAACCCTTTGTGTTTCTTCACCTCATCCTATGCATTAAGGTGAAAAAACACCTGGCGGTGAACGCCTCCCCCCCCCCCCCCATTTTACTTACCTGAGCCATGAAAACTCACCCGGCGGGGATGCACTGTCTCTATGCCTAGGGTTCTTGGCTCTTGATTGGATAGAATGATAGCAGCACAGCCATTGGTTCCCTCTGCTGTCAATCGAATCCAATGACGTTGGGGGGCGGGGCCGAGTCATACATTCGGCGGCTATGGCTGATGGACTCGGGAGCACGCCTGCAAGGTAACCTCCTGGGGGTTATCTTATGCGGGGAGGAGCTGTGAGAGCCGAGCGAGGGACCCCAGAAGAGGAGGATCGGGCCACTCTGTGCAAAACAAGCTGCACAGTTGAGGTAAGTATGATATGTTTGTTATTTATTTTTAATTTTTTTTTAATAATCAAAGATTTACAATCACCTTAAGCTTTAAAAATGAAAGCTAAAAGCCGACTGGTTTCCATGCGCAGTTGCTATACAAGAAATAAAAGTCTCCTCTTACCCGGTGATGTGAGGGACAGCCGGTTCTCCATCATGACGTCCTTCTAGATCCTTGGGTCCTTCTCCCATGTATCTGAATGTCTGCTCTTGCAAGAAAGACTGCCCAGCAAAGCTTATGCAGTAATAAAACTATAAAATAAACACTAAAAAAATAACACTTTTTCAGATGCCTAGGCAGAGGGGACCTTAGAGACCTCCAAGCATTGACCTATTATGCAGGACAGGCTTTGTAAATGTCCCAGAAGTTTTCTCTTTCCTGACTCCCATTCTAGTTCCTTTCTGCAGGCCAGGTACAACAAATGATTCCATTCCTCGCAGATAGTCGTATTTATATGGCTCCAAGAAAAAGGACGCACTTATTCAAAAAATACGGCTCTAGCACCATCAGAGCTGACCATCTAATGTTCTACACATCCGAGGACTTGCAGCAAGATGAGGATTTGTTGATTTGAAATAATCCCCCCCATCCAGTCCACACACAGTGCTGATCCCCTCTTCTCTCTTCTTCCTCTCACTATAAAAAGACATTCTTTTTACACTTCTGGTCTACAACAAAATGGCACTAAGAACACTTCCTTCTCTCATATGGAAGACTGCTGCCCTCTGCTGGTGGCTCTGGAATAAACGTCTCTGCATTCACCTGGTATCGGCTAGATGGCAAATATCACATCGTGACCTCAGAGATACAAGTCAGGGAATTTGGTAGTAGTGAGCAGGCATGTACTGGCCATCAGGACTACCGGGAGTTTCCCGGTGGGCTGATGGCTCAGTGGGCCACTCTGATGTAAGGGGGCTGCTGATAGGACACTCTGCTGTAAGGGGCTGCTGATGGGACACTCTGATGTAAGGGGGCTGCTGATGGGACACTCTGATGTAAGGGGGCTGCTGATGGGACACTCTGATGTAAGGGGGCTGCTGATGGGACACTCTGCTGTAAGGGGGTGCTGATGGGACACTCTGCTGTAAGGGGGTTCTGATGGGACACTCTGCTGTAAGGGGGTTCTGATGGGACACTCTGCTGTAAGGGGGTGCTGATGGGACACTCTGCTGTAAGGGGGTGCTGATGGGACACTCTGATGTAAGGGGGTGTTGATGGGACACTCTGATGTAAGGGGGTGCTGATTGGACACTCTGTTGTAAGGGGGCTGGTGATGGGACACTCAAAGTGTAAGTGGGCCAGTCTGGATGAAGTCCAGGGCCAAATTTCTGTCCCAGTCCAGCCCTGGTAGTGAGGATGATTTACTAAAAGCGTGCAAAATCTGGTGCAGCTCTGCACAGAAACCAATCCGTTTCCAGGTTGTATTGCCAAAGCTTAAAGTGGTTGTAAACCCTTACAAACCACTTTGACCTATAGGTAAGCCTAGATTAAGGCTTACCTGTAGGTCCAAGCAATATCGGTTTAGGAGATATTTACTATAAGACAGGCATCGCTGTCTATGGCACATGCGCCGCAGACAGTGGCGCGCAGGCGCATTATCGCTGTTAGCAGCATGCCACTGCTAACGGCGATATGCCGTTAGTGGCGGCTCCCGCGCGCATGCGCAGGAGTGACGTCATCGCTGCTCCGGCGCTGTGAGTGGCCAGAGCAGCGATACACGGAAGAATATGGATGCTCCGGACTACAGGGGATAGCGGTGACATCGCTGGCTTCTGTGTCAGGTAAGTGACACATAATGGGCTACTATGCGATGGGAAACAGAGAAAGTAAACCCATCATGGTTTACTTCCTCTTTAATTGAACAAGCTGAAGTCAAAAGCTGATTGGCTGCCATGCAGAGCTGCACCAGGTTTTGCACTCCCTCATTTTAGTAAATCAACCCCACTGTGTTTCCGAAATTGTCAGAATCAGAGATAGGAGTCTGAAAGGTGAGCACATGCGATTTACAAATCATAATTCACATTTACCGTCCATCCAATAGCACAAGAATGTCGCATAAGCAGGTGTGTAACTACAGATCATGGCAAAATTTTGATGAGGCCCTTGGAGTCTGATCACATAATTTGTAATAAAAACATTGTTGCCATTCTGAAGCTTCCATCCAACCACTTTGCATATTATTTTATATATACTGTGATTCTGTACTTGCCAAATATGCTGCAGAAATCCCCCTCCACTGAGTCTGGCTGCAGCCATTTTAACTGTGGGCAGCTGAAGCTGCTGCCTGTTCACTTCCTTGATTTACACAGAGGCACACCTCCAGCTCTCATTGGACCTCTTATGACTCACCTCCCTTCCTGGCAAACTCTCACAAGAGCTAGTGAGAGAGAGCTGTGCATGATGTCATATGCCTAGGCTTTATACCAGACAAGAAACAAGAAGTGGTCTGTATAAGGTATTTACTGGCAGAAAAAAAAAATGTTTCACTATCCAAAGTTAAAACAACAAGGGCAGAAGATTTAATAGACGAAAAGATGACTGAAGTTCCGCTTTAACGTGGGTGCAAACCCGATTCATGAAATCTGACCTGGGCACATATATCTGTAGTGTTTACTTATCTCTCTCCAAAGCCCTAAGTCCCGTGTCTTTCTGCTGCTCCGTTCTTCTGTTATCAGCATGATAACTTCTGACAAGTTTTCTGACACAGGAGATAAAAGCAGCTGGAAATTTGTGTCGGGGAGGGAACTTAAAGATAGATTAGCAGAGAGCTTGTCTATTCACAGCACAGCTCTGCAAGTTTAATTGTGGAAGGGGGATGTGCCTTTCCTCCAATCAGCTCTCACACGGTGTAAGCCCAGACTCCCCTCCCACTGCTGGAAAAGGAAGAAAATTTTCTAACACCATGTACACCTTCTAAAGAGTGTAGAAAGCCGAAGACAGCAGATATACTGTACATGTAGGGAGATTTGTTTCATCTCTGAGTATCATTTGAGGCTGACTGGTAACATGTGAGGGTTTACATTCACTTTAACATAAGGCATGTCTATATCAGTAATAGGTAGCAGGAGAGCTGTCAGCATAGCCAGTACATTACTTGGGACAAGAGCTGTGGTTGTACACTCTCAGGGGAGGTGGGCATCTGTGCAGGGACTTACCTTTGACTCTATTGTTCAGTTACCTACCCTGTCCTCCTCAGAAGCTCACAAGTCTCTTTCAGCATCTCAGTGTAAATTATAAACCTACCTATAGCTTTTTTTTTCAGAGAATACTCTAGATGCAGGAACTCACCAGGAGACAGCGTGGCACATCAATTGGTGGGTGTTGCCAAACTGCAGTGGGAGTGTCTTAAATGGGCATTAAATACCAAAACTGTATGTGTTGAGTTCTGGGGTGTACTACGTACAGAGTGCAAAGTTCAGAAGTGCGCTACATACATAGCGCAGGTGTAAGGAAAGACCTAATGTGCACAGGCTAAAACAGGTTCCTTTTCGTGCTCACATTGGCTAATGCATATACAAACGTGCTTGCACACACGCGAGTTGTCACGCATTCTCGTGCGCGACAATGCCCACGTGCACCTGTGACAGATGTTGGTGCCAACCAGGCTATTTAACCACTTGCCGACCAGCCGCCGCAGTTTTACTGTGGCAGAATGGCATGGATGGGCGACACATAGTTATGTTACGTCACTTCACCCTGTGGCCACAAGGGACGCGCGCGTCGCCGAAGGCGCGTGCCCGCTGCTCTCCCCTGGAGCCAATGCGAGTGCCTGGTGGTCGCAATCACCGCCGGGATCCTGCGATCGCTGCTGACACACCGAGAACAGGGATCTGTGTGTGTAAACGCAGTTTCCGGTTCTCAGAGGGGAGAAGAGACAGATCGTCTGTTCATACAGTGTATGAACAGCGATCTGTCATCTCCTCTACACAGTCCCCTCCCCCCTTCAGTTAGAACACACACTAGGGAACACAATTAACTAATTAATTAATAACTTTTCCGCAAACCAATCAATATACGCTTATCGCAATTTTTTTTACCAAAATATGTAGAAGAATACATATCGGCCTAAACTGAGGAAATTTTTTATATATATATATATATATATATTGGGTGATATTTATTATAGCAAAAAATAAAAAATGTTGCATTATTTTCAAAATCGTCTCTCTTTTTTTATAGCGCAAAAAATAAAAATTGCAGAGGTGATCAAATACCAATATCAAATATAATAAAGGAAAGCTCTATTTGTGGGAAAAAAAGGACGTTGATTTTGTTTGGGTGCAACGTCGCACGATCGCGCAATTGTCAGTTAAAGCGACGCAGTGCCGAATCGCAAAAAGTGCTCTGGTCAGGAAGGGGGTAAAATCTTCCATGGCTGAAGTTGTTAAGGCCCAAGCCTATTTCTGACACTTGTTGTTTACAAGTTAAAAAATCTGTATTTTTTTCTCGAAAATTACTTAGAACCCCCAAACATTATATATATATATATATATTTTTAATAGAGACCATAGAAAATAAAATGGAGATTATTGCAATACTTTATGTCACACCGTATTTGCGCAGCAGTCTGCTGGAACTGCTTTTTTGTGAAAGAGGATCATTTGCCGTGAATAAATATATTGGGGTTATGGCAGATATCTGCTGCCATAACAATGATATAGAACATAAAAATAGCGACGTATATCTGTATCTCTGGTTCAGTGCTGCTTTGTCTTTCAGCCTCCTGTGTATACTGCGTTCCCGTTATCCTGATTCCAGTTACTGACCCGGCTTGCCTGACTACTCTTTAAACTCCATCTGCACCAACTCTGGCTTGTGCTTGACCTCCGCTTCTGTCTGCTCCATTAGCTTCTATTGCACCTATTGGCTCCTGACCCGGCTTGTACCCAGACCACGCTAGTGCCTGCCCTGTACCTGATCTGTCCCACCAGTGTATGACCCGGCTTACCTGACCCTGCTTCCTGACACATCCTGCTGTTCTTCAGTCTGCCAGACTGCTACAAGTGCATGCCTTACCTGCCCTCTGTCGCCAGTACCAGCTTGCTTCAGTCTGGCATTCTCCAGCTGCCCACCAGCTTGTTGGAGCCATCTGACAACTTCTCCTGCCCTGCTGCTAGCAAGACTTACAGGCTCTCGTGCCATTATGCACTCCTGCACCTCCTGTCTACACTATAAAGGGCCCAAGGCAGAAGTGTATTCTTCATCGTATCAGGCTCTGCTACCAGGTATGTGATAGCAGGTTTCAGGAGTGTGTTACATACACAGTGCAAGTTTCATGAGTGCTCTACATACATAGTGCAGGTTTCAGGAGTTCTCTGTGTACAGAGTGCAGGCTTCAATAGTGAGCTACATACAGAGTGCAGAGTTTAGGTGTGCACTATGTACAGGGTTCAGGAGGGTAGAGTTCATGAGTGTGCTAAATACAAAGTACAGGGTTAAGGAGTGTACAACATTCAGAGTGCAGGGTTTAGGACTGCACTATGTACAGAGTGCAGGGTTTAGGAGGGCAGAGTTCAGGAATGTACTACATACAAAGTGCAGCGTTCAGGAGTGCACTGCGCAAAGAGTCCAGCTTTCAGGAATGAGCTACAGAGTGCCGGATTCAAAAGTGTGCTAACTACAGAGCATCAGGGTTCCGGAGTGCACTACACACAGAATGCAGAGTTCAGTAGTGCACTACGTACAAAAAGCAGGGTGTATGCTGTGTATAAAGTTCAGGATTTCAGAGTTCAGGAGTGTGCTACATATATAGTGCAGAGTTTAGGAGTTCTCTACGAACAGAGTGCAGGGTTCAGGAGTGTGCTACGTACAGAGTTTGGAGTTCAGGAGTGTGCTACATACAGAGCATTAGGGTTCAGGAGTGTGCTACGTACAAAAAACAGAGATCATTAGTGCACTACACAAAGAGTGCCTGGTTCATTAGTGAACTATGACTGCAGGGTTCAGGAGTGCATTTTGTACAGAGTTCAGGATTTTAGAGTTCAGGAGTGCGCTACACACAGAGTGCAGGGCCCAGGAGTATGTTATGTACAGAGTTCAGGATTTCTGAGTTCAGGAGTGCACTACTTATAGAGTGCAGGGTTCGGGAGTGAGCTGTGTACAGAGTGCAGTGTTCAGGAGTGAGGTGCATACAGAGTTCAGGGTCCAGAAGGGAGCTCCACACAGAGTGCAGGGTTCAGGAGTGAGGTGCATACAGAGTGCATAGTTCAGGAGTGAGCTGTGGTTTAGGGTTGCAGAGCTCAGGAATGGAAATCTCACTAGCCACTTTATAACCAAAAATGTCTTCCTCTTATCCCTCAAATTGCCCACCTCCCTCAGTACACCGCTTTCCTCCCACGCCCAAATCCCTCTCCTTGACAGCACCTGATAGAGAACACTGCTGCAGAAGAACAGCTACAATGTGCCTCAGTAGAGAGAGAAGAATGTAGGCTGCAGGGCTGGCACAGGCTTCAGTAGCTGCTGCTTCCAGATCAGCACAGCTTTATACATCCCCTACCCCTCCTTTCCTCTTATGGGAATGTAGAGGGCAGAGAGGGTTCAGTCTTAGTCTGTAGGGTTCAATATTGAGTTGGCCCACCCTTTACAGCTATAACAGCTTCAACTCTTCTGGGAAGGCTGTCCACTAGGTTTAAGAGTGTGTCTATGAGAATGTTTGACCATTCTTCCAGAAGAGCATTTTGTTTACTGCTTAGTGTGTATGGATTGTCTTCACAACTTTTCATTAATTACCTAATTTATACACCCTGTTTAGAAGCTGGGTGTGGTCGCGCTTCACCATCTTTATCTTTTGTTATACATTTTTGTAGGAACACATTGTGTATTAAGTAGCAACCATTCACAAGATTTATACACATATAGTAGCGCAGAAGTATTTCTAGTTTTTAGCCCCACAACATATTGCTGCCACCGCCATGTTTCACGGTGGGGATGGTGTGTTCAGGGTGATGTGCAGTGTTAGTTTTCTGCCACACAAAGCGTTTTGCTTTTAGGCCAAAAAGTAAAATGTTGGTCTCATCTGACCAGAGCACCTTCTTCCACATGTTTGCTGTGTCCCCCACATGGCTTCTCGCAAACAGCAAACAGGGGTTCTTATGGCTTTCTTTCAACAATGTCTTTCTTCTTGCCACTCTTCCATTTAGGCCAGATTTGTGGAATGCATGACTAACAGTTGTCCTGTGGACAGATTCTCCCACCTGAGCTGTGGATCTCTGCAGCTCCTCCAGAGTTACCATGGGCCTCTTGGCTGCTTTCCTGATGAATGCTCTCCTTCCCCAGCCTGTCAGTTTAGGTGGACGGCCATGTCTTGGTAGGTTTGCAGTTGTGCCATAATCTCTATTTTCGGATGATGGATTGAACAGTGCTCAGTGAGATGTTCAAAGCTTGAGATTTTTTTTATAACCTAACCCTGCTTTAAACTTCAATGCAACTTTATCCCATAATGCTGTTTGTTGATTAAGGTTCAATTAACAAACCTCTGAGGACTTCACAGAACAGCTGTATTTATACTGAGATTAAATACACACAGGTGGACTCTATTTACTAATTAGGTGACTTCTGAAGGCAATTGGTTCCTCTAGATTTTAGGGGTATCAGAGTAAACGGGGCTGAATACAAATGCACGCCACACTTTTCAGATATTTTATTTGTAAAGAAAATTGAAAACCATTTATCATTTTCCTTCCACTTCACAATTATGTGCCACTTTGTGTTGGTCTATCATATAAAATCCAAATAAAATACATTTATGTTTTTGGTTGGAACATGACAAAATGTGGAAAAGGGTGGTCTGAAAGGGCAGGTTAAACCGAAAGTGGATCTAACAGGAAGTGACATCATGGGTAGGAGGGAATACATTTGACCATTTGGCTTTTAGAGCGGACATAGAGCACTTCACACTCAGGCGGTTTTCAGGTGTTTTAGAGCTAGAAATAATGTAAAGTGCCTCCTATTCATTTCAGTGTGACTGTTCACACTGGGGTGGGGCACTTATGGGACGTAAGGAAAAGTCCTGCAAGCAGCATCTTTGGGGTGTTTGGGAGAGCTGTATTTATAAATGAATGGGCAGCGATTCCGAAGCGCCGCAACACAGGTGCTTTTAACCCCATCTTTGGGGTTAAAAGCTCCCTGCTGGCGGCCGAAAATTGCTGCTTAAACACTGGTAAAGCGCCGCTAAAACAAGCAGCACTTTTGCGATAACATGGCCCCAGTGTGAAAGAGGTCTTATTGGTAAGCAGCTTTTATCAAATGCTCCGACCAAGCAACGACTTCAGTTTTGCAACACAGATTTATATAAAAAAAAATTTTTTGCAACCGATACTTTGAGGTGCGATTTGCATTCATACAAAATGAATAGGCGCAAATCACACTGCAAAAATTTGCATGTGATTTGAACAGGAATGCAGTGCGATTACTGTCCAAAAGTTTCCTGCACCACTCCTGTGTGAATTCAGGCTTGTTATAGTGAAGCTCACACAGAAGTGGTGCAGGTAACCTCCCTGCATGATGGGTTCCAACAGCTCTGGCTCCCACCGGCTGTGAACATCTACTGCCTCCTGCCTCTCCCATGGCTTTATTCCCCACATCTCCAGCGGCTTTCTCCCTCAGCCTCCAGCAGTTTGAGCCATCTCCTTGCAGTGCTGACAGTACAGACAACAGGGATTCTAATTGGTCAGCACCATCACATGGACAGCGCTGACTTATCAGAAGCCGTCTAGCCCATACTATCAGGGAGACAGGATAGGAGAGAAAGCCCCGGGGACCCCAGACCAGTGAAACGGCTTTTTGGTGCCTGACAGTGGGGGATCACAGCAATCTGGTACGGTGGGACTGGGGTCCAGTGGATGGCTCGAACCACTGGGGGCTGGGGGGAGAGAGCCACTGGAAATGCGGGGAATAAAGCCATGGAAGAAGCAAAAGAAGCCCAAGCCGCAGATGTCCACAGTCAGATCAGGAGCTGGTGGAATCCGTCATACAGGGAGATTTCCCCGCTCCCGTGTGAACTCAGGCTCAAAATCACCATGACAAGGCAGGGTTCACACAGGTCCGGTGCAGGAAACCACATGCGATTCAGACAGGAATCACATTAAATTATTTGCAGTGCGATTTGCACCTATTCATTTTGTATGGATGCAAATCACACCGCAAAGTATTGATACACGGTATCGGCAAGTACTTGACTAAAAGTATCAGTACTTGTACTCGCCGATAAAAAAAAAAAAAAAGGGTTTCGCTACATGCAAGTGCTTCCTGCCTAGGAAAGCCCCCTCCTCCAAACTGACAAATGTCCTAACAAAATTGCCTAGGTGGTCTGAAAGGGCTCCCTAAACAGGAAGTGGATCTAACAGGAAGTTGCATTGTAGGTAGCAGGGAATACGCATGACCATTTGGCTTTTGGAGTGGACATAGAGCTGACCAGGAGATGAAAAGATAAGCTGTCCTTACCAAACGCGCTGACCAAGCACCAACTCCATTTTGGCCAATAAGAGAAGCATGGATCAACCTTTTGAGCATTCTACTTATTGAAATACATGTACACATTTTTGTTAGAAGGACTTGATCGTTTTTGTTGACTGCGTATGCAGGTGTGGCTAGGTTCACTATATCATTTATAAACATTACCCTATTCAATCCTTTGTAGAGGTTTATAAGTCTTTATTAAATAAAGATACTTCTTTTCATGTGTAAATGCCTATGCTTTCTTGAAGATGGCTATACAGCCTGAGACAAATACTGTATTTCACAAAGTAAAACAGAAAGAGAGAGTGGTAGGGATGGAGATGAGGTGAGCGAGAGATATCGGCAGAGGACGGGCAAAGAAGACACACATTCATATGAAAAATAAAAAAGACACATTAGATTCCTTATATATATATATATATATATATATATATATATATATATATATATATATATATATATATAAGATTAAACTCCGACACGCTTATGCAGGAACCTCTTCTCCCTTGTGCGAATTCAGGTGGAAGTTAAGGTAGGACTTCCTTGAAAACCGTTTCCCACATTCAGAACATGAAAACGGACGATCGCCGGTGTGAATTCTCTCATGTCTGACCAGAGCTGACTTATGGGTAAAACATTTCCCGCACTCTAAACAAGAATACGGCTTCTCTCCCATGTGAGTTCTCTGGTGTCCAATTAGATGCGACCTACAAGAGAAGCCTCTCCCACATTCAGGACATGAATACGGGTGGTCACCGGTGTGGACTCTCTGGTGCTGGACCAGATTTGATTTATTGGTAAAACCTTTCCCGCATTCAGAGCATGAATAAGGTCTGTCACTTGCGTGGATTCTCTTGTGTCTAGCAAGATCTGGACCATCGGTGAAACATTTCCCACACTCGGAACACAAATATGGCTTCTCCCCCGAGTGAATTCTCTGGTGTCTCACCAGAAGTCTCCTCCATGAAAAACACTTCCCGCATTCAGAACATGAGTAAGGCTTCTCCTCCTTGTGAGTCCTCTGATGCGAAAGAAGGTAACCCTTCTGAGAAAAACGTTCCCCACAGTCAGAACAGGAAAACGGCTTCTCGACTGTGTGTGTTTTTTCATGTGTAGAGAGGTTGGACCTGTCCGTAAAACACTTGCCACAATGAGAACATGAATACGGCTTCTCCCCGGTGTGAACTCTCGCGTGGGTAATCAGAGAGGACTTCCAAGAGAAACATTTCCCACATTCAGAACAGGAAAATGGCTTCTCCCGTGTGTGAGTCCTTTGATGTTCAATAAGTTTTGTTCTCACAGTAAAACATTTGTTACAGTCAGAGCAGAGAAATAATCCACCTCCAGGAAGACTCTCCCTGTAAGTAGATGGATCAAAAGAGAGATCTCCAGGATGAACTTCTAGATGAAGCTTTTGAGAAACAGGCTTTTCTCCTGAAGAATTGGGGGTGGTGTCATTGTAATTTGTTTCACAATTTGGAGTAACAGCAGGACATTTCCTCAAGTTAGTCCTAATGTATCGCCCATCTGGAGGAAAGGTACAGAATAGAATTGCTTTTAATAAAAGACTACAGTTGAAAGAAAGGACAAGATTTTGAGATTAAAGAGTTGTTGGCTCAAAAGAAAGGGGACAAGCTCAGCAGCGTACGTTAACGATGTTAAATGTGCAAATTGGATCAACAACCGATGTAGGTACTTTAGTGAATTGTTCACTCGAGATTTGTGTAGTACTGTACGTGGGTGGGATGCCCATTTCAATCTGTAAATGTATATTATCTATGTCTGTACTATGCCTGTTTCTGATAAAAAGATGGAACAAGAAAAATTAGTTAAGGTGTAAGACGCTGCTCTGTGACCAAGCCCCTGTGGTCGGGTGAAACGCATCAGAAGGCATGGCTGGGGCAGCACTGGCTAAGGCCACAAAAATCAAACATATTTTATGAGCACCAGGTTTAGTCTTGAGCGGTGTCTTACACCTCATATTCAAGCACTCTTCAATCAGTGAATGGAGGCCTGCTCCCATATCGTGAGTACTGATAAGAAAATATTACAGCCTCTGCTTGGAGCGGTGCCTCAAACTGTTCATTATCACAGAGAAAAATGATGCGTTTCTTGGCTTAAAGTGGGAGTCCGCCGTTTTTTTTTTTTTTTAAAAGCCAGCAGCTACAAATACTGCAGCTGCTGACTTTTAAAATAATGACACTTACCCGCCCAGCGCGCCCGCGATTTCGGCACCCAAAGCCGATCTCTCGATCGTCTCTCGGGTGCTGCCGCCGCCATCTTGGGTATGGGAATCAGGAAGTGGAGCCTTTCGGCTTCATTTCCCGGTTCCCTACTGCGCATGCGCGAGTCGCGCTGCGCAATAAGGATGGTCCCCGCTGTCTCTGGGATCCGTGTGTTTCCCAGCAGGCAGCGGGGGACCTTCGGAAAGGGGCGTAGATTCTGTGGAAAGGGGCAGACCTTCTGCAGAATCTACGCTGGAAGTGGGTGCAGATACCTGTACTGTACAGGTATCTGCACCCCCCTCCCCCCTGAAAGGTGCCATTTGTGGCGCCGGAGGGGGGGAGGGTTCCAATGAGCGGAAGGTCCACTTTAGGGTGGACCTCCGCTTTAATCATTACATCTTCTGTAGTAGCTCTAATAGTTTACATGTCAGATTGGAACAAAAGTTTAAAAAAGCCATTCTGAGGATTTTGGATCTCACAAAAACTGGTAGGACTTATACAGTTCTAAGAGTATGACTATCCAAGCTACAAGAAACAAAAGTAAAAGCCCACCCCCAGGCTAAATAGATTTTAAATAGGAGCCTCTGGTGTTAAAAAGCAGCTCAAGCTACAATACTTTCCTTCAGTCCTAAGCTGTCCCCAACATTACCACTTGCTATCCCATGCTCTTGTGGGTTGAATGATGCTAATAGATTGAGCACATACTGTGAGTGCAGGGCATCTGAGGGGCAGTCACTTCCCCGCAGAGCCCTTCATTTACAGTGAACTGTGCAGAGAACGACCCTAGTATCAAAAGTCATTACAGCTCTCTCCATTAGTAAAGGCTGCAGAAACCTCAGAGAAGGTGAGTATTAAAAACAACAAACAAGAAAAAAAAAATACTACCAGTTGGGGGCCACAATGGGGAATGGGGATAGATAGATAGCTAGAGGTAAACTCCATAAAGGTAAGACTAGAACCGGCCATACATGGATCAAAATTCAGACGGTTCAGCGGGGACTAGACGAATTTCGATCCATGTATGGGCAGACTGATTGCACCCAAGTCAATCCATCAATCAACTTGGGTACAACCCGCCTGCTGGATTTTTGTACATGTGATTGCTTGTTACAGTGATCATCACTGTAACAGCAATGGTTTGAACTGTCATGAATGGCTTTCTTTCATGACTCATTGTTTACTATTGTGATGCTGTGATTCACCACAGTTATCACATGCTACGAGGTGCTGTGATTGGCCCAGGTACCATGTGATCACTGGTGACAAATCACAGAACACACACAGTAGTAAACCATGATATCAGGAATGGATTCCTTTTGTGACTGTTGTTTACTATGTGAGATGTGATCGCCCAGCAATCACGTGGTATCTGCGCTGCTCACAGCAGCCCGATACTAAGCACCTCAATCCACTGTGCCCAGTGGACACAGCAGTCACAGATAGCGTTGCTGTGCACTCCAGTGCTCGTGAGCGAGGCGATCTATGGGTATGTTGCTGTGCCTGTTCAAGCCACTGGCCTGCAGTAAAATTACTGTTGGCCGGTCGGCAAGTGATTAAGATCTAACTGTTCTCAAGCAAATATACTTTTAGACTTCTTCAACAATATCAATTGCGGCAGTCAAATGTACATGTGCAGAACAGAGAGGGGCCAGGAGCTGAACCCTCCTGACATTGGAAGGGAACCATGATTGGACATTTTTTTTTTTTTCCCCTCGAGAGCAGTTAACATATATGAGGTAATTGGCCAATTCAGTCATTAACAGCATCAATCATCTTACATCTATGGCCATACTGGAGATAGAACAAAAAGAATCTGAGAATCATTCCCATATTTCATATTCATTACTCACCTCTGCTGATCTCTGGAGGAATTTTCTCCTTACATGGTTCATCTTCCCTCACATACGTTTCAGCCGCTTCCTCTTTCACTTCATCGATAATTACATTTTCATCCTGTGTAACACATAACAAGCAAAATCAGCTAAGACAAAACAGAACATCACTGTTGGGTTAGGCCAACTAAATCTGTTCATACATCAGAAGACTCTAAAGACAGGCCTACCATCTAAATCAGGATTTCTCAACCAGGGATTTTCCAGAGGTTGCTAAGGATTCCTTGAGTAATGAGCAATTTCTGTCTCTCAGATAAGTTCCCATTGACACCATTGATCTTTTTAGCTCTCTGTAAGGGGGGAATTCATCTCAATGACCACAAGAGTAAGGAGCGTTCTTCCTATTGACCATCACACTAACGTATCATGGGTTGTAGATACAGTCATTATCGGAAAGCTATTTCAAGGGTTCTTCTCTGTGTTGAAAGGGTTGGGAAAAGTTGACCTAGAAGTTAGTTTAAGTGCTAATTTGAACATAGATATATTTTGCTACATCCACCTTAGAGCTGCGGGCAGGCTGCCCATAGTAGTGGATGCTGGACGCGGACACATTTGAATGTCAAAATTTGACATGCGGGTGGGAACGGTTGTACAGATTAAGCATGTCAGATTTTGAGCCACATCTAAGGGGCTGCACACAGTTCCGAGGTGAATGCACACACAGCAAAAAGTGGCTCAGCATGTAGGTTGGGTCTCAGCACCCATCTGAATGAGCCATAAAGCACTAATGAGATTTACATTGGAAATTGGCTTAATTCTGAAATGCTCTGTGCAAATTTCCCCCACTGTACATTCATAAAGGACCTTTAGTTCCAACTACCTGATCATCCTGTGGGATCTCCTGATGTTCCTGTGTGGAATCCTGAGAATAAAGGGGAGGGGGACTTCTCTCTGGTGTATTTCTGTTGCAAGATCCATCTGCAGAAAATATACATTTGGTCACATAAAACAACAGCTACAACGTTCTATAATACTGTATTTGAACCTTAAAGTGGACCTTCCCTCCCAAAAATGACTTTTCCTTCCTGCTCCCCATATTTTATTTTTTTTACAATTTTTCTACTTCTGCCCAGCCTCCTGAGATATCCCCGTCACAAATCCCAGGAGGCTGCAGGAGCAGAGACACATAAGGGCTGATTTACTAAAACTGGATTGTGCAAAATCTGGTTGAACAAGCTGAAATTAGAAGATGATTGACTATCATGCACAGCTGCACCAAGGTTTGCGCTCTCCAGTTTTAGTAAATCAAGTTCACAGTGGGTAGACTAGGCTGTGCATCATCAGAGGCCATATGCAATAACATGGAAGAGACAGCCAGCTCCTGGTGATGTCAGAGAAGAGATAGTGATGCAGGACCTGAACTTTTGCAGCAGCAGAGCAGCTGACTGCAGTAGGACAACAATGGATTTGCAGGGCAGGTGGGTAAGTGAATTAAGAACAACCCTGCATATCTGCTAGGAATATGGAAAAGCAAACAACAGAGATTGGGGGGGGGGAAGTTCCTCTTTAAGATGTTGTGGCCTGGTTGGACCTTGTAGGAGAGCCCCCATCTCTACCCCCCCCCTTTTCTTTCGCCCCCTTCTCTCTTATTCTCAGGCAAGTATTTTCTGCTGCTCTTCCCACACTTTGTCTCCTCCATCTACTCTTCCCCACTCACCCTCTTCTCTCTTTCCTCCCCCATTTTGATGCTTTTGTGAATAATAGCAGATTCTTACCCCCCGCCCCCCCCCCCCCTTTTTTTTACACCACATATTAAGGTGCTGGCTATCAATGGCAAAGAGTATCCTTCATTGACCGTTGCACTGCATTGTTCTCGCTCTGGCTCTTATCTTCATGTGCATTGTTTGGTAGTAATTTCAGTCTTCATTGATATATACAACTGTGAAAAACCAATAAAACTCTTTGTAAAACAAGAATACAAACTGATAAAGGTTAAAGCCTAAGTGTAGCTAAATTTGAAAACAGGGTAATAGAACTATGGGCCATCACAGGCTCTCGTCAGGAAAGCCCAACTCTGCCTGCCCTTTCATAGAAGCCTTACTACAGCTTCTATGAATCAAACCGGATGTCTCAATGGAGACACTTCTATAAAAGGTGGAGCTGAACAAAAAGGGCAGACATAGTCAGGCTCTCTTGATGCCTGTGACAGCCCCTTAGTTGTATTAACCGCTGCAACACTGATAAGATTATGAAGCAGAATCAGCACAAGGGACACATCCTACTAACTGCGAGTTATGTGCCTTGTGCCGATATTTCATGTTCTAAGTTAGCTATCCTTAGGCTTTAATAAACAAATATGGTTAATAGTTGAGATAGATCAGCCATCCCAAGACAGGCTAAGGTCTATGGCACCCTGAAGGGTAGAATAACCAATTCCACTAACAGGATGTGTTTATTAACCTGAAATATACAACCACGAGTAGACACAATAATGAATAAAGCATTTAATGAACAAAGCCTCTGGACAAAAAATAATAAAAAATCTGTTCTGGATTTAGTGTTTATTACTCACCTGTGCTGATCTCCATAGGAATTTCTTCCTCTTTAATCCCCATGTGTCCTTCTTCCTCCTCCTCAGCTTTGATGTCTCTCTGAGTCTCTCTGGTGTCTCCAGGGTCTGTGAATAAAGATGAGAGTGAAGCCCCCTGTACTGAGATGTATGAGAGACCCCAGAGAGTGTGTGTGGGGGGAGACTGGTCACGTCTCTTGGCTGGTAACACACAATGACATGATGTGAGGAGGAGAGCCGGAGTCTAATAGAGGCTGATGGCTCCTGACTCCCCCACTGGGCACATACTGTCTCCCCATTACTGTCTACTGGCAGAGGAGGGGGGAGAAGAGATTGTTGTAGGGACTGAACAAGGAAAATCTGGGACTCTTTTCTAGCTTGAGACTGCATTCACACCTGAAACACGTTTGGCGTCAAAGTAGCTTTTCTGAGTCTAGTGTTTGCTACTCACCAATGGTGATATATGGAGAGATTTCCTCCTCTTCCTTTTTAATTACTTGTAGTTCCACCTCTTTACTTTTGACCTCTGTCTGAGTGGCTCTGGCGCCTGTAAATAAAGAAGAGGGTGAAGCCCCCTATACTGAGATGTATGAGAGACCCCAGAGAGTGTGTGTGGGGGGAGACTGGTCACATCTCTTGGCTAGTAGCACACAATGACATGATGTAAGGAGGAGAGCCGGAGTCTAATAGAGTCTGATGGCTCCTGACTCCCTCACTGGGCACATACTGTCTCCCCATTACTGTCTACTGACAGAGGAGGGGGGAGAAGAAAAGATTGTTGTAGTGACTGAACAAGGAGAATCTGGGACTCTTCTCTGGATTTAGTGTTTATTCCTCACCTGTGCTGATCTCTGGAAGAATGTCCTCCTCTTTACAAGTCTCATCACCCATCACATACAGTTCTTCAGCTTCCTCTTTAACTTTAACGAGAACTTCATTCTTACAAATACAAAATAGGCATTAAACTTAGTATGTAAAATCTGCAAACAATATGTATAAACAATACATAGCATTGTTAAGACTTTCAGTTCCACCTACCTGATCCTCCTGAAGGATCTCCTGATGTTCCTGTGTGGAGTCCCGGGAATACAGAGGACGGGGACATCTCTCTGGGGGATTTCTGGTACTGGATCCATCTGTAGGAAACACACACTGACTGAATACATTGTTTCTATGTCTTTATATCTGAGGATGTGTTTATCTAGGTGGATGCTCAATACTCTTCTCTTCAAGAAATGAAAGTCTCCTCTTACCCGGTGATGTGAGGGGCGGCCGGTTCTCCATCATGATGTCCTTCTACAGATCCTTGTGTCCTTCTATTTACTATATTATATAAAATGAAAATATTATTTAAAATGATGCAGTTCTGCATAGACTTTAGGAAGATGGCTTATTTATTTCCTGATTTATGTAGCTTAGTGGCAGACACCACAGCATACTCTAGTGGAATCCATGCCACGATGGGTCAGGGTTGTTTTGGTGGCAAAAGGGGGACCTACTCAGTTGGGTGGTCATAAAGTCATGGCTGATTGGTGTAAGTCACATCTTTTCAGCAAATACCTCCCTAGAACCATCAGTTCTGGCCACAGCACAGCCCCCATCTAATGTTCTACACTAAGGATGAGCTCAGGTAAGGTTGCCACCTCATCCCTTTAAACCCGAACACATATTAATTACACAGGTTCTGTGGCTGATTAAGGAGGTAATTAAACTCACTTGTTGCCTTATCTGCATTAAATTAGCCTTCAGAACTTGTGTAGATCATATATGTTCGGGTTTAAAGGGATGAGGTGGCAACTCTAAGCTCAGGCGTGTTCGCATGGAACACGTGCAGAGCCCGCCAGGAAGACGCGCTGCGCTAATCACAGGCAGTGAGACATTGCCCTGATGCGCAGCTGCAGAAATCGGGCAATGTCTCACTGCCTGTGATTAGCGCTGCACCAACTTCCTGGCGGGCTCTGCACATGGACCATGCGAACACGCCTGAGCTCACCCCTATTCTACACATCAGAGGACAGCAGGAAGATGATGATATGTGGAGGTGACATGATCCCCCCCATCCAGTCCACACACAATGCTGGGACCCCCTTCTCTCATAAGAAGAAGACATTATTACCTCCTCCTCACTGGACACACATTCTTCCACACATCCTCTGCAGAAGGATTCTTTGAATCATAATAAGTACTCAATCCTCCTTTTTCAGGGCTACAACAAAATGGCTGCACCCCTCCCACTCTGAGGACGCTTCCTAGTCTGACACGGACGACAGCCCTCTAGTGGTGACCCTGACTTCTGTATCTGCCTATGTTCCTTCAGATTCGGCGACCCATCAGAATGTATAATGAAAGTGACGTTCCTTTTCAGCCATCTTGCTACACCCCGCTCTCCTCCATAGTAAGGATACACTGAGGAGGGGGAAAGCGGACATCTTGTTACACCCACCGGGGTTTTGCATTTTACTCTTATTTTTTTTTTACAGTAAAGTTAATTTATATAGTGAAATATAGTACTTAGAACTCCGTATGACTGGTTAGATGTTGCATTTTAAAAGTAGCGAACATCTGTCAGATTAGCAAACCTTAGATAAGCATGCTTGCCGCTGCTTTAAAAAGTCAACATCGAACTAGTCAGAGGGAATTCTAAGTTCTGTATTTCACTATAAAACTCACTTTACTGTTAAAAATAAGTGTACAATGAAAAACTCCGGTGGGTGTAACAAGATGTCCGCTTCCCCCTTCCCAGTGTATCCTTACTAAGGATGAGTGCGGGGTGTAGCAAGATGGCGGCTACGGGACGTCACTTCCCTTACACATTCTGACGGGTCTCCGAATCTGATGAAACACCTAGACTCTGAAAGCTTGTCCAATCGCACCATTAGGCGTCACTGTGGCGACCATCTAGGCAGCCGTGGAACGCAAACAGCGGAAGTGATAAAGCCACAGAGCGGAAGTGATTGGAGATGAGCTAGGAAGGGAGGACGTAGGCAGCTGCTGGGTTGGTGCGGGTTATATATGTACTCAGCCCGAGCTAGAACATCCATACAAGCCATTTATCTATGGAAGAATGGGGACTAGCACATTATCCATGGTTATTTCGTATTAAGAAGTTGTAAAAAGTTTGCGTATAACCCTTTCCCCGGTAGAACTGTTTTTGCATGTAAAGAAAACTCATTTTAACCCTGAATAGGGATGAGCTCAGGCGTGTTTGCATGGTCCACGTGCAGAGCCCGCCAGGAAGTAGGTGCAGTGCTGCGCTAATCACAAGCAGTGAGACATTGCCCCGATGTGCGGCTGCAGAGATCAGAAAATGTCTCACTGCCTGTGATTAGCGCAGCGCTGCGCCGACTTCCTGGCGGGCTCTGCACGTGGACCATGCAAACACGCCTGAGCTCATCCCTACCCCTGAAGATTACCTAAAACCTCTAAACATGTTATGGACGCCAAATGATAGACTCGGGAGCATGCCCGCAAGATAACCCCCTCAGGAGAGCGCTTATCCTATGGGGTTATCTGATGTGGGGAGGAGCCGCGAAAGCCATCGGGGACCCCAGAAGACGAGGATCGGGGCCACTCTGTGCATAATGAACTGCACAGTGGAGGTAAGTATTATATGTTTGTTATTTAAAAAAAAAAAACCCTTACAATCACTTTAAATATATATATTTTTTAGCACAGACCCTAGAGAATAAGATGGCGGTTGCGGCAATATTGTAAGTCACGCTGTAAAGCAATTTTTATGAGCAAAAAACACACTTTAATGAATTACAAAAAAAAAAAAAGCAAAATCATAAAGTTAGTCCAATTTTTGTCTATAATGTGAAAGATTATGTTACACTGACCAAACAGATACCTAACATGTCACACTTTCAAATTGCGCCTGCTGGTGGAATGGCGACAAACAAAGGTACTTAAAAATCTCCATCGGTGACGCTTTACTATTTTTTACAGGTTACCAGTTTAGAGTTACAGAGGAGCTCTAGTGCTAGAATTATTGCTCTCACTGTAACGCTTGCGGCGATACCTCACATGTGTGGTTTGAACACTGTCTACATATGCGGGCGCCACTTACGTATTTGTTTTCTTCTGCACGTGAGCTCTTTTTTTTTTTTTACACTGTCCCTTTATTTTATTTTTTTATATCCTTTCTATTCCTATTACAAGGAATGTAAACCTGCCTAGTAATAGACATAACCTGGACAGGGCCTCTTTAATGTGAGATCTGGGGTCAAAACACCCCAGATCTCCCCAAATCTCTCATTTACCCTTAAAAGCAAAAGAAAAATGAAAATAAAAAATGCTTTCTGTCTGCCCGAGAACAGGAAGTGATGTCAAACATTGTTCCAGTCCTCCAGGGACAGAGAGCTGAGCCATCGGTTCTGGACTTGCAGTTACCAATGACTCTAGGAGCTCAGAAACAACCGGAAGCATTAGGTGTCACCTCTTCCACCGTCTATAAATGTAATCTCATGGTGCCACTGGGATTACTTTTATCAAAAATCTGACTGCCTGAGGAAAAAAAAAAAAAAGATACTGGGGGGTCATGTCATCTAGCTGCAGCCATAACCCTTGTATTTAACTGTAAAATAAAGACGTACCTTTACTGTTAGGCGGTCGGCAAGTGGTTAAGAGGTAGTAGAAAGTTTGAGTTTTTTACCCTTTTGCTGGTAGAGCTGTTTTTGCACGTTAAACTAATTTTATTCCTTGAAGATTAGCAAAGAGTCCTAAACATGATATATTTTCTGAAAGCAGAGACCCTAGAGAACAAAATAGTGGTAGCTCCAATTTTTGTATGTCATACGATATTAGTGTGACAGTTTATGAATGAATGTTGTGAGTGATATGGCTAGTGGTGGCATCAGACCAAGGTTGGGCTAAATGGGTGTCTTCCACCTGGGTACAATGAGAAAAAGGAAAAATGGTTTGGTGTCACCCGAAAATCACCTCCATCCCTATATATATAACAAAACACAAAAAGTTGCCCGGGACTTTAAATTAGGTGAATGTGCTTAGCCAGTCACATGACACAAGTAAATACAGTATCAAAGTTTATTAAAAATTATCATGCATACATGAACAACAAAACATTGCCAAGCCGGTAAGCTGATGCATACAGTGAAAAACAGTACCATTACACGTATAGCAGTATAGATGTACATAGCAATATACACAGGCATAAAAAGTGACCCTACACGTTTCGCAAGACCATGCTCGCTTCATCAGGGGTAGATGCGTGTGTATTACAGCACACAGGAAAAGAGCTGAGGCTGCCAATCATAGGTTATGCGCTGGAGCTGTACAAAAAAGTGACAACCATTCCATCTATAGCTGGCCTTTGCAGCAAGGTACACATGGAAGGGCAATGCACATCACAAATAAACAAAAGATTTCCCAGCACACTTAACGACCAGCCTGTTTGCTGGAGGTCCTTCCCCTGTCACCACTTTTCTCTCGGTGTCAGGAAAACTTGTCTGAAGTGATTCATGCTTATAGCAGAGGAAGGAGGCAGCAGACAGAAATTGAACTTAGTGCTCTGGACTGAGACAAGTACATACTATAGAGGTTTACAACCACTTCAACTGTGAATAATGGGCTTAGAATCATTGCTCTCACTCCAGCATGCATGCGATATGTAATGTGTATTACAAGCAAACGTTTAATTCGTAGGTACCCCCAGTATGTATTTTAACATTTGTATGCGGGGGGGACTCAAATTTGTTTTTGAAGGGGGTTTTAAATGCTTGGGTGTAACTATATATATTTATTATGATTATTATTATTATTATTATTATAATACAGGTTGTATATAGTGCCAACAGTTTGTGCAGCACTTTACAACATGAGGGCAGACATTGCAGTTACATTACAATTCGGTTCAAGAGGAATCAGAGGGCCCTGCTCGTTAGAGCTTACAGTCTAATATATATATATATATATATATATATATATATATATATATATATATATAAATTGTTGTCACAGAATTAAATATTACCTTCTCCCTAATGGCCACAGTGTGGGGGGGGGGGATGAGATTTACTAAAACTAGAGCGGCAACATCTGGTGCAGCTCTGCAAAGAAATCAATTTGCTCCAGTTTTAGATTGTAAGCTTTAAGGAGCCGGACTCCCTGATTCCTACTGTTTTAAAGTGTATTGTATTTGTACTGTCTACCCTCAAGTTGTAAAGTGCTGCGTAAACTGTTGGCACTATATAAGTCCTGTATAATAATAATAATAATAATAATAATAATAATAATAATAATAATAATAATAATAGTAAATCTCCCCTTATGTTCACAACTAGCAGAACCCCTCATTTGGACTACAACAAAATGGCCACCAACCGTCCTGAATTCAGGTCACTTCCACCTTTCCTAAAATCTTTCTTAGGCTAAATAATACCATCAAACCCTCCACATGCTACCCGCTATGCTACCTGCAACACACCCAAAACAAACAATAGAGAAAAATTGAGTGAACACAACGTCCTTGTTCTCAATAGAATAGAAGCCATTTTATTGTAGTACAAGTATTCATTCTTTGTTATTTCACAAAGCTACTATGATGGAGTATTTCCTTTAAAGGGGGCTTAAGAAAGTTGTTTTTGACTAAACATAATGTAGTGTCTGCATGTGTATAAATATGCAAATGTTTTTATGTTGTTGTCTTAAAGCAGGAGGGTGGGTGGCCATTTTTCTGGAGTGCAAAGAAGGGGACAGGTCTTATCAGAGTGATAATCCTCATGGTGGGGGTGTGTGAGTGTGGAGCGTGTGTGTCCAGTGAGAAGGAGGTAATATCTTCATATTATGAGAGAAGGGGGTCCCAGCACTCTGTGGGGACTACATGTGGGGGACAATGTCACCCCAACAAATCCTTGTCTTGCCGCAAGTCCTCTGATGTGCAGAACATTAGATGGTAAGTTCCTCTGAGACTGAAGGTGAGCTCTGATGGTGCAGAACATTTGATGGGGAGCACTGCTGGGTCTGATGACGAAATCAGTCATGACAGATAACGCTGGGGACATCCTTTACAGAAAGCCGCAACTTGTGTATTGTACAAATACACCCATAAATGGTGAAGGCAATTGTTGGGGGCCTCTGTGGATAGGAACAAGAACTAAAGTCAGGTTTAGAACATTTCTAGGGCATTTACAAAGCATCCAGAGCCCCCTCCCCCCCTGTAATGTGTAAAGGCAGAGAGAATTTTTAAACTTCCTTCTACCTAGACAATCAGCCAATATCTAAAGAAGGACAAGGACGAGGGTTCTATACAAGTGCATGAAGAAGTTTCCATAGACTGAGGCTCTGTATCCAGTGAACTAATGAGATTAAAAAAAAAAAATATATATATATATATATATATGCATTTTATTAAAGTTTATCTTTTTTTTCCTTTAATAGTTTTTTTTTGCTGTAAACATTTTTTTTAATTTTTTATAACCTTTGCAAGAACAAGAACTGACATACAGAATATTCTGAAGGATCCAATCATCCATGCAAGGATGTCATGATGGAGAACTGGCCGCCCTTCACATCACCGGGTAAGAGGAGGCTTTAATTTCTTGTACTGAGGATCCACCTAGATACACACATTCTCCATTATATGGACATAGTATGTCAGGTTCCTATAAGGCAGTGTTTCTCAACTCCAGTCCTCAAGGCACCCCAACAGGTCATGTTTTCAGGCTTCCCATTATTTTGCAAAGGGGATTTGATCAGCTTCACTGCTTTAGTAATTATCACAGCTGTTTCATCTGAGGGAAATCCTGAAAATATGACCTGTTGGGGCACCTTGAGGACTGGAGTTGAGAAACACTGCTATAAGGTGTCAGGATGTCACTGTCTATTTCTTCATGGAGGAGTGGGAGTGTATAGAAGGACACAAGGATCTGTAGAAGGACTTCATGATACAGAGCTGGCCGCCCCTCACATCACCAGGTAGGAAGAGACTTTAAAGAGGAAGTAAACCCTGATGAGTTTACTTCCTCTTTCATTCCCTGCAAAGGTAAAGCATAATGTAGTCCATTATGTGCCACTTACCTGACACAGGAGCCAGCAATGTCACCGCTGTCCCCTGTAGTCCGGCGCATCCATCTTCTCGGTGGGTCTCGCTGCACCGCCGCTGTCATTCGGCGAAGCCGCGATGACGTCACTCCCGCGCATGCGCACGGGAGCCGCCACGCGCGGCATATCGCCGTTGACGGGTGCCGCGCTCAGTGCGCCTGCACGCTGCTGTCTACGGCGCATGCGCCGTAGGCAGCAGTGCCTGTCTTTCGGCAAATATCTCCTAAACCGTGTAAGTTTAGGAGATATTTCTTGGACCTACAGGTAAGCCTTAATCTAGGCTTACCTGTAGGTCATAGTGTGTTGTAAGGGTTTACAACCACTTTAATTTCTTGCAAAGGAGAGAAGAGTATTGAGGATCCACCTAGATACACACATCCTCTGATATAAAGACATAGAAACAATGTATTCAGTCAGTGTGTGTTTCCTACAGATGGATCCAGTAACAGAAATCCCCCAGAGAGATGTCCCCTTCCTCTGTATTCCCGGGACTCCACACGGGAACATCAGGAGATCCCTCAGGAGGATCAGGTAGATACATTTTAGTGTCCTAGATTTTCCTTGTTTTTCATCATATGTCAGAACTGTTAAAATCATACAAAAATTTGCAGGCCGAAGGTTTGGTTGTTATCAAAGTTGAAGTTGAAGATGAAGAAGAGCCATACGTGAGGGGTGATGATTCATGTAAAGAGGAGGAATTCCCTCCAGAGATCAGCACAGGTGAGTAATAAACACTAAATCCAGAGAAGAGCCCCAGATTCTCCTTATTCAGTCACTACAACAATCTCTTCTCCTCCCCCCTCCTCTGTCAGTAGACAGTAATGGGGAGACAGTATGTGCCCAGTGGGGGAGTCAGGAGTGACCAGCCTCTATTACAGTGGCCTCCAAACTGCAGCCCATTTTCCAGATGTGGCCCTTTGCTTGCCTTTATCCGGCTCTTGGGTAGGGATGAGCCGAACACCCCTCGTTCAGTTCGCACCAGAACCTGCGAACGGACCGAAAGTTTGCACGAACGTTAGAACCCTATTAATTACAATGGATGCGAACGTTCAAAATCTAAAGTGCTAATTATAACGGCCAATGTGCATGTTATTGTCCTGAAAAGGGTTTGGGGACCCGGGACCTGCCCCAGGGGACATGTATCAATGCAAAAAGAAGTTTCAAAAACTGACGTTTTTCTGGAGTAGTCATTTTAATGATGCATAAAGTGAAAAAAAAGTGAAATATTACTTTAAATATCATACCTGGGGGGTGTCTAAAGTATGCCTGTGAAGTGGCACGTGTTTCCCATGTTTAGAACAGTCCCTGCACAAAATGACATTTGTAAAGGAAAAAAACCCATTTAAAACTGCTTGCGGCTATTAAAGCATTAATTAATTATTAAGTAATGTCTTGTCCTGGCAATATGGAGGAAAATCTTGGAGAAAAATGGCATGGCTACCCCATCACCCCCCTACCGCAGCCCATTACCAGCCCCTTTCGGTCTTGTATGGATATTAAGGGGAACCCCGCACCCAAAATATGTTATGTTAATGTTAGGCAGATGCCTGTGTTGCACAAATGAACTACACAACACCAGCAATGAGGGGGTAGATTCAGGTGTATGCTGTGCAGGAGGCACACTACACCCACTGTAACAGCGCTAGGTTAGGAAGCAAAGCAAAGCTGACACTGTCCCTGCCTATCCTGCTCTCTCCCTGAACACTACACTCACTGTAACAGAGCTACCTAAAGAAGTAAAGCACAGCTGACACTGTCCCTGCCTATCCTTCTCTCTATGAACGCCGCAACACACTACACAAGGCCACCACGCTGGCGGCCTTATATAGTGTGGGGCGTGTACTAAACCCCCTGAGCTATAATTGGCCACAGGCATCCAACCTGTGGCCAATTATGGCTCTCCTCGCTGCCGGCACAGTGATTGGCCAAGCATGCGGGGTCACAGTGCATGCTTGGCCAATCATCAGCCAGCAATGCACTGCAACTGGCGCAGTGCATTGTGAGCCGTTCGTATCACATGGATTTGATGCGAACGGCCCACAAAGTTCTGTTTTCGACGAACAGACGAATTGCCGATGTTCGATTCGAACATGGGTTCGAATCAAACACCGGGCTCATCCCTACTCTTGGGTAACTATTACTCCCACTGATGCAAGGCAATAATCTTCCCACTGACACCAATGATGGGACATTATTCCCACTGATACCAATAACGGCACTATTCCTCCCACTGACACCAGTAATACAGGACTATTCCTCCCACTGACACCAGTAATACAGGACTATTCCTCCCACTGACACCAGTAATACAGGACTATTCCTTCCACTGACACCAGTAATACAGGAATATTCCTTCCACTGACATCATAAAATGCAGGACTATTCCTACAACTGACACCAGTAATGCAGGGCTATTCCTCCCACTGACACCTGTGATGAGGCACTATTGCTCCCACTGACACTAAGGATGTAATACCATTCTTCCCACAGACATCAATGATGGGGCATTATTCCTCCCACTGACACCAAAGATATAACGCTATTCTTCCCATGGTCTCCCATGGCCTCCCACTGATACCAATGATGGGGGGCTATCCCTCCCACTGACACCTGTGATGAGGCACTCTTGCTGATGTTGGGCCATTTTCTACCCCCATTGGCCACAGTTCAGCCCCTCTCACCCTACCCCTAAAGTCTAAAGGACAGTAAACTGACTCTTCATTTAAAAAGTTTGGAGACCCCTGCTATTTTGGATTCTGGCTCTTCTCCTCACATCCTGTCATTGTAGTGCCAATGATGGGGCACTATTCCTCCCACTGTTACCAATGATGGGGCACTATTCCTCCCACTGTTACCAATGGTGGGGCACTATTTCTCCCACTGACACCTGTGATGAGGCACTATTCCTCCCACAGACACCTGTGATGAGGCACTCTTGCTGATGTTGGGCCATTTTCTACCCCCACTGGCCACAGTTCAGCCCCCTCACCCTACCCCTCCCCCCTAAAGTCTAAAGGACAGTAAACTGACTCTTCATTTAAAAAGTTTGGAGACCCCTGCTATTTTGGATTCCGGCTCTCCTCCTCACATCATGTCATTGTGTGTTACCAGCCAAGAGACGTGACCAGTCTCCCCCCACACACTCTCTGGGGTCTCTCATACATCTCAGTACAGGGGGCTTCACTCTCATCTTTATTCACAGACCCCGGAGACACCAGAGCCATTCGGAGAGACATCAGTGCTGAGGAAGGAAGATATGTGAGGATCAAAAAGGAGGACATTCCTATAGATATCAGCACAGGTGAATAATGGACACCACACACAGAAAGTGTTTACCAATTCTCTTGTTCAGAGGATGCTTTTCATTAATGGGTTTGTTTTTTGCATTTGTTTCACTATATTAACCTTGCCAATTATGTAGTAGTATGTTGTTAGTGGTTAACATGTATGCATGTAGCATTGGGATCCTCGGTTCGAATCTCAGCCAGGACACCACCTTCATGGCAATCAATCTGACCACATTTGTGTTTCCTACAGATGGATCCAGTATGAGAATTACCCCAGAGAGATGTCCCCATCCTCTGTATTCCCGGGACTCCACACAGGAACATCAGGAGATCCTTCAGGATTGTCAGGTAGTGGGAACCTAAGAAATAACACAGTGGAGGGGTGATTTGCAAAAATAGAAGCAGAGAGAATCAGCCAGCTATGCAATGCTGATGCCAGCTGTGAATTTCTTTACAACCTTGGGTATTGCAGAGTATGTTGCTCTGCAGAGAGACCCGCATGTCAGCAACTTTGAAAGTAAAGCCCCATACACACTATCAGATTTTCTGCTGATTTTTTGTCTTCAGGTGTACCAAAACCATGTAGTGCAAGGGCCTGCCTGATTGCATACACATTGAAACTCCTAAGGTTTGACCTCGTATTATATCGTTTTGGTAAATCTGAAGGAAAAAATCAGCAGAAAATCTGATAGTGTGTATGGGGCTTTAGAATTCTTTTTTTTTTTTTGGCCACAAGGTCCGCTACTACAATAAATCTGTGCTCCTCTTAGCTAGGGGGATAACCTTTATACTTTAATAATGCCAGCAATTATCCATCAAGTGATCTTAAAGTAGAACTGTAAGCAAAACTTTTTTTTTTCATTTTGGATAGAATAAGGGAGGGTTATAACCCCTGTCAGATTTTTTTCTGCCATCTGTGTCCCATTGCAGAGATTTCCCTTCACTTCCTGTCCCATAGCCAAACAGGAAGTAAGGGGAAATCCCTGAAAATTAAAATAATTTCTTGGGGACCCCCAGGTTGCCATAACTAGTGTCCCCATTGGAAGATTTCCCAACTATTACTTTTCTGGGGACAACCCAAAATTTAGAATTTTCTCTTACTTTCAATGATACTGATAAACAGGACAAATAGAGAGGATGAATACCTGTAATGGGGGGCACAGACAGCAATACAAACTGATAAGTGTTCTAATCCCTCTCCACTCTATCCAAAAGTAAAAAAAAAAGTTTTGGCTTTAGTAATATTTTACGTTGGCCATACATGCTAAGATTTCTCAAGAGAAAAATCACTTGATTCCCCATGCATGCTAAACGTTTGCCATGCAGCGTGGCTGGAAAATCTGCCATGCCAGCTATTGTATGCTGACAGCCGGTACCCGCCAGAATACTCGAACAATGCCTGCATTTAATTGGAAGCAGGCACTTTCGGCCAATTTTACACCTAGTTCCTTTGAGAAAAGTCAATTGAAAAATCAACTTTTTTTGAGCTGGGTGATGCCAACAGGGCCAACAATGGATTCTACATTTTGTGGTTTGTAAAGAACAAAGTTGCCTAAATATAGCCCATTGAATTAGCTGATCCAAGTCAGGGGCAAAATGATTCCTGCTGTCATGACCAAGGATTGTAGACACTAGTGTACATACTCCAGATCTTTTAATATATGTGGGCAGCTACAGAATCAGTTACAGTGCTTTGAAAAAGTATTCATACCCCTTGAAACTTCCCACATTTTGTCATGCTACACCTAAAAACGTTATTGTATTTTATTGGGATTTTATGTGATGGACCAACACAAAGTGGCACATAATTGTGAAGTGGTAGGAAAATGATAAATGGTTTTCAATTTTTTTTACAAATAAATATGTGAAAAGTGTGGTATGCATTTGTATTCAGCCCCCTTTACTCCGTCACCCCTAACTAAAATCTAATGGAACCAATTGCCTTCAGAAGTCACCTAATTAGTAAACAGAGTCCACCTGTGTGTAGTATAAATACAGCTGTTCTGTGGAGCCCTCAGAGGTTTGTTAGAGAACTTTAGTAAACAAACAGCATCAAGGAACCAAGGAGGCCAAGGAACATACCAGACAGGTCAGGGATAAAGTTGTGGAGAAGTTTAAAGCTGGGTTAGGTTATACAAAATATCCCAAGCTTTGATTATCTCACAAAGCACTGTTCAATCCACTATCCTAAAATGGAAAGAGTATGGCACAACTGCAAACCTACCAAGACATGGCCTTCCACCTAAACTGAAAGGCCGGGCAAAGAGAGCATTGATCAGAGAAGAGCCAAGAGGCCCATGGTAACTCTGGAGGAGCTGCAGAGATCACAGCTCAGGTGGGAGAATCTGTCCACAGGACAACTATTAGTCGTGCTCTCCACAAATCTGGCCTTTTTGGAAGAGTGGCAACAAGAAAGCCATTGTTGAAAGAAAGCCATAAGAAGTCCAGTTTGCAGCTTGCGGGAAGCCATGTGGGGGACACAGCAAACATGTGGAAGAAGGTGCTCTGGTCAGATGAGACCAAAATGTTTGGCCTAAAAGCAAAACACTATGTGTGATAGAAAACTAACACTGCACATCACCCTGAACACACCATCCCCACCATGAAACATGGTGGCAGCATCATGTTGCTGAGATAATTTTCTTCAGCAGGGACAGGGAAGCTGGTCAGAGTTGATGGGAAGATGGATGGAGCCAAATACAGGGCAATCTTAGAAGAAAACATGTTAGAGTCTGCAAGACGTGAGACTGGGGCGGAGGTTCACCTTACAGCAGAACAGCGGGGTTTATTTACTAAAGGAAAATCCACTTTGCACTACAAGTGCACTTGGAAGTGCAGTCGCTGTAGATCTGAGGGGGACATACAAGTAAAATAAAAAACAGCATTTTCGCTTGTACATGATTGGATGATAAAATCAGCAGAGCTTCCCCTCATTTCAGATCTTTCCCTCAGATCTAAAGCAACTGCATTTCCAAGTGCATTTGCAGTGCACTTTTAGTGCAAAGTGGATTTTCCTTTAGTAAATCAATCCCAGTGACCCTAAACATACAGCCAGAAGTACAATGGAATGGTTTATCAGGGATATGCAATTAGCGGACCTCCAGCTGTTGCAGAACTACAATTCCCATGAGGCATAGCAAGACTCTGACAGCCACAGCATGACAGCCAGAGGCAGAGGCATGATGGGACTTGTAGTTTAGCAACAGCTGGAGGTCCGCTAATTGCCTATCAATGGTTTAGATCAAAGCATATTCATATGTTAGCCCCTGTACACACGGTCGGAGATTTCCACAACCAAATCCGTCGGATTTTGCCCGTCGGATTTTGTCCGTCGGATCTTGTCCGAAACTGTTGCATACACACGGTCGGACAAAGTTGGTGAAAAATCCGATCTTTCAGAACGTGATGACATAATTTCATTACGATGGGACTACATTCAGGCTAGTAGCCAATAGCTTTGATGTAGGAATTTGATCTGAGCAGGCGTGGCACTTGGTCCGATCAAAATTCTCTACACATGATCAGAGTATGTCCGATCGGACCAGTTGGTCGGGAAATATTTCCAACATGTTGGAAAATTGGGTCCGACAGATATTCCGATGGAATCAGTCTGATGCATACCACACACAGTCGGATTATCTGACGACACGGTCCGATAGGACACATTCCGACGGATTCTCTGACCGTGTGTACAAGGGCTTAGAATGGCCCAGTCAAAGTCCAGACCTAAATCCAATTGAGAATCCGTGGCAAGACTTGAAAATTTCTGATGCTCTCCATCCAATATGGCAGAGCTTGAGCTATTTTGCACTCTCTAGATGTGCAAAACTGATAGAGACGTACCCAAAAAAAGACTTGCAGCTGTAATTTCAGTGAATGGTGGTTCTACAAATTATTGCCTTAAAATTTTTGGTTGTAACATGACAAAATGCATATGAAAACTTTTTCAAGGCACTGTATCTTAAATAGTTGGATGACAGCATATTCCCATTTTAGTTTTTAGTGTTTACCATTGGAATTGTTTTTCCTTATTTAGGATCAAATGTTGATTAACGTGGCAGTAAAAGAGAAAGCAGAAGAGCCAAATATGAGAGGTGTTCAGCCATGTCAGAAGGAGGAAGAAAGTCCTCCGGAGATAGGTACAGGTGAGTAATAACTCAGAGAAGAGCCCCAGATTCTCCTTGTTCAGTCACTACAACGGGGATATGCAATTAGTGGACCTCCAGCTGTTGCAAAACTACAACTCCCATCATGCATCTGCCTCTGAGTGTCATGCTTGTGGCTGTCAGAGTCTTGCTATGCCTCACGGGACTTGTAGTTCTGCAACAGCTGGAGGTCCGCTAATTGCATATCCCTGCACTACAACAATCTCTTCTTCTCCCCCCTCCTCTGTCAGTAGACAGTAATGGGGAGACAGTATGTGCCCAGTGGGGGAGTCAGGAGCCATCAGCCTAACACTTAGGGGAACTTATAAGTTGCCATGGAAAGATTTGTAAGCTCTTTCATAAGCAAATTCTTATATTAGGATAAAGCAAATTCTCTTTCTCTTTCATAAGCAAATTCTTATATTAGGATAAAATATTAAGACAATGCTATCATTCACCATATATACAGTTATAAATACACCAATGACCTCAGTACTAATTATACAGAACTATTTATAACTTCCATATGAATAAAGTGCTCCGTGCATAAATCAATCCAAAGAACAAACGTGCTCTCTCCTCCATGTCCCTAGTGTATACACCGTACTCACCAGATGTTGTTGACTTCTTAATATAAAAGAAGTCAAACTGTACTTTCCAGCCAGTGTGTCGTGTGTTAAATCCCCTGTCTTGTTATTAGTGGTCCCTGGTCCCTTTAAAGGATAAGTTCACCTTTTGTAACATGTTACATCACTCCCATATTCAGGGAGCAACATGTTACAAATCCACCGACCCCTGCACCTCTGCAACTCCCCGATCTCATAGGCGGCTGGGGATCTTCTCCCCCCACTCTCTGCCGGAATGTGCTCCACCCACCTGGCTGCATCACTCATCCGCAGAGTTTTGTGAATTGAAAACTACAAGATCAGCCCGTCTTTGCAGCTGATGGCTTGTAGTCCTCAATTTACTACAACTGCGCTGTGGTAGTTCATTGATGCTTCCTGTTAACCACTTAAGGACCAGGCCTCTTTTTCAGACTCGGTGTTTACATGTTTAAAACAGTTTTTTTTTTTTGCTAGAAAATTACTTTGAACCCCCAAACATTGTTTTTTTTCTAACACCCTAGAGAATAAAATGGCGGACATACTTTTTTTCACACCATATTTGCGCAGCGGTCTTTTTGGAAAAAATTTACTTTTTTGAATAAAAAAATAAGACAACAGTAAAATTAGCCCAATTTTTTTTTATATTATGAAAGATAATATTACGCCGAGTAAATTGATACCCAACATGTCACACTTCAAAATTGCGCCCGCTCGTGGAATGGCGTCAAACTTTTAGCCTCAACAATCTCCACGGGGTGTTTTTAAAAACCTTTTTTTTTTTTCTTATTTATTTTAATTGATTTTATTTATTTTTACACTGTTTTAAAAAAAAATTAAAAATGGATCACTTTTATTCCTATTACAAGGAATGTAAACATCCCTTGTAATAGAAAAAAATCATGACAGGTCCTCTTAGCCCTTGTACACACGGTCGGACATTCCGACAACAAAATCCGTCGGATTTTGTCCGAAACTTGTGTTGCATACACACAGTCGGACAAAGTTGTCGGAAAATCCGATCGTTCAGAACGTGATGCCTTTATTTAGTTACGACGGGACTACGTTCAGGCTACTAGCCAATAGCTTTGGTCTAGAAATTTGATCTGAGCATGCGTGGCACTTTGTCCGATCGGAATTCTCTACAAACGATCGGACAAAGTCCGATCGGATCATGTTGTCGGAAAATGTTATAGCCCAGCTCTAAAACTTTGTCGGTCGGATATTCCGACGCAAACAGTCCGATGGAGCCCACACGCCGTCGGATTATCCGACAACACGGTCCGATCGTATATTTTCCGTCGGAATGTCCGACTGTGTGTACAAGGGCTTAAATATGAGATCTGGGGTCAAAAAGTCCTCAGATCTCATATTTGAACTTAAATGTAATAAAAAAAAAAAAAAATGTCACTTGAAAAAATGACATTGAAAAAATGTACCTTTAAGAGGTATGGGCGGAAGTGACGTTTTGATGTCGCTTCCGCCACCCTATGGTATAGAGACGAGTGGGGGCCATCTTAGCCTCACTCGTCTCTATACCCAGCACAGGAAAAGACCCGATCGCTTCCGCAGCCACTGACGGCTCCTGTAAGCGGCGGAGGGCGCGGGAGAGCAGCGGGAGGGGGGTAGCACCTCTCCCGCCGCCAATAGCGGTGATCTCGCGGCGAACCCCCCGCAGAGACCACCATTATCGCACACAAGACCGGCGCCTGAAGAGATGAATATCTCGGTTGTGGCAGCAGCTGCTGCCATTACCGAGATATCCCTCTTCAAAAAATGGACGTACATCGGCGTGCACCGGTCATAAAGTGGTTAATGTGTAACTGCTTGGTCAAACAATGTACAGCCACTCCTATGACCCGTTTTCAGCAAACAGCGGGCTGAAGCCTGCTGTTGGCTGACGTCACAAAGATGGGATCCACCCACAACCCTGGACTGACACCTGGCTCAGTCTCTCAGCGAGTCGCTCAGAGCCTGAGTCAGCTGATCCTACCCCCTTCAGTGAGTGTGGGGGGGGGGGGGGAGAACAGAGAACTGGTGACTGACAGCCACCAGCCCTCTGCTCATGGAGCTCTGAGAACCGAGCGATCATCAGTGATTGATCACTTGGTTCTTAGTCTTAGAGCCGGCAGGGGGGACAGATGCAGTAGTATGGATTTGTAAAAAAAAAACAAACAAAAAAAATATCTTTTAAGCACAGGTGCATTATAATATTATATTTGTAAGCTCTTTGTATGAGTTGTAAACTGTTAGGAAATTCCCTTGTGATCAGTAAAAAAAACATCAGGTGTTCTTGAGAAGCAGACAATTTATTTCTGATGTGGCCCACAACAGGGAGACATGCTTACAGGACGAAAGCTGAAGAAAAAGTCTCCACAAAAGAAAGTGTTCCGCCCTCACATATCCCACAAGAATAACATCTCTGTGCTTCTATTGGTTGAAAGAACATAAATAACGTGTCATGGCACAGGCTTGCACTTTATAAGCTATACATATTCCGTGAATTCTTAGGCTATCATATTTGTTAAATGTAATCATCCTACAACTTACTATGGAGTTAATTAAGACAAAACAATACAATGAGTTAATACAATAATGTGCTCAGAAGTAAGCTTTTTAACAAATCAGTCTCAGGATTATTGTTTTTCTAATAGTCACACAATAAACATTTAAAACTTTTCTAACATTCCCTCCTCTTTGTGTGACTATTTTATCTCCACACATTTCGATGAAAGTCCCTGTGTTATACACTTTCGGACTGTATGTCATTAAGTTGAGCTTCAATGTCCACATAGGTCTCCTCAGAGGTAGAGAGGGTTTGATACATTGTTCTTGAGACTGCAGTTTCAATGAGTTTTTGTGAAAGTCCTCGAATACAGGGAATGCAGCAGCATCCGCAAGTGACCAAAACAGCCAAAGCCACAGCGATTGAGATCAAACATGATGTGATAAATCCAGTTCATTTACCGAACCATCCTTCAAACCAAGTTGTGAATGGATCATTAATACCTGAGTTTTCCGCCAATTCATTCGATAGCGCAGTCAGTCCTTCCAAGGCTCTGGTCACTGTCCCTCCAGGAGCTGTATTGTTGGGGATTAAAGGTACAACACATGCTACCAAACATTTTGCATACCCTCCTCTTTCAGCTAAGACCATATCTAAAGCCATTCGGTTCTGCCAGGCCATTAGAGATGTGGGGGCCAACTGTTCTGCTAGGCCCCTCACAGCATCCCTAGTATAGTTTACAAATCGTTGTTGGTTATAATATATATATAATTAATCCAGTCATCATTTTTATCTATAGTCACCCACCAGAGAAGAGACTCAAACCCAGCTGTCACCTGATTCCTGGCTTTAAACTCGTCCGGCACCCCGCGAGGAACCCCAATCTCATCTATGTAGATCTGAGAGTCAAATGACCCCAAGGGAGAGGTGTCCCTACGATACTGTCGGTGACTCTTAGTCCACGGGTATTCTGACAGGATTCTCAGGGGCATAGCCAGCTGGACCATAGCGCAATCCCCTTGGGCATTGGCCGGTAGTCTAGCTCGCAGTTTCTTATCCCCACACATCCACCAGACATCAGCTCTCTGAATGTCATGTCCAACCCAGTCACCGTTGTCCGTGTTAATCCTCTCCACACAGTAGTCATCAGGTAATGACCCAAGATCCACCGCGCTACGGTTCCCTGGGAGTGCAAAACAAGTAAAGTTGCCCGTATAAGCGGCAACCGCTGGAGGTATCTGAGGTCTCTGTACTGGGGGAACAACAAACTCAATGTGTGACAAGTAGAATTTGTTTCAGGTTTATAGCTCTTATTATACAATTGCAACATACATTTTAAACCTTCTGGATCTGTATTGTGATCTAGAGGAAAAGGAACTGTTGCTAAATGTAGTCTGGCTCCGGCACAAACTAAACAGTTTTCCTTTTTCAGAGTTCTAACCGTGTACCTCAACCATTCTAACCACTCATTTTTTCTTTGGTCGCCCGTCTCCAAAGCTATGGCATCTTCTATTGTTAGGTTAGTGAATCTTATAGTTATACTCAGAACTTCTATTTTAGTATGGCCTTCTTCTTTCCCTTCTGAGTCTACTTTTTCCTGTTTAATTTTATTAGGTAGTAATACCTCAGGGAAAAATGTTCCTGACACCCATGCTCCCATGGAATACAACCGCTGATCTTCCTTCCTCGGCTCCGTTAATGTTATTAATAGTTGGTTACAGTTCTTACTATTTGTGCAGGGGGAGTTGGCCGCTTTTGTGATTATGAGTCTCTCCTTTATACCACTCTTTTTAGCCCCTGGTTGATTATACCCCCAATCTTGATGCGCTGTAGTCCACAGGGCCTGATCCCATGCTTGACATCCTGCCTTATTCCAGAGTCAGCAGATGTATATATCTGCCCATAGAAGTCCTCTAGCCCCAGTTGTATCCCCACAATCTGCAATCTGACAGAAGTCTACCAGTATAGTGCTAGTTATTCCCTCTATAAAGTTTTGGATTTAATGCTTTTCCTGTTCTTTCCCAATCCAAAAGTTCCTCTACTCTTCCATAGCGCCTACCCCCTCTTATGGATGCCTCTCCTAGTGTCACCAGTAACCCAAGGATAATTTCTGTCCCTTTCATCCTAACCAGCTACAGAGTTCCAGCGGATAGGATAGGGGAGTTGGAAGGGGAGGGAGACTTCACCGGTTTGAGACAAGTCCCACCTTGTGTGAGACCTCCCTTTGTAGCCGGACTTTCTGGACCTCTTGTAGCCAACTGGCCCTACTCTGCCTGTAAAACGTTTTTACAATGGGACTGGTGAATCCAGGTAGACCTCTCTGCAATCCTTATCACAGTAGGGGTAGTTAAAAGGACTTTGAAAGGACCATCCCACCTTGGGGAGTACCACTGCTTTTTTTCTTATTACTTTTTATTGAGACCCCAATCTCCCACATGCACCTTTTCATCTTTTTTTGGGGTGTGATATACATACTGGTCACAGCTACTAGTAGGCAATACATCCAATTATTTTTACCTGTTTCTTCCATAGCTTTTCTCAGTTTGCTTTTTAGAATGCCATTATGTCTTTCTACCAATCCAGCTGATTGGGAATGATAGGCACAATGGTATTTCCCTTTAATTCTCATCACTTCTATCAAATGTTGTATATTTTTTAATTACAAAATGGGGTCCATTATCACGGTAAATCCTTTCAGGGATTCCAAATCTAGGAATAATATCTCTTAGTAATGCTTTGGCTACAGTCTGTGCATCTGCACTTCCTGTCTGGAATATCTCCACCCATTTGGTCAGGGTGCCTGGGTACCAAACAATATTTCTTCCTTTCACATTTGTCTAATTCAATAAAATCCATGCAAATGTGTTGGAATGGATATTGTGGTGTAGGGAACTTCCCTTTCTGTGGTCTTATACCTCCCTGAGCATTGTGTCTTGCACATATAAGACATAGAGAGCAAAAAGTTTTTAATAATAATTTGTGAATCCATAGGCTGTACATACTTTATTTAATAATTTGTGAATCCATAGGCTGTACATACTTTATTTAACATCTCAGTCATCCCCCTGTTTGACACATGCGTTACTCCATGTGTCAATACTGCTGCATACCTAAATAAAGATTTTGGTAATACCGGTTTCCCTTCAGGTGATGTGTAAATATCATCAATTATTGTGCAACCCTTTGTTTTCCAATATTGTTTTCCCCAGGGGGGGCATTTTGCTGCATATCAGTAAGGACTGTATGATCTATCACTATGATTTCTCGTCATTATTTTATGTGCAGCTTCATCTGCCCTTTTATTTCCCTTTGAGATGGGGTCCGTATATTTTGTGTGTGCTTGACATTTACAGATTGCAAGCTTTTTTGGTATCTGTATTGCATCTAGGAGTTCTAAAATGAAGTCCGTATGTGAAATTGGTTTACCACTGGAGGTGACCATCCCCCTGTTTTTCCATTGTTGTGCAAAAACATGAACTGTTGAAAAGGCATATTGACTGTCAGTGTATGTGGTTACAGATGTCCTTCTGACAGTATACATGCTCTTGTCAGTGCTACAAGTTCTGCAACTTGTGCTGAATAATGTTTTGGTAGTGGCCCCGCTTCCAAAATCTCATCCTGTGTCACTACTGCATATCCTGTTGCATTTGTGCCATCTGGATTTTTTCTTACTAGAACCATCAACAAAAAGTATCATGTCAGGGTTAGATAATGGTACATCTTTCAGATCACTTCGTGGCAGTACCTTTTCAGCGATGGCAACAGTGCAGTCATGTTTATACCCGTCAGTAGGAAGTGGTAGTAGCGTGGATGGGTTTAATGTAGTACACCTCTGTATTGTTAAGTGAGGTTGTGTCAAGAGTATTGTCATACAGGAAAAGTGTCGTGCTGGGCTCAAATGTGATATCTTTTGCTGTAACAGGATAACAAACACTGCATGTGGTACCTTTTCAGTTAGTAAAGTTGAATAAAGACACCAGTCCATCCGGTTCAGCCTGAGCGAGCGTCTAGCCCCTACCCCTGTACACCCACATCGTTCTCCACCCCCAAGGATCCAACGTCCCCATTCATATACCAGGGCCAAACCGGGACAGAAGCCAATCAACCCACCTGCATGTCCCCGGAGTGCGGGAGGAAACCAGAGCACCCGGAGGAAATCCACGCAGGCACAGGGAGTACATGCAAACTCCAGGCAGGCAGCGTCATAATTGGGATTCGAACCAGTGACCCCCTTCACTGCTAGGCGAGAGTGCTAACCACTACACCGCTGATGCTACCAGTGCTTGTACACAGGGTGGAAGTACTCTCGTTGCACTGTCTATTTCTGTAGAGTAATCCTTCCTCTATGAGACCCCTCTGGTTCTGCCTCAGCAGTGTACTCTTCTGCATCCTCCTCTCTTTCATCACCTTGCATAAGAACCTTTTATTTTCACATTCTTTTTTGCTTTTGCTTTCAAATACTTCTCAGAATGCTTAGCATATTGTAAAACATCTAAAACTGATACAGTTCGGTAAGTAACCATGTTTTAAACAATGTAATCCTTATGATCCTGTTTCAATCCATTTAAAAAAAGCAATCTTTAGCTGTTGCTAATATGCACTATACACATCTTCAGCTTCGGGGAGCCCGGAGAACACTCTAAAAATCTCTCGTAATTTATTTAGGTAGTCACTGACACTTTCTTTGTCTTCTTGTACTGTCATATTTATTTATTTTTTTGCCAATCAGTCCGTTATACCCATCTAAGCTGGCATCTGTTCAGTAGGGCAGTCAACCTGTTTCCTAAGTCTGGGCTTTCTGGAGGCAATGGATCCCCCCCCCCCCCCCCGTCCCTGTGCATGAGTTATGGCGTCAGTTAATGTTTCAAGGATCGATCTGTTCATCTCCAGGACTGAACCACTGTCTGGAGAGATTGAGGAAGTGGAATTGGGGGTTTGTTCAGAGGCGGTTCCTTTGACAGGGGTGAATGTCACAGGGAAGGTGTTACTCTGGGCAGTTACTTGCACCTGAGGGGGAGGACCATTATAGGGAGGTGGTCTCTGGGTACAGCAGATGAGATCATCCTCTTTGTCCACTAGGGGCAATTGGGCTTGGCATTTTTCCTTTGTTCTTCCTTCTACCCTAATTCTAGCATGCTGAAGCCAATATTCCGCCATTTTTTAACCGATACCTTTTTTGAACTTTGGGTCCTGATATTTTAAGCTTATCCACAGGACCCCAAAATAGAACTTTCTTTCTTTTTAATTTTTTTTAGTATTCTGATTCAGAACTTAGCCTTTTGACTTATAAATGTACCCAAATATAAACAGCATTGCATCATTAACACTTCACAGTTGAAAGTCTATGAATTCTAAAAATAACTCCAATCCAATATAAATATTTACTTTAAGACTATTTTTCAAACTCTTTTTCCCACCAAAAGTCCTAATATTTTCACAGATGCATACATTAACCTCTGTCAGGCAATCTGCATTTTCTTGTTTCTGAGAAACCGCTTCATAGCAATGAAAACATCCTCAGCCTTTTTTTTTTTTTTTTCATTTCTTTTCACATTCATCAAACCACCTGATAATTCTACAACATTCTATTTACTCCAAAATGCCATATACCTTCTTTTTCTTTTATGCTAAGTTTCAATATATACAATATAACCCTTCTGTATTATCATAGCTAATCAAGGGTTAACTTTTACAACGGTCTTGCAGGATCAGGAGAAATTCTTCCATGAGGGGAGGGGGAGGGGGAGAGAGTTCAGTGAATTTGCCTTCTTATCTGCTTAGAAATATGCAGCACAAAAACCATGTCAATACAAGAGAAAAAAAACAACAACCCATTCCCACACTATCGAGAGAATCAGAAAGGGTTAAACATAAACAAAGATAAAGTAAACACACACAGAAGAAAATTAGCCTTGCGATCTTAGATCACTTAACTAAACAGACAGCGCTTAAAACAGTCAGGCAATTAACCTCTGACATTCGGTATACCTCAAATCTTTTTGTTATCTGTCCAGACAGCGGGCGACGTAATTTTTTACCTTAGACAACGTCCCCAAGTGTCTCTGTCTACGAGCACTGGATTATCTAGATATTATACGATCAATACCAATGTCGGCAATTACAACACATTAAACCAGAAGCAAGAGAAAGAGAAGAAAAGACTCAGAAAGAATAAGAATAATTTAAATTATCTTACCTCTCAAACACCTGGACTGGATCACACAAGGTTCGGAAACAGACAGTGGAATTCAGATCTATGGCCCCGCCCCTTTTTCACCAAATAACATTGATTGGGGGGACTTGTAAGGTTCGGTGAGCTTCAAAGTCCAATACTCACCGAAGTGTTGTCGGGCCGTCTGATCTGAAAACCAGCGTGTTGCTCCCGGCTCGAAAGACCAAAAATGTTAGGAAATTCCCTTGTGATCAGTAAAAAAAACATCAGGTGTTCTTGAGAAGCAGACAATTTATTTCTGATGTGGCCCACAACAGGGAGACATGCTTACAGGACGAAAGCTGAAGAAAAAGTCTCCACAAAAGAAAGTGTTCCGCCCTCACATATCCCACAAGAATAACATCTCTGTGCTTCTATTGGTTGAAAGAACATAAATAACGTGTCATGGCACAGGCTTGCACTTTATAAGCTATACATATTCCGTGCATTCTTAGGCTATCATATTTAGTTAAATGTAATCATCCTACAACTTACTATGGAGTTAATTAAGACAAAACAATACAATGAGTTAATACAATAATGTGCTCAGAAGTAAGCTTTTTAACAAATCAGTCTCAGGATTATTGTTTTTCTAATAGTCACACAATAAACATTTAAAACTTTTTAAGAGGTATGGGCGGAAGTGACGTTTTGATGTCGCTTCCGCCACCCTATGGTATAGAGACGAGTGGGGGCCATCTTAGCCTCACTCGTCTCTATACCCAGCACAGGAAAAGACCCGATCGCTTCCGCAGCCACTGACGGCTCCTGTAAGCGGCGGAGGGCGCGGGAGAGCAGCGGGAGGGGGGTAGCACCTCTCCCGCCGCCAATAGCGGTGATCTCGCGGCGAACCCCCCGCAGAGACCACCATTATCGCACACAAGACCGGCGCCTGAAGAGATGAATATCTCGGTTGTGGCAGCAGCTGCTGCCATTACCGAGATATCCCTCTTCAAAAAATGGACGTACATCGGCGTGCACCGGTCATAAAGTGGTTAATGTGTAACTGCTTGGTCAAACAATGTACAGCCACTCCTATGACCCGTTTTCAGCAAACAGCGGGCTGAAGCCTGCTGTTGGCTGACGTCACAAAGATGGGATCCACCCACAACCCTGGACTGACACCTGGCTCAGTCTCTCAGCGAGTCGCTCAGAGCCTGAGTCAGCTGATCCTACCCCCTTCAGTGAGTGTGGGGGGGGGGGGGGGAGAACAGAGAACTGGTGACTGACAGCCACCAGCCCTCTGCTCATGGAGCTCTGAGAACCGAGCGATCATCAGTGATTGATCACTTGGTTCTTAGTCTTAGAGCCGGCAGGGGGGACAGATGCAGTAGTATGGATTTGTAAAAAAAAAACAAACAAAAAAAATATCTTTTAAGCACAGGTGCATTATAATATTATATTTGTAAGCTCTTTGTATGAGTTGTAAACTATAATTATAGAGAACGTAATACAGAACCTCTCCCTCTTATATATCTGGAATGTTCCTTATTCCTCTTTTTTTTCCTCTGCCCTCAGATGGACAATACAGAAGGTTTGGCACAGAGCAACATCCTGTTATTTCTCCTAATGGTGAAGTTGATGATGCTGCCACATTCGATCCTTCAGCTGAAAACCTCATTACCCTAAATATCAATCCAACACCACACATCGCTGATAAACTCTTGGCTTCTCAGCCTGGAGAACATGTTTTAGAGAGAACAAAGCTTACAGAACACCAGAGAACTCACACAGTCAAGAAGCTATTTTCATGTTCTGAATGCGGGAAATGTTTTACGCGAAAGTCATCACTCATCACACATGAAAGACTTCACACAGGGGAGAAGCCATATTCATGTTCTAAATGTGGAAAATGCTTTACTACCAGATCGCACCTCATTAACCACGAGACAACTCATATGACTGAGAAACCTTTTTCCTGTTCCGAATGTGGAAGGTGTTTTTCCCGCAAAGGGATTCTCATGTCCCACCAAAGGTCACATACAGGCGAGAAGCCATATTCATGTCTGGAGTGCGGGAGATATTCTTCTTCAAAAGATCAACTTATCAGACACCAGACTCGTCACACAGGGGATCGACCTTTTTCATGTTTGGAATGTGGGAAATGTTTCAGACAGAAGTCAGATTTTGCCAAACACAAGAGGGCTCATATGACGGAGAAGCCTTTTTCCTGTTCGGAGTGTGGGAAAAGGTACTCTTGGAAAAACCAGCTTATTAGACACCAGAGGGGCCACACAGGGGAAAAGCCATTTTCCTGCAGGGATTGTGGGAAATGTTTTTTAGAAAGGTGGCTTCTGGTTAACCACGAAAAAGCTCACAGGTCTGAAAAACCCTTCCCCTGTTCTGAATGTGGGGAATGTTTTTCCCGGAGAGGACACCTCATCTCGCACCTGAGGTCCCACACTGGAGAGAAGCCCTATTCATGTTCTGAATGTGGCAAATGTTTTAGCGGACGGCCTAATCTTGTTGCACACCAGAGAATTCACACTGGCGACCGCCCGTTTTTGTGCACTGAATGTGGCAAATGTTTTTCTGATAAATCAAACCTTGCTGCCCATCAGAGAATTCACACCGGTGATCGTATCTACTCATGTTGTGAGTGTGGGAGAGGATTCACTCAAAGGTCAAATCTGGTTAGACATGAGAGGGTCCACACCGGCGTTCAACCGTTTTCCTGCTCTGAATGTGGAAGAAAGTTCTCAAGGAAATCTTCCCTTATTTCACATCTTAGCTCCCACAGGAGAAAAGAGGTGGAAGAGATTGAAGCCAAGTAAGTTTTACTGTAGACATAATATGGGTGGTCAGATGTTAAAGAGACATCAACGAAAAATTCAACCAAGCGTGCATGTTTATGTTATAGTGGAAAAAAACAGGTAGCCACTTTTAGATACCTTTGGGGACAACTTATCTTAGTGGAAACAGTAGCAGTCCTCTACCTTTGATTTGGCAGCCAAGGGCATTGGCTTCAACCCATAGACTGTTGCCCAATCATTTCTGTGGTCTGCTCTGTACTGGGTGCAAAAAAACTAAATGTAATGATATTGTAGAGCTGGCACCATAATGGTTCTATATATTATACAAAGGTGCCCAAATATCAAAGGAAATTCCTCCAAGCAAGACGAGTGCATGAGCCACTGCTGTCAAAGTGTCCAAGTAAATGATCTGCGGCTATGTATTATGCTCATAAAATCGTGTGTCTTTATTAATAACGCCACAGAACACAAAGCCTTAATACAGCAAGTTGACGTGTTTCAGCCTAGATGGCCTTATGCCACGTACACACGATCGGAATTCCAGCCAGAAAAAGATAGATGAGAGCTTTTCATCAGAAAATGTGACTGTGTGTATGTGTCAGGGCTGGCTTAGCCCTTCCTCTTCTGGGCTGGCTGCTCAGCTTTCAGCTAATTGCCAGCTCTCTTCTCTTTCCACAGTTACCAGCTGTTCCCGATGATGCTCGTCTGACCTGCTTATTTAAAGCCTTCCAGCTCACTCTTTCCTTTACCTTCGCATTGGTCACATCACTAGGAACCATCTCCTGCTGTCTGTTTCAAAACTGGCTTGCTGACATCCCTCTTGGCTTCTATCCTGCTTGCAGTTGTTCCTTGGATCCCTGACGTCTGGACTGGCTGATTACCCGATCTGGTTTATGAACTTTGGACTGGCTGACTACCCAATCTGGCTACTGGACTCTGGCTATGCTTGACTACGCTTTTTTCTATTTACCTTTTTTATTTTTATTAATAAACAAGTGTGATTTGATTGTACTTCTGTCTCTGTCTGTTTCATGGTTCCTGACAGTGTGCTCCATCGGAATTTAGCTGTCAGACAAAAATTGATAGCATGTTCTCAATTTTCCCAACGTAATTCCGATCTTGTGTATTTCAATTCCAACATGCCAAAAATCACGCATGCTCAGATTCAACTCCGAGACAGAAGCTATTGGCTACTGGGTATTGAACTTAATTTTTCTAGTCGCGTCGTACGTGTTGTACATCACCTCCTTATAAACGATCTGAATTTGGTGTGACCGTGTGTAGGCAAGACAGCTTGAGCCGAATTCCATCAGAATTCCGTCAGGGAAACCATCAGAGCTTTTTCCGTCGAGAATTCCGATTGTGTGTACGCGGCATTAGTCATAGCCTACTAAGGCCATCTAGGCTGAAACGCATCAACTTGCTGTATTAAGGCTTTGTGTTCTGTGGAGTTATTAAAAAAGACTTTATGAGCATAATACTAAGCTGTGGATCACTTACCTGAATACCATGTTTCTATCATTCTTATGATAGCTTGGCCCTCTCAGAATGCCGCTAGCGCTCCTGAAGTTCCTCTCTCAATAGTGGCTTGCTGAAAGACCTAGGCACCCTTTAAAATGCTCTGACCTGGTGATTGGTTGGTTAAGCACTGAACATTTTAGCTTGCATTTGAGGTGTGCCTATTCTCTTCATACCCAGTAGTTAAAGTGATTGTAAAGGATCGTTTTTTTTTTTTTTAAATAACAAACATATCATACTTACCTCCATTGTGCAGCTCATTTTGCACAGAGTGGCCCCAAACATCCTCTTTTGCCCCCCCCCCCCGGTTGCTCTCGCGACTCCTCCCTGCATCAGATAAAACCCTAGGAGAAGGGCTCTCCCAAGGGGGAAACCTTGCGGCGCGCTCCTGAGTCCAGCATTTGCGTCTACAGACATGAATGGCAAACTGAGCCCCGCCCCCTGGAGCCCGCATCATTGGGTTAAATTGACAGCAGCAGGAGCCAATGGCTGCGCTGCTATCAATCTATTCGATCATGAGCCAGGACCCTGTGGAGAGAGGGACATTGCCTCCCCGGCGAGGAGATGAAGGGGCTCAGGTAGGTAAAACGGGGGGGGGGGGCTTGGGGGCCGGTGAATGCCAGGTGTTTTTTCACTTTAATGCATAGGATGCATTAAGGTGAAAAAACACAAAGGTTTACAACCCCTTTAAAGCTGTAAGGGTACTTTAGCTCATAAAATGAAAGATTGTTGCTTATTATAGTGCCTTCCCTATAACACTACCATTCATTTAAATTATTCCCTTAGCGGGCCAGGTTTATATTATACTAAAACTCCAGCTGAAAAAACGTATTTTCTTAGTTTTGTTGCGGTATGTGGCCCTATTGGAGAATTTCCCCTCTCCTCCTGTCCTGGTGACCAGCTAAAAAATAAAGGGGTGTCTCCACAATAGAGATACAGACCAAAAGACTTCTACATATTAGCACTTTTTTTTATTGCTGTCTGTGTCTCCATCGGAGACTCCTACTTGCTGTTCCTATGTCATCTTAAGCAACCCATACTTTATTTTTTTTTATTCAACCAGTGGGTTGAAAGAAAAAAAATACAAAATCTGATTCACCGATCCACACAGGTGAATGGGGGAATCCCTCCTGCTGTGCTATTGTATTCTACCAGAGGGGAACCTTCCCCGCCACCAGAACACAATGATCAGTGTTGCTGTCTATAGCTGGTGGTACTGATTGTTTGGAAAAAACCCAACAGGTTGGTTGTACACAAGTCAATCAATAGTTTGACTTCTGTATAACCAGAGTGCCTATACAGGAATCAAAATTTGGCTAGTCCCTTCAGAACTGGCCAAATTTCGACCAATCTTTGTGCAGCTTTACTCTGCTCTTGACATATTTCAGCTACAACTACAATAAGATATATACACTATATTACCAAAAGTATTGTGACGCTAGCGCTCCTGAAGCACATGAACTTTAATGGCATCCCAGTCTTAGTCCCCGTACACACGGTCGGAAATTCCACCGGAAAAAGTCCGATCGGATTATATTGTCTGAAAATCCGATCGTGTGTGGGCACTATCAGACTTTTTCCGTCGGAAATTCAGACGGAAAAAAATTGAGAGCAGGATCTCAAATTTTCCAACAACAAAATCCGATCAGACTTTGTCCGATCGTTTGTAGAGAATTCCGATCGGACAAAGTGCCATGCATGCTCAGATCAAATTCCTAGACCAAAGCTATTGGCTACTAGCCTGAACGTAGTCCCGTCGCAACGAAATAACGTCATCACGTTCTGAACGATTGGATTTTCCGACAACTTTGTCGGACCGTGTGTATGCAACAACAGTTTCAGACAAAATCCGTCGGAAAAAATCAGCCGAATTTTGTGGTCGGAATGTCTGACCATGTGTACGGGGGCTAAGTCTGTAGGGTTCAATATTGAGTTGGCCCACCCTTTGCAGCTATAACAGCTTCAACTCTTCTGGGAAGGCTGTCCACAAGGTTTAGGAGTGTGACCATTCTTCCAGAAATGCATTTGTGAGGTCAGGCATTGATGTTGGGCGAAAAGGCCTGGCTCACAGTCTCTGCTCTAATTCATCCCAAAGGTGTTCTATTGGGTTGAGGTCAGTATTCTGTGCAGGACAGTCAAGTTCCTCCACCCCAAACTCGCTCATCCATTTCTTTATGGACCTTGCTTTGCGTACTGGTCCAAATCATTTGGCTGAGGGGGAATTTTGGTTTGGGGTGGTTTTTCTGGGGTTGGGCTTGGTCCCTTGGTTCCAGTGAAAGGAACACTTAAGGCGTCAGCATACCGAGACATTTTGGACAATTTCATGCTCCCAACTTTGAGGGAACAGTTTGGGGGTTGCCCCTTTCTGTGTCAACACGACTTCACACCAGTGCACAAAGCAAAGTCTTTAAAGACACAGATGAGCAAGTTTTTGGGTGGAGCAACTTGACTGGTCTGCACAGAATCTTGACCTCAACCCGATAGAACACCTTTGGGATGAATTAGAGTGGAGACTGCGAGCCAGACCTTCTTAGGATGGACAGCCAACCAAAACACTGAAGATAGGTTATGGATGGGTCTTTCAGCATGACAATGACCCAAAACATACCACCAAGGCACCAACAAAGAGGCGCTCAAAAAGAAGCACAGAAGGGTCATGAAGTGGCCTAGTCAGTTTGCGGGCCTTTGTACTATAGAAAATGTATGGAGGGAGCTGAAACTTGGAGTTGCCAAGTGACAGCTAAGACATTTAAGGATTTAGAGAAGATCTGTAAAGAAGAGTGGACAAAATCCCTCCTGAGATGTGTGCAAACCTGATAACCAATTACATGAAACATCTCATCTCTGTGCCAACACTGAACTCAATTTATAAGCTTGCTATGAATATAATATAACACCTATAAGTGCCAAATTATGAATTTGAAATAATATTCTAACACCAACTACAAGAAATGTCTAACCTCTATGCTTGCCAACAAGGGTTTCTCCATCAAGTACTAAGTCATGTTTTGCTTGGGGATCAAATACTTATTTTACTCACTGAACTCAATTTATAATATTTGCATCATGTGGTTTTTTTTTCTGGATTTTTGGTTAATTTAAAATACACCTATGATAAAAAAAATCATAGACCATTCATTTCTTTGTAAGTGAGCTCTATATGTGGGGGAAAAAACCCTCAATTTTATTTGGGTACAGTGTTGCATGACCGCGCAATTGCTAGTAAAATTAACACAGTGCTGTATAGCAAAATATGGCCTGGTCATGAAGTGGGGGTAAATCTTCCGGAGGGCAAGTGGTTAAAGAGATAGGTCCATAAGGTGGCATGTACTCTTACAAACATACACATTTTTCAAAGTGGCTGATTTCCTGGAGGTCAGCTTTAAACAGTCTCTTTTTGTAACTGGAATGTCAAGAATGTTTGTATTTGCCAAATCTCCATTAAATTGTACAGAAAAACGGTATTGTCAGGTCAGCCATGGACTTTCACAGCGGTTAAGGATTCTATAAAAAAGCAAACTATACATGTGTGATTTATTTTCATTTTTTATATTGTAGCATTGCTTTATTTTATACTGAATAACTGGCCATTAAACACTGAAAAAAACTATAAAAAAATACTGAAAAATAAAAAGTGTATTGAATCTCCTTTCACACAATGCTTTTGATATATATTTTCTGAATTATTCATAAGAGATTACCACCATTACTACCGGTCGCCCAGTGCTCTTTGTTCTTAATTCTTTTTTTTTTTTTTTTACAGCTATGTGACGAAATGGGTGGCCAACCTAAAAAATTATTTAGACCAGGGGTCTCCTAATTTTCTAAACAAAGGGCCAGTTATTTGTCCTTCAGACTTTACGGGAGCTGGACTGTGGCCAACGGGAGTGGAAATGTTCTTGGCATCAGTGGGAATGAACATCACATTTTGTATTAGGTGGAGGAACAGTGCTCCATTGTTGGTATCATTGGGAGGAATAGTGCCCTGTCGTTGGTATCATTGGGAGCAACAGTGCTCCATTGTTGGTATCATTGGGAGGAATAGTGCCCCGTCGTTGGTGTCATTGGGAGGAATAGTGCCCCGTCGTTGGTGTCATTGGGAGGAACAGTGCCCTGTTGTTGGTATCATTGGGAGCAACAGTGCCCTGTTGTTGGTATCATTGGGAGCAACAGTGCTCCATTGTTGGTATCATTGGGAGGAATAGTGCCCCGTCGTTGGTGTCATTGGGAGGAATAGTGCCCCGTCGTTGGTGTCATTGGGAGGAATAGTGCCCCGTCGTTGGTGTCATTGGGAGGAACAGTGCCCTGTTGTTGGTATCATTGGGAGCAACAGTGCCCTGTTGTTGGTATCATTGGGAGCAACAGTGCTCCATTGTTGATATCATTGGGAGGAATAGTGCCCTGTCGTTGGTATCATTGGGAGGAATAGTGCCCTGTCGTTGGTATCATTGGGAGGAATAGTGCCCCGTCGTTGGTGTCATTGGGAGGAACCGTGCCCTGTCGTTGGTATCATTGGGAGCAACAGTGCTCCATTGTTGGTATCATTGGGAGGAATAGTGCCCTGTCGTTGGTGTCATTGGTAGGAATAGTGCCCTGTCATTGGTGTCATTGGGAGGAATAGTTCCCTGTCGTTGGTATCATTGGGAGCAACAGTGCTCCATTGTTGGTATCATTGGGAGGACTAGTGCCCCGTCATTGGTGTCATTGGGAGGAATAGTGCCCCATCATTGGTGTCATTTGGAGGAATAGTGCCCTGTCGTTGGTATCATTGGGAGCAACAGTGCCCCATTGTTGGTATCATTGAGAGGAATAGTGCCCTGTTGTTAGTATCATTGGGAGGAATAGTGCCCCGTTGTTGGTATCATTGGGAGGAATAGTGCCCTGTCGTTGGTATCATTGGGAGCAACATTGCCCCATTGTTGGTATCATTGGGAGGAATAGTGCTCTACTGTTGGTATCACTGGGAGGAATAGTGCTCTATTGTTGGTGCCAATGGGAGAAATGGTGCCCCATTGTTGATGTCGTTTGGCAGAATAGTGTCTTGTATCTGTGAGGGGAATAGAGCCGCAAGGACCGGATAAAAGCAAGCAAAGTTTGAAGACCACTGATTTAGACTCTTAAGCCCCATACACACGGTCGGACTTGTACAAACTTTTCCGTGGACTTTTGTACAAAGTGTGTTGTCCACAAGTTTGTATTGCATACACACGGTTGGACTTTTTGACAACAAACACGAACGTAATGACGTCACAACGTACTGACGCCGCTTCAAAAGAGGACGTTCAATGACTCCAGCGCCACCTTTGGTCAACTTCTGTATTGTAGTCTGATCGTTTGCAATGGTTCTGAGCATGCGTGTTTGTACCTTGTACAAAAGTCCGATGCTTTTGCATACACACGGTCGGACTTTGCTCCATCGGACTTCTGTTGTCAAAAAGTTTGTCCGTTCGCAGAGCCAACAAAAGTCCGATGAAAACAGAAAAAGTTTGTCCGATGGAGCGTACACACAGTCGGATGTTGCTCCAAAACAGCTAATTTGCATGTTTATTGTCAAAAAGTCCGACCGTGTGTACGGGCCTTAAGATGTGGTTGCAAATATGGTGTACAACCAAATTATGCACCTAAAACAGAAATGCCCGAGGAACAAAATACTTTGTATTACTTTATTCTACATACCCACTAGGATGGCACATAGAATACCAGAAGGTTGCTCTAATTCAGTGGTCTCCAAAATGCAGACCTTTGCTTGGTTTTATCTGGCCCTTAAAGCAATATTTCATCCTCTGACATCAACAGTGGGACATAATTCCCCCAATTGACACCAGCAAAGGGGCACAGTTTCTCCCACTGACACCAACGATGGGGCACAGTTCCTCCCAACGACACCAATGATGGGGCACAGTTCCTACTAGTGACACCAACATTTGGACATGATTCTTCTTATTCAATGACACAATTGGGAAAGTTCCTCTCACTGACACCAAAGATGGGGCATTGTTTACATTGATGCCAGGGCATTTTCAACTTCCAGTGGCCAGAGTCCGGTCCCCTAAAATCTGAAGAACAGTAAACTGGCCTTTTGTTTAGAACGTTCTCCTGCTCTAATTGCTTCCAGGACTGTCCATTGCAAGACACCTGTTTTCATATCTGGTGGTCCTGCCCGATCGCCTAAGACTTATGGAGAAAAGTCTACATCAGAGGTAGGCAATCTTTGAGAGGAAGGAGTCTACTTGAACAACATGAAAGAGATCAGAGATCACCGGGGATTGGTGCCCTCTTTGTTTTTTTAAAGAAATTAACTAGCAAGGCCTAACTAGATAGTAGGGAATAAATAATAAAACAAATGTCACTGTAAAATTACCTTTATATGTTATTCTTCTTTTGCACTTGAATGCTCTCATTGTACCACAATTTAACCCTACTAAAAAAGTTTGTAAACAAAAAAGTGCATAGGGTCAGTCAGCAGACCAGTGGACAGTGTCAGTGGGGCAGTAAACAGTGTGAGTGAACAGTGCCAGTAGGGCATTGGACGGTGTCAGTAAAGCAGTGGACGTGTCAGTAGAAAAGTGAAAGGTGTCAGTAAAGCAGCGGATGCTGTCAGTCAATAAATAGTGCATGGTGCCAGTCCTAGTCAGTACAGCAGTGGGTGGTGCCAGTCAGTATTGCAGTGAACTTTTTTTATTTTTATTTTTTTTATTTGTTACAATTTTTTTAGCAGCCCTATTGGGGGACTTATCAGGGGTCTAAACAGACCTTTAATGTTTCACTTTTGAGAAAAGCTTTGAACACAGTCCTCAATTCCTATCTCTGCTACACAGAATTAATGAACAGGAATACCTCTGTATAGAGCTTCCTTTTCATTCACAAACTGAAGCATAGTCAACACTGTTCGCTATGCTTCAGTTATGAATGAACACAGTGAGCAATCGATAACATAATTCACTGTGTTCATTTAGAAAAGGAAGGGACAGGTCAATTACATATTTATTGACCTCTTCCCCTGCTCTACATATTGAAAGGATCCCTGTAGCAGCCGACGGGAGAGGAGAGGAGTGGAGGGGAAGACAGCAGTTCTATGGGGGGACCAGGGAAAGCACACGGGGGGCCAGGACAGCTGAAGGAAGGGGAACCTGGACAGGAGGGCACTGGAACTGATCTCCTGTATTTTCCTCCTGCAGCTGCTGCATGCCGACGGTAGGGAAAGGAGGAGAATCAGGCTGGAGAAGGAAAATACAGGGATCAGTTCCAGTAATGGCACCGCTGCTGCTGTCCAGGTTTCGGGGGTCGGCAAAAAAGGGACGTGATCTACCCATCAATTCACCTAACGGCGATTGACGGGTAGATCGTGATCGTGGGTTGTCAACCCCCAATTTATACTCTGTTCTTGGTCCAGTATAATACCACCTATCCACTATGGGTGCCAGCACACTCTTGGCTTATTCACACTGATTTCCACATGCATAAAATAATTCCAAACCTCTGCTCCGATATCCTCAACAATAAGCTACGCCCATTGGAGCTTTGTTGGGGCAGATTTACTCACCCTTGATACTTATTTACCTAGTCTATGCTGAACTAAAAATGGCTAATACTTGAATCTTGTTAGACCAAGATGTCAGGGCTGGGCTCAGCCCTTCCTTCTCAAAACTGGCCGCTCAGCTGTCGGCTAATTGCCAGCTCCTATCTCTCCACAGTTACTCAGCTGTTGATGATATCCTGCTCATCAGTCCTGCCTACTTAAGCCGTCCAGCCCAGAGGATCTCTGCCTTCGCCTTAGTCAACATCACAGAGACGCTCTCCTGCATACCTGTTAAAAGACTTTCTTGGCGGACATCCCTTATGGCTCCAGATCCTGCTTGCTGTTTTACTACGCTCATCTCCGGCTCCCTGACGTTTGGCTTGTCTGACTATCCATTCCAGTTCTTGAACTTTGGCTATGTTTTGACTACGTTTGTTCTATTTACTTTTATTATTAAACAAGTGTGATTTAACTGTACTTCTGTCTCGGTCTGATTTTATGGTTTCTGACACAAGATTAGCACAAAGTTAGTAGGCCATAAAACAAAAAAATAAGCCTTAATTCTTTGTTACTTACTACTGACCTCTAAACTCGGTTTCATTCTACTCTCCTTTGAGAGTACACTGTCTAGGAGATATTCCAGCAAGTAGCCGGTGACATCATCGGCGCATGCGCTCTGAAGGAACTGCTTACCTGTGCCGTTCCTTCAGAGCTGTGTCCCGTGGCCGTGACTCCCACGCGTATATGTGGGAGTGACGTCTTAACGGCTCAGACATTCAACCGGCCAAAGCCCGTGAACCCAAAAAGGAAGAGCAGGCGAAGATGGAGGCCTCTGTAGTGGTGATAGTGTGCCGGTGAAGGGACGTTCTATATATTGTGATAATATGTTGTGCATACATAACACATTATGATATTGCTTTGCAGGAGGAATCTTTTTTTTATTTTAACTGCTTGCCAACTGCATAAATTAGTTTTAAGGCGGCAGAGCGGCTCTATCTAGTACATGATCTGGCACTTCCAGGCAGGGGGCATGCTGCGGCTGTGCTGTGATTAAACACAGCACAAGCCACTCAGCGGGTGCCGGATAATGCATGTTTGCTGATCGGCAAGGAGAGACGCAGAACAGAGGTTTGTAAACAAGGCAGAGCTCTGTTCTTTCAGCAGAGATGCAATGGATTTCCGTTTCCTGCAAAGTAGAGAATAAATTCCATTGCATCCCTTACGGAAAGCAGCACACAGGGTACACAAAAACACTGGTTAGGTACAAATGTAACCCTTTTATCGCCCTAGATGTTTAACCCTTTCTAGCCAGTGCCATTAGTACAGTGACAGTGCATGTTTTTAGCACTGATCACTTCATTAGTGTCACTGGTTCCCACAAAGTGTCAGTTAGTGTCTGACTGTCCGGCGCAATATTGCAGTCCCGTTATAAGTCACAGATTGCCGCCACTACTAGTATATTAACAAAAAAAAATTGTAGTATATATCCCATAGTTTGTAGACACTATATGCAAATAAAATAATATATGGTTATCGAAATTTTGTTTTACTAAAAACATGTAGCAGAATACATAATGGCCTAAATTTATGAAGAATTTTTCTTTTTTTTTTCTTTATAATTGGATGTGTTTTATAGCAGAAACTGAAATATTTCATTTCGGAATTTCGGTTTCGTCCGAAAAATACATTTATTTAGTTACTCCCGAAATTCGTTTTTATTTATTTTGTCTCCTTAAAAAGTGCATTCGTATGAAAATCCAAATTAATTAAAGCGGAGTTCCAACCACATATATGATTTTTTTTTAAATCATTCTCTTTCTATCTTAAAATGTTAAATTAACAATCGTTTTTCTCGTAAATAGTGCTGCTTTCATTACTATTTTATAATAGAAGATACCTTATATTATTGGTGCTTGGGCATTCCCATCTTAGGTGTGGGCAGGTGAAGTCCACAAGCATACACTTCCTGGATACGGTGCTGCTGTATTACCTGCATGCACCGCCGTTCTTGCGCATGCGCCATACTTACGGTGCAGCGCCGTACACGTGGGACGTTGCCATCACAAAGGGCGGTGTTGTTGGAAGTGCCCGCCCCCTTTGTGACAAAGCCCTCGGCGCTGCCCAGTGACTCCTGGGAAACGATGACAGACATCTCCCAGGAGCACTAGTGAGCACAGGCGTTGAGGCAAATGACGCCAGGCGCCTTGGAGAGGAAGAGGCAGATTACGAGGGACCCCCTAGCAACAGACCTTAGTAAAAAAAAAAATTTTTTTTTACAAAGGTTGTTCTTTGTATTGAATGCAGATGAATAACGTTATATTTGTTTTCTGACTGGAACTCCGCTTTGAGGTCGAATCTGTCAATTGAAGGCTTCTGGTATCTGTCGGATGTCCTAAGAAGATTCAACGAAGCAGCTAAACTGTACGACACCACGATCGTACATTTCTGGTCGAATGCTCCGCCCACAAGCTATAGTAGAATTCTAATGTTGTTTGACTAGTAATAATTATAATTGTTAATACTAGTCAAACAACATTAGAGTTCTTCTATATACTATGGACGGAGCATTTGACCGTAAATGTCCGCTCGTGGCGATCATATGTTTTTAGCTGCTTCGTTGAATGTTCATGTCTCTATAATGTAAATTTTTTTCTCTCTATGTCAAATAATCTTTTGACCAATAGAGTTAGGTTAGGCACATTCAAGCGCAGTTTTGATACAGACACAGATCGCTATTGTCACCGTAAGGTCGAATCTTCTATCTATCTATATGGATAGATATTCAGCTATCAGCGGCCGTTTACCGTGATCCGTTTTGGTCACGGATGTTCCCGGGTGTGTGCCCCAGGGGGGACGCAGGAGCAAGATTCTGGGAGGACGTCCATGGACGCGCTCCCAGAATAAGCTGACTACGCTGTAGCCATCTTTCGGTTATGGCCCAGTCGGCATGTGGTTAAAGAGGAAGTAAACCCTGGTGGGTTTACTTCCTCTTTCATTCCCTGCAAAGGTAAAGCATAATGGAATACTATGCATCGCATAGTAGTCCATTATGTGTTACCTGACACAGGAGCCAGCGAAGTCACTGCTGTCCCCTGTAGTTTCCAAAGGTCCATCTTCTTGGTGTGTCTCCGTGGGTCTCGCGGCTCCGGCGCTGCGATTCGCAGAAGCAGCGATGACGTCACTCCCGCGCATGTGCACGGGAGCCGACACTCGCGGCATATCGCCGCGATCTGCGGCTTGCCCAGTGCGCCTGCGCGCCGCTGTCTACGGTGCATGCGCCGTAGACAGCGGTGGCTGTCTTCAGGTAAATATCTCCTAAACCGTATAAGTTTAGGAGATATTTATTAGACCTACAGGTAAGCCTTAACCACTTGAGATCCGCGCTATAGCCGAATGACGGCTACAGCGCAGACCTCCTTTGCCGGGACTACGTCTATTGACGTCGTCCCGTGCACGAGCGACCTGCGCACCCCCTGAGGGGCGCGCGCGGCGCGCTTTGTGATCGGCGAGTCTATTAGACTCGCCTGATCACGGATCCGAGGAAGGGGTTGATCCCGACCCCTTATCACGTGATCAGCTGTCAGCCAATGACAGCTGATCATGTGATGCAACGGAGCCGGTAATCGGCTATTATTCCTCCTTGCGCTGACAGCGCAAGGAGAAAAAAAAAGAGCCGATCACCAGGGGGCCGTGATCCGGACATCAGTCCCCATCACGGCCAGCCCTGCCAGTGCCCACCTGCCCCCTGCCAGTGCCACCTTAATAAAATATAAGTGCCCCCCATCAATGCCACCCAGCAGTGCCCACAGTGCCACCCAGCAGTGCCCACAATGCCACCCAGCAGTGCCCACAGTGCCACCCAGCAGTGCCACCCACAGTGCCCACAATCTGCCTCAACAATGGTGCTGCACCCCAGTGCCACATATCCGTGCCCATCAGTGTCATCTACCAGTGCCCATCAGTGCCCAGCAGTGCCGCCCATCAGTGCCCAGCAGTGCCACCTATCAGAGCCACCTATCAGTGCCACCTATCAGTGCCCATCAGTCCCATCTATCAGTGGTACCTATCAGTGCCCCTTAGTGCCACCCATCCGTGCCACCCATCCGTGCCCATCAGTGCCGCCTTATCTGTGCCCATCAGTACTGCCTTATCTGTGCCTATCGGTGCCACCTTATCTGTGCCTATTAGTGCCGCCTTAACTATGCCCATCAGTGCCCGCCAGTGCAGCCTATCAGTGCCCACCAATGCAGCCTATCAGTGCCCACCAGTGCAGCCTATCAGTGCCGCCTCATCAGCGCACTTCAATGAAGGAGAAAAATGACCTGTTTGCAAAATTTTATAACAAACTATTAAACATGATTTTTTATTTTTATTTTTTTTTGCATCTTTTTTTGTTTGTTTAGCAAAAAATAAAACTCCGAGCTGTAATTAAATACCACCAAAAGAAAGCTCTATTTGTGGGGGAAAAATGATAAAAATTTCATTTGGGTACAGTGTTGTATGCCCGCACAATTGTCATTCAAAAGGCATCAGCGCTGAAGGCTGAAAATTGGTCTGGGACTGAGGGGAGTTTAAGTGCCCAGTAAGCAAGTGGTTAATCTAGGATTATTTGTAGTTCAAAGTGGTTTGTAAGGGTTTACAACCACTTTTAGCCCTTGTACACACGGTCGGAGAATCCGTCGGAATGTGTCCTATCGGACCGCGTCGTCGGATATTCCGACTGTGTGTGGTATGCATCGGACTGATTCCGTCGGAATATCCGTCAGACCCAATTTTCCAACTTGTTGGAAATATTTCCCGACCAACTGGTTCGATCGGACATACTCCGATCATGTGTAGAGAATTTTGATTGGACCAAGTGCCACGCATGCTCAGATCAAATTCCTACATCAAAGCTATTGGCTACTAGCCTGAACGTAGTCCCATCGTAACGAAATTACGTCATCACGTTCTGAATGATCGGATTTTTCTAAAACTTAGTCCGACCGTGTGTATGCAACAGTTTCGGACAAGATCCGACGGACAAAATCCGACGGATTTGGTTGTCGAAATCTCCGACCGTGTGTACAGGGGCTAAGACATTGTACACTTTCAAGCGTTTTCATTCTTTTAACTAGAAGTTGGTGTAGTTATATTCCCTGTGCTGTTTGTTTGCTTATAATGATGGGCTCACTTGTTGTGGCCGCAGTTTGTTGTGTCATGGCTGATCAATTCCCTTATGTTCATGTATTCATACACCTAGCTAGTCATGGGCCACACAGCCTCCAGTGCATGCCTTGCCATTCCTCTTGTGTTGCATCACAAATGTGGGAGTGCTAATGTGATAAAAACACATCTCTTCCAGCATTATAAACTCTGCTCATTGCTCTACCTGTTTGTGCCAGATCTAATTACTGTTTAGCGCTCAGCTACAGGGCTCTAGATCGAGGGATTGTAGGACATGTAGTTTCATCATAGGAAGTGTCAGTTCTTAGACTACAGACAGAGACATTACCTGTGCAGACCCATTCGGCATTCCTCGTGTTTAACCACTTAAGGACCAGGCCTCTTTTTCAGATTTGGTGTTTACATGTTTAAAACAGTTTTTTTTGCTAGAAAATTACTTAGAACCCGCAAACATTTTATATTGTTTTTTTCTAACACCCTAGAGAATAAAATGGCGGTCATTGAAATACTTTTTTTCACACCGTATTTGCGCAGCGGTCTTACAAGCGCACTTTTTTTGGAAAAAATTCACTTTTTTTGAATAAAAAAAATAAGACAACAGTAAAATTAGCCCAATTTTTTTTATATTGTGAAAGATAATGGTACGCCGAGTAAATTGATACCCAACATGTCACGCTTCAAAATTGCGCCCGCTCGTGGAATGGTGTCAAACTTTTAGCCTCAAAAATCTCCATAAGCGACATTTAAAAAATTATACAGGTTGCATTTTTTGTGTTACAGAGGAGATCTAGGGCTAGAATTATTGCTCTCGCTCTACCGATCGCGGCGATACCTCACATGTGTGGTTTGACCACCGTTTTCATATGCGGGCGCTACTCACGTATGCGCTCGCTTCTGTGCGCAAGCTCGTCGTGACGGGGTGTTTTTAAAAACCTTATTTATTTTAATTGATTTTATTTATTTTTACACTGTTTTAAAAAAAAAAAAAAATGGATCACTTTTATTCCTATTACAAGGAATGTAAACATCCCTTGTAATAGAAAAAAGCATGACAGGTCCTCTTAAATATGAGAACTGGGGTCAAAAAGTCCTCAGATCTCATATTTGGACTAAAATGCAACAAAAAAAAAAAAAATAATAAAAAATTACATTTAAAAAAATATATATACCTTTAAGAGGTATGGGCGGAAGTGACGTTTTGGCGTCACTTCCGCCCCCCTATGGTATAGAGACGAGTGGGGGCCATCTTAGCCTCACTCGTCTCCATACCCAGCTAGCAAAAGGACCCGATCGCCTCCGCCGCTACCAACGGCTCCGGTAAGCGGCGGAAGGTGCGGGAGGGCGGCGGGAGGCACCTCTCCCGCCGCCGATAGCGGTGATCTCGCGGCGAATCTGCCGTGGAGACCACCGTTATCGTACAGATGACCGGCGCCTGAAGAGATGGATATCTCGGTTGTGGCAGCAGCTGCTGCCGTTACCGAGATATCCCTCTTCAAAAATAGGACGTACATCGTCGTGCGCTGGTCGTTAAGTGGTTATACAGAAACCTCTGACACTGGATTATGAATATTTATTCTACTATATAGTCTGTGCATACTGGGCAACAAATGACACCATGAAACTACATGATCAACGCACACCTTATGCAGGTGAAAAACTCAAGGTGCAGGTAGGGAGTTTACAATGCCTTTAATGAACTCCAAAATGGATTTTACGGTGGGTGCAAAAATCATATTATTGTCCACTCTAGCATTGCCAGAGCTTAAAGAGGGATTCCACCAAAAAAAAAAAATATTAAAAGCCAGCAGCTATAAATACTACAGCTGCTGACTTTTAATAAATGGACACTCACCTGTCCCGGGTTCCAGCGATGCCGGCAGCCGAGGCCGATCGACCGCTCGGCTCTCGGCTGCTGCAGTCACCATTCTAGGTGAAGGAATCAGGAAGTGAAGCGAATCGGCTTCACTTCCCGGTTCCCTACTGCGCATGCGCGAGCCGCGCCGCGCAATAGGAAATCTCCGCGCTGTCACTGGGACACCGGAGGGGGGGGGGGTTCCGATCAGCGGAGGTTCCACTTTAGGGTGGAATCCCGCTTTAAGTGCCATAGCTCTGATGAAGAAGGTCTGCACATGAAAAATATCAGCCAGGGTGCATGCTGTAGAAACCGATCACGTGTTGTCAGGCAGGATTGGCAATGAAGATTTCCCGCTTATAGACATTTGAGCAGATCTCATTCTGGATGGGTTTATTGTTACAAGCTATGTAGAATCAAGCCCGTTTGTGAATACAAGACTTTGTGATTTAATAAAGTTTTATTGAAGTTATATCATGACGCTGATTCACTTTCCAAAAGTGAAAGTATAACTTTAACCAAAGAAATTTCCAGATTTGGGTCAAAGATTAGCTGCCCTGTAGGTTTTTATTGCTGTCTGTGGACATACAGCGCCTTGAAAAAGTATTCACCTCTTAAAATTTTCCACATTTTGTCACGTTACAACCAAAAACGTAAATGTATTTTATTGGGATTTTATGTGATAGACCAACACAAAGTGATGCATAATTGGAACTGGAAGGAAAATGATAAATGGTTTTCAATTTTTATTTACAAATAAATATGTGAAACACGTGGCATGCAATTGTATTCAGCCCCCTTTACTCTGATACCCCTAACTAAAATCTAGTGGAACCAATTGTCTTCAGGAGTCCACCTAATTAGTAAATAGAGTCCACTTGTGTGTAATTTAATCTCAATATAAATACAGCTGTTCCTTGAAGCCCTCAGAGGTTTGTTAGAGACCCTTAGTGAACAAACAGCACCATGAAGGCCAAGGGACACAAGCTAGGCAAGAAGAAAGCCATTGTTGAAAGAAAGCCATAAGAGGTCCAGTTTGGAGTATGAATACTTTTTCAAGGCACTGTATAAGCTTGTTTGTCATCGGGTTCACCTTTACTGGAAGAAAAAGTTGGAAAATAAATGTTTTGGTTTTTGTGGAACAGGAGAAGCGATTTTTCTTTATGCTTTTAATCCCATTTGTATTTGTAATACAATTCTATAATTATTTTGTAAAGGAATAAAAGAGTCAGCACACACATACAGCCACTTGGCTGCCCCGTCCTGAAGCAGGAACCCTATGTCACCTGTGAGAAATCAGGTGTGAGATGAGGTAGTCCCTCCTTGGAAACCGTTTCCCGCACTCTGAGCACGAATAGGGTCGTTCACCAGTGTGAGTCCTCTGATGCAATATTAGGGTTCCTCGTTGGGTAAAACACTTTCCGCACTCTTCGCAGGAAAACGGCTTCTCTCCTGTGTGAACAATCTCATGCGTGATAAGGGAAGACTTCCGGGAGAAGCTCTCTCCACACTCAGAGCACGAATACGGCTTTACCCCCAAATGAGTCCTCTGGTGAGCAAAAAGATTTCCAGTCTGGGCAAAACACTTTCCGCACTCGGAACAGGAAAACGGCTTCTCAGACGTGTGGGTTCGCTCGTGGATGGCAAGGTATGACCTTTCAGTGAAACACTTCCCGCACCTCGAGCATGGATATGGCTTTTCTCCGGTGTGAACTTTTTTATGCCGGTTAAGAGCTGAAATTCGGGGAAATGACTTCCCACATTCAGAACATGCATGTGGCTTCTCTCCCGTGTGACTTCTCAGGTGTCTGATCAGTTGGGCTTTCCAGGCAAAACTTTTATCACAGTCAGGACATGAATATGGCTTCTCCATCGTGTGAGTCTTCTGATGCGAGATGAGGGTTCCCCGTTCGGTAAAGCATTCACCGCAGTCGGAACAGGAAAACGGATTCTCGGTTGGGTGGGTCGTAGTCTGATGCCTGATCAGCTGAATCTTCCAAGAAAAGCATTCGCTGCATTCGGAACATGAGTAAGGCTTCTCCCCTGAATGGGTCCGCCGATGAGCCATGAGGTTTCCTTTCTTGTTAAAAGATTTGCCACAGTCTGAACATGAAAAGGTCTTAGTTTCCGCATGAGATTTTTTGTGCGCAGTAAGTTCTGCCCTCTCGGAAAAAGATTCACCACATTCAGAACACAGAAACATTCTGCCCCCTCTACGAGCTGCCGGATGGGTAACTGCGCAAGACGGGACAGATAGAGGCCCTCCGTGTTTAGAGGGATTAGATGGTAGATGTGCATTATTGTGTGCTGGATGGAGATCTGGGGTAATGGCGTTTTCTTCTGAAGAATCAGAGGTGATGTCCTCATCTTCAATTTCATCATCATCTGGAGAGAAAGATGGAGGTTTCTCCATTGCATACCTCCTGTATTGCCCATCTACAGAAAATAAAGTATGAATGGTAATAAGAATTTATGCCTAATAAAACGACAGGGTATAGTTTAATAGACAGCATAGTGGTTTTCTATTTTAGTGGGTTTTCGTATATTCTTTATTGATTGTGATGAGGACTAAGTTTTGTAACTGAAACAAAAAAGAAAAAACTTTTTTTTTCTCAAAATTTTCGATTTTTTTTTATTTGTTTAGCAGAAAATAAAAATCCCAGGTGATCAAATACTACCAAAAGAAAGCTCTATTTGTGGGAACAAAACTATAAAAATTTTGTTTGGGTACAATGTAGCATGACCGCACAATTGTCATTCGAAGTTTGACAGCGCTGAAAGCTGAAAATTGGTCTGGGCAGGAAAGTGTATAAGTGCCCAGTATTGAAGTGGTTAATGTGCAGTCTGTTAGTTTGTCTGTCGACTAATATATATCGATTATTTATTTATTTTTTGATTAGCTAATTAATCCTTTGAATAACTGTACAAAAAATGATAAGTACATAAACAAATAAATAATAAAAAAAAAAGAATATAACTAGTACATACATATATATATTATATATATGTATGTAGTTATATTCTTTTATCTTACCTTTTTTATGTACTAATTTTTTGTAAAGTTAAGATAAAAGATTATATATATATATATAATTCTTTTATCTTAGCTTTTTATTTTATTTTCAGAAGTTCATGAATTTTTAGAATTTTTTTTTTTTAATGCTTTCTTTTTTTAAGGGGGAGGGTGTGTGGGGTGGGTCAGTGTGTTTGTTTATTTTTTAATTATTTATTGCAATGTTTTTTTATCGGCCCTCTTGGGGGGGCTATGGTGAGATATCAGGGGTCTTAACAGATCTCTGACATCTCCCATTTGAGACAGGGAAATGGACTATGGACACAGATTCCCCAGTCCCTTTCTCTGTAGCCTCTGCTGCACTGATAATGAATGGAGAGAAGACAGCGGCTTCTCTCCATTCATTAACTGAGACGTCGTAATCACAGGAGGTTACAATGTTTCAGTTATGTGAATGGACAAAGTCAGTGGTCACTGACTCTGTCCATTCTGAAAACAAAGCAGCCGGGTTTACCGGCTTCTACCTCCGCTCTCCATCCTGAGATACCGAGGGGGATGGCAGCACGGAGGGGGAGAAGAGAGAGGAGGACAGATGCACGGAGGGGGGACACAGAAGAGAGAGGAGGACAGTGTGACGCATCGACGCCCTGCACGCACGTCGACGTAATCGATTACATTGACTCGTCGTGGCAGCCCTAATATCTATATCTATCTATCTATCTATATATATCTATATATATATATTTTTTTTAAATATTTTTTTTTGGTCTGGTCAAGATATTGAAACCACTTTGACGCCGTCATTTTGCTATATGGTGGGCGGCAAGTGGTTACAATTCCTAATTGTCCTTCTAAACAAACAGGCTCTTTTTCAATTTTTTGTCTATTTACCCATTTTTTAACAAAAGCTCTTTAAAGTGATTCTTGTTTTTTTGTTTTTTTTTTGTTTTGTTTTTTTAAATAAAGAACATGTTATACACTCTGTGTAGTGGTTTTGCACAGAGCAGCCAGGATCCTCATCTGCTTGGGTCCCCCCCCCCCGTGGGCACTCCTGGCCCCTCCCTCCTGCCCCCACAGTAAGGAGCTTGCAATAAGGGGACCCAAGCAGGCGTGCTCCCGAGCCACATCTCTGTGTGTCTATTCACACATGGAGCCGCAGCACGGCCCCCACCCTTTCCCATCTCCTGATTGGCTCACTAGCTGTGATTGACAGCAGTGGGAGCAAATGGCTCCCACTGCTGCAAAAAGCCAATCAGAAGTGCGAGTCCCTGGAGAGACAAGATTCTCATGGTCCAGAGGGGGCTCAGGTAAGTATTAGGGGGGCTGCTGCACACAGAAGGTTTTTATTACCTTCATGCATGGAATGCATGAAGGTAAAAAACCTTGTGCCTTTACAACCACTTTAAGCCAAATGGGTAACATTGTGTCCTTCCAGATCAGATGGTTGCGTTGTTGGTTTCACTGTAACTTTGGCTAAACCATAGTACTCTAGGAATCATTTCTCCATATGTAAATATAGCAAACACAAAAAAAAAATCCCCAGCGAAATCAGACTAGTGGGAACTAGTCCAAAGGGTAGTCACGGCACTCTATGTTTGAGCTAAATGCTCTAGTGCTTACCAGTAAAGAAATCTATACAAATCCAAAACCAAAAAAAGTTTTTAGTGTCAATGTTTCGATAAAGTTCAGTCCATCTCACTTAATCCAAGAATTGTGAAAGATGGACTGAGCCACAATAAAAACTCTGCTGTTTTGATCTTCTTTTCAAACCCACGAGTGCCTCCATACCCGTTTTGGATTTATATCTAAATATAATTCCACGAGCGGGCGCAATTTTGAAGCGTGACATGTTGCCCTAAGATCTGCCCATTTTGGGAGGAAGTGGCGAATTTCTCTGATATTGGGGCAAGCAACTAGATCTGGATCACTGACTTTTTTATTTCACTGCACAAAACAACAGACCAATATAAGATGTCTATGATTCCATATTTGTTAACTGCCTGTAAATTTCCGATCCCACTATATTGGGGAAAATGCTTAATACCTACTACTATCTCACAGTAGCTACGAAGGGCCGTCTAATGGAAGAAATAACTTGTAGAAATAAAAGGCTGACCAGGAAATATCTTAAGACATGGGCAAAATGGTTTGAATTTAAGAATAATAAGTTATATTATGTGATAATTTCAGACTCCAATATCAAGTCAGAATAGGATTTATTGATTAATACTAATTAATCTTACTTTTTCTGCACCCCCTGACAGTTTTACTTGCTTGTTCTTTTTTCTATCCTATTCTCCCCCCTCCTCCCTTTTTTTCCCTCATGTTTTGGGGATTTTTTCTTTTGTTTTTTCTTTTAATGTTTCTTTTTTCTGTTTCCCCTGCCCTTCTGCCTTCACCCTGCTATTGGAGGGGAGAGAACGGAGATTAATAAGATAAATTACATGGTGTGTGTTTCAAGATATTGTTTGGAATTTGCCGAATTGTGAAAAAAAAAAAAAAAAAAGTTTTTGGTCTCATGCTTAGCAATTTACAGCTTTGGATTACCAGCAAAAACTGCCATTATCTTTACACTCTAATGCCACATACACACGGTCGGAAATTCAAACAGAAAAAGTTTGATCGGATTATATTGTCGGAAAATCCGATCGTGTGTGGGCTCTATCGAACTTTTTCTGTCGAAATTTTCGATGGAAAATGTTTGAGCGCTGGATCTAAAATTTTCCTACAACAAAATCTGATCGGACTCTTTCCGATCGTGTGTAGAGAATTCAGACGCACAAAGTGCCACGCATGCTCAGAAAAAATATGGAGACGAAAGCTATGGCTACTGGCCTCTACGTAGTCCCGTCATACTCGTTTTACGTCACCTCATTCTGAACTATCAGATTTTCCGACAACTTTGTTCGACCGTGTGTATGCAAGACGAGTTTCGGCCAAAATCCGTTGGAAAAAATCAGATGGATTTTGTGGTCGGAATGTCCGACTGTGTGTGGGGCATAAGACTGGCCATAGACAGTTCAAATCTCAGGCCGGTTTAGCAGGAACTGGCCGAGATTCAAACCATGTACAGGCAGGCTGAATGTACCAAGTTGATTGATCAATCAGCTTGGGTACAACCAGCCTGCCAGATTTTACATACGATTATCGCTAGTGGCTGGTATCACTTCATCTGTGGCCTGCCTTACTCTAAAGCCAGTTACTGGATTACACCTTCCAACAACTTTAATTCTTTACTTCACACTGTCAGAGCTGATGTGCTTCTCTACAAGACATTCAACACAAAATTCTTCATGACATGTAACGGTAGGGTACTATACTGGCTTAACAAGAGAAACCTGTTGGTATTTTATGTTCATAACTCACCTGTGCCGATCTCCGGAGGATCTCCAATGTCATCACCTGGTCCATCACCCCGTACAGATGTCTCCTCTGCAATCTCTTTAACCTTGATTTTAAAATGAATCAGGTTTTCATCCTGAAAAACCACAAAGCAATACAGATAAAACACACAATATATATATATATATATATATATATCTAAATGTGTTAGAGTTGTGTCATACTGACTAAATATACACATACACCAGCTGTAAGGGAAAGAATTTGGCATTAACCACTTAAAGCGGTGTTCCACCTTAAAAAAAAATATTAAAAGCCAGCAGCTACAAATACTGCAGCTTCTGCAACTTTTAATAAATGGACACTTACCTGTCCAGGGTGCCCGCGATGTCTGCAGCAGATGACGAGCAATCACTTGTCTCTCGGCTGCCCCCGATGCCATCCTCAGTTAGAGAATCAGGAAGTGAAGCGTTGCGGCTTCACTGCCCGGTTCCCTACTGCGCATGCGCGAGTCGTGCTGTGCGTCTTCACTGGTCCCCGTTGTGTTCTGAGAACTGTGTGTTTCCCAGAACACAATGGGGGAGGGGGGCGGCGGCTCTGCGGCTATCTATGCCTGTAAGTGGGTGCAGGTACCTGTAGTATACAGGTATCTGCACCCCTCTCCCCCCTGAAAGGTGCCAATTGTGGCACTGGAGGGGGGGGGGGGGGGGGAAGGAATAAGTGGAAGTTCCACTTTAGGGTGGAGCTCCGCATTAAGGACCGAGCCTCTTTTTGACACTTGTGGTTTACAAGTTAAAATCAGTTAATGTGTGTATACAGTATATATATATATATATATATATATATATATATATATATATATATATATATAAAGCATTATATATTTTTTTTCGACCCCTTAGAGAATAAAATGGCGGTTGTTGCAATACTTCATGTCACGCTGCATTTGCACAGCGGTCTTACAAGCGCAATAATCCTATAAAAAATACACTTTTTTGACTTAAAAAATAAGACAACTGGAGAGTGCGCATGCGCGCGGCGCCGCGATCGGACATGTTCTGATCCAGCTCCGCATTCCTCCGGCGAATTTCAGCAAGATTTAGCGAGGGGGGACGCCCGGAACGCGGTCGGATCTTGTCCCAGTCTCCCGCGAGCGGAGGATGCAGCGGAGGGCAACGGGGAACGGCTCCAGCAAACGAAGGCATTCCCAGCAGACCCGTAAGCCCCGCACCTCACAGGCCTCACAACAACCCAAGATGGCGCCCGGGAGGAGAGACAGGCAGAACGGCAGCCCACAGCCCCCCCCGCAGCGCCTGACACAGGCTGAGCTGCTGCGGGGAGAGGAGAATACAGTTGGCTCTAAGGCTGAAACCCAGCGACCCCAGGTAGCACGGGACCCCAGAGAGACTGATGCTGACCCAGCCTATGCTTATTCCCCTCCAGTTATGCAGGAGGGGGAGAGGGGGGGCACAGCACGAGGAGGTGGACAGGGCTTACTGACAGCATTGCCCCGCTCTAGCCTTATCACCCAGGCTGAAGTCCACAGGGATCCCTTCTCATCCCAGTCCCAGGAGGACCTTTTTTCTTCACAGAGGGGACACCCTCAATTGTCTCCCCTGTCAGACTCTCCTGAACACGCTATACTGTTCACGGGCTCCCCGGCCTCCTCCACAGACAGGCAGATGGCCGAAATGGCTGAAGCTGTGTTGAGTCAAAATGGAAACGAGCCTGCCCAGCATCCCGCCCCTATAGCCGCATATTCAGGGGACACTGTCCTGTTGGCCAGATTTTCTGCCCTGTTGCAACAAGAACTGTCTAAAGCATGTGATATAATCACAACGGGCATGAAAACCGACTTTCAAAACATTGGAGAACGGCTGGACACCATTGAAACTAAAATGGATGGTACGGTAAGGCGAGTGAACCAGAACTCTAAAATGATTACATCTCTTCAGGACCAACTTGACCAAGCGAACGCAAAGATTGAGGATCTGGAGAACAGATCTCGGAGATACAATTTTCGAGTACGGGGTCTCCCAGAGACTGAGGCGAACTTAGAAGAATCGATCCACGCCTTGATGAAGGAATTGATACCAGATATCTCCCCCCATCAGCTAGAGCTGGACAGGGCTCACAGAGCCCTGACCGCCCCGAGAGCGGATGGACTGCCGCGAGATGTGATAGTCAAACCTCATTTTTACCGAATTAAAGAAAGGCTCATGCTGGAAGCAAGACAGAGAGGTGATATCACTATGGCGGGACACTCGATCCAGATTTTCGCGGACCTAGCTCCGTCGACGATCCAAAAAAGGAGAACACTGAAACCGCTTCTGACTCAACTCATCGAACACCGTATCAAGTACCGATGGTCTTTCCCTTTTAGATTGACATTCGCCTATAAGGGCAAAACCCATTCCTTCTCTGACTTTCAGTCTGGGGAGGCGCTGCTCCAGAATCTAGGCCTACTTCCTTTGGAACCTCATGCCTCCAACTCCCCTGTGGATGAGGGTCGACCAGTTTCACCTTTGTGGTTACAACAAGGCAGGTCAAGGGCTAGGAAGTCTCAGTCGGTCACCTGACCAGCCATGGGACCTCTCTAACCTAAATTGGCCCTGATGGGCCCTGTCAAGATTGCACTTGATGTTTCACTGGGACTCGGACGCTATCCTGTGTCTCTTCAGGGAGTTTTTCCCCTGGTTTTTGTATTTGTTTTGTTGTTTTGTTTCCTGTTTTGTTTTATTATTTGCTGCGTGTTCCTCCCCCCCCCCCTCCGGACTGTGCGAGGCTATTGCCCCTCTGTATGGAGGTGATGGCTTCTTCTAGACCTTTTTATGTCATCCCTAATTCTTCGGGGGGGGGGGGGAGTGTTCCTTCACGGTTGCTTAGAGAATTATTATACTCGAGTTTATTGGTTTCCTCTCCTGAATGGCTTGAGGGAGACTGATCCTTATGTTAAGCTCTCCAATTTTAAGTTGTTTTTGTTTTTCTGAGGTTGCCTTGATTTCGGCGGCGGGCTGGCTTGACCCCTTCGACAGCCGTGTTTTTTAGAGCCGGAGGAGGACGCATGCCACTCGTGGTGGACTTGTTGCTACACTTTTAGTGGGGACAACTCCATGACAAACAGGAGGGACTTAGTGCCCCAATAGGTGCACTGCCAGACAGTGTGCCGGTTACTTTTAGTAGTAATTTTAGTTACCTTTGTCATCCTTGTGGTGGCAATGAACGAGGAGTTCTATTTTTATTTTTATTGTTCTATTGCTAACCTTCCGTCTTTTTTCCGCTCTTTTCTTTCTCTATCCTGTTACTCTACGGATGCGCTCTGGTTCCGGGACAGGATCCAGCCGGGAAGTCCAGACGGCCTCGGCGGGGTCCGCCTCCGACAGCAATACAGTGAGTACAACCTGCTAAACCATCATGACCAATAACCCACAACTGACTTATTCCATAGTGACACATAATGTACAAGGCCTGAATTCCCCGACCAAGAGGGCAAAAGCTTTTCACCAATACCATAAAATGAAGGTGGACGTCCTATTATTACAAGAAACACACTTCTCAAGGAACTCAGCCCCAAAATGCCTAAATGTCAGATACCCCATGGCTTTCCTGTCTAGTGGACCCGATAAAAAAAGGGGGGTGGCTATATGCTTCGCGAAACGAGTCCCTTTCACCCCAACTACTGTTATAAAGGATAGGGAAGGTCGATATATTCTAGTGGTCGGGAAGATAGATGATAGCGTAGTCACCTTTCTCTCATATTATGCCCCTAACACGGGTCAATTATCTTTCTTCCGGGCAATGTTAAAAGTGGTGATGCCTCATGTCGCCGGCCAGGTTGTATTCGGGGGCGACAGTAATGCTTCCCTGGATCGGATCTTGGATAGGTCTAATCTGGGGAAGCCTGTTCTGAAACATACCCCAAAACATAGCTGCGAAATAGCTCGTTTAATACACAGTTATGACCTCATCGACCTCTGGCGTAATGTACATCCTTCGGTTAGGGATTATACGTTTTATTCTCCAGTGCATAAAACATATTCCCGTATAGATCATTTGTTTACTTTGTCCCCTTTGTTCCCCCATGTCTTGGAGTCTAGTATTATCCCTGTAGCGTGGTCTGACCACTCTATGGTCCAGGTGGTCCTGAGGGGCTTATGGGCCGGACCGTGCTCGACCGCGTGGAGATTAAACGAATCTTTATTGAATGACCCACTCATTGCTGACGAAATAGAAAAAACTTTACGTCACTACTTTCAGGACAACCCCTGTGAAGACACTTCTCCCTCTATAGTGTGGGCGGCCCATAAGGCCACTGTTCGGGGCAAGCTGATACAAATATCTGCCAGAACCAAACGGGAGAGAGACCGGCTGATTCAGCAGCAAGAAAAGGAGCTGTTAGACATAACTCAGGCACAAAAAGCCAACCCGCAATTAGATCTTAGGAGCCAGATCGACGCAGCACGTTTGGCTTTAAATTTGAGCCTCACAACCAGAGCGGACAAGTATGTCAGATGGAATAGGCATCGCTACTATTCTCTCGGAGACAAACCTAACACCCTACTAGCTAGGAGGCTCAATCCAAGACCCTTTAATCCAGCACCCCCTAAATTGAGACTTACAAATGGCCACGCATCCCAAAACCCTCAGCTCATTGTGCAGGAATTCTACACATTTTATTCTCAGTTGTACGATTCTCCCAATGATCTTAATATACAAGAGGCCGAAGCATTTTTGCGGGATTTACCGCTCCCCACGTTATCGGGAGAACATGCAGCGATAATGGAGTCAGAGTTTACAGAGAGGGAAATAGCGGCGGCCATCAAATCCCTGCGTCCGTCTAAATCGCCGGGCCCTGACGGCCTCTCGGGCCACTATTACCGTAAATATAGTGAGATCCTGACTCCTTACCTCTGCTCTTACTACAATGAGCTACGCAGGGGTTGCCCTTTGCCTCCACACGAGAATAGGGCTTACATCCATGTAATTCCCAAGCCAAACAAGGACCACGGTGATTGTACTAACTATCGGCCCATTTCTTTAATTAACGTGGACCTCAAATTAATGACCAAGATAATGGCTACACGTTTAAATGGGTTCCTAGCACACTATATTCACCCGGACCAGTCTGGGTTTGTCCCTACTAGACAAGCCCCAGATCAGACCAGACGGGTCATTGATCTTATCTCTGCATTGAACTCGGGTTGGGATGGAGGGGGACAGAGAGGAGCACTACTGGTCTCTCTTGACCTGCATAAGGCGTTTGATTCCTTGTCCTGGAATTACTTGTTTTTTATTTTGGGTAAATATGGATTCGGACCGAGTTTCTTGACTACGCTTAAAATGATTTATGACACCCCTACGGCGAATCTAATGATCAAAGGGCACCAGTCACCAAATATACATATACGCAGAGGGACCCGCCAAGGGTGCCCCCTGTCTCCCCTATTGTTTATTTTAGCTTTGGAGCCATTAGCTATTAAAATCCGGGCACATCCAGATATATTGGGTGTCACAAGTGGCGGACGGGAACATAAATGCGCCTTGTTCGCAGACGATATCTTATTGCTCCTCTCCTCCCCAGTCACCTCTTTACCTAATTTGCACAAGGTATTGCAACATTTTACAAAATTTACAGGGTTAAAAGTAAACCACTCCAAATCTCAGGCACTTAATGTGTCCCTACAACCGCATATTGTCCGTGCTCTACGGAGCTCTTTTCCATTCCAATGGCAAGACAAGACCTTACCATACTTAGGTATCACACTGACCCCTACTCTCACGTCATTGTATAAACATAATTTTCCCCCTCTGTTCAAAAGAATTTCTGCTGATCTTACACGATGGTCGAATAACTCTCCGTCATGGTTTGGCAGGTTGTGCTCCATTAAGATGACAGTCTTACCTAAAGTACTTTACCTGTTCCGGTCCCTACCTATCTCTGTTGATAGGCGAGAACTTCAGAGGTTCCAGGGTAAACTGTTGGACTTTATATGGGAGCACGGAAGGCCTAGGGTGAATAGACGGACTATGTATACACCAAAGGTGGGGGGTGGCTTGGGTATGCCGGATTTGATTAAATATCACCAGGCGGCACTAATTTCACAATTAATTCGGTTCCATACTAATCGAGACAGGCCGCTCTGGATGCAGCTAGAATCCTCTCAATTTCCAGGAAAAGAAATTAGTCACTTAATGTGGATGAGAGCTAAGGACCGGCCCACGGTGATGTGCCCGACCTTGTCCTTCTCTCTAAATTTGTGGGATAGGCTAACTACAACCCATAACTTCAGATCCGGACATGCCCCGCTAGCCCCTTTGCTTAACAACCCGGTGTTCGCCCCGGGTCTTCGCCCCCAAGAGTTTTCATGGTGGACCAACAAGGGTTTACTTCGGATAGCCGACTTGTGTGACCATAAGGGGGCTCTGTCGCGAGCGTCCCTGCAAGAAAAGTATCAGCTTCCGAGGACAGAATTCTATCGCTATACTCAAATAGCGCACTTTTTGGCGTCACTGAGTCGTACTTCTGCACTCACCACATACACCCCGATGGAAACTATTTGTAGGACGTACGACGGCCTCACGGGTCACATATCTCGGCTATACAATATTTTGTTCCCCCCTTCTCAGAAATTGCCATACATGGAGAGATGGGAAGGAGATATGCACGTCACTTTGACGATGGAGGAGTGGAACAAAGTAATACGAAGTGCATCAAAATCTTTCATTAACACATCTTTGATTGAAGCAAACTATAAGGTGTTGATGAGGTGGTATATGGTTCCGGCCCGTCTGGCCACCTTCGCTCCTGGGGCGTCTCCGCGGTGTTTTAGGGGCTGTAATGCGGATGGTACAATGTACCATATATGGTGGTCGTGCCCGAAGGTGCGACGGTTTTGGATACGCACATACAATTTTATATATTCTTTGACCCGAGTGAACCTCCGCAAGTCGCCCCTGCACGCGCTGCTGGGACGCCCCGTAGAAGGGGCTTCAAAGCCAATGAGCAGGCTAATAACTTTTATCTTTGTGGCAGCGAGGATCTCCATAGCTAAATCGTGGAAATCACCAATTGTTCCGTTTTACTTACTTAAAGCAAAATTGTCCTGGATAATGGTGAATGAACGCTTATCGGCAATACTTGCTGACAGAATGGCTTGGTTTAATAGAGTGTGGGAACCTTGGATTAGAGATCTGGTAACTGAGTAAAGGGAGTCCTTCTGATGTAGGGCTGGGGGGTGGTCCCCGGGAACTGGAGTGCATCCTTCTTCTTCTTCTTCTTCTTCTTCTTCTTCTTCCTCTTCTTTTTCCTTCTTTCCTCTTCTTGCTTTTTATTTCTTACTTCTTTATCCTTTCTTACTATAGCTATTTTCGTTCAAATGAGTGCACTTGAAAACACAAGTGCCCGTACCCCCTCTTCCTTCTTATTTTTTTTCTTTTATTGTCATATATTTAGGAGGTACTGTGGCACTGAAGCCAAAAAAAGGGAGGATTGGATAACGGGGGCTCAGATACTGCTCTGGACCCCAATTAGGAGCAAGATGCGGGATAACTACTTGGAGGGGTTGGGTCTGTAACCCTTTGAATTACCCTTGCTGCTTTACACATGTACAACTGTTTCTTTCCTCCTCCCTTTTTTATAGTTGCATTATTCCGTATTATTTTCTTGTGCTTTTATGCATCGACAATGTCAGATACTGATTTTGTAATTTCTTTTGTTGAAAATTGAATAAAAATATTGTAAAAAAAAAAAAAAAAAAAAATAAGACAACTGTAAAGTTAGCCTGATTTTTTTTTTTATATTGTGAAAGATGATGTTATGCCAAGTAAATTGATACCCAACATGTCACGCTTCAAAATTGCTCCCACTCATGGAATGGCAACAAACTTTGACCCTTAAAAATCTCCATAGGCAATTTCTACAAGTTACATGTTTAGAGTTACAGAGGAGGTCTAGGGCTAGAATTATTGCTCTCAATCTAACGATTGTGGCGATACCTCACATGTGTGGTTTGAACACCGTTTTCACATGCGGGCGTGACTTACGTATGCGTTCGCTTCTGCGCGTGAGCTCGGCGGGACGGGGAGCTTTAAACATTTTTTTTTTTTTTTATTCATTTTACTTTTTTTTGTTACACTGTTCTTTAAAAAAAAAAAAAAAAAATTGGGTCACAAGACCACTTTTATCTGAAAGCCAGAAGCTCGCCGTTGTTGACAATACCAGGGTTATGGCAGCTAGCTGCTGCCATAACAACGGTATTTAGCATCAAAATACCAACGTACAATGACATCGATTTGCGCTAAGTGGTTAATATCTCAGCTCTCGGAGATCTTGCGGATTACTTTTTAGAGGAACAGCAAGGCTGCCGCATTTGATATTTTTAAGACCATTACATTATTTCACCTCATTATCCTCGGAGATGTCATCTTCCTCCATAGAATGCTCGGAATAAGAAGGACTAGAAGTATTTCTGTCACTGGATCCATCTGTAGGAAACACACAAACCAAAAGACAATAGGGGGGGGTGGTGGGATTCACTAAAACTGGTGCACAAAGAATCTGCTGCAGCTCTGCATAGTAACCAATTAGCTTGTTCAATTAAGTTTTCACAATAAAACCTGGAAGCTGATTGGTTATCATGCACAGCTGGACCAGATTCTGTGTGCTCCAGTTATAGTAAATCCCACCCAATGTCCTTTGAATCAAGGATGATCCTTGAATCTTTTCCAAATGTAATTGGTAGTTACTTACTTACCCGCGCCAACCTCAATAAGAGTTTCCTCCTCTTTAATGCCCACGTGTTCCTCTTCCTCTTTTTTAGCTTTGCCATTTTTTGGAGTCTCTCTGGTGTCTGTGAATAAAGATGAGAGTGAAGCCCCCTGTACTGAGATGTATGAGAGACCCCAGAGAGTGTGTGTGTGTGGGGGGAGACTGGTCACGTCTCTTGGCTGGTAACACACAATGACATGATGTGAGGAGGAGAGCCGGAGTCTAATCAGGCCATAGATGATGCAATTTTCTTTCCTGCAAACAAGTCGATCGATGGATTGTTTTGGGTACAATCAGCCTGCCCATAGATGGATTGGATATCGGGCAGTCCCTGCTAAACAAGCCAAGATTCAAACCAACTATGGCTGGCGTAATAGAGGCTGATGGCTCCTAACTCCCTCACTGGGCACATACTGTCTCCCCATTAGGCCCCTTTCACACTGGTGCGGTGCGGGCGTCGGAGGTAAAGCGCCGCTATTTTTAGCGGCACTTTACCGTCATTTTAGCGGCGGTATGCGGCCGCTAGCAGGGCGGTTTTAACCCGCTGCAGCGGCGCTTTGCCGGCGGTATAGCCGCGCTGCCCCATTGATTTCAATGGGTCGGAGCGGTTTAGGAGTGGTGAATACACCGCTCCTTCAACCGCTCCAAAGATGCGGCTAGCATGACTTTTTTCACCGCTCTGCCAGCGCACCGCTCCAGTGTGAAAGCCCTCCGACTTTCACACTATAGTTAAAGGGGCCGGTTTTCTCAGGCGCTACACAGGCGCTATTTTTAGCGCTGTAGCGCCTGAAAACCGCCCCAGTGTGAAAGGGGCCTTACTGTCTACTGACAGAAGAGGGGGGAGGAGAAGAGATTGTTGTAGTGACTGAACAAGGAGAATCTGGGACTCTTCTCTGGATTGAGACTGTATTCACACCCGAAGGACGCAACGTGTTTGGCACAAAAGTAGCTTATGTACCTTTTTTTGGCACTGAGTCAAGTGCATTTTTGCAGTTTTTTTTGTTGGGGGTGCTATTAAAAATAAGAGATTGTTGTAGTGACTGAACAAGGAGAATCTGGGACTCTTCTCTGGATTTAGTGTTTATTACTCACCTGTGCTGATCTCTGGAGGATCTTCATTCTCCTTACATGGATCATCATCTCTCCCATACGGCTCTTCATCATGTTCAACTTTAATAATATTTAGGTCTTCAACCTGCAAATACAGAATGACCTCCCATTTATGATTTACGATAAAACATAAGAAAATGAAAACTGAACTCTAGCTATGATTTTATAGCATAGTTCCATTGGTCCAGCTTGTGACTATGCATATTTTATATCTAACCGATCCCTGGAGAACCTGCAAATCTCTGTAGTTGTTGACACTATTACAGTGATAGCAGACATCTTTTGGGTCCAGGAGGAGGTCGTGACACCAATGCCCTGTCTCTCCCCCTCATCCAATCAGAGAATGTCTTGTATCCATTGTTGAAAAAAAAATTCAAAATACAAGGCATACTCTGAATAGCGGCATTAATAAGCAATCAATCCCCTGTGGTTACTATGAAGAAGGGCAGCCACTTGGCCCTGGACCGCGAAGACCACTGCTATCAGTGTAGTAGCTGCAACTACTACAGTGATTTGCAGCTTCTCCGGGAATTGGTCAGGTATTCAATTTAGGCTGAACTAATTTGATTTAGGCTGAACTGAACTTTAGACTGAATCTAACTATGCTGTAAAATTCAAACCTAAACTTCAGGTTAAAATTTAATTAAGACTCCCAGTCCCACCTACCTGATCCTCCTGAGGGATCTCCTGATGTTCCTGTGTGGAGTCCCGGGAATACAGAGGACGGGGACATCTCTCTGGGGGATTTCTGTTGCTGGATCCATCTGTAGGAAACACACACACTGACTGAATACATTGTTTCTATGTCTTTGTATCAGAGGATAAGTGTATCTAAGTGGATCCGCTATACCAGGGGGTCTCCAAACCTTTTGAACAAATGGACAGTTTTATATCCTTTTGGCTTTGGGGGGGGGGGTGTGTAGGGGGACTGTGGCCAGTGGGAATAAACAATGCCCCATCCATGGTTTTAGTGGGAGGAATGGTGCCCTATAAGTGGTGTCAAAGGGAGGAATGGTGCTTCATCATTGGTGTCAGTGGGAGGAATGGTGCCCCATCATTGGTGTCATTAAGAGGAATGGCACCCCATCATTGGTGTCAGTGGGAGGAATGGTGGCCAATCATTGGTGTCAGTGGGAGGAATGGTGGCCAATCATTGGTGTCAGTGGGAGGAATGGTGCCCCATCATTAGTGTCAGTGGGAGGAATGGTGCCCCATCATTGGTGTCAGTGGGAGGAATGGTGCCCCATCATTGATGTCAGTGGGAGGAATGGTGCCCCATCATTGGTGTCAGTGGGAGGAATGGTGCCCCATCATTGATGTCAATGGGAGGAATGGTGCCCCATCATTGGTGTCATTAGGAGGAATGGTGCCCCATCATTGGTGTCAGTGGGAGGAATGATGCCCCATCATTGGTGTCAGTGGGAGGAATGATGCCCCATCATTGGTGTCAGTGGGAGGAATGGTTCCCCATCATTGGTGTCAGTGGGAGGAATGGTTCCCCATCATTGGTGTCAGTGGGAGGAATGGTTCCCCATCATTGGTGTCAGTGGGAGGAATGGTTCCCCATCATTGGTGTCAGTGGGAGGAATGGTTCCCCATCATTAGTGTCAGTGGGAGGAATGGTTCCCCATCATTGGTGTCAGTGGAAGGAATGGTGCCCCATCATTGGTGTCATTAGGAGGAATGGTTCCCCATAATTGGTGTCAGTGGAAGGAATGGTGCCCCATCATTGGTGTCAGTGGGAGGAACGATGCCCCATCATTGGTGTCAGTGGGAGGAACGATGCCCCATCATTGGTGTCAGTGGGAGGAATGGTACCCCATCTTTGGTGTAAGTTGGAGCAACAATGCCCCATCATTGGTGTCAGTGGGAGGAATGATGCCCCATCATTAGTGTCAGTGGAGAAATTATGCCACATCATTGGTGTAAGTTGGAGGAACGATGCCCGATCATTGGTGTAAGTGGGAGGAATGGTGCCCCATCATTGGTGTCAGTGGGAGGAACGATGCCCCATCATTGGTGTCAGTGGGAGGAACGATGCCCCATCATTGGTGTCAGTGGGAAGAATGATGCCCCATCATAAGTGTCAGTGGGAAGAATTATGCCCCATCATTGGTGTCACTGGAAGGATTGGTGCCTCATAATTGGTGCCAGTGGGAGGAATAGTGCCTCAAGGGCCTGATAAAGGCAAGTGAAGAGCCACATCTGGTCCCTGGACCACAGTTTGGCAACCACTGCTCTATACTCTTCTCTCCTTTTACAAGAAATGGAAGTTTCCTCTTACCCGGTGATGTGAGGGGCAGCCAGTTCTCCATCATGATGTCTTCTACAGTTCCTCAGCTCCTTGTATATGTTCCTCCTTCTCTGTATGTCTGAGTCTGTACATGGAGTAAAGGTTGGCCTACAGCAAGCATTACAGCATTAGAAAGATGCCAGTATTTATCATAAAACAATAATTACTGCCCAACTGGGGACCTTCATCTTCCTCACCATAGACCCTACACAGACATATCAGAAGCTGCTGGTGTTCCTATGGCATTGTAATTTCTTCTCTTTGTCCTAGAAAATAATTTAAAAAAGCCTCTCTCTTTGCAGGCCTTAAGTAGACAGATTTACCATTATAAGACCTCCTGCCCACCGCATGGCTGATTCCATGGAGCCACTACTCTTTGTTGCTTGACCCATCACAGATTTTCCGACATCACAACACATACAAGGAGCTTGATGGAGCAAGACATACTGGGGGTGACTAGTGCCAGGGGGGTGAGGAATAAGGTAAGATTCCAACCTTATTTATTATACCAAAGACCTCTGGTGTCCAACTCTCTGATCCCGACAGAGCGCCCAGGGGCTCCAGAAGCCGGCATTGCTTTATAAAGGAGCTGGCAGAGATCTCTAGCGGTCTCATGTAGCATATCCTCAGCAGTGATGAGCTTGTGTGTGTTTTGGCTAGGGTGCAAACCCACATGTACAAGCCCACCAGAAAACTGCCAATCATATGTGGCTGGGGCATTCCCCGCCCTGCAACCACTTGTATACACACCCCTTTTATAAGTGCGGCTGTGAGAGGGGAATGCCCCAGCCGAATATGATTGTCTCATACGGGTAACATCTTCCTGGTGGGCTCATACATGTGGGTTTGGAGCCTAGTCAGAACATGCCATTGCCCATCAATTATTACCAATCTTTAAAAAAAGTCTCCTGAGGACTATCTCCAGCCTTCAACTACACTCACAGCATATCACCAGTCTCCGACCATCTCCAGCAGTCTCTGTCAATCCTCTATAGCACTGAATATTATGTGTGTCTCCTGTGGATTCAAGGGCCACACAGGTCCAACAGAATTAAAAGGATACAGATCTGTTTACTAAAGATGCTATGACCTGGTGTAAATTGAAATGTGTGTATTGGGACCCTTTGTGGTACCAGCAGCTGTACTCTTATGCCCTGTACACACAGTCGGACATTCCAATGACAAAATCCATCAGATTTCTTCCGCCGGATTTTGGCCCAAACTTGTCTTGCATACACGGTCGCACAAAGTTGTCGGAATTTCCGATCGTTCTAAAAGAGGTGACGTCAAACACGTACATCGGGACTATAAACTGGGCAGTGTGTCGGAAATTCCGATGGAAAAAGTCTGATGGAGCCCACACACGTTCAGATTTTCCGACAACGCGATCTGATCGCACATTTTCCGTCGGAAAGTCCAACCGTGTGCCACAGAGGAGCTCAGCATCAACCCCAAGGAGCTCTCCATCAGCCACAGAGGAGCTCAGTTTCAGCCCCAGAAGAACTCACAGTTTGCAGCAAAGGAGCTCAGCATCAACCCCAGAGGAGCTCAACATTATCCCCAGAGGAGCTCAGCATCAACCCCAGAGGAGCTCAACATTATCCCCAGAGGAGCTCAGCATCAACCCCAAGGAGTTCTCCATCCACAGAGGAGCTCAGCATCAACCACAAGGAAATCTCCATCCACAGAGGAGCTCAGCATCAACCCCAAGGAGCTCACCATCCACAGAGGAGCTCAGCATCAACCCATAGGATCTCTCCATCAGCCACAGAGGAGCTCAGCATCAACACCAAGGAGCTCTCCATCAGCCAGAGGAGCTCAGCTTCAGCCCCAGAAGAACTCACAGTTTGCCCCAGAGGAGCTCAGCATCAACCCCAGAGGAGCTCAACATTATCCCCAGAGGAGCTCAGCATCAACCCCAGAGGAGCTCAGCATCAACCCCAGAGGAGCTCTCCATCAGCCACAGAGGAGCTCAGCTTCAGCCCCAGAAGAACTCACAGTTTGCCCCAGAGGAGCTCAGCATCAACCCCAGAGGAGCTCAACATTATCCCCAGAGGAGCTCAGCATCAACCCCAGAGGAGCTCAGCATCAACCCCAGAGGAGCTCAGCATCAACCCCAGAGGAGCTCAGCATCAACCCCAGAGGAGCTCAGCATCAACCCCAGAGGAGCTCAGCATCAACCCCAAGGAGCTTACCATCCACAGAGGAGCTCAGCATCAACCCATAGGATCTCTCCATCAGCCACAGAGGAGCTCAGCATCAACCCCAAGGAGCTCTCTATCAGCCAGAGGAGCTCAACTTCAGCCCCAGAAGAACTCACAGTTTGCCCCAGAGGAACTCAGCATCAACCCCAGAGGAGCTCAGCATCAACCCCTGAGGAGCTCAGCATCAACCACAAGGAGCTCTCCATCAGCAACAGAGGAGCTCAGCTTCAGCCCCAGAAGAACTCACAGTTTGCCCCAGAGGAGTTCAGCATCAACCCCAGAGGAGCTCAACATTATCCCCAGTGGAGCTCAGCATCAACCCCAGAGGAGCTCAGCATCAACCCCAGAGGAGCTCAGCATCAACCCCAGAGGAGCTCAGCATCAACCCCAGAGGAGCTCAGCATCAACCCCAAGGAGCTCACCATCCACAGAGGAGCTCAGCATCAACCCATAGGATCTCTCCATCAGCCACAGAGGAGCTCAGCATCAACCCCAAGGAGCTCTCTATCAGCCAGAGGAGCTCAACTTCAGCCCCAGAAGAACTCACAGTTTGCCCCAGAGGAACTCAGCATCAACCCCTGAGGAGCTCAGCATCAACCCCTGAGGAGCTCAGCATCAACCACAAGGAGCTCTCCATCAGCAACAGAGGAGCTCAGCTTCAGCCCCAGAAGAACTCACAGTTTGCCCCAGAGGAGTTCAGCATCAACCCCAGAGGAGCTCAACATTATCCCCAGTGGAGCTCAGCATCAACCCCAGAGGAGCTCAGCATCAACCCCAGAGGAGCTCAGCATCAACCCCAGAGGAGCTCAGCATCAACCCCAGAGGAGCTCAGCATCAACCCCAAGGAGCTCACCATCCACAGAGGAGCTCAGCCTCAACCCATAGGATCTCTCCATCAGCCACAGAGGAGCTCAGCATCAACCCCAAGGAGCTCTCTATCAGCCAGAGGAGCTCAACTTCAGCCCCAGAAGAACTCACAGTTTGCCCCAGAGGAACTCAGCATCAACCCCAGAGGAGCTCAGCATCAACCCCTGAGGAGCTCAGCATCAACCACAAGGAGCTCTCCATCAGCAACAGAGGAGCTCAGCTTCAGCCCCAGAAGAACTCACAGTTTGCCCCAGAGGAGTTCAGCATCAACCCCAGAGGAGCTCAACATTATCCCCAGTGGAGCTCAGCATCAACCCCAAGGAGCTCTCCATCCACAGAGCAGCTCAGCATCAACCCCAAGGAGCTCTCCATCAGCCACAGAGGAGCTCAGCATCAACCCCAAGGAGCTCTCCATCAGCCACAGAGGAGCTCAGCATCAACCCCAAGGAGCTCTCCATCAGCCACAGAGGAGCTCAGCTTCAGCCCCAGAAGAACTCACAGTTTGCCCCAGAGGAGCTCAGCATCAACCCCAGAGGAGCTCAACATTATCCCCAGAGGAGCTCAGCATCAACCCCAAGGAGCTCTCCATCCACAGAGGAGCTCAGCATCAACCCCAAGGAGCTCACCATCCACAGAGGAGCTCAGCATCAACCCCAAGGAGCTCACCATCCACAGAGGAGCTCAGCATCAACCCATAGGATCTCGCCATCAGCCGCAGAGGAGCTCAGCATCAACCCCAAGGAGCTCTCCATCAGCCAGAGGAGCTCAGCTTCAGCCCCAGAAGAACTCACAGTTTGCCCCAGAGGAGCTCAGCATCAACCTCAGAGGAGCTCAGCATCAACCCCAGAGGAGCTCAGCATCAATCCCAAGGAGCTCTCCATCAGCCACAGAGGAGCTCAGCTTCAGCCCCAGAAGAACTCACAGTTTGCCCCAGAGGAGCTCAGCATCAACCCCAGAGGAGCTCAACATTATCCCCAGTGGAGCTCAGCATCAACCCCAAGGAGCTCTCCATCCACAGAGCAGCTCAGCATCAACCCCAAGGAGCTCTCCATCAGCCACAGAGGAGCTCAGCATCAACCCCAAGGAGCTCTCCATCAGCCACAGAGGAGCTCAGCATCAACCCCAAGGAGCTCTCCATCAGCCAGAGGAGCTCAGCTTCAGCCCCAGAAGAACTCACAGTTTGCCCCAGAGGAGCTCAGCATCAACCCCAAGGAGCTCACCATCCACAGAGGAGCTCAGCATCAACCCATAGGATCTCTCCATCAGCCACAGAGGGGCTCAGCATCAACATCAAGGAGCTCTCCATCAGCCACAGAGGAGCTCAGCATCAACCCATAGGATCTCTCCATCAGCCACAGAGGAGCTCAGCATCAACCCCAAGGAGCTCTCCATCCACAGAGCAGCTCAGCATCAACCCCAAGGAGCTCTCCATCAGCCACAGAGGAGCTCAGCTTCAGCCCCAGAAGAACTCACAGTTTGCCCCAGAGGAGCTCAGCATCAACCCCAGAGGAGCTCAACATTATCCCCAGAGAAGCTCAGCATCAACCCCAGAGGAGCTCAGCATCAACCCCAAGGAGCTCTCCATCCACAGAGGAGCTCAGCATCAACCCCAAGGAGCTCACCATCCACAGAGGAGCTCAGCATCAACCCATAGGATCTCTCCATCAGCCACAGAGGGGCTCAGCATCAACATCAAGGAGCTCTCCATCAGCCACAGAGGAGCTCAGCATCAACCCATAGGATCTCTCCATCAGCCACAGAGGAGCTCAGCATCAACCCATAGGATCTCTCCATCAGCCACAGAGGAGTTCAGCATCAACCCCAAGGAGCTCTCCATCAGCAAGAGGAGCTCAGCTTCAGCCCCAGAACTCACAGTTTGCCCCAGAGGAGCTCAGCATCAACCCCAAGGAGCTCAGCATCAATCCCAATGAGCTCTCCATCAGCCACAGAGGAGCTCAGCTTCAGCCCCAGAAGAACTCACAGTTTGCCCCAGAGGAGCTCAGCATCAACCCCAGAGGAGCTCAGCATCAACCTCAGAGGAGCTCAGCATCAACCCCAGAGGAGCTCAGCATCAACCCCAGAGGAGCTCAGCATCAACCCCAAGGAGCTCTCCATCAGCCACAGAGGAGCTCAGCTTCAGCCCCAGAAGAACTCACAGTTTGCCCCAGAGGAGCTCAGCATCAACCCCAGAGGAGCTCAACATTATCCCCAGAGGAGCTCAGCATCAACCCCAAGGAGTTCTCCATCCACAGAGCAGCTCAGCATCAACCCCAGAAGAACTCACAGTTTGCCCCCAGAGAAGCTCATCAACACCAGAGGAGCTCAACATTAGTCCCAGATGAGGTGACCATCTAATGTTCTCCACATCAGAGGAAGTGTAGGAAAATGATGATGTTTGGAGGTGACATGCCCCCCCCCCCCCCCCCCATCCAATCCACACACAGTGCTGGGACACCCTTCTCTCATAATAAGAAGACATCGTTACCTCCTCCTCACTGGACACACACTCTCCAAGATAACACCCCCTCCAGGGGGATTTTCATACTGCTGGAGTCGCTCTCCGCTTCCCGTGAGCTACAACAAAATGGCCGCCACCTCCCCAGGCCTGAGGACACGTTTTTCATAGTTAAGAATGGAAGTTCTTTATGACGCCTGACGGTGAAGTAAACCTTAGCTTCAGCCAATGATCCTAATGGTCACGTACTCCGTGCAAACGCTAGAGGGAAAGCAGCGGCGACAGTAAGAAGGTCTCTACACCAGGAGATTGGCGGCCATTTTGTCGTAGCCTATAAAGGGAGCTGAAGCAGTGTGAGAATCCTCCTAATCGGGCGAGGATGCACTGAATCCTCATCTTCCTGCTGTCCTCTGATGTGTAGAATATTGGATTGGGGACTCCACTGAGGCTGAAATTGAGCTCTGATGATGTTAATGTTGAGCTCTGATGTTGTTGATGGTGAGCTCTGATGGTGTTGATGGTGAGCTCGGATGGTGCTGATGGCGAGTTCTGAGCTCTGAGGGTGTTGATGGTGAGTTCTGAGCGTCTTGATGGTGAGCTCTGATGGTGAGCTCTGATGGTGTTGATGGTGAGCTCTGATGGTGTTGATGGTGAGCTCTGATGGTGTTGATGGTGAGCTTTGATGGTGCTGATGGTAAGGTCTCATGGTGTTGATGGTGAACTCTGATGGTAAGCTCTGAGGGTGTTGATGGTGAGCTCTGATGGTGCTGTTTGCGAGCTCTCATGGTGTTGATGGTGAGCTCTGATGGTGCTGTTTGCGAGCTCTCATGGTGTTGATGGTGTTGATGGTGAGCTCTAATGGCATTGATGTTGAGCTCTCATGGTAAGCTCTCATGCTGTTGATGGTAAGCCCTGAGGATGTTGATGGTAAGCCCTGAGGATGTTGATGGTGAGCTCTGAGGGTGTTGATGGTGAGCTCTGAGGGTGTTGATGGTGAGCTCTTATGGTGTTGATGGTGAGCTCTTATGGTGTTGATGGTGAGCTCTTATGGTGTTGATGGTGAGCTCTTATGGTGTTGATGGTGAGCTCTGAGGGTGTTGATGGTGAGTTCTGAGCTCTGAGGATGTTGAAGGTGAGCTCATGGTCTTGATGGTAAGCTCTGATGGTGAGCTCTGAGGGTGTTGAAGGTGAGCTCTGATGGTGTTGATGGTGAGCTTTGATGGTGCTGATGGTAAGCTCTCATGGTGTTGATGGTGAGCTCTGAGGGTCTTGATGGTGAGCTCTGGTGCTGTTTGCGAGCTCTCATGTTGTTGATGGTGAGTGCTGATGGTGTTGATAGTGAGCTCTAATGGTATTGATGGTGAGCTCTGATGGTAAGCTATCATGCTGTTGATGGTAAGCACTGAGGATGTTGATGGTGAGCTCTGATGGTGTTGATGGTGAGCTCTGATGGTGCTGTTTGCGAGCTCTCATGGTGTTGATGGTGAGCTCTGATGGTGCTGTTTGCGAGCTCTCATGGTGTTGATGGTGAGCTCTAATGGCATTGATGTTGAGCTCTCATGGTAAGCTCTCATGCTGTTGATGGTAAGCCCTGAGGATGTTGATGGTGAGCTCTGAGGGTGTTGATGGTGAGCTCTTAGGGTGTTGATGGTGAGCTCTTATGGTGTTGATGGTGAGCTCTTAGGGTGTTGATGGTGAGCTCTTAGGGTGTTGATGGTGAGCTCTTATGGCGTTGATGGTGAGCTCTTATGGCGTTGATGGTGAGCTCTTATGGTGTTGATGGTGAGCTCTTATGGTGTTGATGGTGAGCTCTTATGGTGTTGATGGTGAGCTCTTATGGTGTTGATGGTGAGCTCTTATGGTGTTGATGGTGAGCTCTTATGGTGTTGATGGTGAGCTCTTATGGTGTTGATGGTGAGCTCTTATGGTGTTGATGGTAAGCTCTGAGGGTGTTGATGGTGAGTTCTGAGCTCTGAGGATGTTGAAGGTGAGCTCATGGTGTTGATGGTGAGCTCAGAGGGTCTTGATGGTAAGCTCTGAGGGTGTTGAAGGTGAGCTCTGATGGTGTTGATGGTGAGCTTTGATGGTGCTGATGGTAAGCTCTCATGGTGTTGATGGTGAGCTCTGAGGGTCTTGATGGTGAGCTCTGGTGCTGTTTGCGAGCTCTCATGTTGTTGATGGTGAGTGCTGATGGTGTTGATAGTGAGCTCTAATGGTATTGATGGTGAGCTCTAATGGTATTGATGGTGAGCTCTGATGGTAAGCTCTCATGCTGTTGATGGTAAGCACTGAGGATGTTGATGGTGAGCTCTGAGGGTGTTGATGGTGAGCTCTGAGGGTGTTGATGGTGAGCTCTGAGGGTGTTGATGGTGAGCTCTGAGGGTGTTGATGGTGAGCTCTGAGGGTGTTGATGGTGAGCTCTGAGGGTGTTGATTGTGATCTTTGCGTGTGGTGATGGGACACTATTCCTCCCACTGACACCAATGACTGGGCACTATTCCTCCCACTGACATCCATGATAGGGTCCTAATCCTCCCACTGACACCAATGATGAGGTACTATTCCTCCTACTGACATCAATGATGGGACACTATTCCTCCCACTGACAATAATGGTGCTCAATTCCTCCCACTGACACCAATGATGATGCACTATTCCTCCCACTGACACCAATGATGATGCACTATTCCTCCCACTGACACCAATGATGGGGCACTATTCCTCCCACTGACACCAATGATGGGGCACTATTCCTCCCACTGACACCAATGATGGGGCACTATTCCTTCCACCGATACCAATAATGGGGCACTATTCCTCCCACTGACACCAATAATGGGGCACTATTCCTCCCACTGACACCAATGATGGGACACTATTGCTCCCACTGACATCAATGATGAGGCACTATTCCTCTCATGACACCAATGACAGGCCACTATTCCTTCCACTGATACCAATAATGGGGCACTATTCCTCCCACTGACAACAATAATGGTGCTCCATTCCTCCTACTGTCACCAATGATGATACACTATTCCTCCCACTGACACCGATGATGGGGCAGTATTCTCCTTGCTGATACCAATGATGGGGTACTATTCCTCCCACTGATACCAATAATGGGGCATTATTCTCCCCAGAAATACCAATGAACAGGCACTGTTCCTCCTCCTACTTGACCACAGGCGCTATGTAATTTTCTTTTCTCCCACTGACCACAAAGTCCGAGGTATTGTTTACTCTCTCTTAGGGCCCATTCATGCTAGAATTCAGTGCAGGAAGCCACACGGAAATACAGCATATTAATCACACTTGACTTACCCTTGTGATCTGCTACGGGGTCAGTGCAAAGTTAAAGTGTTACTAAACCCAGGACTCTGCATTCACTATATCTGGTCTCCCACAGTACACAGAAGATGGAAATGCAATTATTTTAGTAAATATAAACTGCTATATACATTTCTCCTTAGCAGTATATGGCAGTCTTGTGACGTTTATCAGTGTCTGGTTAAAGCTTGTAGGAAGCGTTTTTATTCTACTCTGACTGTTCTATAAGGCTGCAGGACCCCTGACCCTCTGTCTTGGACAGTGCTGATTGGGCATGTGCTGATCAAATGCACTCTCCCAGGAAAGAAAACACCAAACTGAGCATGTGCAGAGTGCCCCCAAGGCTCTGTACTATCAGAAGATGGATTGGGGACTGTGGAAAAAGGGGAGGCCTTTTTACATTCTTAGGATCACAGGGAGTATAACAAGCATTCTTTACTGCCTATACGGACTGATTTTACTTTTGTGGGTTTGGTAACACTTTAGTGACAACCCAAACGCAGGTCTCAAACGCAGTGCATTTTACAGTTCTGGCTCGCATGGTACAAGAGTACAATACGAAGAAGTTGCCATGCGTTTCAAAATGACGTGCCCATTCAAAATAAATGGGGCTAAAATGACGCTGCACAGATCTGCATGTGCGTTCCTGTGCAATTCACATGCAGTTCCTAGTGAATGGGCCCTAATGCTGGGACATTTTCTACTTTCACTGGCCACAGTCCAGCCCCCCTAAAGTCTGAAGGACAGTAATCTGGTCCTTTGCTTAGAAAGTTGGAGACCCCCTGCTTTAAACACAATCCCTTAATCTAAACTAAGCCCTAATTGTAAACTAGCCCTTCATTTCATAACTTCACTCTACCCAGTGCTAGGTACAGCTGAAACCAAGCACTTGTGCTAAAGGAAACATTTTTACATCTAAAACTTGTTTAAATGATTCATTAATTTATTGCTGATTGAACCCTTCAGCCCAGATTGTTCCAAATACAGACTCTGGTATACAGAGGAGTGGGAGTATATAGAAGGACACAGGGATCAGTAGAAGGATGTCACGATGGAGAACCGGCCGCCCCTCACATCACCGGGTAAGAGGAGACTTTCATTTCTTGTAAAAGAGAGAAGAGTATTGAGGATCCACCCAGATACACACATCCTCTGATATAAAGACATAGAAACAATGTATTCAGTCAGTGTGTGTGTTTCCTACAGATGGATCCAGTACCAGAAATCCCCCAGAGAGATGTCCCCGTCCTCTGTATTCCCGGAACTCCACACAGGAACATCAGGCGATCCCTCAGGAGGATCAGGTAGATGGTACTCAGGTTCTTCATTCAAACTGGTATACTGTTTGATTATCACTTACTGTTAACATTGTTTTATTGTGTTTTATCTAGAGAGGAGACCTGATTATCATTGACGTGTAAGACCATGTAAGGAGGAGGAAGATCCTCCGGAGATCAGCACAGGTGAGTAATAAACACTAAATCCAGCCAAGAGTCCCAGATATGCCTTGTTCAGTCACTAAAACAATATCTTATTTTTTAATGGCACCCCAAACAAAAAAACCTGCAAAAATGCACTTGGCTCAATGCCCTAAAGCAGGGATATGTAATTAGCGGACCTCCAGCTGTTGCAGAACTACAAGTCCCATGAGGCATAGCAAGACTCTGACAGTCACAAGCATGACACCCAGAGGCAGAGGCATGATGGGACTTGTAGTTTTGCAACAGCTGGAGGTCCGCTAATTGCATAACCCTGCCCTAAAAGATAGATGAGCTACTTTAGTGACAAACGCGTTGCGTCCCTCAGGTGTGAATGCATTCTCAATCCAGAGAAGAGTCTTCTCCTTGTTCAGTCACTACAACAATCTCTTCTCACCCCTCCTCTGTCAGTAGACAGTAATGAGGAAACAGTATGTGTGGTTTTCCAGCATTTGTATGCTAATAAAGACAAACCCGACACCCCAAATTACAATATCAAAGTGAAACAAAATAAAAGCATACATACAGTACAAATAATACAATAAGAAAGTTCATCTAATATATAAACAATTCCCACACTGCAGTATAAAGTATACATAGTGATGTACACAGATATTACAATAAAAAGTGCTTCCTAAGCCACCCAATAAATAAACAGTTCCAATAATGCAATAAAGAGTCCAATGTGATAATAATATCCAGTACTCTTTATATAATATAAAACTGTATGCAGGACACTGGACAAACCACTAGGAACAAGAGGGATGTGAAACGATTTCATACAGTAATGTAATCTGTAAGATTACAGTGTACTATATGTGTTATGCATTTAAAATTTTTTGAATGTGCCGCCGGGCTCCGCCCCCATGCATCGCGACGCTCGCAGGGAACGGAGCCTGGAACATGGAGGCATCGGGCGGAGGACAGAGCCCCGCAGACACAGCAGGGCGGAAATCGCAGGATCCTGGGCACAAGGTAAGTATACCGCACCAGAATCCTGAAATGCAATCCCGAGTGTAGCTCGGGGTTACCGCTAATGGTACTGAAATTTAACTCCGAGCCACACTCGGGGAAAACCGCCAGGGAGGTTAAAAAAAAGTATTGAAAAAAAGACTGCACTCATGGTTTATAACAGTGGTTATCAACCCTGTCTTCAGGGCCCAACAGGCCAGGTTTTATGTATTGCCCTTGGGGAGATGCAGACTAATGCCCTGTACACACGGTCGGACATTCCAACCAAAAAATCCGTCAGATAGAGCTCTCACACGATCGGATTTTCCAACAACATAATCCGATCTGACTTTTTCAGACGGAAATTCCGACCGTGTGTACAGGGCATTAGAATACTGCAATCACTGAGCAGCAAATTATATCACCTGTGATGTATTTCAGTTATCTTGCAAACCTGGCCTGTTAGTGGGCCCTGAGGACAGGGTTGATGACTATTGGTTTATAAGATCTCAGCGCTTTAAGAGCCCTTTCACACCGAGGGCATTTTGCAGGCGCTATAGCGTTAGAAATAGTGCCTGCAATCCGCCCTCAAACTGCTGCACCATTCATTCCAGTGTGAAAGCCCCGAAGGTTTTAACCCTCTCTCGGCTGCTAGCGGGGGTAAAAGCACCCCGCTAGCGGCCGAAATACGCCGCAAATCCGTCGGTAAAACGCCGCTGAAAATTGCGGCGTTTTACCGCCGACGCTATAGGCTCGGCGGTGTGAAAGGGCTCTTAGAAAACAGTTCTGGCCAGCATCCAACATAGACAGAGAGCAATCGGCGTGCGTGAGGATGTCACCACACAGGCCACGCCCCAGTATGACCGTTTTCCAGCATGACCATTTGACAGAAAGCAGTCGTTAGACCGTCTTCTGTTGAATAAACAGCAGTACACACAGCCCGGAAGTTGACCCGTTCCTGCTGAACCAGCAAATTTTCGGTCCGTGTATACCTAGCCTTAGACTCCGGTTCTCCTCCTCACATCATGTCATTGTGTGTTACCAGCCAAGAGACGTGACCAGTCCCCCCCCCCCCCACACACACACTCTGGGGTCTCTTATATACTGTATCATAGTCATAGAGCCACCGACCTATAAATAGCTCCTCATTGATTTCTGTATCAGTGGCACACTGGGTTATATTGATTTACCTATAGAGAGTTGTTTGTTCTCTGAGCTAAAACTGAAACGACAGAGAGGAGATCTTAAAACGGGGTTTTATATTCTTTAACTGGTTTTAGTTTTAGAGACTGACAATTAGATTCTTATTTTTTCTCCAGATGGGCAGTACAGAAGGTACAATTTAGAGGAAGATCCTTCCACATCTGATTCTTCAGATGAAAGCCCCGTCACACCAGAACGCCACCCAGTGGTTCACAGTGCAGATATGCGCTCCAATCATGGTGGGAATTTCTATGATCACCCACCTCTTTCCACCCATCAGACCGCCAATGGAAGGCAAAAAATATTCCCATGAGTGCGGGAGAAGAAATCCTAAGAAAACATCAGAAAAGTAATATTCATGCACGGAGTGTAAAATCTTTTATTCAGAAGTGTCTGCTCCAGAGACACAAAGAAAGACATGGCAACGCTAAGCTGTTTTCCTGTTCCAAATGCGGGAAATATTTTGTGCGGAAACATAACCTCATCACACATGAAAAAGCTCACACTGGGGAGAAACATATGCACATGGACAGTCTCAGAAACAGGTATCCTTCGTCCAATTGGTATACAGGGAGGCACTTGAACATAGAGATATTCAGCGTGTGTCTCTCCTGGTGGTCTCCTGTGAACAGGCAACCTGGAGACCACCAGGAGAGACACACTCTGAATATCTCTATGTTCAAGTGTCTCCTTGTATACCAATTGGACGAAGGATACCTGTTTCTGAGCCTGTCCATGTGTATATTCCCAGGATAATGGCGATCTCAGGGGGGGGCAAAATATTGCCTTTGATGTTGTTTTTAACTGTATGGAGTGTGCCACAAGCATCTGATGGCTGCAATTTTACCCCTGAGGAAGGAGTATCTCTTCCGAAACGTGTTGGGTGAAGGATCAATTTTACCTACCATCTACTTCAACTACTTACAGTATCAGTTATGGTTGACATATGTACACTCCATGATCTATGTTTTTACTTATGTATTTTCAATAAATTTTGACATTTTTCTATTACATTATTTTGTGACTCTGCCTAAGTGCCGTTAAAGCCCTACCCCAAGGGGAACCCCCTTTTTCTCCATATTCTTATATTTGGATGTTGGCACTGTGAAACAGTCCTTTCTATCTCTCTATTGGAGAATTCTGACAGCTGCTGGATTGCTCCCCCCTGCTCTCCATCCGCGGACAGAGGAAGGACTAGGAACACATGAGGACTCCATGTTACATGCTTTTATTACTCCACGATCCTGTAAGTGTTTTTAACCCCTTGTGCACTGAATTCAATCTTTTAATACCGCACTTAGAGGAGCCTTATTTTCTTCTACATTTCTCCAGAGTTGCTTCTTCTCTTCAAAAGCACTGCCTGAAGTGCCATCTTTCCATCACCCTACACCAGCCATCCATCTCCACTAGAGAGCCCTCAGCTCTCCTTTCTGCAGCTGAATTAAACGTTCACCCCACTCCCTGTTTTCTGTAATCTGTGTTTTGAAACACACTTGCTGGTGATCATGGAATACACCTGCTATTCGTTCTAAAACACCTGCTGGTAATCTTGATACATGGCTGCTGCTGTTCCTGGAACAAACCTGCTGGTGATCTTTGAACACACTTGATCATGGAGTACAGATGCAGGTGATGCTAGAACACACCCACTACCGATGCTGGAGCACACTTGTTTGTTATCCTGAATCATTTGTTGTTGATCCTGGAATGCTCCTTATGTTGATCCTGAAACATCTGTTGGTGATCCAGGACTGCACCTGATGGTGATCCTGAAACATCTGTTGGTGATCCTGAAACGTCTGTTGGTGATCCTGGAACACACTTATTGTAATCCCGGAACACACCTGTTGGTGATTCTGGAACAAACCTGCTGGTGACCCTGATACACACCTTTTGGTGATTCTAATACACACCTTTTGGTGATTCTAATACGCACCTTTTGGGGATTCTGATACACACCTTTTGGGGATTCTGATACACACCTTTTGGGGATTCTGATACACACCTTTTGGGGATTCTGATACACACCTTTTGGGGATTCTGATACACACCTTTTGGGGATTCTGATACACACCTTTTGGGGATTCTGATACACACCTTTTGGGGATTCTGATACACACCTTTTGGTGATCCTGGAACACACCTTTTGTTCTCCAACCACAAACTGATTTTTTTTTTTTTTTTTTTTTAAACGCCTATTTGTTGTAACCTGAAATAAAGTCATGCCAATATATATAAAAAAATTGCCCACCAGTCTAGTTTATTCAATGTTTGCACAAATCAAGAGCTTTTATTTTTGTTGTCCATATTCTCGGACCCAAGCAGTTTGTCTACACCCAGGCCATCATGCCCTACCTCAGAGGAACCAGACAGGCCTTTTCTTAGCCCCACCACCCCTTAAAAGCTATTGTACTGCAAGGGTTTTCATACCCTACAAAGTTAGACAAATGATTTGGGGAGTGTAGGGATGTATGATGTTGAACAATGATTGACTCTGAAAGCAAGTTCTTTTCGATTAAACGGAATAGAATATGAAATCGCTTTTAGGTAGTTAGAAACGCATTTCATTGAGCTGTTTTTATTGTGTTGTGGACCCATCACAGTTGTTTGGAACTGCAGCTGAACTTACGTAGGGCAGGACACCAATTCAGGATATCAATATATGGGCCGCTATGCCATGATTAATAAACAATACTGGTTGGTGATTACTTCCTAAAGCACCATGCAAGCCTAGATCCTAATGCCCAAAATCACATGCTGAATTGGACAGCTGTCAGGTGACATCTGTCCATGTCTGTGCTGGATGAAAGTCCCTGTAGGACACAATGAATGGCAGTCTTTTCTTCCCCATTGGCATCCTGTGCTCAAAAACTCAAGTGATTGTAAGGGTGAAGTGCAAAACACATCACAAAAAAGTGCACAAGGTTGTGCTTAATTGGGTCTAATGCTGCGTACACACGACCGGACTTTCTGTCGGAATGAACTCTGATGGACTTTTCAACGGAGTTCCGCTGAAACGGACTTGCCTACACACGATCACACCAAAGTCCGATCGTCTAACACGATGACGTATGACGGGACTAGAAAAAGGAAGTTCAATAGCCATTAGCCAATAGCTGCCCTTGCGTCATTGTTGGTCCATCAGACCTGCATACAGACGAGCGGTTTTCTCAATAGGAACTGGTTTCCGGCGGAAAGATTTGAAACGTTCTATTTCTAAAGTCCGTCAGATTTTTTGACAGAAAAGGTCCAATGAAGCCCACATATGATCGAATTGTCCAACAGATTCGTTCCATCGGAACCTTGCTGTCGAAAAGTCCGGTCGTGTGTACACGGCACTAAGGTAAGCAAATCCATTAATAACAGCAATCCCAGAGGCGGCTGCTGAGTGTGTTTGAGAAGAGCGGTCTGAAAGGGGAAATGGTTGGGAGTTGGGACTGGAGTCATTTGAATATGGTGCCCAAGGCAGTATTGGAGATAGCTGGTTGGGAACAAAGCAGTCTGTGGTAGAGGCAGTCAAGTGCCGACTGCCGAGTAGTCTGAGAGAGGGACGGCCAGGAATGATGCAGTTTGGAGGAGAAGTGGTTAAGTTCGGAACAGAATGGGGGAGAGGTGGCCAGGTGTGGAGGAGCCTGGAGGAAACGTGACCAGAAATGGTGAGGTCTGGAAGAGAGGCAGCCAGGTCCAGAACAGTCTGGGTGAGTCAGGTACAGCAATCTTCCTCCACATGCTCACAGCATGTCCTGCCCCATATGTTGAGAGCGAGCCCCAAACCCAGCCTTCCCCTGCCATTATATCACTGGTAGGTAGGCTGATTTCAAAAAGCTCGGGAACAGCAGCACACACACACTAACGCTTTCCTCCAGCCTGGGCCAGCCACTAAAACCATACTTCTGTGGGTAACCTGTGTACTGCCATTAGAGTGCTGGGACTTGTAGTTCTATATCTGCTATTGGATTGCAGGGACTTGTAGTTCTATTCTGATGTGTGCTGCTATTGGATTGCTGGGACTTTTAGTTCTATACTGATGTGTGCTGCAATAGGATTGCTGGGACTTGTAGTTCTTTACTGATGTGTGCTGCTATTAGAGTACTGGGACTTGCAGTTCTAGTGTGTGCTGCTATTGGATTGTAGTTCTTTACTGATATATGCTGCCATTAGAGGGCTAGGACTTGTAGTTCTATATAGATGTGAGCTGGTATTGAATTGTTGAGATTTGTAGTATATCTGATATCTGATCTGATATGTACCACTATTAGATTGCTGGTAATTCTTTTCTAGTGTGTGCTGCAGTTAGAGTGCTGGGACTTGTAGTTCTATATCTTGTAGTGATATAATATATAGTGTATATAGTGGTGGGTAGATGATTAATTCGTTATTATAAGTCCTCTTCCGCAGCAACCCAATTCTTCCAGAGAGATGCACTTTATTGACTTCCAATACAGAACAAAGTCTTGCAACAGATGACAAAATATCCAACAGAGTATATCTTACAGATCTAGAACATATTCAGATCCCCATATTCCTTAATCCTTGATGCCTTCACACACACACACAGACAAGACTGACTGCCATGTTATATATCCTAAGCATTGAATGGCTGAGCAACTTGATTGGCCTTTTCAATTAAATGCTTTGATCTCCTTGTGTCTTCTTTTCAGAGTGACAAAAGATTACCCCTAGCCGTGAACAGCTGTAGTCATAAACTGCCCTAATTTGCATTCTTGCATATAAACATAAACAAGTTCCTTTCAATATGCGTAATTAGATTAACAGATCCCACCTTAACAGCCTTTTGGTGTATAGAATAACCCAATCTAAATTCTTGCATATTAATACCAACAGGTTTCCTTCAATGTGTGTAATTAGATTAACAGAAACCACCTTAACAATCTTTTGGTCAACAAGTCCCCTTTGATATGTGTAATTGAGCTGGCTCCGACAAGGCATTCAACAAGTCAGTCCACTGACACACATATATGATACTTATCACATATATATATTATTAAGTTAAAACAATGTATCCATTGAAATGTTCAATTAGCTTAACAGGCCGTACCTCACACACCCAGGTAGACTTGCATAAGATTAACACATCAAAGGGTCTTCAGCTGTCCCTTTGATATGTTAAAATGCAGGTGGCTTGGAGAAGTCACTCAGTCAACTGAAATCTAACTGAATTTAATCTAACTTAAATATATATATATATATATATATATATATATATATACACACACATTACAACATATACCCCCACTTGGGTCAGTTCTAACTACTAGAACTGACCCATAAATCAAATAACAAAAAATATCATCATGATTTAAGGTAATGAATGCTTTACAATGGCTCATATAAAATATGAAGATGAAACTAGTTAATCTCTCTTCACCAGCCTCTAAAATATCCCCATGAAACAGTTGTTAGATAATATAACTTTAGACCATGACTGGAAAAGGATTTGGTAAACATCCGTGGTCATATAGCTGTTAGGCCTTATTATATCACATCAAGATCTTGAATATTGCGCAAAGACGAGCTGATGTCACAGTCCATTCTTCGGTCTGACTTCATCACATCTCTCACCATCTTACTGAAAGTAAACTTGGTATGCTCTGGGAGCTCCAATCCACAGTCCAGGATTCTCTCATCTCCAGGCTCAAGGTTTTCATTTTTAAAGATGCTTCTACACAAATATTCTACTTTCATCTTCATAATAAATGTAATAATCAATGTACCAGCACTCAGTTTCAAGGTCAAAAGGTTTGGATATGGCAGTAAAAACTGTGCTGCAAACTATTTACTTGTACTTGAAATTCATGAGTCCATCTGACAAGCATTTTACAATTCACATCTGCTTCTTTCTCTTTCCTATTTGAGCAATGATGACCTGTTGTGTACCTGTCAAGTACCTGAATTTGTTAATTGCCAGCCACAATTTGCTTTTGTAAGTTGCTGTAGACCGGCAACTCATTGCCTTCGATAGAGCAGTTACTTGGATCATTCAGTCCATAATTCCACCTGAATGGTATATTAACATATCCATATACCCCCACATGATGGTTCACATAGAATCTGCTTCACATCAGTGTTTATCAGATCTTCTATCCAGACGAAGCAGCAGTGGAAATTCTTGCCAGTATCCTTCCTCACCATGAAAGGTAGAAAGGTATTTTTCATCCATATGTCATAGCCTTTAGTATATTATAAACAACTGATTCAACAAAGTTTCAAATTATGACTGGAGTGATGAATTTCACTCACCCCTCTTATAAATTTAGGAAAACCACCCAACATGCTATAACTTATGGTATACCAAGCCATTGTGCAGCATCTCACCTTAGATGTCAAATGTATTGATCAATATGCAATATGTAATATGTACGGATGTTTTGAAAATTATTTTAGGTTTAAATGCTTCGCTCTGGTTTTAAGATAAAGTTCAAGAAATAAAACATAATAAAAATAAAAAATATATCTGGAAAAGGGATAAAAATAAAAAATAGGGCATTGAGGAAGAAAAGTCCATTGAAAAGAAAAGAATGTTCAAAAAAAAAAGTCCATTGCTTGATGAATATTGAGAGAGTCCATGAATTCAGCGTTTCTCCCCCACTAGCCAGCAATTTCAGATACTTCTAATGCTTCTGCTATTCACATGCAAACGAGCATCACCGGCAATATCTGAAAGACAAAAACTCTCCAACAAAAATTCATTAGCGAGGTCCTTAAATGTTGTTTGAAGTTAAAACAAAGCACTATTTACACATTTACAGTTTGAAGCTAATTCACCCCCACTGCTAGAGAAGTGTCATTTGCATTCAAAGACAGATCTAGAGAATGTACATCTTCATTTATGACACCCTGGAATCTACTCAACTTTTCCAATAATGTGTAATGTTCTATTTTCATCTTATCGTACTCTATCTTCAGGTGGTCATATTTCTGTTTTAACTGAGAAAATGGTATCCAGGTCTTGGACCTTTTCTTATTATTATTTTGATCAGCTCTGTTTTTCCAATTAATATCGCCTATATTTGACCTGGAGTCTTCTCCCTGGGTGTTATCATAAGATATTATCTTTTGATCTTTATGTTTAGTATTTGTCCTCAACAATTTGGCTAAATCAATTTTGACAGCTTGCTCGTTTGACTTTCTCCATAAATGGTCTGCTCTCAACAATACGTCTTTTAAATCACGAGGATTTGGCGTAACTAATAAGATATTTTGTTTGATATCTTCATGCAAAGCATCTAGAAACATACTCATATGTATCAAACCACCATGCTCAAATGCAAGATTATTACTGACCAATAATTCCATAATAGTTGCTATCCTATGTGACAATTCATAGGGAGATTCATTTTGCATTTGTTGGATCTTCCCATGAATAGTAACATCAGAACTTACACCATACAAAACACATAATAATTCCAGTAATATGTCCCTTGTCCTCACAGGCTGAATACAGATCTGTTTAATTCTCATCCAAAGTCCACTTCCTATAGAATGTTGCAAAACTCTTTCTAAGTCAGATGGGTTTAGACTGTACATATCTCTGACATTCTGCAAGTCACAAAACCATTTTAAAAATCTGTTCAAATCATGACAGGGAATCATTCCTATTTCTTTAACAATTGCATCTAATTCTTTTGGTTTCAAAGGCTTCATTACCAGCTGAACTTCACCTGTATTATTAATATTGTTATAAATTGTGGAGGTCACAGTGGGTGCGGCTGGCAATGAATTATCAGATTTAATATGAGGTTCTGTTTCATTTGATAGAAAGTTTGTGTTTGTATTTTGCTGCAGATTGTTAAATCCAAGATTTGATGCATATCTGCATTCCTGAGATCTCCTCTCTAATTCCATAATTCTTAATTTTAATCTCTCATTTTCCTCAGATAATTCATCACAGCGTTTAGATTTCTCAAGCAAAGCTCCCCCAATGGTAACTGCATGTAATTTTAAATTTACTGTCTCAGTGTCTGATTGGTTTTGTAACCTCTCACAAACATTGTTGCTATTAGCAACTGCATTCTGTAACTGGGTAATTTCCTCAACCTTACCCTTCAAAGAACTTTCCATGGCTAAACAGCAAGATAATAAGCCCTGCACAATACAACCTTTTCTTTTACTTTCTGAAACGTTGCTATCAAAAATATTTTTCTCTAAAAATTCCTTCATCACAGTCCACGTCTGCTTACATTTTTCTGGAATTTCATAAGGACCGCCATGACGCTTAATACATTTTAATACCCATCTGTTAACTTTATCATCACTGACACTAGCTTCACACTGAGTAAGCATTTTGACTATATTACTAATAATTAAAAAAAAGAAATATTTTACTCACCGCATTAGTTACTCCTTCAGCTTCCAGTTCAGGTCTTCTGGTACACGACACAGTCCTTTTCTTGTTGTTTCCAGTCTCCAGAGAATAATTCTGGGGTTCCAAACTTCTTTAATTTTGTAGATCAGACTCTCTTATGTCACAACCAGACATTAGAGTCACAGCACAGCTCTTGGTTCTTCAGACTTCTGTCCACCTCACAGGATTGTTGTCATCACCGACTTCTGTTACTAAGTCCTGAAAATGCTCTTCTGGTCACTTGTCACGGCACCAATGTAGTGATATAATATATAGTGTATATAGTGGTGGGTAGATGATTAATTCGTTATTATAAGTCCTCTTCCGCAGCAACCCAATTCTTCCAGAGAGATGCACTTTATTGACTTCCAATACAGAACAAAGTCTTGCAACAGATGACAAAATATCCAACAGAGTATATCTTACAGATCTAGAACATATTCAGATCCCCATATTCCTTAATCCTTGATGCCTTCACACACACACACAGACAAGACTGACTGCCATGTTATATATCCTAAGCATTGAATGGCTGAGCAACTTGATTGGCCTTTTCAATTAAATGCTTTGATCTCCTTGTGTCTTCTTTTCAGAGTGACAAAAGATTACCCCTAGCCGTGAACAGCTGTAGTCATAAACTGCCCTAATTTGCATTCTTGCATATAAACATAAACAAGTTCCTTTCAATATGCGTAATTAGATTAACAGATCCCACCTTAACAGCCTTTTGGTGTATAGAATAACCCAATCTAAATTCTTGCATATTAATACCAACAGGTTTCCTTCAATGTGTGTAATTAGATTAACAGAAACCACCTTAACAATCTTTTGGTCAACAAGTCCCCTTTGATATGTGTAATTGAGCTGGCTCCGACAAGGCATTCAACAAGTCAGTCCACTGACACACATATATGATACTTATCACATATATATATTATTAAGTTAAAACAATGTATCCATTGAAATGTTCAATTAGCTTAACAGGCCGTACCTCACACACCCAGGTAGACTTGCATAAGATTAACACATCAAAGGGTCTTCAGCTGTCCCTTTGATATGTTAAAATGCAGGTGGCTTGGAGAAGTCACTCAGTCAACTGAAATCTAACTGAATTTAATCTAACTTAAATATATATATATATATATATATATATATATATATATATATACACACACATTACAACATATCTGTTGTATGCTGCTATTGGAAGGCTGCAACTTGCATTTCTTTATCTGCTATTGGATTGCTGAGATTTGTAGTTCTATACTGATGTGTGCTGCTATTGGATTGCTGGGACTTGTAGATCTACGTCTATTTGATTGCTGGGACTTGTAGTTCTATACCTGATGTTGGATTTCTGGGACTTGTAGTTCTATATTTGATGTTGGATTGCTGGGACTTGTAGTTCCCCCTGTGATACTCTACGTAGATCACAGTGAGTGGATGATCAGTCAGTCCCTTGTATCATATCCGCTGATGTGAGAGCTCCCAGTGACCACACAGGACATCATCCTGGGAACATTTTAGGGTGTTTAAAATGTAAAAGAAATTTATTGTAACTGTAACTGGGAGCTATTTGAAAGGCTGGTGAATGTCATCTACATGTAATGGTCCTCAGTGCAAGTGCTCCATCAGATTAGGCGACCTGTCAAATGTAACGAAATGGACGTTCCGTCACAGCCATCTTGGTGCACCCCGCACTCAGCCGCAGTAAGCCTACAGTCTGAAGTCGCCAAGTGGACATCTTTTTACACCCATCAAAGTCTTGCATTTCCCACTTACTTTTACCAGTAAACTGAGCTTATATGGTGAAATGCAGTATTTAGAACTCTGTGAAACCGTTTTGATGTTGAATTTTAAAAGCAGCGATCTTCTGTCAGATAAGCAAACGTGTGAGATCAGCAGGCTTGCTGCTGCTTTTAAAATTCAACATCAAAACAGTGTCACTGAGCTCTAAATACTGTATTTCACTATACAAGCTGAGTTTACTGGTAAAAAATAAGTGTGAAATGCAAGACTTAAGTGGGTATAAAAAGATGTCCACTTGGCGACTTCAGACTGTAGGTTTAGTGTGGGCGAGTGCGAGGTGTACCAAGATGCCCGTGCCGGAACGTCACTTCTGTTACGAAGTCTCACGGGTCGCCTAATCTGACGGAACACAGGATGTGTGGCCATTTTGTTGTAGTCCAGAGAAGAAGGAATTTAGCAGCTGTCATGGTTTTTACATACTTCCTGGAGGGGGGGAGAGTGTGTGTGTCCAGTGAGGAGGAGGTAGTGTCTTCTTATGAGAAAAGGGGGTCCCTCCCAGCACTGGTAGAGTGTGAGCCTCTCGCAAAAACAAATTTAGTCCTGAAATACACATGAGTTTACTGATTGGACTATGTCCAGGTCTGATGCCACGTTACTAAACTTTTACAGGACTTTACAAGTCCAAGCTAAGGGACAAGAAAATTATGATGAAGAACCGGCCGCCCCTCACATCACCGGGTAAGAGGAGACTTTCATTTCTTGTAAAGGAGAGAAGAGTATTGAGGATCCACCTAGATACACACATCCTCTGATATAAAAACATAGAAACAATGTATTCAGTCAGTGTGTGTGTTTCCTACAGATGGATCCAGTAAAAGAAATCCCCCAGAGAGATGTCCCCGTCCTCTGTATTCCCGGGACTCCACACAGGAACATCAGGAGATCCCTCAGGAACAACCTCAGATCTCTCAGCCTGATCAGGTAGATGGAACCAAGCGTCTTTAATAATCATGATATTTCTGGAGTTTCTTACTTTTTTTAAATTTAAACTATTAGGCTGGGTTCCCAATAGAACACGCAGCGGCTTATAACAGGAGTCCGGTGTGTCCGCGTTCACTGTTTCAAGTCCGATTTCAGCCTGCATTTTTGGCTGAATTCGGACCTGAAATGGACCGAAAGACGAACAGGGGTCCTGTGCAAATCGCACCAGAGCCACAGCGGAGATATGTGAACCGACTCTGTGGAAAGCCACCACAATCTCCTGTTACTGTGAATTGGATGTGGGGAATCCACATCTAATTCGCCTAAGACAATAGAGTACAAAAAAATATATTTTCAGAAAAGACGGGTAGTATGAAAAATGCCTGGAATAGAACAAGCATGTGCTATCTTCTTAGGATGTCCTAGAGCAGTGTTTCTCAACTCCAGTCCTCAAGGCGCCTCAACAGGTCATGTTTTCACGCTCTCCATTCATTATTTTGCACAGGTGATTTGATCACTATCACTGCCTTAGTAATTACCACAGCCGTTTCATCTGAGGGAAATCCTGAAAACATGACCTGTTGGGGCACCTTGAGGACTGGAGTTGAGAAACACTGTCCTAGAGGGTAAGTTCACCTTTAAAAAAAAATTATAAATGCACATTTTTTATTTATTTTTTTGCAGGTAAAAAAAAAATGCACTTATTATATTTTTTCTAAGTAGCCTGCAAAGCATTGCGTCTCCCCCGCCCCTCTAAATCTAAAATACACCGATCACTCACTGTGCTCACTTAGGAAAGAAAGGGACCAGTACATATGATATTTGTTGCTTCCCTGTCCCCATTCTCCACCTTGAAATAATCCATAGCAGCCAATGGGAAGGACAGATGGGAAGCTAGCAGTACAGAGGAAAGGGGCACATAGGGAGGCCCGGGCAGAAGGAGAAACCAGATAAGCCAGAACTGGAATCAATAGTACTCTAAAAAGATCTAATATTTTTGGAAGTATGGCCATCCCCCCTATTGAAAGTTAGCAATAGGAAGAAGGTTTGCTTTATAGAGGGTATCTAAGCAATGTTTGGGGGTTTATTCCTAAATAAGGTAAGTGTCCAAAAATAAAAAGTGACTATGGAGTGTAGTTGGCTCAGTTTAGGCTGGGTGATGGTTATGTTAGGAGCTTTAAATTTTTGCTGGTTGTCCTTCAGGCCCAAAATTTGCATGAAACGGGCCAACACGGATAAAAAGTTTAGATGTGGATATTAGTGGGGATGTGATAAAAAAAAAAAAAAAAAAGAAAAAGACAAAAAAAAGAAAAGAAAAGGAGAATATCGTCTGCAAATTGAGTTTATTTTGGGAACCCTCTGTATCCACACCTTTTATATTTGGGTTTTAGTCTTAATTAAGCTTGGGTTTCAATAGCTAGAGCAGAGAGAAAAGGAGGCACCCATGCATCATGTACCTGTTGACTCCTAAGAGGGCAAATTCATAACTGGCATATTTTATGTAAGCCAGGAGACTATTGTGGGAGCGATGCTACCCATTGAAGAGAGTTGAGGCAAAAGCCCCAACTTTTCAGAATGTAATGGAGGTATCGCCGAGAATCCATGCCATATGCCAGTTATGGCGAACCTTGGCACCCCAGAGGTTTTGGAACTACATTTCCCATAATGCTCAGGCACTTTGCTATGTAGTTGAGAATCATGGGAAATGTAGTTCCAAAACTACTGGGGTGCCAAGGTTCGCCATCACTGCCATAAGCTTTTTGAATATCCAGTGACAAGAGATGGCTCAGTATTTGCCATTTGTGGAGTGCCTGAATCAACAGTATTCCCCCGTGGATATTGTCACTTGCCTGACGTTGCAGGATAAAATCCCACCGATCTTTATGGAGGCATTCCTGAGTTTCATCTTGTTATAAAAATGTGTTTTCTCTTATTCAGGGTGACGTTATGATTGCTGTCAAAGCTGAAGATGAAGAAGAGCAATCTGTGATGGGTAATGATCCATGTAAGGAGGAGCACCTTCCTCCAGAGATCAGCGCAGGTGAGTAATAAACACTAAATCCAGAGAAAAGTCCCAGATTCTCCTTGTTCAGTCACTACAACAATCTCCTGGCACCCCAAACTAAAAACCTGCAAAAAACTCACTTGGCTCAGTGCCAAAAAAAGGCAGATAAGCTAATTTGGTGCAAAACGCGTTGCGTCCCTCAGATGTGAATGCAGTCTCAATCCAGAGAAGAGTCACAGGTTTTCCTTGTTCAGTCACTACAAAAATCACTTCTTCTCCCCCCTCCTCTGTCAGTAGACAGTAATGGGGGGACAGTATGTGCCCAGTGGGGGAGTCAGGAGCCATCAGCCTCTATTAAGCTGGCCATACACTTGTTTTTAATCAACCTGCGGGCTGAATGAAAAAAGACCTAAAAGATTTCCCCATATACATAAAAGAGGTGGGTAGAGGAATCTCTCACCTGCTGTTGTCAGAATACACTGATCAGTGGCTTCAGCCATTGATTAAAGAATAGTCTCCAGTTGAGTGAGGGTGGCCATACGCTGATCAAGATATGTCTGGTCCCTGCTTATCTGAATTTCTAAATTTTGTTCAGCGTATGGTCAGCTTAAAGTGTCATTAAACCCACATTGTTAAAAAAACTATTAATGGTGTTTTACATGCTGCTCATACTCACTCAGTCACTATGAGATTTGTTTTCTATATTCTGCAAAAAACCTGGTTGATCCTGCCGCTCGCTGTCTCCACCTTCTGTTCATGTCCCCAAGTCAGCTAGGGATTTTGCAGCTGTGGTGGCAACTGTGCACATGCTCAGTTTTCAGTGAGATTTTATGCTGAGCACTAACCAGCTAAACACATAGGGGGTGGGTTATTACACGTAGGTTGGTGGAGGCTTCTCCTTTCTACACACTATTAACTTTTCTGCAGATTTTTGTCTTCAGATTTACCAAAACCATGTAGTGCAAGGGCCTGCCTGATTGCATATAAATTGAAACTCTAATGCTGCGTATACACGATCACAATTACCACCAACAACTGTTTGAGAGCAGATTCACAAATTTTTCGACAAGAAGACTTGTTGTCGGAAATTTTGATCGTGTGTACATAATTCCGACACGCAAAAGTCCATGCATGCTCGGAATCAAGCAGAAGAGCCGCACTGGCTATTGAACTTAATTTTTCTCAGCTCGTCGTACGTGTTGTACATCACCGCTTTCTCGATTTTCGGAATTTCCATCAACATTTATGCAGCTGTGTGTATGCAAGACAAGTTTAAGCCAACATCTGTCGGAAAAAAATCCACGGTTTTGTTGTCGGAATGTCCAAGAGATGTGACCAGTCTTTCTCCACAGAGAAAAGATATACCTGTTCTTTCCCCACACACACATTTTCTGGGGTCCCTCCTTACACATTCCAGGGGGCTTCACTCTCCTCTTTTTTTCACAGACCCTGGAGACACCAGAGACACTCAGAGAGACATCAAAGCTGAGGAGGAGGAGGAAGGACATGTGAGGATTAAAGAGGAGGAAGTTCCTATAGAGATCAGCACAGGTGAGTAGAACTAAATATGGAAAACACATCCACTTTTAGGATGCTTCTCATTGGGCATTCACCCAGCTGTGTTGGTTTACAATAGAATAGTTTTGAATAGTTGAACGGTATTGAGTGAGGGAACAACCCCAAAGTTAATTTGTATGTGTAACCAAAACTTTTCTTTCGTTTTGGATAGAGTAGGAATAGGTTATAACCCCTTGTGATGGATCTCGGATACCCCTGCTGAGTATCTCCGCCAGACCTGTGTCTCCTGTGTTCCAAATGCACCCGCAGCCTGCAGATTCGCCATAACCAGCCCTTAACCCCTCAATCGTGAGCAATCGTAAGCCACACAGATGTTGAGGGTTAAACATCCAGAGCATAAATGGTTTATTAAAAACCAAACATGTACCTTTAAACACAGTTAGGGACACTCCTCTTACCCTTGTCCTAGAGGGGGTAAGGGACAACGAAGAACCAATGGAAACTCAACACTTGTATATTCAAACAACTACAGTTGAAACATATGAAGAGATTATGATAAGCAGGCAGCCCCTCCTTACACATTCCCTGCTGAGAGGTGCCCCTAGACCGTTGTCTATGTTCCCTGACCCAACACAATTAACACAGCAACAAGAAGGGGATGGGGGAGAAGGGATGAAGAATTACATTACATTATCTCAGTGCTGTTTTGTCCCCAAGGCTCATAGCCCCACGTTTTGGGAATACTGCCATCTTGTATATGCCTGTATCAGCTAAAAGCACATTGTTTGTGGAATAAAAGTATATATTTAGCCCAGCCGGGCCAATAAGTTTAGGTAGCCGGAAACGGCTCCAGGAGCCCAGCCACAGATACCGCATTCACCCCGTTCCGATGAACTGGCAACCGCGGACACAAATGTCTGGAGGTGGCATCTTCTACAGGTGGTGAGAGACGGCAAATAGCCCTTCAAATCTCACATTCTCTGCTGGGCCATAATCTGTGGGTAGGAGGCGAGCCCACAGCCCCTTCCAAAACACACAGTGGCAATGGGTTCTGTCACACACCTGTCATATTATTTCTTTGCTTTTGTGTATTATTGTAGAAATTTCCCTTTTACTTCCTGCATCAGAGACACAATGGGAAGTGAGAGGAATTCTCTTAAAGTGAGGACTATTCTCTGTTATACAGTTGTCCCTAGAAAAAGGAAAATGCCCTCCTTTGTCCTTTTTTCTGGGGGCAACTGTCAAATACTGTAAAATGTTTTTTCTTTCTCAGTAGCATTCGTCAGCGGGGGTTGAATCTCAATCACATCTATAAGGACACACATCTTGGCAGAGGTCTTTCTCACACCATCCAACACTTGCAAATATAACATCATTATATTTATGGCATCATTTGTTTGTTTTCTACAGATGGATCCAGAAATCCCCCAGAGAGAGTTCCCGGTCCTCTGTATTCCCGGGACTCCACACGGGAACATCAGGAGATCCCTCACCAGGAACATCAGGAGATCCCTCACCATGATCAGGTAGATGGGACTAAAGGTTTTGTCAAATAATTGAGGAGAGAAAGATCTTTAAAAGAAAAAACACCAAAAGGCATCTGTAGTAACCTGAACTTTCACTTTGAATTGTTATAAAAATACAACCTTTCAATCTTTGAGGATTACTTGATATTTTTGGTTACTTGTATTCTCTCCCTGTTGGAGCAGAGATGTCGAGCTGTAAGGCCCCTGTGGAGATTGTCCTATCTCCTGCATGAGATCGTGCTTCTAACAGAGACTTAAACTACTGTCAATGGAGCTGTCAGGATTGCATGAAAGAAAATAAAAGGCTTTGTTTATTGACAGTTTCACCTTTCAGCAGCCTGGACAGAGTGCCAGTTATTAGCCCAGAGCTCATGCAGGAGATAGGTCAGCCTCAATAATGGGTTTAGAACTTTAAGTTGGTCATACATTTATACAATTTTCTCATTCAGTTTCCTTTAGATTTACCTTTAACTATGTAGTGCAAGGGCTGGCCTGATTTTATATATATATATATATATATATATATATATATATATATATATATATATATATATATATATATATATATATAATTTTTTTTTTTTTTGCGCAGAAAAAATGCAGAGGTGATCAAATACCACCAAAAGAAAGCTCTATTTGTGGGGAAAAAAGGACAGAAATTTTGTTTGGTTACAACGTCGCATGACCGCGCAATTGTCAGTTAAAGCAATGCAGTGCTGTAATGCAAAAAACGGCCTGGTCATGTAGGGGGTAAACCTTCCAGAAGCCGAAGTGGTTTAAAAAAGAAAAAAAAAAATCATGAAACTTTTGAAGTTTGTGTATTCAAATGCTTGATTGGGTTGAGTAAGCATGTTTTTAGTGTACATATTTTAGATTGGTCTGTCGAATGATAACATTTAGTAAGCTTAGTATGTATATTTTACCGTTTTTCTTTTTTATGAAGGATGGAAATCCTATTGATAATGAAATCAGAGCAGAAGAGATTAATATTAAAGTGGAAAAACATGAGACAAAGGGTGATTGCCCATGTAAGAAGGAGGGAATTCTTCCAGAGATCAGCACAGGTGAGTAATAAATACTAAATCCAGAGAAGAGTCCCAGATTCTCCTTGTTCAGTCACTACAACAATCTCTTCTCCTCCCTCCTCTGTCAGTAGACAGTAATGGGGAGACAGTATGTGCCCAGTGGGGGAGTCGGGAGCCCCCGACTTTCTTGCAGGTCTCACTTTGTTGTGCAGCCATACTAAAGCCCTATTCCAGCTAAAATGTTTTATTTTGTTTTAAATGTAGGGAGGGGAAGAATTAATACCTCTATCATGTTTCTATTGCCACCTGTCTCTCTGTTGGGGACTTTTTGCTAGTCTTAAGTTGATCTGAGCGGTTTGTTTTTGTTGCTTTGTTGGATTGGGTGCAGACATACATATGGGGTTTTCTTCTGCCTTGAGTGATGTTGGGCTTTTGGTGTTTTGCTTTTCCTTTAAGGAAGAAGGGGCAGCCTCCAGGTGAGCCAGCTCTTGGTTTGTGCAAGGCTGTCATAGCTGGGAACTCATGACTGTCATAGCTGGGAACTCATGGCTCTCATTGCTGGGAACCCATGGCACTCATAGTTGGGAACTCATGACTGTCATAGCTGGGAACCCATGGCTCTCATAGTTGGGAACCCATGGCTGCCATAGTTGGGAACTCATGGCTCTCATAGTTGGGAACTCATGGCTCTCGTAGTTGGGAACTCATGGCTCTCATAGTTGGGAACCCATGGCTCTCATAATTGGGAACCCATGGCTCTCATAGTTGGGAACCCATGGCTCTCATAGTTGGGAACCCATGGCTCTCATAGTTGGGAACCCATGGCTCTCATAGTTGGGAACCCATGGCTCTCATAGTTGGGAACCCATGGCTCTCATAGTTGGGAACCAATGGCTCTCATAGTTGGGAACCCATGGCTCTCATAGTTGGGAACCCATGGCTCTCATAGTTGGGAACCCATGGCTCTCATAGTTGGGAACCCATGGCTCTCATAGTTGGGAACCCATGGCTCTCATAGTTGGGAACCCATGGCTCTCATAGTTGGGAACTCATGGCTCTCATAGTTGGGAACTCATGGCTCTCATAGTTGGGAACTCATGGCTCTCATAGTTGGGAACTCATGGCTCTCATAGTTGGGAACTCTCCGGCTCTAACTCTCTGCTCCCTCTCCTCATTGTCACTTGTAAACACAGAAGCCTTTTATGTTTATAAGGGACAGCTTTGCTCTCAGTGGCTTCCAGAACTAACAGATCCCTGTATGCACCCCAGCATCTGAGAGAGAGCACAATCTCCATGAAAGACAAGGCAGAGCCGCATACACAGGGAGGTACTAGAGCTGGGCAAGGTCGGAGAAAGATGTGAGGAGACTTTGGGCAGGGGGTTGGGGTTGCACATTTCTAAACCCTGCACTCTGTACACAGAACACCCTTGACTTGCATTCTGTACATAACACACACTGAAACCCTGCACTATCTATGCAGCCCACCCCTAAACTGTGCAATCTGTACATAGCTCACTCCTGAACCCTGTACCTAATGCACTCCTGAACCCTGAACTCTGTACCTAATGCACTCCTGAACCCTGCACTCTGTACGTAGTGCACCCCTAAACCCTGCACTCTGTATGTAGTGCACCCCTAAACCCTGCACTCTGTACTCTGTACGTAATGCACCCCTAAACCCTGCATTCAGTCTGTTATGCACCCCTAAATCGTGCACTCTGTACGTAGCGTGCCCCTAAACCCTGCACTCTGTACGTAGCACGCCCATAAACCCTGCACTCTGTACGCAGCGCGCCCATAAACCCTGCACTCTGTACGCAGCGCGCCCATAAACCCTGCACTCAGTACGCAGCGCGCCCATAAACCCTGCACTCTGTACGCAGCGCGCCCATAAACCCTGCACTCTGTACGCAGCGCGGCCCATAAACCCTGCACTCTGTACGCAGCGCGGCCCATAAACCCTGCACTCTGTACGCAGCGCGGGCCATAAACCCTGCACTCTGTACGCAGCGCGGGCCATAAACCCTGCACTCTGTACGCAGCGCGGGCCATAAACCCTGCACTCTGTACGCAGCGCGGGCCATAAACCCTGCACTCTGTACGCAGCGCGGGCCATAAACCCTGCACTCTGTACGCAGCGCGGGCCATAAACCCTGCACTCTGTACGCAGCGCGGGCCATAAACCCTGCACTCTGTACGCAGCGCGGGCCATAAACCCTGCACTCTGTACGCAGCGCGGGCCATAAACCCTGCACTCTGTACGCAGCGCGGGCCATAAACCCTGCACTCTGTACGCAGCGCGGGCCATAAACCCTGCACTCTGTACGCAGCGCGGGCCATAAACCCTGCACTCTGTACGCAGCGCGGGCCATAAACCCTGCACTCTGTACGCAGCGCGGGCCATAAACCCTGCACTCTGTACGCAGCGCGGGCCATAAACCCTGCACTCTGTACGCAGCGCGGGCCATAAACCCTGCACTCTGTACATAGCACACCCCTAAACTACACTCTCTACGTGGCACACCCCCTAAACCAAACCTTGCACTCTGTACATAATGCACTCCTGAACTCTGCACTCTGTACTTGGTGCACCCCTAAAGCATGTACTCTGTGTGCAGCCCACCCTTGAACTCTGTATATAGAACAGCCCTAAACTCTGCACACTGTGCATAACCCACCCCTGAACTCTGCATTCTGTACGTAACACACACCGGAACCCTGCACTCTGTACGTAGCTCGTCCCTAAACCCTGCAATCTGTACACCCCTGAACACCCCTATGTAATGCACTACTGAACTGTGCACTCTGTATGCATCATTATCCTGTATGCAGCATAATCCTGAACTCTAGACTCTGTACATAATGTACTCCAAATACAACCAGCCCTTTGAGGGCAACCATACTGCTACCCACAAAGAAATTTAGTTTGACACCCCTGGTTTAGAGTTAGGAACCTCACTTATCAGAGAGGCCTTGACAAGATGGTGTGGCTTTACATGTATGGAAACTATGCTGGGGAACCTCTATATTGCCCTGTTGGGGAGACTTACCCTCATTTCCTGTCAAGATGGGAAGTGACAGGAAATCTCTCTAGCAGGAATACGACCAAAAATAGATTTTTTTTTTTTGTATAGAAGAAAAGGCTAAGAATTGCGGTACAACACACTCCTCCTCCTACATTTTTTTACAGGTGTCACAGGGACAGGGAACAAATGAAAACTCCTTAGTGGGGTCATAGCGAGAACTAAACACCTAAAGTTAAAAAAAAAATGTCAGTCATTAACCACTTGAGACCCGCGCTATAGCCAAATGACGGCTACAGCCCGGACCTCCTTTGCCGGGACTACGTCTATTGACGTCGTCCCGTGCACGAGCGGCCTGCACGCCCCCTGAGGGGCGCGCGTGGCGCGTGGCGCGCTCTGTGATCGGCGAGTCTATGAGACTCCCGACCCCTTACCGCGTGATCAGCTGTCAGCCAATGACAGCTGATCATGTGATACAACGGAGCCGGTAATCGGCTATTATTCCTCCTCGCGGTGACAGCGCGAGGAGAAAAAAAAGAGCCGATCGCCGGCGGCCGTGATTGGAACATCAGTCCCGATCACGGCCAGCTTACCAGTGCCCATCTGCCCCTCCTCAGGAATAAATAAGTGCCACCCAGCAGTGCCCACAGTGCCACCCAGCAGTGCCCACAGTGCCACCCACAATCTGCCTCAACAACGGTGCTGCACCCCTGTGCCACATATCCGTGCCCATCAGTGCCCATCAGTGCCACCTATCAGTGCCCATCAGTCCCATCTATCAGTGGTACCTATTAGTGCCACCCATCCGTGCCATCTTATCTGTGCCCATCTTTGCCCATCAGTGCCGCCTTATCTGTGCCCATCAGTACTGCCTTATCTGTGCCTATTAGTGCTGCCTTGAATGAATGAAATACTTATATAGCGCACAATGCGAACTGAATCGCCTCTAGGCGCTATGCCTATCAATGCCCACCAGTGCAGCCTATCAGTGCCCCTCATCGGCGCACTTCAATGAAGGAGAAAAATTACCTGTTTGCAAAATTTTATAACAAACTATTAAACATAATTTTTTTTATTTTTTTTTATTTTGCAACTTTTTTGGTTTGTTTAGCAAAAAATAAAACTCCCAGCTGTAATTAAATACCACCAAAAGAAAGCTCTATTTGTGGGAAAAAATTGATAAAAAATTCATTTGGGTACAGTGTTGTATGACCGCGCAATTGTCATTCAAAGTGCATCAGCGCTGAAAGCTGAAAATTGGTCTGGGCAGGAGGGGGGTTTAAGTGCCCAGTAAGCAAGTGGTTAAAGATGAAGTTTATTCTGCCTGTATTAGGCCTTCCCTGATTCCTTCCTCCCCCTTTCATCAACATGCAAATTAATAAAACCTTTCTGTTTTCCTTACATATCCAATGTTAGACTGGTTCTCTATACAATGCCAGGAGATCATGTCTGGTGGAAGGGGCTGGCAAAGTGCTGTACATAGCTTCCAGAAAACATCACAGCATCCTGCCTCAGTACTCCATTCAAGAGCCCTCAGCCCTGAATCAAGCAGTGGGCTGGCTCCTGGGGGGAGTTATGTCGATAATAGAATGCCCCAATGGTTTGGCATCAGTCTGGAGGAGTTGGCATTCTCAGGCAGACTACATTTGCATGAAGACCACCCTAGGTAATGCCCATAAGTGATGCTGAGCCTCCATGATCGAAAGAACTGAAATCCAGGAGAGGAAGAAAGGGATAGATGATGTTGGACCTTTTCCAGGCAGGAAATAAGGCAGGCTGTATCTGACTTACTGTGGCTTCTAATGAACTATGTGATAAGCTCACAGTGTGCAGTGAAATCAGTAAGAGAGTTCAGTACTGTAGCCTAAAGGGGTGACTGGAGTTGAACTTTAAAGTAAGCTGTAAAACCTTACATATCCCCAGGGGATACACAGAGATGAAACAATTCCTCCTACATAAGTTGTACCTGTTTATCTGCTCTTCATCTGTTCAAAGTCTTTAATTTATACAGCTTGTCTAAGCTTTCAGTAAGCAGGGTGCAGAGAGTTAAGGTTACACGCTGCAGAGCTCAGTAAGGAGATCTCTGAGACTTGATTGGAGGGAAGGGACACAGCACCCAGGAACAGAACTGGGGCTGTCAATCACAGGCTGTGTGCTGTCACCTTTTTATCTCTTGGTGTCAGGAAAACATGTCAGAAGTGTCTCATGCAGATAGCAGAGGGAGACAGCAGATAGAAATTACACTTTATGTTCTGGATTGAGACAAGTACACACTATAGAGGGATATGCTTTGTTCCTATTTCATGTTTGAGGTTTACAACCACTTTAACAGTTTTTGCTGCTTGTTTTCCTTAGAGGGACAATTCAGAACAAACCGAATAGAAGAAAGTCTTGTAAGCTCAGGGGATGATGGCATCACTTCAGATTCTGCAGAAGAAACAGGCATTACCCCAAACCACACACCGCGTCTCCTCCACCCTGCAGATCTATCACAGCTTCCATGCAGAAATAGAAAAACTCCCACAGTAGAGAGGCGATACGCCTGTTCCGAATGTGGGAAACTCTGTTCCAATAGGACCATTCTTCAGAGACATGAAAAAAGCCACACCGGCGAGAAGCCATTTTCATGTTCCATTTGCAGCAAATGTTTTATCCAGAAGTCATGTCTCGTCCGGCATCAGATGAGTCACATGGGAGAGAAGCCATATTCCTGCCCCGAATGCGGGAAAGGTTTCCTTTATAATTCCCAGCTGCAAACTCATCAAAAAATCCACACCGGCGAATTACAGTTTTCCTGTTCTGACTGCGGTAGACGTTTTGTACAGAAGTCGCAGCTCGTCCGACATCGCAAAACGCACACGGGTGAGAAGCCGTTTTCATGTTCCGAATGCGGAATGCGTTTTCCGCTAAAACAAAGTCTCACTAAACATCACATGATGCATACCGGGGAGAAGCCACACAAGTGCTCCGAGTGCGGGAAAACTTTCAGGCTGCAACAGACGCTAGCCAAACATCGCCTGACTCACACCGGGGTGAAGCCATATTCGTGCTCGATATGTGGAAAGCGGTTTACAGGAAGGCGTAATCTTTCTAACCATCAGAGGCTTCACACGGCCGACAAGACATTTTCCTGTCCTGAGTGCGGGAAGTGTTTCACCCGGAAGGACTGTCTTATTTCACATCAGCGGACTCACACGGGGGATAAGCCTTACTCCTGTTCTAAGTGTGCAAAATGTTATTCCTATAAAGCGGGTCTTACAAAGCATGAAAAGGTTCACTGTGGGAAGAAGCCATATTCATGTTGAATACGGGAAATGTTTCATTGATAGGTCCAGTCTCGCAACTGAGAGTACACACCGGATTCAAAGGAGAGGCTTCAAAGAGTGAGCAGCAGGTCCTAGATGTGGTCGCCAAGTAAAGTTTATTGTAAATTTGACGTGGACTTTAGTCAATCAAGATTTCTGTGAGATTTCAGTTATTTCCCCCCACCGAAGAAGGATAAACCAACATAGAGTGCCTTGAAGAAGTATTCTTCCTCGTTGAAATTTTCTCCATTTGTCATGTTACAAACTAAAACGTAAAATGTATTTTATTGGGATTTTATGTGATATACCAACACAAAGTGGCACATACAGTGGTGTGAAAAAGTGTTTGCCCCCTTCCTCATTTCCTGTTCCTTTGCATGTTTGTCACACTTAAGTGTTTCGGAACATCAAACCAATTTAAACAATAGTCAAGGACAACACAAGTAAACACAAAATGCAATTTGTAAATGAAGGTGTTTATTATTAAAGGTGAAAAAAAATCCAAACCATCATGGCCCTGTGTGAAAAAGTGATTGCCCCCCTTGTTAAAACATACTATAACTGTGGTTGTCCACACCTGAGTTCAATTTCTCTATCCACACCCAGGCCTGATTATTGCCACACCTGTTCACAATCAAGGCATCACTTAAATAGGAGCTGCTTGACACAGTAAGGTCCACCAGAAGATCATTAAAAGCTACACATCATGCCGAGACCCAAAGAAATTCAGGAACAATTGAGAAAGAAAGTAATTGAGATCTATCAGTCTGGAAAGGGTTATAAAGCCATTTCCAAAGCTTTGGGAATCCAGCGAACCACAGTGAGAGCCATTATCCACAAATGGCGAAGACATGGAACAGTGGTGAACCTTCCCAGGAGTGGCCGGCCGCCCAAAATTACCCCAAGAGCGCAGCGACGACTCATCCAAGAGGTCACAAAAGACCCCACAACAACGTCCAAGGAACTGCAGGCCTCACTTGCCTCAGTTAAGGTCAGCGTTCATGCCTCCACCATCAGGAAAAGACTGGGCAAAAATGGCCTGCATGGCAGAGTTCCAAGGAGAAAACCACTGCTGAGCAAAAAGAACATCAAAGCTCGTCTCAATTTCTCCACAACACATCTTGATGATCCCCAAGACTTTTGGGACAACATTCTGTGGACCGATGAGACAAAAGTGGAACTTTTTGGAAGGTGTGTGTCCAAGTATATCTGGCGTAGAAGGAACACTGCATTTCATAAAAAGAACATTATACCAACAGTAAAATATGGTGGTGGTAGTGTGATGGTCTGGGGCTGTTTTGCTGCTTCAGGACCTGGAAGACTTGCCGTGATAAAAGGAACTATGAATTCTGCTGTCTACCAAGAGATCCTGAAGGAGAATGTCCGACCATCTGTTCGTGTACTCAAGCTGAAACGAACTTGGGTTCTGCAGCAGGACAATGATCCTAAACACACCAGCAAGTCCACCACCGAATGGCTGAAGAAAAACAAAATGAAGACTTTGGAGTGGCCTAGCCAAAGTCCTGACCTGAATCCTATTGAGATGTTGTGGTATGACCTTAAAAAGGCCGTTCATGCTCGAAAACCCTCTAATGTAACTGAATTAGGACAATTCTGCAAAGATGAGTGGGCCAAAATTCCTCCAGGACGCTGTAAAAGCCTCATTGCACGTTATCGCAAACGCTTGGTTGCAGTTGTTGCTGCTGAGGGTGGCCCAACCAGTTATTAGGTTTAGGGGGCAATCACTTTTTCACACAGGGCCATGATGGTTTGGATTTTTTTTCACCTTTAATAATAAACACCTTCATTTACAAATTGCATTTTGTGTTTACTTGTGTTGTCCTTGACTATTGTTTAAATTAGTTTGATGTTCCGAAACACTTAAGTGTGACAAACATGCAAAGGAACAGGAAATGAGGAAGGGGGCAAACACTTTTTCACACCACTGTATCATGTTCTGTTAAGCCCTCAGAGGTTTCTTATGCCGCGTACACAAGATCGAATTGTCCGGCGGACTTGGTCCGGCAAACAATCCGCTGGACTTTATAACGAACGGACTTGGCCACACACGGACACTCCGAAAGTCCGGCGATTTCTAACGCGATGACGTACAGCACGTACGATGGGACTAGAAAAAGGAAGTTCAATAGCCAGTAGCCAATAGCTTCCTTATTGTACTTGCTTCAGAGCATGCGTCATTCTTAGTCCGCCGGACTAGCACACTGACGAACAAATTGTCCGCTGAAAGCCAAGTCCAGCAGACAAATTTTGAGTCAAAACTACTTTCTAAGGCCTCCGGACATTTACGATGAAAAAGTCCGCTGGAGCCCACACGATCGAATTGTCCGGCGTACTGTGGTCCAGCGGACTAAGTCCGCCAGACAATTTGATCGTGTGTACGCGGCATTAGAGAACCTTAGTGAACAAACAGCATCATGAAGGCCAAGGAACACACCAGACAGGTTAGGGATAAAGTTGTGGAGAAGTTTAAAGCAGTTATAAAAAAAAATCCCAAGCTTTGAACATCTCACGGAGCACTGTTCAATCCATCATCCGAGAATGGAAAGAGTGTGGCACACCTGCAAACCTACAAAGACTTGGCTGTTCACTTATAGTGATGGACGAACTTCCGACGGGAGGTTTCGCGAACGCGGCCGATAGTTCGCGAACCATAACGTTTGCGGCGGGCCCCATTGACTTCAATGGGAGGCGAACTTTACAAACCTACAGGTCAAATTTGTAGCCACAAAATAATTACTAGCTGTGCACACATAATCCCACCACATGGCCAATGACATAACACGTGTATGAGGTGAATCTGGGATCGACAACTACAAGCATTCTTTTTTTATATGTGAAATTGTGACAGTTCAGGACTGTGGAGTGCATGAAGGCAATGGAGGAGAGGTAGGCAAAGAAGAGGGTGCAGGAGATGATCACCAGCACCGTGATATAGAGCACTGACACCTGCACCATGATAGAGTGATCTGACACCAGCACCGTGATAGAGAGCACTGACATCAGCAGCGTGACATACAGCAATGACACCTGCACCGTGATAGAGTGATCTGACACCTGCACTGTGATAGAGTGATCTGACACCAGCACCGTGATAGAGAGCACTGACATCAGCGTGACATACAGCAATGACACCTGCACCGTGATAGAGTGATCTGACACCAGCACCGTGATAGAGAGCAGTGACATACAGCAATGACACCTGCACCGTGATAAAGTGATCTGACACCAGCACCGTGATAGAGAGCACTGACATCAGCAGTGTGACATAAAGCAATGACACCTGCACCGTGATATGCAGCACTGACACCTGCACTGTAAGCAGCCCCAGGAGTAAGTCAGCATAGCACAGGGATGGTGGGAGCCCCTCATAATGAGCATAGCACAGGGATGGTGGGAGCCCCTCATAATATGCACAGCAGAGGTACAGCCCCAGGAGTAAGTCAGCATAGCACAGGGATGGTGGGGGCCCCTCATAATAAGCAGCCCCAGGAGTAAGTCAGCATAGCACAGGAATGGTGGAAGCCCCTCATAATGAGCATAGCACAGGGATGGTGGGAGCCCCTCATAATATGCACAGCAGAGGTACAGCCCCAGGAGTAAGTCAGCACAGCACAGGGATGGTGGGAGCCCCTCATAATAAGCAGCCCCAGGAGGAAGTCAGCACAGGGATGGTGGGAGCCCCTCATAATAAGCAGCCCCAGGAGGAAGTCAGCATAGCACAGGGATGGTGGGAGCCTCTCATAATGAGCATAGCACAGGGATGGTGGGAGCCCCTCATAATATGCACAGCAGAGGTACAGCCCCAGGAGAAAGTCAGCACAGGGATGGTGGGAGCCCCTCATAATAAGCAGCCCCAGGAGGAAGTCAGCACAGCACAGGGATGGTGGGAGCCCCTCATAATAAGCAGCCCCAGTAGAAATATGACACTGCTCAACCTCTTCAAACAGGAGGGTACGGGCATATAGTACGGTGTGCTTTTTTTGTACAAGGAAGTGAGCCAAATGAAGAAAGAAGGTCTGTGTGCTCGATTAAAAAAATAGTTTCTAGACATATACATGGTCTACTGGTCACATGTGTTGACTTCCTCCGAGATCCATGCCTCATTCATTTTTAGAAATGTGAGGTAGTTAACACTGTCATGAGCTAGGCGAGTACGCTTATCGGTCACAATCCCCCCTGCTGCGCTGAACGTCCTTTTGGACAGGACACTGGACGAGGGGCAAGCCAACAGTTTGATTGCAAATTGGGCAAGCTCTGGCCAGAGGTCAAGCCTGCCCACCCAGTAGTCCAGGGGTTCATCACTCCTCAGAGCGTCACATCGGCCGTTAACCCGATGTAGTCGGACACCTGTCGGTCTAGGCGTTCCCTGATGCTGGATTCGGATGACACCTGTCGATGGGTCAGCTGAAAGAATGACCTCATATCAGAAGTCACTAACACATCTTCAAACCGGCCTCTTCTTGCAGGCGCTGTTGGATTGGTACCCGCAACTCCTTCTCTGGGAGTGGGAATTGCTCCTCTGCCAGCGCACGCAAAAGCAGAATGCAGCATTTCTCGAAGCAAGGCCTGGAAGTGCTCCATTCTGACAGCCCTCTGTGACGGCTGTAACATTTCCACCATTTTGTGTTTGTACCGGGGGTCTAAGTACATTGCCACCCAGTACTGGTCCTTGACCCTTATGCTTTTTATACGGGGGTCCCTGTTAAAACACTGGAGTATGAAGGCCCCCATTTGCACTAAACTGGAAGCGTTGTTTTGGCCTGGCTCCTGCTCATCATCCAGGATAATGTCGTCCTCTTCATTCTTCTCTCCCCATCCACGCACAACAGGGATCCCAGAAAGGTTTAAAGCATGCTCTTCTTGCTCCTCCTCATCCGCCCCGGCACCATCCTCCTCTGACTCCTCTTCAGATTCCTGTTGTTCACTTGTCTCAGATAGAGTAGCCCCCCCCCTGGGAATTCATCCAGCATTGCGACTTCCTCATCTTCATGCTCCTGCTCCTCCACAGCTTGATCAATGACACGACGCAACGCATGCTCCATAAAGAAGGCATAAGGTACCATGTCACTGATGGTGCCATGGCTGCGACTGACCAGTTTGGTGATCTCCTCAAATGGCCGCAGAAGTCTGCATGCGTCGCGCATGAGCAGCCACTGGCGCGGTGAAAAAAAACCCAGCTCCCCAGAACCTGTTCTGCCACAGAATTCATACAGGTAGACATTAACTGCACGTTTCTGCTGGAGCAGCCTATCAAGCATATGGAAGGTTGAGTTCCATCGCGTCGGGCAATCGCAAATAAGGCGTCTGACCGGCAGATTGTGTCGCCGCTGAATGTCAGCAAGGCGAGCCATGGCCGTGTAAGATCTTCTGAAATTGGCCGAGATTTTCCTTGCCTGCCGCAAGATGTCCTGGACCCCAGGGTATTTGACAACGAATCGCTGCACGACCAAGTTTAAGACGTGTGCCATGCATGGCACGTGCGTCATTTTGCCCTGTTTCAATGCGCTAAGCAGATTGGCACCGTTGTCACACACCACTTTACCAACTGTCAAATTGAGCGGTGTTAGCCACTGATCTGCCTGTGACCGCAAAGCTGAAAGGAGTGCCGGGCCAGTGTGGCTCTTGGCTTCCAGGCACAACCGACGCAGCACGGCATGGCAACGTCTCACCTGGCATGTCGAATAGGTTCGGGGGAGCTTGGGCGGCGCAGCGGAAGAGACGCTAGCAGCGGAAAAGGAGGAGTCAGCCGAGGAGGAGAGGGAGGAGGATGGAGGAGGAGGAGAAGAAGAGCCAGGCCTGCATGCAATCCGTGGCGGTAAAACCAAATCTACACGGGTGCCACGGGTTACATGCTTGACGGCCGTCAGAGGGTTCACCCAGTGGGCAGTAAAAGTGATATACCTTCCCTGCCCGTGTTTGCTAGACCACGTGTCTGTGGTCAGATGTATCTTGGCACCGACACTGTGTGCCAGAGATACATTCACTTGCCGCTGAACATAGCCATATAGCTCTGGGATGCCCTTCTGTGAGAAATACTTCCTTCCTGGGACCTTCCATTGTGGTGTTCCAATGGCCACAAATTTGCGAAAGGCCTCCGAGTCCACCAGTTTATATGGCAGTAGTTGGCGGGCTATGAGTTCTGACAAGCCAGCCGTCAACCGTTGGGCAAGAGGGTTATCATTTTTTTACGCTCACACATTAGGCCCACGGAAGCCTGCCTTTTTGCAGAAAAACATGAGCTTGGCGTGATGGAAGGTGGAGTGGAGGACAATTGTGAGGAGAAGGAGAAGTAGAAGACGAGGCTGGACGGTGAGAGCCTGGAGTGTGGCTTTGTGTGTTCTGTTGCTCCCACTGGGCTCGGTGATGGCTGCTCATGTGCCTTCTTAAGGAGGTTGTCCCTAGATGAGTGTTGGGCTTACCGCGACTAATGCGTTGACTGCAAAGATTGCAGATGGCAACGCTATTGTCAGCAGCGGACACGTTAAAAAAAGCCCACACTGCGGAGCCATGTGCCGGTGTCCTGGGAGCGCCAGATGTGACCGTACATGGTCGATGACTCGCTCCTGATACATTTGCAGTCTGCTTTGTCCCTCCTGTGCAATGTAAGTTATTCCTGCTTCTCCTCCCTATCTGCTGGTCCATATCTCCCTCTGAACTCCCCTCCTCTTCCTCTCTTGTGGGCACCCACGTGACAGCACTAGACACGTCATCATCGACGTCACCTTCCCCACCGCTATAAGTAGAGATCTCGGAGTAGGCAGCAACACCGGGGACCAACCTCCTCCTTGGGCTGATCTGGGTACTGTCGTCAGACTGCTGAGTGGCGGTTGTTGCTACCTCCTCTTCCTGATCCAATACCAAGAGTGGCTGCGCATAAGAAATGTCTTGATATGGATCGGAAAATAATTCCTGTGACTCAAGCGGAAGGTATGTGGTGGTGGTGGTGTTGTTGGTGGTAGTGTCTTTGGGGGTGCACATAGCAGAGAGTGAAGAAGAGGGTGCAGATCGAGAGGATGAGGAGGGTGCAGAAGAGTAAGGCTGAGTGAGCCACTCAACCAAGTCTGGTGCGTCCTTTAAATGAATTGAACGCACCTTCTGCAACTTCCCACTTTGGCTCAAGCCTGTTGCTCCTGCCCTACCCCTACCACCCCTGTGGAAGGGCCTGCCTCTTCCTCTGCCTGTCATTTTTTAAATGACCCTGTGACAAAACTCTCAGTCCCTATACTGATAAAGGACTTCTGCAGTATAGGGCAGCAGTCAGCAGTAGTGCACCTCAACCCTATGGATTGTGGACCTATACCAGTCCTTACGGAATAGCAGACTGTACCTCACTCAACCCTATGTACTGTAGTACCCTATACCTTACCAGTCCTTATAAGGACCTTTGTGGAACAAGTAGGTTGTGAATGATTAGCAGACTGTACCTCAGTCCCTATACTGATAAAGGACTACTGCAGCAGAAGGGCAGCAGTCAGCAGTAGTGCACCTCAACCCTATGTATTGTGGACCTATACCAGTCCTTAAGGAATAGCAGACTGTACCTCACCCAACCCTATGTACTGTAGTACCCTATACCTTACCAGTCCTTATAAGGACCTTTGTGGAACAAGTAGGTTGTGAATGATTAGCAGACTGTACCTCAGTCCCTATACTGATAAAGGACTACTGCAGCAGTCAGCAGTAGTGCACCTCAACCTTATGTATTGTGGACCTATACCAGTCCTTACGGAATAGCAGACTGTACCTCACTCAACCCTATGTACTGTAGTACCCTATACCTTACCAGTCCTTATAAGGACCTTTGTGGAACAAGTAGGTTGTGAATGATTAGCAGACTGTACCTCAGTCCCTATACTGATAAAGGACTACTGCAGCAGAAGGGCAGCAATCAGCAGTAGTGCACCTCAACCCTATGTATTGTGGACCTATATCAGTCCTTAAGGAATAGCAGACTGTACCTCACCCAACCCTATGTACTGTAGTACCCTATACCTTACCAGTCCTTATATGGACCTTTGTGGAACAAGTAGGTTGTGAATGATTAGCAGACTGTACCTCAGTCCCTATACTGATAAAGGACTACTGCAGCAGAAGGGCAGCAGTCAAGTATAATATTCTTTCTATATTTGGAAGAAAGAATATTATACGTGTGCAAGCCTATTACCATACCAGTCCTGAAAAGAACCTTTCTGGACCTAATAGTAACGGCTACTGATTAAACTGACTCCCTCACTGCCTCACACACAGCTTCCTGCCTGTCCCTATTTAAACTGACAAAACAGAGGCTGCTGGAACAATAACTTGAATAGCACTTTTGTGGACCTAATAGTAACGGCTAATGATTAAACTGACTGTCCCTGCAGCACACAGCGTCCTGTCCCTCTCTCTACACTGACAAAAGACAGGCTGCTGCAAAAATCAGTAGCACAGCACTGCCTCAAACCTATATCCTGAACTACACCTAACACCTATACCAGTCCTGCTAAGAACTTTTGTGGAACAAATAGCTAGCGATTTGGGTCACTGCAGTCTCTCCCTGCTCCACACAGCAACCTCTCCCTATAGTGACAGAAGAAAGAATGTAAAATGGCCGCCGGATCGGGTGTATTTATAAGTTAGGGGGAATGTCCAAGTGTCCATGTGCTGTAATGTCTCAATTGGCTGTCCTGTACCCCATGATGGATGTGTCATCATAGGTCAAAGTTCTTTTACACAGTAAACACGGAAGTCCGCCGGGCGAACGGCGGCAAAAGTCCGCCGATTGGGCGGACGGTGAACAGCCGAAATTCGCCGCGAAACGACCGCCGGGCGAACCGTTCGGCCATCCCTAGTCCTGTACCACATGATGGATGTGTCATCATAGGTCAAAGTTCTTTTACACAGTAAACACGTAAGTCTGCTGGGCAAACAGCGGCAATAGTCTGCCATGAACCGACCGCCGGGCGAACAGTTCGGCCATCCCTATTCACTTAAACTGACAGGCCAGGCAAGGAGCCCATTAATCAGAGAAGCAGCCAAGAGGCCCGTGGTTACTTTAGAGGAGCTACAGAGATTCACAGCTCAGGTGGGAGAATCTGTCCACAGGAAAACTATTAGTCGTGCACTCCACAAATCTGGCCTTTATGGAAGAGTAGCACGAAGAAAGCCATAAGATTGGCAGTTTGTGAGAAGCCATGTGGGAGGAACACTGTAAACATTCAGAAGAAGGTGCTCTGGTCAGATGAGATCAGAATTTAACTTTATGGCCTAAAAGCAAAACGCTTTGTGTGGTGGAAAACTAACACTGCACATCACCCTGAAGACACCATCCCCACCGTCAAACATGGTGGTGGCAGCATCATGTTGTGGGGAAGCTTTTCTTCAGCAGGGACAGGGAAGCTGGTCAGAGTTGGTGGGAAGATGGATGGGGCCAAATACAGGGCAATCTTAGAAGAAAATCTGTTATGCCGCGTACACACGACCAGACTTTTCGACGAACTTGGACGGACGGACTTTGCAACTGAGGTCCACTGGACTTTCAAACAGACTTGGCCACACACGATCACTCCAAAAGTCTGACGGATTTGAACACGATGACGTAGAAAAAGGAAGTTCATAGCCAGTAGCCAATAGCTGCCCTCTGTCGGGGACTAGCACACAGACTACCGGATTTTTCGACCAGACTCGAGTCCGTCTGAAATATTTGAAGCAAGTTTTATTTCTAGGTCCACCGGAATTTTGGGAAGAAAAAGTCCGCTGGAGCCCACACACGATCGAATTGTCAGACGGATTCCAGTCTGCCGGCCCAGGTCCGTCAAAAAGTCCGGTCGTGTGTACGCGGCATTAGAGTCTGCAAATGACTTGAGACTGGGGCAGAGGTTCACCTAAACATACAGCCAGAGCTACAATGGAATAGTTTAGATTAGGGGTCTCCATACTACGGCCCTCCAGTTGTTCAGGAACTACAATTCCCATCTTGCCTAGTCATGTCTGTGAATGTCAGTTTTACAATGCCACATGGGACGTGTAGATCCGCAAAAAGCTGGGGGGCCGTAGTTTGTAGATCCCTTGTTTAGATCAAAGCATATTCATGTGTTAGAATGGCCCAGTCCAGACCTAAATCCAATTGAGTATTGACTTGGGGGCTGAATACAAATGCACGCCACGCTTTTCAGATATTTATTTGTAAAAAAAAAATTGAAAACCATTTATAATTTTTTTTTTTTTTCCCACTTCACAATTATGTGCCACTTTGTGTTGGTCTATCACATAAAATCCCAATAAAAATTATTTACATTTTTGGTTGTAACATGACAAAATGTGGAAAATTCATTATATGAATACTTTTTCAAGGCACTGTAATTAGCTGTCAGGCCATGCATGTTTTCTTCTACTCATGTCGGGTACCTACCCCAAGGAGTTGTTTAACCTCTTCCAGTCCAGGCCAGTTCTGACATTTCTCTCCTACATGTAAAAAAGCATATTTTGTTTGCTAGAAAATTATTTAAAACCTCCAAACATATTTCTTTGTTTTTTTTAAGCAGATGCCCTAAAGAACAAAATGGTGGGTGTTGCATATCTTTAAGTCACATAATATTTGTGCAGCGGTTTCAAATGCAAATGTTTTGGAAAAAATGCACTTGAATTAATTTAAATGCACAAAAACACAATATAATGCCCAAAGTTTGGGTAAACTATAAAAGATAATGATACGCAGGCAAGTACAGAGCAGTCTGGAGGAGAAATGGCTAGATATGGAGCAGTCTGTGGGAGAGGCGGCCACATATGGAGCCATCTGGAGGAGAAGTGGCCAAGTACAGGGTAGCCTGGGGGCAAGGTGACCAGATGTGGAGCAGCTTGGGTGAAATGTGGGTGGAAATGGTGCAGTTTGGGGGAGACATGATAGAGGGTGACAGGTGTCCCAGGAGCCGCACATCAAGTCAAAGCCTGTTGTGTGACAGTGAAGTGTCCATCAGTCTGGGGGAGAGACGGCCAAGTACAGAGCAGCTTGATGAAGAGGCAGCCAAGTACGGAACAGCCTGGAGGAGAGGTGGCCAAGTATGGAACAGCCTGGAGGATAGGTTGCCAAGTAAGGAGCTGCCTGGGGGAAAGGTGTCCAAGTACAGAGCAAGTACAAAGCAGTCTGAGAGAGGGGCACTGAATATGGGTCAATCTGGGGAGAGGAGGCCAAATATAAAGCAGTATGGTGGACAGGTACAGAGCAGTCTGGGAGAGAGACGTCCAAGTACAGAGCAGCTTGATGGAGAGGTGGCCAAGTATGGAGCAGCCTGGAGGATAGTTGGCCAAGTATGGAGCAGCCTGAGTGAGAGGTGTCCAAGTATGGAGCAGCCTGGCGGTGAGGTGACCAAGTATGGAGCAGCCTGGAGGATAGTTGGCCAAGTATGGAGCAGCCTGGGTGAGAGGTGACCAAGTATGGAGCAGCCTGGGTGAGAGGTGACCAAGTATGGAGCAGCCTGGCGGTGAGGTGGCCAAGTATGGAGCAGCCTGGAGGATAGGTGGCCAATTATGCAGCAGCCTGGAGGATAGGTAGCTAAGTATGGAGTATCCTGGGGGAAAGGTGAAAAAGTACTGGAGGAGAGGTGGCCATGTATGGAGAAGAGGTGGCCAAGTATGGAGCAGCCTGGGGTAGAGGTGGCCAAGTATGAAGCAGCCTGGGGTAGAGGTGGCCAAGTATGGAGCAGCCTGGGGCAGAAGTGACCAAGTACAAACCAATTTGGGGTAGAGGTGGAAATACATAGCAGTCTGGGGAAGAGACAGCCAAGTACAAAGCACTCTGGGGGAGAAGTGGCAAGTATGAAGGTGTCTAATGCCACGTACACATGACCGGACTTTCCGTCGGAATGAACTCTGACGGACTTTTCAACGGAGTTCCGCTGAAACGGACTTGCCTACACATGATCACACCAAAGTCCGATCGTTTAACGTGATGACGTACGATGGGACTAGAAAAAGGAAATTCAATAGCCAGTAGCCAATAGCTGCCCCTGCGTCTTTGGTCCGTCAGACCTACATACAGACGAGCGGTTTTCTCGATGGGAACTGGTTCCGGCGGAAAGATTTGAAACATGTTTTATTTCTAAAGTCCATCAGATTTTTCAACAGAAAAGGTCAGATGAAGCCCACACACAATCAAATTGTCTGACGGATTTGTTCCATCTGAACTTTTCTGTCAAAAAGTCCGGTCATGTGTACACGACATAAGGGAGAGGCAACCTATTATGAATTAGGCTGGGAAAGAAGGGCTCACATAGCAGGCCATTATTTGGGCACCAGGAATAAAGGCAAAGAATAGCACTGTCACGTACCTAGTAGATGAGCCCAAACTCTGGAGGAAGGCCTCTCTTACGCCTCTTATGCCGCGTACACATGACTGGGCTTTTCGACGGACTAGGTCCGACAGTCTTCCCGACGGACTTTCAGTGGAGTTCCAACGGACTTTCCGAACGAACGGACTTGGCCACACACAAGCACACCAAAGTCCGATGGATTCGAACGTGATGACGTACGACTGGACTAGAATAAGGAAGTTCATAGCCAGTAGCCAATAGCTCACCTAGTGTCGGTTTTTGTCCATCGGACTAGCATACAGACGAACTGATTTTTCGACCGGACTCGAGACCATCAGAAAGATTTGAAACATGTTTTATTTCTAGGTCGGACTTTTGGGGAAAAAAGTCCTCTGGAGCCCATATATGATCATAATATCTGACAGATCCATTCCGTCTGACCTAGTCCGTCGAAAAGTCTGGTCGTGTGTACGTGGCATTACTCGAGGCCCCTGAGAGTAAATAGGAGACGCAGAAATGTAGAGTAGCATGAGTGCCTGGTAGGATCAACAGCAAGGAGGTCAGTCTGGAATTCCAGGTGGCACTGTGCAGGGTGAACAGCAGACTGGAGCAGACTGGGAGGAGAATCTCAAAGGACTGGAACTCAGAAGGGTCAGACAAGCCAGGTCATGCACAGACAGGTATATTCTTTGATTTATATGGTTTATGGGTGTGTATCACATCATATTAATCGCTGCTGTTAGGTATTTGGATTAATTTTTTTCATTTTTTATATTATTTTTAGCGCAGTATTTTCTCAATTTTTAGGTATATTGGAGACAAAGTAGAGGCAGGAGCAGGCTCACTGGAACAAGCAGGGTCGGTATCAGGCAGGCCCCAGAAAGACCAGAGGAGCAGGCAGATGCAACATCAAGACTGCAATGTCAGATGAAGGCAGACAGCAGGAATAGTCAAAGGCAAGCCGTAGTAACACAGGAACAGATTCGGATAGCAGATAACACACGTGGAACGCTGTAGATCATACAGCAATGCATCTGTGTGCCAGCCTGGCGTCAGGGGCCACGTGCTCCCATGCATTGGCTCCCTCAATCGAGCACCAGCTTGTCCAGATCTTCTGTTTCTGGCAGGCTCTTTCTGACACTGACCCCTCCCCCCCCCAAGGGGCAGCCTCCTGATGCCCAAATGGGCCAATTTTGCAGGGTGAGATCTCTTAAAAGACTGGATCAGTCTCTTAGCGTGAATTTTACCTTCAGGCTACCATGAGTTCTCTTCAGGTCCGTAGCCCTTCCATTTAATCAAGTGATTGGATTTGGTTATTTCTCTTCCTGAAATCCAAAATTGCTTCCACCTCAAATTCCTCCTCTCCGTCAACTATTACAGGCTCTGGAGGATCCAAATTCCATTTTGGAAAAGAGTTGGGAATTAAAGGTTTCAGTAAAGTCTCATGAAGGACAGGGTGAATCCTAAATTAGTTTGGTAGTTCCAGCTCATAGGCCACCTCGTTAATTTTCCTCTTTACCGGGAACAGACCCACAAACTTAGGGCCCAGCTTTTTTGAAGGGTATGTCAACCTTAGGTTTGTCATGGACAAACACACTAGATTACTGGGTTCAAGAATTAATTCCCCTCATCTCCTTTCCTGAAATAATTTGTTATTGGACAGTTGGTACTGAGCATTCTGGGATGGAATTGGGCAAAAATTAAGGGTGGAAGCTGTAATTGTCCAAAAATGTAGTTTGTTTTGTGGCAGAATGGATGGAGTTGTTGTAGGTGAACTCGCCCAAAGGAAGCAGGGAGATCCAATCATCTTGAGAAAATGAGGAGAAACAGAGCAAGTATTGCTCGAGGGTCTGGTTGGTCCTCTCCGTCTACCCATTTGTGTGTGGATGGTAGGCAGAGGAGAAGGATAATTCGATTCCAAGGGACTCACATACTGCCTTCCAGAATCTGGAGGTCAATTGTGCTCCTCGATCCGAAACAATGTCAGCTGGTACTCCATGAAGCTTAATGATTTCCCTGATAAAGACTTGCGCTGTCTCATGAGCGGAGGGTGTTCCTCACATTGGGATGAAGTGTGCCATTTTGGACAGTCGGTCCACCACCACAAAGATGGTGGCATGACCTTCTGAAGGGGTCAGCTCTACTATAAAATCCATGGATAGCATCTTCCATGGTCTGTCCAGGTCAAGTAATGGTTTTAACAACTCCCAGGCCTTGGTTCTACTATTTTTGCTTTGAATGCAGGTAGTGCAGGATTCCACATTTCTTTTGCAATCTCCAGCTACTTAAGGCCACAAAAAAAATGCGTTGCACAGGATCAGCAGTTTTTTTTTTTTTAAACATGTTTTTATTGAGAAAAATTGAACAAAAGACATTAAAACAGGTTACCATCAGACTTTTTCGGGTAGTACAGCAGTGATATAAATGAAACAGAGGAAAGCACAAAGGGAGATCATCAAAGCAGAGCACGTAAGGACAATTAACAGGGCTGATGTATAAGCCAAAGAAGTTAAACACATAGAGGGATAGATAGCATGAGAAGGCTCCTTTAGTGAGACCAAAGCAGTCTTCTTACGAAAACATAATCAAAGCTAAAATACCGTATCTAGGCGAGTAAAGTGAGCATAGGAAAACTGGATGGATCTGTGTACTAACCGGATCAGCAGTTTTAGTTATGCCAAAATATCCAGCCACTATATGGTCACGACAAAGTTCCAGTATAGTGACCCGTAGATTCTCAGGTATGAAGATCTTGTGTCTGTACCAGAATAGACCACCTCTCGACTGTACCTGTGTTTCAGCGTGGGGTGCCAACCCCACGGAGGCTTGTTTGATTCGTGAGGAAAAATCTTCTTGTACCAAAATAAAATTTCCTGGAGACAGGATGGTGTCCGGGGGAGAGATTTCTTTCGATTTATGGAACATCTGAGACAATGCGTCAGGTTTCATGTTTTTTGAGCCGGACCGGTAGGTGACATGGAAAGAAAATCTGGAGAAAAATAATGCCCACCTGGCTTGATGTGGCCTTAACCTTTTTGCAGATCTTAGTTACTACAGATTCTTATGATCTGTATAGATCAGGATTGGGTGGGCTGGCCCTTCTAACAGATATCGCCATTCCTCCTGCAGACTTTATTGCAAGCAGTTCTTGGTCTCCCACATCATAGTTCCTCTCTGCCGAGAGAAGAAGGCAACTGAGTGAAACAGGGCTCTGGTCCCCTGTCGTTGGGAAAGTACTGCTCCCACAACAATTTCGGATGCGTCATCTTCCAGGACCAATAGCAGAGTAGAATCATGATTTAAGACAGAGGCAGAGGTGAACAGTCTCTTAAGGGTTTCAAAAGCAAGTCTCCAGGGACCAATGGAAACGGATGCCCTGTTTGGTTAACTGAGTAATGGGAGCGATGATAGCTGAAAACCCGTTAATGAATTTAGAAATTAGCAAATCCTACAAAGTGTTGGATTCCTTTCTTATCCACGGGGTCTGGCCAGTCTCAGATTGCGGTGATTTTTTGAGGGTGCATCTTGATTCCTTCAATTGAGATGATTAGTCCCAGAAATGGCATACTTTGTTGTTCGAACTCCCACTTTTCGGGCTTAGCATACAGGCCATGCTGCCGGAGCCGAGCCAACACACATTTGACATGCTGGCGGTGAGAGTCTGGGAAAGATGAAAAGATCAGGATATCATCTAGATAGAAGATGACGAGCAGATCCAGATAATCTCAAAAGATATCATTAATGAAGTACTGGAAGGTAGCGGAGCGTCGCACAACCCACAGGGCATCACCAGATATTCAGAGTGCCCGAATCGGGTGTGAAAAGCCGTCTTCCACTCATATCCAAGTTGTAGGCCCCTCGGAGATCAAGTTTGGTGAAAATATTAGCAGCTCCCAGTCTTTGAAATAGTTTGAGCACCAGAGGAAGAGGGCAGCAATTCTTAATGGTGATTTTGTTAAGCTTACGGTAGTCAATGCAAGGCCGAAGAGTGTGATCTTTCTTTTCTACCAAAAATTTGGGTGCCCCTGCCGGGGAGGTGGATGGGCGGATGAAACCCCTTTCCAGATTCTCATCAATGTATTCCTTTAATGTTCCCAGCTCCAATTCTGTTAAGGGGAAGATTCTCCCAAAAGGAACTTTAGCTCAAAAAAAGCTCAATAGGACAATCATAGGCCCGGTGGGGCGGAAAAGTCTCTGCTCTCTTTTTTTTTACTGAAAAAGTCTATAAAGTCATGATAAGCTTTCGGGAAAGATTGGCATATCTTGGTTTAAGTGTCCAGGCACAACAGGAAAGATGCATTTTTATGGAGACAGAATTTATGACAATATGAAGAAGGAACATGATCTCTCCCATGGCCCAAATTATATGAGGGTTGTGGGCCAGCAATCACGGCATGCCAAGGATGATTGGGAGCAAGGGTGAGGTGATGATATCCAAGCTTAATAGCTTTTAGTGCAAACTGGCAATGGTGGCAGGTAATGGCGTGGTTTCCTGTGTAACTGGTCCTGACTTAATAGGAGACCGATCGGCCAGATGTATAGAAATCCTTGAGCCTTGAGTTGTAAGGGAAGCTGGTGTTTGGCTGCAAAAGATGAATCCATGAAGCAGCTACAAGCTCTGTAGTCGATAATGGCGGAAACCTGTAAATTACTTCCTGGAAGCTGCAACAAAATAAGGAGAGCAAGGTGAGAAGAGGTGTTGGCCAAAGCAGATGCATGATCAGAGGAAATTGACAGAAACTTACGAAGCTTGGCGGGACAGGTTCTGACGTAATGTCCAGGTTCTCCACAATACAGACATAGGTTATACTGCTGGCGATGTTAGCGTTCTTCCACTGTAAGTGAAGGACGGAGCACCCCCAGTTGCATGGGTTCAGACATATCAGGTGCGGAAGCTGGCTGAACTGGAGGAGCCAGATGAGAGAAACTGGGGACTCTGAGTAACATCCAGGTAGAATGGGAAGGTCCTGTTGCTCTCTTCGATCTTCGCTCCCTCAGACGCCGGTCAATCTGTATTACCAGGTTGACAAGTGGATCCAGGGTTTTTGGTACCCCAACTCAGGCCAGCTCATCTTTTAGAGGCAGCCCCATACGGAACTGGTATTAGAGGGCAGCATCAGTCCAGTTAGTGTCCGCGCTCCAACGCCTGAACTCAACGACTTAGTCTTCCGCCGCCCTGCGTTCTTGCTGTAGCGCATGCAGTGCGGCTTTTGCAGTTGAGGAAACTGGGCCATGACATCAAAAAAGGTAGTCAGGTTAGTTAAGGCTTCTGCTTTCTTTTCCAGTAGGCGGTGTACCCAGGTTTGGTTTCACCTTGTAGCAAAGAGATTACAAAGCCCAGCTTATTGCCTTCTAGGGAAAAGGTATGTGCCTGCAGAGCAAAATATAGTTTGCAATGCCCTGAATTTGTGTTCTCCTGGAAAACGTTTCTGGTGTGGAAACTGTTGGTTCAGGAGGGAGCATAACTACTGTAGGAGAGGAGGTGTACTGGAAGAAGAAGCAGAGGTATGTGGGGATCCCTGTGTGCTGGCTGGAGATGATAGTGCTAGGACGCGTTCTTTCAATCGGGTATAGCCTTCCTGAAGATTTTGAACAGCCTGTGTTAGGCCTGCCAGATGTTCCTCCAAAGAAGAGGCTCCTCGTTCGGGTTCAGACATGGATGTCTGATACTGTCATCTACCTAGTAGATGAGCCCAAAATGCAGAGGAAGGCCTCTCTTACGCCTCTGACTCGAGGCCCCTGATAGAGGAAACAGGAGGTGCAGTGTGGAGTGTAGAGCAGCATGAGTGCCTGGCAGTATAAATAGCAAGGAGGTCAGTCCGGAATTCCATGTGGCACTGTGTAGGGTGAACAGCAGACAGGAACAGCAAACTGGAGGCTGGAGCAGACTGGGAGGAGAATCCCACAGGACTGAAACTCAGAAGGGTCAGACAACCCGTGTCATACACAGACAGGTATATTGGAGACAGGGTAGAGGCAGGAGCAGGGTCACTGGCACAAGCCAGGTCGGTATCAGGCAGACGGCAGAAAGGCCAGAGGAGCAGGCAGATGCAACGTCAAGACTGCAACGTCAGATGCGGGCAGACAGCAAGCTGGGTAATACAAAGGAACAGATTCGGATAGCACACAGGGAACACTGTAGATCAGCAATGCTTCTGCTTTTCAGCCTGGCTTAAATAGCTTGCCTGGTGTCAGGGGCCATGCGTGCGTGCTTCCTGACAGGCACCAGCCATTTCAGGCTGATTTTTAAGCCTGCATTGTGTGCTTAAAAAACCCAAGTGACTGAAAAGGTCAAGTGCAAAACACATCAAAAAAGTGCACAAGGGTGCTGTGGTCCTGAAGTTTTTTGAAGCAGCTGATTAGAGCCAGAGGTTTTAATAGGCTTCAAAAAAGGGTGGTCTCGGGGCACAGAAAAGCAGCGGTCTTCTGTCAGATTAGAAAACCTGTGAGATAAGCAGGTGTTTCGTCACATATGGTGACCCATTATATTTGGCTACCAACTGGACTGCGCATGCGCAACGCTGCCATATGCATTCCACCCTTCAGTCCAGGTTCAAGCCCCACCATCCAAGTGGACATAGAGATAGATTATATTAATGCCGAGGGAAGCGAGGCAGTGCCCGAATCATGGTGAGCGAAGCGAGGCCGTGCCCGAAGCGTGGCGAGTGAAGTGAGCCCACGAGGGGCCCTGTGTTGAAACGCATATGGTGGTGTCGCTCATGCGCACTCCAGCGGGTAGCCAAATGTGATGGGTAGCCGAATGTGACAGGACACAGGCTTGCCGCTGCTTTTACAATTCAGCATCAAAACAGTGTCACTGAGCTCTAAATCCTGTATTTCACTATATAAGCTCAGTTTACTGGTAAAAATAAGTGTGAAATGCAAGACTTCGTGGGTGTAAAAATATGTCCGCTTGGTGACTTCTCACTGTAGGCTTAGTGTGGCTGAGTGCAGGGTGTACCAAGATGGCAGTGATGGCACGTCACTTCTGTTACGAAAACTGATGGGTCGCCTAATCTGACGGAACACAGGAGCCATTTTGTTGTAGCCCAGAGGAGGAGGAAGGGAGCAGATGCAATGGTTATCACATACTTCCTGGTGGGGGTTTGAATGAGGAGAGTGTGTGTCCAGTGAGGAGGAGGTAATAATGTCTTCTTATTATGACAGAAGGGGGTCCCAGCACTCTGTGTGGACTGGATGGGGAAGGTGGGTGTCATGAGACCTTGTTGGCAGGCAGCGGGTCATGTGACCTGTAGGAAGCATCTTGGTGGCCATTGGGCAGCACTGGTACTTTGCAGCATATACAGAGGTAATTATTCTGTATGTTGGGATCACTAAGCCAATAATGAAGCCAGTTCCATGGTATGTGGAAGATCTGCTGGTGACAGGGCAATGGAGATGATGAGGATGTCATCGCTGATCTTCTCCTGAAAATGCCGGTTTCCTGGTGACCCACCGGCTTTAATACTTCCTCAGTGACAGTCCAGGAGATTTTAGGTCACGAGTTCTGACTTGACTTCTGCATGTTTCCCTCCAGGCCAGAGACAGCCAGGGAACTAGCATTTTCAGAAGCCACTCAGCAATGAGTATGTCTCTCAGCAGAGGTTTCTTAAGCCCGAAAGCAATTATTTATTATATTGCAACTTACTGATTCTTCTTAGATGTGATGACTACATTTATTTTATTTTTATTTTTTTGGCTTTCTTATATTTTCACCTGGTGATCCGCCCAGTAAGTCCCTCCTGCAGATACAACAGTTAAAGGGCTGAAAGAATCTATTTACCACTGACAGGGTTGCTTACAATGATCAGCTTTTATCTATTAATGTAAAGCCTTTATCCCAAAACTGCTGTAACTGCTTATAAAGTGTGAGCTGGAGTTTGGCTTCAATTTGTTATTATTTGTTTTGTGCATCTAAATCTACTAGTACATCTAACATCCCCCCCCCCCCAGACTGACAATGCCGCTGTCCAAAGGTGTCCTCCTGTGCTCCTTCATCCAGAGTGGGGGCACTCTAATACAGGAGGTGTGTTACTGGTCAGATCACCAGGTGAAAACAGAGGGGAATCAATAAAAAAAAAAGAAAAAGAAAATGAATGCAGCCACCACATCTAATGATTGGTAAGTTGCATTGCATTACATTTGTGAGTATGGCCTTAATACTACTTTAAAGTCACAAATTGACTTTAGGTAAACTATTCTCCCTTTAAACAGTTAGGTGAAGCAGTGGTCCATATCCAACTTACCACATTAGCAGTGGACCATACCCAAGGTACCCCATCAGCAGTGTACCATGTCAGCAGTGAACTATACCCAAGGTACCCCATCAGCAGTGGACCATACCCAAGGTACCCCATCAGCATTGTACCGTGTCAGCAGTGGACCATACCCAAGGTACCCCATTAGTGGTGGACCATGTCAGCAGTGGACCATACCCAAGGTACCCCATCAGCAGTGGACCATACCCAAGGTACCCCATCAGCAGTGTACCGTGTCAGCAGTGGACTATACCCAAGGTACCCCATCAGTAGTGGACCATGTCAGCAGTGGACCATACCCAAAGGTACCCTGTCGGCAGTGGACCATCCCCAAGGAGCTATGATCCCCCTTTACTGCACCTACTCTAACACAGGTTTAGCTTATTAATACACATGGGTTTACTGATTGCTCTGTGTCCAGGTCTGATTCCCAATTACTAAACTTTTACAGGACTTTACAAGGGCAAGTTAAGGAAGATCTGTAGAAGGACATCATCATGGCAAGCCGGCCGCCCCTCACATCATCGGGTAAGAGGAGACTTTAATTTCTAGTAAAGGAGAGAAGAGTATTGAGGATCCACCTAGATACACGCATCTTCTGATATAAAGACTTATGGTCATTGACACCCTTTAAAATTTGGTTGGGCTGCCACTCCCAAATTGTTGGTGCATTCATGTATCTTTCATGTACCTTTCAGAGACGAGCTCTGCGATCACAATGACCATACTGGACACTCCTTCAGTGCAGAAAAGGAACACAAGGGGGTGCCAACTAAGAGCAGTATTAAAACATGAGTTTAATAAATAGCCAATAGGCAACTCACATGTAAAAGGCAGCCATGTATGATTTATTGATTCATATGTTACATACTGCCATGCATGCCGGAGTGAGAACAATATTTCTAGCACCAGACCTCCTCCTTAGCACTAAACTAATGACCTATAGGGGGCTTTAAAGAGTTGCCTATAGAAAATATAGGATAATGAAGTTTGTCACCATTTCACAAGCACACGCAAATTTAAGGTTTGACATGTTGGATATCTATTTACTCGGTGCAACCTCATCTTTTATATTATACCAACAAATGGGTTGTGTGCCCTAAAAGTAGCTTAAAGCGTTTGTTACCCGAAAAAAAAAAAAAATTGGCCCCTGCATACCCTAAAAAACTGGCTGATCCTGACTGGCTATGCCCTCCCCTTTACAAACAGACCATGATAATCATGGCTACTGAGCCCTGACATTGTGGTCTATTTGATTCTGTCAGCTGCAGCTCTCCCTGTGTCTTTGTCCTCTGTCTTCCTCCCCCCCCCCTCGTACCTGCGCCCGACCCCCATCCCCCTGCCCCCCCTTGCTCCTGTTCCTCTCGTATCTATACATAAATCTTTTTATCTCCTCTGCAGCATTAGAACATCTGTCCCTGTGTAATGTAAAAACTCAGCTGATCTGTACCTGTATAAACGGCTTCCTGATTGTCGGCGCTCTCTCTCCTCTCTCCCCCTCCTCCACCGGTTGACGTCAGCAGGGCGGCCCAGCCCAGCCCCGCCCACTTCAGCTCTGAGCTGGAGAAACAAGGGAGCTGACATGTCAGCTGAGCGCTCAGAGTGCAGCTTGCACAGGTACAGATCGGCTGTTTTTTTTTTTTTTTACATTGCACAGGGACACGTGTCATTATGATACAGAGGGGATAATACTGTTTTAGTACAGTGGGTTAACAACCGCTTTAAGTATATGTTTTACTGAAATGTTGCGCTTCTTAGATCTTTGCAGTAATATTGTGTAACATAACAAAAATTGGAACTACCACTATTCTTTTCTCCAGGGTGTCTGCTTTCAGAAAATATATAATGTTTAGGGTGTTTTATGCAATCTTCAGGCCTAACGTGTGCAAAATAAAATGCAAAACACGGCCCCGGCAGTGAAAGGGTTAAAGGGAATTACCACCAGAAATGTGTCAATAAGGCTTTACTGAATTCCACAGAATGTATTCAGTCAGTGTGTGTGTTTCCTACAGATGGATCCAGTAACAGAAATCCACCAGAGAGATGTCCCCGTCCTCTGTATTCCCGGGACTCCACGCAGGAAGATCAGGAGATCCCTCAGGAAGATCAGGTGGGTGGAATTAATCATATTAATCATGAGATTCTTGAGTTTTATCATAATCTAAAAATTTGTTGTGTTTTATCCAGTATGAAGGGCTGATTGTTATTAAAGTTGAAGATGAAGATGAGGCATATGAAATGGGTGATGATCTGTGTAAGAAGGAGGAAGATCCTCCAGAGATCGGCACAGGTGAGTAATAAACACTAAATCCAGAGAAGAGTCCCAGATTCTCCTTGTTCAGTCACTACAACAATCTCTTGTTTTTAATAGCACTCCAAACAAAAAAAACTGCAAAAATCCACTTGACTCTGTGCCAAAAAAAGGTATATAAGCTACTTTGATGCCAAACGCGTTGCGTCCCTCGGGTGTGAATGCAGTCTCAATCCGGAGAAGAGTCCCAGATTCTCCTTGTTCAGTCACTACAACAATCTCTTCTTCTCCCCCCTCCTCTGTCAATAGACAGTAATGGGGAGACAGTATGTGCCCAGTGGGGGAGTCGGGGGGAGTTGGGACCCATCAACCGTTATTAAGTTGGCTATTTGTTTTTGTTTTTTTGTTTTTGTTTTTTTTTTCATTCAGCCAGCGGGCTGAACATTAATAACTAACAATGTGGATGGAGGAATCCCGTCCACATGGACATTGTATTCTGTCAGTTGCACCCATCCACGCCAAACTAGCCAAATTTTAATCAGTCTATGGCCAGCTTATGGTTCCAGATCTCCTCCTCACATCATGTCATTGTGTGTTACCAGCCAAGAGATGTGACCAGTCCCCCCCCCCCCCCACACACACACACACTCTCTGGGGTCTCTCATACATCTCAGTACAGGGGGCTTCACTCTCATCTTTATTCACAGACCCCGGAGACACCAGAGAGACTCAGAGAGATGTCAAAGCTGAGGAGGAGGAGGAAGAAGGATGTGTGAGGATTAAAGAGGACATTCCTATAGAGATCAGCAAAGGTGAGTATAAATACAAATCCACTTTCAGGATGCTTCTCATTGGGTATTCATCCTACTATGCTGGTTTACATGTAGGTCAGTTTTTTTTTTTCCATGTTACTGCATGGTTCACGTAACTGCATGTCGCAGAACGCATGCAAAATTGCACTTGTTTTTGACATACAGACAAAAGCTCTGCTCTTTAGGGGTGCCATTAATTCTTAATGGTACCCCACGTCTCTTCCGACAGCTTTTCTCAACCGCGGCACCCCGGTTGAAAAAGGATGGTGTAGTTGAACAGTGATGAGTGGGGGAACAACCCAAAATTTAAACTAGAACTATAGGCAAAGCTTTTTTTTTTTTTTCCCCATTTTGGATAGCGTAAACAGGGATGGTTATAACCCCTGTCAGTTTATTTTTTGCTATCTGTGTCCCATTAACCTCTTAAGGAGCGGCTTTTGCATTTGGTGTTTACAAATTAAAAGCAGTTTTTTTTGTTTTGTTTTTTATATATATTGCTTGGGGGTTCTAAGTAATTTTCTATCAAAAAAAACTTTTTTTTTTGCTAGAAAATTACTTAGAACCCCCAAACATTATATATATATTTTTCAGGCACCCTAGAGAATAAAATGGCAGTTGTTGCAATAGTTTTTGTCACACTGTATTTGCGCAGCGGTCTTACAAACGCAATTTTTTGGGAAAAAATACACATTTTTGAATAAAAAAAGAAAACAGTAAAGTTAGCCCATTTTTTTTTTTCTACTGTGAACGATAATGTTACGCTAAGTAAATTGATACCCAACATGTGATGCTTCAAAATTGCACCAGCTCGTGGAATGGCGACAAACTATGACACTTAAAAATTTCCATAGGCGAAGTTTAAAAAGTTCTACGAGTTACCAGTTTTGAGTTACAGAGGAGGTCTAGTGCTGCAATTATTGCTCTTGCTCTAAAGATCACGCTGATACCTCACACGTGTGGTTTGAACACCGTTTACATATGTTGGCGCGACTTACGTATGTATTCGCTTCGACGGGACGGGGTGCTTTAATTTTGTTCTTATTTATTTTACTTTTTGTTTTTACACTGTCCCATTAAAAAAATAAAATAAATAAAAAAAAACATTTTCATCATTTTTATTCCTATTACAAGGAATATAAACATCCCTTGTAATAGAAAAAAAGCATGACCGGACCTCTTAAATGTGAGATTTGGGGGTCAAAAAGACATCAGATCTCATATTTACACTAAAATGCAATAAAAAAAAAAAGTATTATTATTATTTTTTTTCAATACCATTTTTGTTCCCCTTTAAGACCATTGGGCGGAAGTGACGTTTGACGTTGCTTCCGTCAACCATTGATATGGAGCCGAGTGGGGGCCATCTTTTCCTAACTCGTCTTCATGGCTCTGAGGGGAAAGGATCGGATCGTCTCTGCCATTTACAGGAGCCGTCGGTAGAGGCAGAGATGATGACCATGGGGTGGGCACCTCTCCCGCTGCCAATAAAAGTGTTGCGGCAAATCCACCGCTTACCAACTTTATCCGAAGGTAGACCGCTCACCGTTTTTAAAAATATCAGGGGTTATGGCAGCTATTTGCAACGGTATTCAATGTCAAAGTACAGACGTATAACAATGACGGGTGGTCCGGAAGTGCTTAAGGAGATTTACCTTCACTGTCTGTCCCATAGCCAAAACAGGAAGTGAGGAAATCCCTGCAAATGAAGGGAACTCCTTGGGGTGTCCCCATTACAACATTTCCCCCTCTATAACTTTGTAGGGGACAACCCACAATTTGTGGTTTCTTTCACTTTCACTGATTATGGTAAACAGGACAAATAGAGAGAACGAGTCTCCCTAACGGGGGCACAGACAGCAATGAAAATGGACAGATGTTCTAATCCCACTCTACCCAACACTAAAAAGTGTTAGTGTAGAAAAAACTTTATATAGTTTTGGATAAAGTAGGAAAGGGTTAAAAAAGGAAGATTTCCTTTGGTATTTTTTTCTGGGGACAACTGTTAAATCTTGTAAAATTTTCGTTTTTTCCTCACTTTCTTTTTTAGTAAAAATGGTCAGCAGGACAAATAGGCTAATCACATCAATGGGGACACAGACAGCAATAGAAACTTGACAGAGGGTTTAACCCTTCTCTACACCATCCAACACTTGCAGATGTTGCATAATTACACCTGTGTCATCACTTGTGTTTCCTACAGATGGAGCGAGAAATATCCCAGAGAGATCTCTTCGTCCTCTATATTCTCGGGATTCCACACAGGTACATCATGAGATCCCTCAGGAAGATCAGGTAGATAGAACTAAAAGGTTTGTCAAATAATCAATGATAGGAAGATCTTTAAAGCGGACCGTCAGTCATTTTTTCAACTTTCCATCTATTAAATCTTCTGCCCTTGTTGTTTTAACTTTGGATAGTAAAACATTTTTATTATATTTTTTCATGTGACAACACTGAAGAAATTACACTTTGCTACAATGTAAAGTAGTGAGTGTACAGCTTGTATAACAGTGTACATTTGCTGTCCCTTCAAAATAACTCAACACACAGCCATTAATGTCTAAACTGCTGGCAATAAAAGTGAGTACACCCCTAAGTGAAAATGTCCAAATTGGGCCCAAAGTGTCAATATTTTGTGTGGCCACCTTTATTTTCCAGCACTGCCTTAACTCTCTTGGGCATGGAGTTCCCCGGAGCTTCACAGGTTGCCACTGGAGTCCTCTTCCACTCCTCCATGATGACATCACAGAGCTGGTGGATGTTAGAGACCTTGTGCTCCTCCACCTTCTGTTTGAGGATGCCCCACAGATACTCAATAGGGTTTAGATCTGGAGACATGCTTGGCCAGTCCATCAACTTTACCCTCAGCTTCTTTAGCAAGGCAGTGGTCACTGGGAGGTGTGTTTGGGGTCGTTATCATGTTGGAATACTGCCATGTGGCCCAGTCTCTGAAGGGAGGGGATCGTGCTCTGTTTCAGTATGTCACAGTACATGTTGGCATTCATGGTTCCCTCAATGTACTGTTTAAACCGCTGGCAGAGGCCCTAGAGAATACAATTGTGGATGTTGCATATTTCTATGACACTGCGGTTTTTCAAACACACATTTTTTGGAAAAAATACACTTTAATGCACAAAAACACAATAAAATATCCACTTCTTTGATAAAATACAAAAGATGACTTTACGCCACGTAAATAGATACCAAATATGTCACGCTTTAAAATTGCATCCACCCTTGGAATGGCGCCAAACATCGATACCTAAATATCCTCAAAGGCCATGACCACCAAAAGTCCAGCAACCTACAGGTAAGTTGCTGGTCGGGAAGTGGGTAACCACGTTTTTAGTTACGTTTTAGGTTGGTCTGTAGAATGATAACACTTAATAAGGTTAGGATACATAGTTTACCATTTTGTTTTTTCTTTTTATGAAGGATGGATATCCTATTGATAATGAAATCGGAGCAGACGACTTTAATTCTGAAGAGGAAGAACATGAGACAAATGTAAAGGGTGGTGGTCGATATAAGGAGGAGATCCCTCCAGAGATCAGCACAGGTGAGTAATAAACACTAAATCCAGAGAAGAGTCCCAGATTCTCCTTGTTCAGTCACTACAACAATCTCTTCTTCTCCCCCCTCCTCTGTCAGTAGACAGTAATGGGGAGACAGTATGTGCCCAGTGGGGGAGTCAGGAGACATCAGCCTCTATTAGACTCCTGCTCTCCTCCTCACATCATGTCATTGTGTGTTACCAGCCAAGAGAGGTGACCAGTCTCCCCCCACACACACTCTCTAGGGTCAGGAGCCATCAGACTCTATTGGCCTCTAGTTGGCCATTGTTTCTTTTTTTCGGTCAGCCAGCAGCTGAAAATGTGTGCAAAAAAACCTGCAAAAACTGCCCTGGTAGCGAAAGGGTTAAAGGGAACTACCACCAGAAATGTGTCAGTAAGGCTTTACTATATTCCCCACAATGTATTCAGTCAGTGTTTGTGTTTCCTACAGATGGATCCAGTAACAGAAATCCCCCAGAGAGATGTCCCCGTCCTCTGTATTCCCGGGACTCCACACAGGAACATCAGGAGATCCCTCAGGAGGATCAGGTAGGTAGAATTAATCTTAATAATCATAAGATTCTTGAGTTTCATCCTACTATAAAAATGTGTTGTGTCTTATCCAGTATGAAGGGGTGATTGTTGTTAAAGTTGAAGATGAAGAAGAGGCATATGAAATGGGTGATGATCCGTGTAAGAAGGAGGAAATCCCTCCAGAGATCAGCACAGGTGAGTAATAAACACTAAATACAGAGAAGTACCCCAGATTCTCCTTGTTCAGTCACTACAACAATCTCTTCTCCTCCCTCCTCTGTCATTAGACAGTAATGGGGAGACAGTATGTGCCCGGTGGGGGAGTCAAGAACTCCTGATCCTCTAGCAGGTCCTACTTTCTTTATGTGCAGCCGTATTAAAGCCCTACTCCAGCCAAAATGCTTTCTTTTGGGCTGTCCGCCAGATGAACCTGCTCTCAAATTATGCTTTGCTATATATTCGGTCTCCAAACTTTCTAAACAAAGGACCGGTTTACTACTTTTTAGGCTTTTAGGGAGGCCAGACGGTGGCCAGTGGGAGTAGAACATGTCATGGCGTCAGTGAGAGTAAACAATACCCCATCTATGGTATTAGGGGAGAGATAGTGCCACAATGTTGATGTCAGTGGGAGGAATAGTGGTCTATCGTTGGTGTCAGTAGGAGAAATAGCACCCTATCATTGGTGTCAGTGAGACGCATGGTGACCCATCATTTGTTTTAGTGAGAGGAATAGCAACCCATCGTTCGTGCCAGTGGGAGAAATAATGGCTCATTGTTGGTGTCAGTGGCAGAAAGTTTTCCCCACTGTTGGTGTCAGTGGAGAGCATAATGTCTTTTATGAGAGGGAAGAATAGTGTCTCAAGGGCCGGATAAAAACAAGCCACATCCGGCCCCCAGGTCGCAGTTTGGAGAGCACTGCTATATACAGTAGTATTGCTATGTACTACTATTATCCATCTTATATATGTATAAATATATGCATATACTCCAAAAAAATAACATGTGAGCACATACCCAGAAACCATCTTGCATAATCCAATAAGACCAACCGATTGGTAAAAACAGACTGATTGTTACTAACAAACTAATCAATTGATGATGTACCATAAAACAGTGACAAACAATGATCTTGTGCCGCATACACATGATCAGATTTTCTGACAACAAATGTTGGATGTGAGCTTGTTGGCGGAAAGTCCGACCATGTGTATGCTCCATTGGGCATTTGTTGTCGGACTTTCCTCCAAAAAATATTGGCTAGCAGGTTCTCAAATTTTCTGCCAACTAATGTTTATTGTCGGACTTTCCGATTGTGTGCACACAAGTCCGTCGGAATCAAGTACGAGCCAAAAGCGCTCGGTCTTGTAAAACTAGTGTTTGTAATGGAGATATCACGTACGTCTTGTGTGTCACTACGTTCGTAATTGTTGGCCAACATTTGTGTGACCGTGTGTATGCAAGACAAGTTGGAGCCAACATCCTTCGAACAAAAATCCACGATTTTGTTGTCGGAAAGTCCGATCGTGTGTACGGGGCATTACTATAACATACAGTATATACATATTTCTTTTGAAAGGATACATAATACTAACCCACTCAATATAATACCATCAGGTAATTCCTTTATAAAAAGAAAGAAAGCAAAAAAAGAAAAAGAAAACAGAAGGAAAAGGTTGTCAGATAATAGTACTAACTTCCAACTCCTCATTTAATCCACGTGGGGCCATTGATTCCAATGTAAATATCAAAAAAGTAAGGAGAACCTTTCTGCATCAGGTAAGGCTCCATACACACCTGTGCAACTTGTCATGCAACTTTAGACACATAAAATCTCATGACAAGTCGCAGCATATTGCTTTCACTGGCACCTGTTCAGATCAGTGCGACTTTGAAAAGATGATGGAGAATTGACGGGAAGTTGGATGGAGCCAAATACAGGGCAATCTTAGAAGAAAACCTGTTATGCCGCGTAAACGCGGTCGGATTTTCCGTCAGGAAATGTTGGATGTGAGCTTGTTGTCAGAAAGTCTGACCGTGTATATGCTCCATCGAACATTTGCTGTCGGACCTTCTGCCAACAAATGTTTGCTAGCAGGTTCTCAAATTTTCCTCCAACAAAACGTTGTTGTCGGAAAGTCTGATTATGTGTACACAAGTCCGTCGCACAAAAGTTCATGCATGCTCGGAATCAATCAGAAAGAGCCGCACTGGCTCCTGAACTTCCCTTTTCTTGGCTCATCGAACGTCTTGTATATCACCGCGTTCCCAAATTGATGGCCAACATTTGTGTGACTGTGTGTATGCAAGAAAAGTTTGAGCCAACAACCTTCGAACAAAAATCCACGGTTTTGTTGGCAGAAAGTCAGATCGTGTGTACGGGGCATTAGAGTCTGCAAAAGACTTGAGACAGGGGCAGAGGTTCACCTTCCAGCAGGACAACAACCCTAAACATACAGCCAGAGGTACAATGTAATGGATTAGATCAAAGCATATTCATGTGTTAGAGTGGACCAGTCAAAGTTCAGACCTAAATCAAATTGAGAATCTGTGGCAAGACTTGAAAATTGCTGTTCACAGACGCTCTCCATCCAATCTGACAGATCTTGAGCTATTTTGCAAAGAAGAATGGGCAAAAATATCACTCTCTAGATGGGCAAAGTTGGTAGAGACATCCCTAAAAAGACTTCCAGCTGTAATTGCAGCGAAAGGTAGTTCTACAAAGTATTGACTCAGGGGAGGCTGAATACAAATGTACCCCACACTTTTCACATTTTAATTTGTAAAAAAAAAAAATGTAAAACCATTTATAATTTTGCTTCCACTTCACAACACTTTGTGTTGGTCTATCACATAAAATCCCAAAAAATACATTTACATTTTTGGTTGTAACATGACAAAATGTGGAAAATTTCAAGGGGTATGAATACTTTTTCAAGGCACTGTATGTTATAGCAAAATTAATGATTGTTTCTGTCACTGTTGTATAGTATATCATGAATTGATTTGTTTAGTAACAGTAGGTCTGTTGATAATAATTGGTTGGTCTTTTTGGATTATGTGAGGCAGTTTCTGCATATGTGCTCACTTGTTAGTTGTTTTTATGTAAAAAACATATATATAGTTACATAGTAAGTGAGGTTGAAAAAAGACTCAAGTCCATCAAGTTCAACCTATGTTGTGTGATTATATGTCAGTATTACATTGTATATCCCTGTATGTTGTGGTCGTTCGGGTGCTTATCTAATAGTTTTTTGAAACTATCAATGCCCCTCGCTGAGACCACCGCCTGTGGAAGGGAATTCCACATCCTTGTTGCTCTTACAGTAAAGAACCCCCTATGTAGTTTAAAGTTAAACCTCTTTTCTTCTAATTTTAATGAGTGGCCACGAGTCTTGTTAAACTCTCTTCCGCTAAAAGGTTTTATCTCTATTGTGGGGTCACCAGTACGGTATTTGTAAACTGAAATCATATCCCCTCTCAAGCGTCTCTTCTCCAGAGAGAATAAGTTCAGTGCTTGCAACCTTTCCTCATAACTAATATTGTCCAGACCTTTTATTAGCTTAGTTGCCCTTCTTTGTTACTCACTGCATTTTCAGTACATCCTTCCTGAGGACTGGTGCCCAGAACTGGACAGTATACTCCAGGTGCGGCCGCACCAGAGTCTTGTAGAGCGGGAGAATTATCATTTTATCTCTGGAGTTGATCCCATTTTTAATGCATGCCAATATTCTGTTTGCTTTGTTAGCAGCAGCTTGGCATTGCATGCCATTGCTGAGCCTATCATCTACTAGGACCCCCGGGTCCTTTTCCATCCTAGATTCCCCCAGAGGTTCTCCACCTAGTTTTGCCACCCAAATGCATTATTTTACATTTTTCTAAATTAAACCTCATTTGCCATGTAGTTGCCCATCCTATTATGTATACATAATTACACATTTTTAATATGCTTTTTTTTCTTTTTTTTTTAGTGCATAGTTATAGCTATTATAACTATTAACTATATAAATATGGTATGTTGTTGTTTTGAATTAGAGATATATTAATTTTTTGCATTGTTAATTTTTTACTAATCAATTTTTCATAAATTTTTTGATTAATTTCTATATTAGTATATCATTTAGTGATCACAATTATAAAATGTTACACAAAGCATATATTCTACAGTTTGAGTAAAAAGCTCTGCACTGAAAAGGCATAAAAGATGTATAAAGGGTGACTGTATTAGCTACCAGTGATGGAGAGTAACTGCGGCCAGTATTATAAGGGTTAATTCCACCGGCAATTATGTAAGCTATCTTAGGAGTGGTGTACTGTTGCCAGAGGGACTTCAAAAAGGAAGCCACGCCTCTAAAACACATCGCCCTGGCAACCACTGACCTATTGGATCCCTCGGTTACTCTGCAAGGTGGGGTGTCACAACGCCGGCCGTTCTCAAGCCACACGTGCGCCCTATGCCCTTGTCGGTGGCTTTGCCAGCTAAGAGAGCGACCGCCCCAAGCTACAGCAAGCCTCCCCTGTTTAACATTCATCTGGGCTATGGACAGACAGCAGACGAGTGCGGTACACCCCCCAGCAGGACTGAGGGACTCTTTGTGGACTTGTTACTAACTGATACGCATGATTCAAGACTTTTCATTGTGAGTGCATATGTATTTTTATCTCTTACGGCTTATTACACTTGGGCTGGTGCTCTTTCTCTCTCTTTATGTTCTCACAGCTGGCAATGCATACTGTATCAGAGCAAAAGCCATAAGGTCAAAGGAACTGCCTACAGAGCTCAGAGACAGGATTATTGCAAGGCACAGATCCGGGGAAGGCTACAAAAAAATTTCTTCTGCTCTGAAGGTTCCCAGGAGCACGGTGGCCTCCATAATTCTCAAATGGAAGAAGTTTGGAACAACCAAGACTCTTCCAAGAGCTGGTCGTCCGGCCAAAATTAAGCAGTCGGGAAAGAAGGGCCTTAGTAAGGGAGGTGACCAAGAAATCAATGGTCATTTGACTATGCTACAGAGATCCTGTTTGGAGATAGGACAACGTTCCAGAAGGACGGTTATCACTGCAGCCCTGCACTGAACTGGGCTTTGTGGTGGAGTGGGTAGACAGAAGCCTCTCCTCAGTGCAAAACATAAGCCTGCGTGGAATTTGCAGAAAGCACCTGGAGGACTCTCAGAATGTGAAGAACAAGACTCTCTGGTCTGATGAAACCAAGATTGAACTGTTTGGCCTCAATTCTAAATGTTATGTCTGGATAAAACCAGGCACTGCTAATCACCTGCCTAATACCATCCCAACAGTGAAGCATGGTGATGGCAGCATCATGCTGTGGGGGTGTTTTTCAGCAGCAGAGACTGGGAGACTGGTAAGGGTTGAAGGAATGGAGCAATGTACAGAGATATCCTCAATGAAAACCTGTTCCACATCTCTCAGGACCTTAGACTGTAATGAAGGTTCACATTCCAACATGAGAATGATTCTAAGCACATAGCTAAGCAATCCAGGTGTGCAAAACTTGTGTCAAACCCTAAAAGACTCAAGACTGTAATTGCTGCCAAAGGTGCTTCAACAAAGTACCGAATAAAGGGTCTGAATACGTAAAGTGGAGCTTCAACCAAAAGAGGAAGCTCCACTTGTCTGCCTCCTCCCCTCCCGCTGGTGCCACATTTGGCACCTCGTGGGGGGGGGGGGGGGGGGTGGGTGGTTGGTTTTGACAGGTACCCACTTCCTGATGATTTCGCTGTGGCGGACTCCTCCGGAAGTTCGGCCCTCGCCCCAGCCAGCCCATTGAGAAAGTGCAGCATGATTCGTGCATGAGTAGTAGGAAACCAGCTGTGACGCCGTAAGGCTTGGGTTTCCCTTACCCAAGATGGCAACACCAGCACTCAAGAGCCAATTCAAGAATCTGCTTGGATGATGACCCCACGGTATCCCTGGACAGGTAAGTGCCCCAATAGTAAAAGTCAGTAGCTACAAAAACTGTAGCTGCTGACTTTTAATAAACATACACTCACCTGTCCCAGGATCCAGCGACGTGCTCACCTGAGACATCCCTTCCCTTGGTCTTCTCTACCCAGCTTGCGGCTTCACATTCGGGTGCCCACAGCACATGCATGAGCCACTCTGCATATTTTGGACCACAGTCTTCTGGGACATGTGATGTGTCCCAGATGACTGCAGGGAGGGAGGGGGAGAGTAGAACTTGGGCCTAGGCGATTCGAGTAGTAGTGGGTACCTATCAAAATCAGGTACCCGCTCCCCCTCTCAAAACAAACAAAAAAAAAAGTGCCATGTTTAGAAAAGAAGGGGGGCGATGGGGTTGAAAAGGCCTTAAAGCGGAACTTCCCCTTTTGGGTGGAGGTCCGCTTTAAGTACATGTTATTATTTCAGTTTTTTCTTTTTAACCCCTTTCCAGCCTCTCCTATAGCAGTTTTACTGCTAGAGAGCGGCATCTGTGCATCGGCTCATGTATATATACGTGATCCAACACTTCAAGGGGTTGTAAACCCTTAGGGTTTTTCACCTTAATGCATTCTTTGCATTAAGCGACGGGGACAAACACACCAGCCCCAGCCAATGTCTCTGGTCCTGATTGGATAGATTGATAGCAGCACAGCCATTGGCTCCTGCTGCTGTCAATCAAATCCAATAACAAGGGAGGCATAACAGGGGGCGGGGCCAAGTCCTTCTGTCTGTGTCAATGGATGCAGCAGCAGGATACGGGAGAGCAACCTGCATGAGTGCCCAGAGAGAGAGAGGCTCTCTAATAGGGCACCTGAGAAGAGAAGGAGCCAGGCAGGAGCGCTGCTGCGGGACCCCAGAAGAGGAGGATTGAGGCCCCTCTGTGCGAAACCAACTGCACAGAAAAGGTATGTTCTTTAAAAACAAAACAAAAAAAAACCTTTGGATATCCTTTAAGCGGAAGCCGATCGGCGGTGCCGAGTACTCAGTGTCCGCTGGCACCCGCTGATCATCAGACAGAGACACAGAACTGCAATCTGCCTATGTAAACAAGGAAGATGTCAGTTCTGACTAGGGGGAGAGATGGAGTTTGTGTCCCTGCAAAGCAAAGAATACATTTAATTTCTTGCCATAGTAAAAGCACCTCACACAGTGTAGTAAAACACTGGCTAGGCACACAGTTAACCCTTTGATCGACCCTGGTGTTAACCCCTTCCCAGCCAGTGTCATTGGTACAATGATAGTGCATATTTTTAGCACTAATCGTTGTATTAGTGCCGGTTCACACAGGGGCGACCTGTCAGGCGACTTAGTCATCTGACAAGTTGCGCTCCGTGCATTGCAATGGAACCGTTTTAATAGGGGTGACTCAAGTCGCTCTGACTTAGAAAAAGGTTCCTGTACTACTTTGGGACGACCTCGGAGCAGCTTGCATTGACACGTCACGCTGTACCAGGTGGCTTCAGAGTCGGACAACTTTGAAGCCGCCCCTGTGTGAACCGTCACTTAGTGTCACTGGTCCCCAAAAAGTGTTATGCCCTGTACACGAGGTCGGACATTCTGACGACAAAATCCTTCAGATTTTTTCAGACGGATTTTGGCCCAATCTTGCATACACACGGTCGCACAAAGTTATCGGAAAATCCGATCGTTCTGAATGCGATGACGTACAATGGGACTATAAAGAGGACAGTAGCCAATGGCTTTTGTCTCGAAATTTTTTCTGAGCATGCGTAGCACTTTGTCCATCGGAATTGTCTCAACATGGTCGGAATTTAAACAATCAGATTTTGTTTGTCGGAAAATTTTAGATCCAGCTCTCAAACTTTTGTGTGTTGTAAATTCTGACGGAAAAAGTCAGATGGAGCTCACACACGATCGGATTTACCGACAACGCGATCCGATCGCACATTTGCCGTCGGAAAGTCTGACCATGTGTACAGGGCATTAGTGTCAGAATGTCTACTGCAATATCGCAGTCCCGCTATAAGTTGCTGATTGCCGCCATTACTAGTAATAAAAAAATAAAAATAATATATATATATATATATATATATATATATATATATATATATATATATATATATATATATATATATATATATATATATATATATATATATATATATATATATCCCATCATTTGTAGATGCTATAACTTGTGTGCAAACCAACCAATATACACATATTGGGATTTTTGCTACGAAAAATATGTACCAGAATACTACATTTATGAAGAAATGTGATTTTTTTTTTTTTTCAATTTTTTATTAGATATGTTTTATAGCAGAAAGTAAAAAATATTGTTTTTTTTTTCTTAAATTGTCTGTCTTTTTTTGTTTATAGCTAAAAAAAAAAAAAAAAAAATGCAGAGGTGATCAAATTCCAGATAAAGGAAAGCTCTATGGCCCCTTTCACCCCGGGGCGGTTTTCAGGCGCTACAGCGCTAAAAATAGCGCCTGTGTAGCGCCTGAAAAAAAAACGGCCCCTTTCACTCCAGTGTGAAAGCCGGAGACCCCTTTCACTCCAGTGTGAAAGCACTAGCAGGACGTTGAAAAAAGTCCTGCTAGCCGCATCTTTGGAGCGGTGAAAGGAGCGGTGTATTCACCGCTCCTACCCATTGAAATCAATGGGGCAGCACGGCTATACTGCCAGCAAAGCGGGGCAGTTTTAACCCTTTTTCGGCCGCTAGCGGGGGTTAAAACCGCTGCTAAAACGACGGTAAAGTGCCGCTAAAAATAGTGGCGCTTTACCGCTGACGCCCACACTGCCCCAGTGTGAAAGGGGCCTATTTGTGGGAAAAAAATGACATAATATTCATTTGGATACAGCCTTGCATGGTCATAAAAAGGTGGCCTGGTATGGAAGGGGGGTGAATCTTCCGAAGGTCAAGTGGTTAATAAATTTACCAACATTTCTAAGATTCTGTTTTCACTTTGTCATTATGGGGTACTGAGTGTAGATTAATGAGAAAAAATGAATTTAACAACTGAAGTATCAGGCTGCATCATGACAAAATTGAAAAAAGAGAAGGGGGTCTGAATGCTTTATGAATGTATGTCTCATAGAACTCAGCTTAGAGTTAGAGACCACACTAATCAGGGAGGCCTTGATATGATAGTAGAGCTTAACATAATAGGTACACCTTGCTAGTCCAGGGTTGGACCCCTTTTGCCTTCAGAACTTCCTTAAGCCTTGTACACACGGTCGGAGAATCCGTCGGAATGTGTCTCATCGGACCATGTCGTTGGATAATCCGACTGTGTGTGGTATGCATCGGACTGATTCTGTCCGAATCTCCGTCGGACCCAATTTTCCAACATGTTGGAAATATTTTCCGACCAACTGGTTTGATCGGACATACTCCGATCATGTGTAGTATGTCCGGAGGCTAAAGAGCTAGATGATACTGGATGTCTTCCAGACAGGGAATGAGGTAGGCTCTCTACAGTAGATATAAAATAAATCTACACACCCCTGCTTAAATGTCAGGTTTCTGTGATGTAAAAAAAATGAAACAAAGATAAAAAGTTTCAGAACTTTTTACACCTTTAAGGTGACCTATAAACTGTACAACTTAATTGAAAAACAAACTGAAATCTTTTAGAAGGAGGAAGTAAAAAATAAAATAAAATAATGGGGTTGCATAAGTGTGCACACCCTCTTATAACTGGGGAGGTAACTGTGTTAAGAATTAAGCAATCACATTCAAACTCATATTGAATAGGGGTCAGTACACACCTACCATTATTTAAAGTGCCTCTGATTAAACAAACAAACTTCAGCTGTTTTAGTAGGTCTTTCCTGACATTTTCTTAGTCACATCCTACAGAAAAAGCCATGGTCCGCAGAGAGCTTCCAAAGCATCAGAGGGATCTCTCTTTGGTAAAAAGGTGTCAGTCAGGAGAAGGGTACAAAAAAAAAAAATGCCCAAGGCATTAGATATACCATGGAACATACTGAAGACGGTGATCATCAAGTGGAGAAAATATGGCACAACAGTGACATTACCAAGAATTAGACGTCCCTCCAAAATTGATGAAAAGATGAGATGAAAACTGATTAGGGAGGCTGCCAGCAACATTAAAGGAGCTGCAGGAATATCTGGCACAAAAACAACACTGCACATCACCAAAATAACACCATACCCACCGTGAAGCATGGTGGTGGCAGCATCATGCTTTGAGGCTGTTTTTTTCAGCTGGAACAGGGGCCTTAGTGAAGGTAGAGGGAATTATGAACAGTTCCAAAATACCAGTCAATATCTGCACAAAACCTTCAGGTGTCTGCTAGAAATCTGAACATGAAGAGGAACTTCATCTTTTAGCATGACAACGACCCAAAACATACATCAAAATCAACAAAGGAATGGCTTTACCAGAAGAAGATGAAAGTTTTGGAATGGCCCGCCCAGACCTAAATCCCATTGAAAATCTGTGGGGTGATCTGAAGTGGGCTGTGCACAGGATATGCCCTCACAATCTGGCAGATTTTGAGTATTTTTGCAAAGAAGAGCGGGCAAATATTGCCAAGTCAAGATGTGCCATGCTGATAGACTCATACCTAAAAAGACAGAGTGCTGTAATAAAAGCAAAAGGTGCTTAACAAAGTATTAGTTTAAGGGTGTGCACACTTATGCAACCCTATTATTTTAGTGTTTTTATATTTTTACTTCCCTCCACCGAAAAGATTTCAGTTTGTTGTTCAATCGAGTTATACAGTTTATAGATCACATTAAAGGAAACATTTCTGAAATTTTTTATCTTTGTCTCATTTATTTACATCACAGAAGCCTTAAGGACCAGGTTGGCTCCCCTGTACGAATCGGCATAATTGTACGTTGGCCACTCTAAGAGCTCCTGCGGCGTGACAACTGGGCCGATGCGCGTGCCCGGTGGCCGCATTGCCCGCCGGGCACCTGCGATTGCTCCAGAGACAGAACAGAGATCTGTCAATGGAAACAGACATATCTCCATTCTGTCAGAAGAGAGGAGACAGACCTGCTGTTCATACTGATTATAAACCGTGATCGGTCTCCTCCTACAGGCAGTCCCATCCCAACACAATTAGAAACACTCCCAAGACACACATTTAATCCCTAGTGTTAAACCCTTCCCTGCCAGTAACATTTATACAGTAATCAGTGGCTATTTTTAGCTCTGATCGCTGTATAAATGTCAATGGTCCCAATCTGTCCGCCACAATGTTGCAGTCTCGCAAAAAAAAAAAATTATTTAGATATATATATATACATATATATATATATATATATATATATATATATATATATATATGTGTATGTATGTGTATATATATATATATATATATATATATATATATATATATATATATATATATATATATATATGTGTGTGTGTGTGTGTATGTATGTATGTGTGTGTGTGTGTGTGTGTGTGTGTGTGTGTATGTATGTATGTATGTATGTATGTATGTATGTATGTATATATATATATATATATATATATATATATATATATATATATATATATATATATATATATATATATATATATAAATAAGAGGGCCAGTATGGTATTTAACCAGACCTCCCACACCGCTCATTGTCGGTTCCAGTGCGCGGTACAAACGTCACCAGGCCGACCTTTACTACTCGCTACATATTCGTGAGTGCGTACTTCACGATCGATATCCCGTTCTAATTCGCAAACTTTCATCGACCATCACACATCGACGTCGCAGGTAGGACTATATCGTTACCTTTTACTCAAGTTTCGTATCAATTCGTTAGCATGTTTATCTTCACTAATTTGTCGCACCTTCGGCTAGCACCCCTTTTGGGTTGTCTTTTATGTATATTGTCCTTTCTACCTGCCGTGTTGATGAGTGGGTACTTCACGATCGATATCCCATTCTCGTTCACAAGCTTTCGTCGACCGTCACGCTTCGCCGTCACAAGCAGGACTATCTTGTTACCTTTTACTCAAGTTTCGTATCAATTCGTTAGCATGTTTATTCTCGCTAAATGTCGCACCTTCGGCCAGTACCCCCTTTTTTGCGTCGTCTTTCATGTATGTTGGTCTTTCTACCTACTGCAAAGTTAACCGAACCAGTCGTTACCTCTACACTGTCCACCAAACGTGCACCCCACCTTAAACTGACCCTCTACTCTTTCGTGCGGATTGCATACACGCACCAAACAGCCAATTCAAATCTGGCTGCTAAACTCGTTTCTACGGTTTCGAATTCTCGGCAATTCGTAAGCCCCCGCTAAGAAAACACCATCTACACCTAGTCAGTCCGAACCCAGCCATGTCATCGGCTGTCTCGGTTCGGACTCGCAGCCGTTTACGGGGGATTCGCATCTAGTCGCAGCATCAGCGCTATGATTCGAATCCCCACTGAAATCAATCCTTAACCACTTCCCGACCAGCGCACGATGATGTACATCGATAGAATGGCACGGGCAGGCATATTGGCGTTCATGTACGTCCAATCTTCAATGCCGCCCTGCCATCGGGAGCGCGCCGGCGGCAGCGCGCTCCCGCGTTGGTCGGGACCCCCGTGAGTCCGGTCGCGGGACCCGCGAACTCGATCGCCGCGGGCATCCCCGCGATCGTCTCACGGGACGGCTGAATGGAGGAAATGCCGTGTAAACAGCATTTCTCCATTCTGCCTAGCAACTAGTGACGCTGATCTCTGCTCCATGTGATTGGAGCAGAGATCAGTGTTCACTAAATGAAAGCCCAACCCCCCCCACAGTTAGTAACACACCTCTAGGAACACTTAACCCCTACACTGCCACCCACTGGTTAACCCCTTCACTGCCAGTGTCATTTACACAGGAATCACTGCATTTATATAGCAGTGATTACTGTATAAATGACAATGGTCCCAAAAATGTGTCAAAAATGTCCGATGGGTCCCCCACAATGTCGCAGTCACAATAAAAATCACTGATCTCCGCCATTACTAGTAAAAAAAAAAATAATAAAAAATTATTAATAAAAATGCTATAAAACTATCCCTATTTTGTAAACGCTATAACTTTTGCACAAACCAATCAATAATCGCTTATTGCGATTTTTTTTTTACCAAAAATATGTAGAAGAATACGTATCGACCTAAACTGAGGAAAAAAAATGTTTTTTTTATATATTTTTGGGGGATATTTATTATAACAAAAAGTAAAACAAATGCGTTTTTTTCAAAATTGTCGCTCTATTTTTGTTTATAGTGCAAAAAATAAAAACCGCAGGGGTGATCAAATACCACCAAAAGAAAGCTCTATTTGTGGGAAAAAAAGGACGTCAATTTTGTTTGGAAGCCACGTCGCAATTGTCAGTTAAAGCGAAGCAGTGCCGGATCGCAAAAAAGTGGTTTGGTCTTTGACCAGCAAAATGGTCCGGTCTGAAAGTGGTTAAACAACTGCACCGAACCCTATTGCATCACCGACCCAAACGGGTCGAATCTTTCACCAACCATTCTTTCAGGGCTCGCATCCAGCCCGGTATCTACTAGTCACTTCACAAAGCTTCGGAAATACTTTCTTTCACTTTCTCAAATCTGTTTTACGCATGTTCATTCACAAACCTCTCTACCAAATCGCTCAACCGCGCACGGTCAATCCTACATAGTAATTTTTCTTACCTTTTCTTTTTCTACCTAAACTGTCTTCTTGCAATCACTGCAAGTCTTTCTGCATTTGGCTCATAAAACGGCCAATGTCTCCAGTAGCAACACGGCTACTCATACGTTTTCTCTATCCCTTTTCCCCCCTTTTTAGGTCAGTAAGCTTGCCAATTGGTCCATCCTGCAACAGGCTCGGACCCTCCATTCCAGGTAAAAAAAAATAAAAAATGTATAAAAAAGAAAAAAATATATATATAAAAAAAAAAAAAAGAGGACGAGATAAAAAAAAACAAAAAAAAAACAACAGGGGAACTTGGCTAGGGTTTGCATTTCTTCACCAGGGGGTCACCTATGGCCCCGAAACAGCTCTTGCAATCCACCTTTATTACTACTTCCATGTCACCCTGCTGTAGGTTCTTGGTCGAAACTCCTTGACCCCAACAGAGACGCCAGCAGTAGGGCTTCAAGGCAGGTGCATAGTTAGAAGGTATTAAACAGTAAGATATATACATTTTCCTTTCTCTCACACCCTTTCACGACATATTTAACTTCAAATATATAATTTATTTTTGGTTCCGAGGCGTTGGCAACTGTCACATACTTCTATGCATCTCACTCTGTTTTCGGAGCACAAGCCTCCACTATGCAGACAAGGTCACTTAATCCATTTTCTTGCTGGCAGTGCAAGCTTTTAGCAGACCGAACACATGTCAATTTGCCACAGATCGCAACATTCCTACTTAGCACACCAGACTTCCGCTACCCTCCCCAGTCCGCCCCGGGGACTCTGGTGCACTAGTCTGGGCCGAGCACAGACGGACACCCGAGCTATCGGTTACCTAGCCAGTCACCCCCTGGCTCACCTTGGTTGTCACGCATTCTTATGAGTTTTCTAAAATTACACTCAACAGCGCTCGAGCGCAAACCAACTGTCGCTATGGCTGTCACTCCTCCTGTTCTTCTTACTTTCTGCTATCTATCTTCTCAAAAAAAAAAGAGAAGTATATATTTCTGTTCCCTCCTGTATCCCCAATCTTTCCTTAAAACATATGCATTTCCCCTCTCGTTTTAGCGGACGCCATGTCACTGGCCGCCAGCGACATCCCTTCCCCTGTCCCGTCACCACCCGGGGCGGGCTCAACTAACGACGACGTGCAGTCCTACAGAGCCTGGACCATCCCGAAACTCACAGCAGAGCTGCGACGTAGGGATATTCCCTATCCGGCTACAGCAAGGAAAGCTGAACTTTTTAAGTTACTATTTCCACCATCTACGCCAGCCCCACCAGACTCTCAGGCGTCCCTACAATCAATTGCGTCAGCAGTTACTCAGCTGCACTCCTTAGTGTCTTCACTCTCAACAACAGTCTCCGATGTTCAGACTAGAGTGGAGTCTCTGGAGGTACGACAAGTGGTCCCCGTACCACCTACACCCGCCACTACCACCCCCATGCCTTCAGGTACGCCCCAGTGCAGCGCCACCGTCTTCTCGGAACATCTCATCCCAGCTGGCATAAGGAAGGACATCCTAGATGGCCGGGACGTCAATCTGGCATCCCTCCTTAATTCAGTTCATGACGCAGCGGAAAACAAAGCCTACACATGGGGGGACGTCTCTGTCATCCTAAAAGCAAAAGACCGAAGGCTCGCACGTAAGCTCACAGTCACTGAGTTCGTGCTCGCCTTTGGCATGTTCAGAAACATAATTTGCTCCCTCAACCCCAACAAGAGGGAAGAACTAGATCTGTATTTACACGCAGTGACGGATCTAGGTTATAGGTATGGAGGCAGTGCGTTTTACGACTACCATCGCTCCTTTTCAGCCAAAGCAGCTGCTAGGCTCAGCCAGTTCCAGATGGCTACCGACTAGAGCACAGTCGATACAGAACTATTCTGTCGCCATTTCGCCGGTCTACGCTCCCCGCTGTGCACTAACTGCCAGTCGGCCACCCACACAGCTTGCTGGTGTTCAGAAAACTAGGGCAGACACCCTCCGTACTTTCCCCCCTTCTCAAATGTAGCTCAAATAGAGTTCAGGAGCATCTACACAGCGCCCCCAAGAAGACAAGTTAGGACGTCCCATTAAAGCACTAGGAGGGGCACAAATCTGCAACAACTTCAACTTCGGGGGTTCCAATTTCCCTCAATGTAGATTCCTCCATATCTGCCTCGCTTGCCACCAAGCTCACCCCAGACACGCCTGCAGGATCAAAAAACCCAACCACACATGACTAAGCCGTATACACATCGGATGTCTGCACTTCTACCTTCTTTCACACCCCTCACCCTCACTAGCAGCCTTCTAATAAGTTTTCTAATAAACTTTGTTTAGTCTATGATTTGTCCGCGCCTCATTTTTCACACATACCTAGTTTAAATTCCCTCATACCCTCAGAGGAATTCACCCTTAAATATTCTTCAGTAGACCTTGCCATCCAAACCATCCTCAGCATAGGAGCTGGCTCCTGGCTGTCCAAGGCAGACATTGTGGTCGCTTTTATGTTACTACCGATTCATCCATGCCTATGGCAATGGCACGGAGTCAAATGGAAGAACCAGTACTATTTCGCCACAAAGTTAACCTTCAGCTCCAAAAGTAGTCCGTGGCTCTTTGACACGTTTACCCAGTGCCTGTCCTGGATTCTTTCACACCACGCGTCCTTTCAGAAAGTGATTCACTACTTCGACGACTTTATGCTTATTGGGAAACCTGGCGAACCCCCAGTAGATCTAAGTAGCCTTAAGGAGGTTTTTTCCAAACTCAATATACCCATAGCAGAGAAGAAGGTGGAAGGCCCTGCACAACACATCACCTTCTTGGGTATCATTCTCTACACTCAAGCCATGCAGGCTAGCTTACCTCTCGACAAATTAACCTGCATCAGGGCGGTCATTCATACCTTTACGGTTACCCAAGGGTGCACCAAGAGGCATCGTCAGTCATTGCTCGGCATGCTCAACTTCGCAGTAAGGATTATCCCCCAGGGTCGATCTTTCGCCTCCCGTCTCTTGGTATTTCTTTCTCAAGTCCAAGACCCCGACCATGTCTTCAGGCTAGACCGAGCAGCGATAGCCGATATCAACATGTGGCACAATTTCTTGTAAGCAAATTGGAATGGCATCTCGATGTTTATCCCATCAGCATCTCCCTCTTTACCCCAGATAATCACAGATGCCGCAGCCTCCACAGGCTTTGCGGCTATTTTTGGCCATCACTGGTTCGCAGGCCCATGACCGCTAGAAATTCTCTCAATTCCCGGGTTCAGTCTATCCTCCTCACTATTCGAGCTATTTCCTATAGTGGCTGCAGCGCAAGTCTGGGGCAGTACCTGGGCGGGACAAACAGTTACTGTCGCTACAGACATTCAAGCCACAGCCAACATCATAAACAAAGGCCGCTCCAAGTCATTGGCCATAATGTCATTTCTACGCAGGCTGGTACAATTGTCCCTTCAGCACCAGTTTAATCTTCTCTGCATCCACATCCCAGGCAAATGTAATACCTCAGCTGATGCTCTGTCCCGCCTTAATTTTGCATCGTTCTTTTCACTGGAACCTGGAGCCGACCCGACCATGACCACTATCCCACACTGGTCTCAGCTAACACTACATTGAATCCATACCTACGCAACGCTACCAAGCTCATTAACCTTTCATTGTCTTATAACACGCTGAAGGCCTATCGTGCTGCCTGGAAAATGTACAACAGCTTCCTAGCGGCTTTCCCCGGGGCAGGCCCAGGAGATCTCCACCATATCCTCGCTTTCACTTCATACTGCCACACGCAGATGACTTTGTCGTACAATACTATCAGACTCTATCTAGCGGGCATCCAACACTTTATTTCTTTGCAAGACCCCACCAAGCCATCCTTATTCACCGTTCACGCGGTCAAGTCAATCCTGCGCGGTATTCTCAAACAACAACAGCAGCAAATCAGCAGCAAACGTCTTCTCGTGACCAGCGCCATTTTCCGAGAGATATCGCTCATCCTCTCTCGTTCCCCTTTTGGCCTCTTTCCCAGCCTGGTCATTAGAGCAGCCATTTACCTAGCCTTCTATGTTTTTTTACGCCCCAGTGAATTTACAGTCACCAGCTCCCGATGTAAGACGCTATGCAGGCGGCACCTCACTCGCCACCAAACCTTCTTCATCCTACATCTAGAGGTGTCTAAAACAGGTGGGCCCAGGGATGGACATCAAGTTTTTTTAAACCTTCAATTCCTGGTGCCCCGTGGCTGTCTTGGACCAATTACTAGCGCACTTACCTGATCCTTCACCCGACAGCCCGTTATTACCATTTCCAGTTAGACCCCTAAGCAGCAATCAGTTTATCAGTCACGTCAAGATCCTCCTACGCAATTTAGGCCTCGACCCCGCTCATTACTCAGGACATTCTTTCCGCATTGGAGCAGCATCAGCAGCCTCACGCAACGGAGTTCCAGAACACGTGTTTAGGAAGTTGGGCAGATGGAAATCCACCTGCTTCGCTCGGTACATTCCCGACCCACAGTCCGGAATGTCTCAAGCCTTCTGCGGCCTTGCCCTCTAAAACATCTTGTCTTGCCATAATAAACTACTTTCTCCCTAAATTAAGTCTTTTGCGCCCTTCTCTTAGCATACAGCCCAACAGCACAGGGCTCACTGCCCAGCTCACCTGGGTTTACCTTACAGCAGACCAGGGCACACTTCAGGTCTATTTTATGTTCTTAGTCATGTGGCGTGTTTATGTTTTCCATCCATATCTTTTGAGGACGGAGGGCTTTGACCATAAATAAGAGGGCCAGTATGGTGGCCCGTAATTATGGGAGGAGCCCAGAGGATATTTAACCAGACCTCCCACACCGCTCAGTATCGGTTCCAGTGCGCGGTACCCTCCCACCCATTCCCTTCCTCACAGCACTCTCAAAACACGTTTCTCTACAGAAACATCCATTACTTTCTCTAGGTATGCGCCCTTCTCTTAGCATACCGCCCAGCAGCACAGGGCTCACTGCCCAGCTTACCTGGGTTTACCTTACAGCAGACCAGGGCACACTTCAGGTCTATTTTATGTTGTTAGTCATGTGGCGTGTTTATGTTTTCCTTCCATATCTTTTGAGGATGGAGGGCTTTGACCATAAATATATATAAATATATATATATATATATATATATATATATATATATATATGTGTGTGCCATAAATCTATCCCCTATTTTGTAGAAGCTATAACTTTTGCGCAAACCAATCAATATATACTTATTGTGATTTTTTTTTACCATAAATATATAGAAGAATAGATATAGACCTAAACTGAGGAAGAATTTTCTTTTTTTTGGCATATTATAGCAAAAAGTAAAAAATATTGTATTTTTTTTTCAATATTGTCTGTTTTTTTTTGTTTATAGCGCAAAAAATAAAAACCGCAGAGGTGATCAAATACCACCAAAAGAAAGCTCTATTCATGTGAAAAAAGGACATATGTTTTGTTTGGGTACAATGTCGCACGACTGCTCAATTGTCAGTTAAAGTGACGCAGTGCTGTTTCGCAGAAAATCACCTGGTCATTAACCACTTGCCGCCCGCCCTATAGGGAATTGACGGCGGCAAAGTGGTTTCATAATCCTAACCGGACGTCATATGACGTGATTAGGATTGTTGCGGGGTGTCAGTCTGACACCCGGCAACTACGATCTCGGTAAAGAGTCTCCGACGGAGACTCTTTACCATGTGATCAGCCGTGTCCAATCACGGCTGATCACAGTGTAAATGGGAAGAGCCGGTGATCGGCTTTCCCTCACTCGCGTCTGTCAGACGCGAGTAGAGGAGAGCCGATCGGCTGCTCCTCTGACAGGGGGGGTCTGTGCTGATCGATTATCAGCACAGCCCCCCCGAGGATGCCCACACTGGACCACCAGGGACACCACTAGACCACCAGGGAAAAGGTAATAAAATCCATAATCCTCCCTAGACCACCAGCACAATGGGTGCCAATCAGTGCCCATAATGGATGCCAATCAGTGCCCACAATGGGCATCACTGATTGGCATGCATTATTGTTTGGCACTGATTGGCATCCATTACTATAACACCGATGCCGCCTATGAGTGCCCACCTGTGCCGCCTATGAGTGCCCACCTGTGCCGCCTGAGTGCCCACCTGTGCCGCCTATGAGTGCCCACCTGTGCCGCCTATGAGTGCCCACCTGTGCCGCCTATGAGTGCCCACCTGTGCTGCCTATCTATGCCCACCTGTGCCGCCTATCCATGCCCACCTGTGCCGCCTATCCATGCCCATCCGTGCCGCCCATCTGTGCCAGCTATCAGTGCCAATTTGTGCCACCTATCAGTGTCCGTCCGTGTTGCCCATCCGTGTCGCCCATCAGTGCCGCCTATCAGTGCCACTTCATTGGTGCCCATCAGTGCCACCTTATCAGTGCCCATCAGTGTAGCCCCATCAGTGCCCATCAGTGAAGGAGAAAACGTACTTATTTACAAAGTTTTGAAACTGAAACAAAAAAAAACATTTTTTTTTCAAAATTTTCGGTATTTTTTTATTTGTAGCGCAAAAAATAAAAACCATAGAGGTGATCAAATACCACCAAAAGAAAGCTCTATTTGTGGGAAAAAAATGATAAAAATTTCATTTGGGTACAGTGTAGCATGACCGCGCAATTGTCATTCAAAGTGCGACAGCGCTGAAAGCTCAAAATTGGTCTGGGCAGGAAGGTGTTTAAGTGCCCTGTATTGAAGTGGTTAAGGGGGCAAATCCTTTCAATCCTTAAGTGGTTAAACAGGGGTGTGTAGACTTTTTATATCTACTATATCTGACTTGTTGCAGATTCCAATGAACAATGTGAGAAATGCAGTGAAATCAGAGTAAGCAATTTCTTTGCTGTAGAAGAGCTTTTTCAACAGGACTGAAGGGATGCCTGGAGGTCAGCTTTAACTGTTTTTACTGCTTGTTTTCCCTAGGGGAAAGATTCAGAAAATACCAAATAGAAGAAAGTCCTTTGAGCTCAGGGGGTGATGGCCTCACTTCAGATTCTGCAGAAGAAACAGCCATTACCCCAAACCACACACTGCGTCTCCTCCACCATGCAGATCTATCATTGGAGCCAACTGTCTCGAGAGCCAGATATAATTCCACAGCGGAGAGGCCATACGCCTGTCCCGAATGTGGGAAATGCTTTTCAGACAGAAGCATCCTTCAGAGACACGAAAAAAGCCACACCGGCGAGAAGCCATTTTCATGTTCCATGTGCGGTAAATGTTTTATCCAGAAGTCATGTCTCGTCCGGCATCAGACGACACATAAAGGGGAGAAGCCTCACAAGTGTTATGAATGTGGAAAGTGCTTTACCAGAAAATCTGGTCTTGACGGACATCAGATGACTCATACAGGAGAGAAGCCATACTCCTGCCCCGAATGCGGGAAAGGTTTCCCTCATAAATCCCAGCTGCGAACACATCAAAAAATCCACACTGGCGATTTACAGTTTTCCTGTTCTGATTGCGGCAAACGTTTTGTACAGAAGTCACAGCTCATCCGGCATCACCTAACGCACACAGGCGAAAAGACATTTTCATGTTCGGAATGCGGAAAGTGTTTTCTGCTGAAACAAAGTCTGGATAAACATCACATGACGCATACCGGGGAGAAGCCACATGTGTGTTCCGAGTGCGGGAAGAGTTTCATCCTCAAACAAACCCTTGCCAAACACTGCCTGAGTCACACCGGGGTGAAGCCATATTCTTGCTCAATATGTGGAAAACGGTTTACAGGAAGAAGTAATCTTTCGAACCATCAGAGGCTTCATACAGCCGACAAGACATTTTCCTGTTCTGAGTGCGGGAAGTGTTTCACCCGGAGGGACTGTCTTATTTCACATCAGCGGACTCACTCTGGGGAGAAGCCTTACTCATGTTCGCAGTGTGGTGAATGTTATTCCCATAAATCGTGTCTTATGAGGCATGCAAAAGTTCACAGAGGGGAGAAGCCATATTCATGTTCTGAATGTGGGAAATGTTTCACAGAGAAAGCCCGACTCGTCTCGCACCTGAGAGTTCACACCGGCGAGCGCCCCTATGCATGTACAGAATGCGGGAGAGGCTTCAAAGAGCGATCCGTGTTGATTAGACATAAGAGAATCCACATGGGTGATCAGCAGTATTCCTGCCCTGAATGTGGCGAACATTTTTTACTGAAAGTCTCCCTTATAGCACACCTTGGTTGCCACAAGCAGCAGCAGGGGGATTCGGATGTGGCAGCTAAATAATGCTTGTTGTGGACTTGAGGTAGACCTTAGCCAGTCCAGCTGTTTTCAGGTTTAAATATTTCTGTGAGATTGCAGTTACTTCCTAAAATGTAACTGAATAAAAATAAACAGAACATGTTGTCAGACCACATATCCTGTCTTCTGTTATTCATGTAGGATTCCCCCAGTGAAAGTGCATGTACGTTCGCTCTGTGGAAATGGGGCAAAACAAATGTAAATAGGCTATAAAGTAACTTGAAAAAGTATTCATTCCCCCTGAAATTGTATATGATAGACCAACACAAAGTGTCACATCATTGTGAAGTTGAAGGAAAATGATAAATGATTTTCAATTTTTTTTTTTTACAAATAGATATCTGAAAAGTGTGGCGTGCATTTGTATTCAGCCCCCTTTACTCTGATACCCCTAACTAAAATCTAGTTGAACCATCTTCCTTCTGAAGTCACCCATTTAGTAAATAGAGTCCACCTGTGTGTAATTTAATTTTAGTATAAATACAGCTGTTCTGTGAAGCCCTCAGAGGTTTTTTTTTAGAGAACCTTAGTGAACAAACAGAATCAGGAAGGCCACCAGACAGGTCAGGGATTAAGTTGTGGAGAAGTTTAAAGCAGGGTTAGGTTATAAAAAAATATCCCAAACTTTGATCATCTCACAGAACACTGTTCAATCCATCATCTGAAAATGGAAAGAGTATGACACAACTGAAAACTTACCAAGACATGGCCGTCCACCTAAACTGACAGGCCGGGCAAGGAGAGCATTAATCAGAGAAGCAGCCAAGAGGTCCATGGTAACTCTGGAGAAGCTGCAGAGATCCACAGCTCAGGTGGGAGAATCTGTCCACAGGACAACTATGGTATTATTTGTGCACTCCACAAATCTGCCCTTTATGGAAGAGTGGCAAGAAGAAAGCCATTGTTGAATGAAAGCCATAAGAAGTCCCAATTGCAGTTTGTGAGAAGTCATGTGGGAGACACAGAAAACATGTGGAAGAAGGTGGTCTGGGCAGATGAGACCAAACTTTACCTTTTTGGGCCTAAAAGCAAAACGCTATGTGTGGCGGAAAGCTAACACTGCACATCACCCTGAAAACACCATCCCGACAGTGAAAATATGGTGGTGGCAGCATCATGTTGTGGGGATTCTTTTCTTCAGCAGGGAAGCTGGTCGGAGTTGATGGGAAGAAGGATGGAGCCAAATACAGGGTAATCTTAGAAGAAAACATGTTAGAGTCTGCAAAATACTTGAGACTGGGGTGGAGATTCACCTTCCAGCAGGACAAGGACTCTAAACATGCAGCCAGAGCTACAACGGAATTGTTTAGATCAAAGCCTATTCATGTGTTGGAAGGGCCTAGTCAAAGTCCAGACCTAAATCCAATTGTGAATCTGTGGCAAGACTTGAAAATTGCTGTTCACAGACGCTCTCCACCCAATCTGACAGAGCTTGGGCTATTTTGCAAAGAAGAATGGCCAAAAATATCACTCTCTAGATGTTCAAAGCTGGTAGAGACCACATCTCCAAAAATACTTGCAGCTGTAAGTGCAGGGAAAGGTGGTTCTACAAAGTATTGACTCAGGGGGGCTGAATACAAATGCGTGCTACACTTTTCACATTTTTATTTGTAAAACATTCTGAAAAACATCTATTGCTTTCCTTCCAGGTCACAATTATGTGCCACTTTGTGTTGGTCTACCACATAAAATCCCAATAAAATAAATTTATATTTTTGGCTGTAACATGACAAAATTAAGAAAATTTCAAGGGGTATGAATACTTTTTCAAGGTACTGTATCCTGTGCTGTTTATATTTAAATCATTGTTTTTAAATTAAATTTTATATATATATATATATATATATATATATATATATATGTACACACACACACACACACACACACACACACGTGATCTAGAGGGAGATAACCTCAAAACATATGAATCACAATGCCAGCGGCAGGAATCACGTGAGTTAATGGATCCACCACCACCACTATTGAAAAGGTTTACCGTAACATGTGGATTCAATATGGATTATGATCAATGAGTCAACCAGGTAGGTTAATAGGAGAAAATACGTCCTTGATACAACTCAACCTTTGATGACTGGATGAGGACCGGCAGCATGGACAAAGAGTGAACAGTGTCTCCTAGTGACACTCAGATGGTATAACACAAAAAACAAAAAAGCTCCACATAAAATAAAACCATAAGTATAAAAATTAATTGTAATATCAGGAACACTCATGTGTCCATCGATAAAAAAAGATTGTATTCAAATGACAGTCAGTATAACGCAATGGCACCAACAGAGCTAGAACTGACACGTTTCATCTGAATAGACATCGTCTGGGGTGTGAGCCTGTCATGGTCATTGCGCTTAGAGAACATGGCCCCCAAAATGAAGTAACAACCTGCGAGAAAAGTTAGTCAGCATGTGTGTATTGAAACAGTTACTTCCTGGATGCAAAGATGGTGCGGACACGTGCGGCCAAGCCTCATTCTGAAGATTAAGCAAGACACTACATCTGCCACGTTATCAGCCGATTATTTCCTGGAAGGCAAAATGATGTGTGTGGGTCAAGCCTCGTTCTTGAAGGGCCAGGCTGACTTCTACATCCGCCGCATCAATGGTCCACTGCCTCCAGAAAGAACAGGAAGTGGGATAACCAAGCCTTGATTTAAAGAGATGACAAAAGGGAATTAAAGTCTATGATAATTAAACAACGCTACAAGGCAATTTGTTCAATAAGAACGGACTTGTATGTTATGTGAGAGAATCCAACAAATTGTTGTGCATTCAAAAAACCTAGTCATCCATATCAGGTCAATAATAAATGAGAAATAGAAATTTAATTGATTAATATTGTTAACATTAAATGAACATTTAAATAAATGAAGTGATTAACCACTTAAGGACCGCTGCATGGCAATGTACGGCGGTGCAATGGCACCGACAGGCACAAGCACGTACATGTACGTGCTCGCCTTCCAGCGGGTGGGGGGTCCGATCGGACCCCCTCCCGCTGGATGCGGCGGTCCGTTTCGCTTCAGGAGCGATCCGGGATGAGGGGATGGCCATTGGTTTCTGGCCATCCCTTCTTGATCGCTCCTGGCGAATGAGAAGCCTCCCCCGCTGTGTATAGTAAACACAGGCAGGGAGGAAGTGATGTCATTCTCCTCAGGGCGGTCTTTTTGACCGGACTACGAGGAGAACAGTGAAAGTAAGTGTGCACCAACACCACACTGACATGTAGGCACACATAGGCACACAACCCCCCCCTCCCAGTCACAGTGTCACTGATTGCAGTGATCATTTATTTACTGATCACTGCATTTAGTGTCAGTTGTGACAGTAAAAACTGTCAGGGCAGTTAGTGTTAGGTCCAGGGTAGCCCCCTACCCCCCCAATAAAGGTTTAACCCCCTGATTGCCCCTAGAGTTAACTCTTTCACCCCCTTTTGCCAGTGTCACTAAGCGATTGTTTTTCTGATCGCTGCATTAGTGTCACTGGTGCCGCTAGGTAGCTAGTTATTTTTTTAGGTTCACCGCCAGGTTTTTATAGCGCTAGGTACCCCGATATACTACCCAATAACGGCTTTAACCCCCTGATTGCCCCTAGTTAACCCTTTCACCCCCTTTTGCCAGTATCACTAAGCAATTGTTTTTCTGATCGCTGCATTAGTGTCACTGGTGCCGTTAGGTAGCTAGTTATTTTTTTAGGTTCACCGCCAGGTTGTTATCGCGCTAGGTACCCCCATATACTACCCAATAATGGTTTTAACCCCCTGATTGCCCCTAGTTAACCCTTTCACCAGCGATCACCGTATAAGTGTCACTGGTGATGCTGTTTAGCCAGTTAGTTATTTAGGTTCCCCGTCAGGTTTTTATATAGCGTCAGGAACCCCCATATACTACCTAATAAAAATTTGAACCCCTGATTGCCCCTAGTTAACCCTTTCATCAGTGATCACCGTATAAGTGTTACGGGTGACTCTGGTTAGTTAGTTTGCTTTTTATAGCATCAGGGCACCCGCCATTTATTGCCCAATAAAGGTTTAACCCCCTGATCACCCGGCGGGTGATATCAATTAGGTTTTAGGGTCAGGGTCTGCGTCGCCCCAGGCAGCGCTATGTTAGTGCCAGTACCGCTAACACCCACGCGCAAAGCATAAACCTCCCGTAGTGATATAGTATCTGAACAGATCAATATCAACAGATCAATATCTGATCTGATCAGATCTATACTAGCGTCCCCAGCAGTTTAGGGTTCCAAAAAAACGCATTGTTAGCGGGATCAGCCTAGATACCTGCTAGCACCTGCGTTTTGCCCCTCCGCCCAGCCCACCCAAGTGCAGTATCGATCGATCACTGTCACTTACAAAACACTAAACACATAACTGCAGCGTTCGCAGGGTCAGGCCTGATCCCTGCGATCGCTAACAGTTTTTTTTGGTAGCGTTTTATATTTAAATCCGGAAGGCGGTGCTTGGTTTTTGGGGTCCCGTACGTGGCTAGGCTCCCAAAAAGTCCCCCACATGTGGTATCCCCGAAGACCGGGCCACCGCCTGTAAAAGAGCTAGAAGAAGGCGCGGTGGCCCGGCAGAAGAACCGAAGAGGGGGACAAGACCCCCGAAGTCGGAAGAAGGGCGGCGGTGAGGAAGAAAGCCGGACTCGCCCGCTAGCAAAAGAGCTAGAAGAAGATAGCGGAGGAGTCCGGCGAGAAGACCCCCAAAGACGGAAGACCCCCGGAGCTGTGCAATAAACTATTTTATCTTGTGTGTTGTGCTTTTTTTGTACTTTATTTTACAGGTGAATGGGTAGGGGTACATTGTACCCCATACTCATTCACATAGGGTGGGGGGCCGGTATCTGGGGGCCCCCTTATTAAAGGGGGCTCCCGGATTCCGATAAGCCCCCCGCCCGCAGACCCCGACAACCAACGGCCAGGGTTGTCGGGAAGAGGCCCTTGTCCTCATCAACATGGGGACAAGGTGCTTTGGGGTGGGGGGGCCGCGCGGTCCCCCCTTCCCCAAGGCACCCCCCATGTTGAGGGCACGCGGCCTGGTACGGCTCAGGAGGGGGGGGGGCGCTCGCTCGTCCCCCCTTTCCTGGCCGGCCGGGTAGCGCGCTCGGACAAGGGTCTGATGTGGACCTGGGGGGGACCCCCACGCAGATTTTTTTCGGCGTTGGGGTTCCCCTTTAAGTCCATACCAGGCGGCGGGGCCAGCGACGTCTCCTTCGCGGGCCCCGCCTACCTGGAGACGCGCTTGAAATTAGCGAACTTTCCTCCGCGTGCGTGGGCGAGTCCGTTCATTTCAAAAGTAGGGCGGATAGTACGGCGGACTTAGTACGCCGTATTAGTCCACTGAAAAAGTGCCGTGTGTGGGCAAGTAGCCTGTTCGGAAAGTCCGACGGACAGTCTGGTGGGAAGTCCGCCAGTCTAAGTCCGTCGGATAGTCGGCTACGTGTGTACGCGGCATAAGATCTGGCAGAAAGTATCTTCCAAAGTCGCCATGATCACAGGTATTCAAGTGACACTGACACATCAGATGTGTCTTTTTTTTGAGGACTTACCCGAAATCTCCCCTCCAGATAAAAATTGGCCCACACCCTGTTCAGTGCAGTTAATTGAATAATTGCTTTGTTCTGGCGCACACCTGGTGTCCCCTGGGATCAGATCCTTAAAGAGGAAGTAAACCCTGATGGGTTTAGTTCCTCTTTGTTTCCCTGCAAAGGTAAAGCATAATGGGTTACTATGCATCACATAGTAGTCCATTATGTGTCACTTACCTGACACAGGAGCCAGAGATGTCACCGCTGTCCTCTCTGCCACTGAGCGTCCATCTTCTTTCCGGATATCGTGGCTCCGGCGCTGTGATTGGCCTGAGTCACGATGACGTCAATCCCACGCATGCACACGGGAGCCGCCACTAACGTCATATCGCCGTTAGCAGCGGCATGCTCAGTGCGCCTGCGCACCGCTATCTAAGGCGCATGCGCCGTAGACAGCGGTGCGTGTCTTTTTGCAAATATCTCTTAAACCGTGTAGGTTTAGGAGATATTTAATGGACCGACAGGTAAGCCTTAATCTAGGCTTACCTGTAGGTCAAAGTGGTCTGTAAGGGGGGGCGTGGCGACCGCGCAACAGGATGGCCACGTTCTAAGAGAGCTCCGCTCTGCACTCGGGGATTTACACCTTAACCGCCCGCTATACATCGGATTCGTCCGCGGGAACAACCGATCCGGACTCTAGAGACACCCGCCGTCTGAAACACCATGTCGCGGAAGTCTCCGAAACCGCCGACTGAGCTGAAATTGCCGGATTTTTATCCGGCCATTGATCGCGGGCCACGGAAAGATGGCGGAGGGAGACATCACACGCCGCAGATCCCGCAGCCTCTAGTGCCCACAGAACTACAGGCAAGGGCGGAAGACGCAGCGCAAATGGAGGAAGACGCCGATACTCAAACATCTGACTCAGATTCCCCGAATACATCCCCTTCAACAAGAAGCCCTGTTAAATCAAAGCCCAGGATGGAACCCTCCACACATACACAGGCCGGTATAACGGACCAAGATACGGAGGTGAGTGGACCGCTTAGTGGCCGAACAGCCCCTCATTATGCACAGGACCCTATTGCACAGTTCCCAACTACAGGGCAGCCCATCTCTGACACCACGCTTAAAGTGGTGTTGCCACCAAAAAAATAAAACTACTTAAAATTCTTTAAAAAAATCAAAAAAAAATAATTGGCAAAAAAAAAAATTTTTACTCACCTCTAAATACCGGTTGCTAGGGGGTCCCTCGTAGTCTGCCTTCTTCATTGCCCGGGCTGGTGACATCACTTCCCCTCGCGCCGCACATTCACCTGGGACCTGTCATGTGTCCCAGGTGACTGTACGGCGTATCACGGCGCCCTGCGCCGCTCGCGCATGTGCAGTGGGTGCCCGGCTGTGAAGCCACAGCCGGGTGCCCACAGTATGCATGACGGCGCCGCGAGCGGAGCGGGGAGCGAGGGGGGGGGCTTCGTTCCCCCGCATCGCTGGACCCTGGGGCAGGTAAGTGTCCGATTATTAAAAGCCAGCAGCTGCAGTATTTGTAGCTGCTGACTTTTAATTTTTTTTTTTTTAGGGGGTACCCCACTTTAAAGAACTATTAATGTTGTTGAGGTCCTCACTACAAACAGATATGATGACATGCTCACGCCAATGTAAAGCAGAAATTAACGAATTGGGTGAAAGAGTACAACAAGTGGAGTCCAAAATGGGGGATTTTACCTCATCCTTCAATACCCTAGTGGACTCACATTCGGTGCATCACGAGGCGATCGATAAAATCCAAAGGAAAATGGCGGACCTCGAGGATCGTTCCCGTAGGAACAATTTAAAATTGCGTGGGGTCCCTGAAGAGGTAGCAGCACAACACCTCCTACCCTACGCCCAAGACCTCTTCCACACCCTAGTCCCATCATTAACTCCACTGGATTTGACGATCGACAGAATCCACAGGGTCCCAAAACCATCCTTCCTTCCCCAAGAGATACCCCGAGACGTTCTGCTTCGACTCCACTTCTTTACCACCAAAGAGAAGATACTGGAGACACTACGTAAAGGAGACAATGTCCCAGAAGCAATTTCTAACCTCAAGATCCTGCCTGACTTGTCACAATATACCTTACAACTACGCCGTAACATGGCCACGATAACAAAAGCCATGAGAAATCACAAGATCTTATACAAGTGGAAATACCCAGCCACCTTGCAAACATCCCACAATGGTTCCACACACATTATTCGGTCTCTGGAAGAAGGGCTCATCCTCTTGAGACAATGGCAGATAGTGCTTCCTGATTCAACCATATCTGCTCATCAACAGACGGGACGCTTACCATCCAAGCTTCAAGATGAATGGCAAGTAGTTCAACCAAGGAGATCGAAAACTCGCCGTACTTGAAGGCCCGCAAAGTCTCTCTCTACTATAAGATTTCATCCTGACTCCCCGAGTGTATCTGGTACCTGTCATCGTACCATTACCCCCTCGCCTTGGGCATCTCGATCCCCGGCCCATGGAGGCCTAACTTTTTACTACAGCTTTACTGCTTTGATTTTCGTTTTTTTAGGTTTTTTTGTTGTTGTTGTTCTCTGCCAAGCTTTACGCGTACAAACCACTGCCTCTTGGCGCGCACCCACATGTGACCCCTTACAGCAGGAGCTACATCTATGTATACTGACCACGTCTGCTCACTTCGCCAAGGGAACTTCACACGTTTACACATGTCCACCATTTTTCTCTTTTTTCCTTTTTTTGGTCATTGTGGTATGTTTTCTAAGCACCTGCTCGGAACTTGTGTTACCATGCAATGTATTTTACACCCCTAGTCCTGTTTTCAGAACTGAACTTCTTCAACGCACTTCCTTAGATATTATTGCTCATCCGAGTCCTTTGACATTACAGATCCTCTTAAACGACAACACTCATCAATCTCAACTAAAGGGTTATGAATATTAATATCCTATCACTTAATGCAAGGGGTCTCAATCATCCCGCTAAGCGGAGATCTCTATGGCAAGAAGCGACGAGACTGAAAGTGGACATATTAGCGGTACAGGAAACGCATTTCCACAAAATGGCCACACCTACTTGTACCCACAAGGACTTTCCATTTATAGTGCACTCTTCCATTGCAGCAAAAAAGAGAGGAGTAATGGTTGCTGTAAGAGACTCCGTCGAATTTGAACTCAATGACTCATTTATAGATTCTGATGGTAGGTTTATTATTCTTGTTTGTAAGGTGAACAAAATTCCCATTACTTTTGTATGCATCTATGCCCCTAACTCGCATCAGCTACGGTTCATGTAGAAGGTTTTTAAACGAATAGAGCTGATGCGAGTTGGTAGCATTCTATTATGTGGGGACTTTAATATGATCTTGGATAAGGACCTAGACACATCCTCTGGAGTTAGGAATCATCTCTCGAAATTCAGAGAACTCCTCATAAAAGAGGAGATGTATGATGTTTGGCGTTGTCTCCATGCCAACGAAAGATCTTATACATACTATTCCCCCAGATATAATTCCTACTCCAGACTAGATATGTTTGTTGCTGACAAAAATTTACTACATAGAGTTACACAAGCCTCCATTCTTGATATCACGTGGTCTGATCATGCCCCAGTATTAGTCCATATTGAAGGTGGTAGAACCCATGTCCCAGCCCGTATCTGGAGAAACGATGAAACCATTTTGCAAGACCCAAAATTCCACAACGAAATTGCCCAACAACTTGAGGAATATTTCAAATTTAATGACCCTAACTGCACCAATCCCTTCACTAACTGGAATGCTCATAAAGCGTTCGTACGGGGGGATCTTAATCAAACTTAAATCCAGAATCCAAAAAATTAGAACTTCCAAATTAAACGACTTACTAACTGAACTACGCAACCTAGAACACCGTAACCAATTGGACCCGTCACTTGACCTTGCAAACCAATTACTATGCGTACGAAGCAAAATCAGAGAGTGGTACTGCGACATTCACGACCGTGCTATGAAAAGACTCCGTCTTAATTATTACGGAAATAATAACAGAGGGGGTAGGTTCCTGGCCAACCGTTTAAAAGACAGACGCACTAAAACATCAATTCCGTACCTGCTCCACCCTAAAACTGCAAATAGATTAGAACACCCCCAAGAAATTGCAGATGCATTCGCAGACTATTATGAATCCCTATACAATCTACACAATGATCCTGACACACTCAATCCATCTAAGGAACAAATAAACTCTTTCTTAGATAAGATACGTTTGCCCTCATTATCCGACGCCCAACTTGAAGACCTCAATAATCCATTCACGCTTAGTGAGTTGAAGACAGCTATACACTCATTGCCCTCAGCTAAATCCCCTGGCCCTGACGGTCTCTCAAATGCATATTACAAAAAATTATCCGATATACTATCCCCCTCATATTCTCTCCATATTTAATATAGCCAAAACGACGGGTTCATTCCCGGCAGAAATGCTCAAGGCATATGTGATTACTCTACCCAAACCTGGAAAATCTCCCGATGCACCAGCCAACTTCCGTCCTATCTCTCTCCTCAATGGAGATATCAAACTTTATGCCAAGATTATAGCCAACAGAATCTTTGATCTTATGCCAAATTTAATATCTCTGGATCAAACCGGCTTTACAAAAGGGAGACAGGCGTCAGACGCCACTCGACGCTTGCTGAATATCCTGCATCAAGCGGAAACTCGGAGAACGCCTTCTCTGCTTCTTTCTATAGATGCGGAGAAGGCGTTCGATAGAGTCCAATGGGACTACATGGCTGCGGTGCTGCAGAAATTTGGCTTCAGGGGGGAAGCTCTCTCAGCCATACTTGCATTATATTCCAACCCCTCAGCCCAGGTGTTCACCATGGGACTCTTGTCTAAAACATTTCACATCTCGAATGGCACCCGCCAGGGGTGTCCTTTATCACCCCTCATCTTTAATCTGATGATAGAGCCCCTGGCGGAGGCCATCCGCTCACATCCACATATTTCGGGACTTAAGGTTAAACACAAAAACCATATAGTCAATTTGTTTGCAGACGACATCATTCTATACTTAACAAACCCAGCTATATCATTACCATTCGCACATGAAATTCTAGAATCGTTTGGACAGATCTCCTATTACAAAGTGAATTTTACTAAATCCCTAATATTAAACCTAGGCACAAATCACCACACCAGTTCGCATCTTCAGAAAACGTATCCATACATATGGACCTCTAAAAAGATCCCATATCTAGGTATTCACTAAACGACGACCCTATCCCAAATAGCAGACGTTAATATCAAAAGCCTCCTCCAAGAAGTGCAAAAGGCCACAGCTAAATATTCCAAAATAGAGATATCGTGGGCAGGGAGAATAGCGTCATACAAAATGATGATCCTACCGAAAATACTATACTTATTCAGAACCCTCCCTATAATATACAAAGCATCTCATTTCCAGGAACTGAATAAAATCCTTAAACATTATATATGGCAAGGCAAAAGAGCGCGCTGCCCATCAAATAAACTCATACTACATAGAAATGCAGGAGGTATGGGCCTCCCCGATATTAACCAGTTGCCGACCGCCGCACGCCGATGTACGTCGGTAGAATGGCACGGGCAGGCATAGGGACATACATGTACGTCCCTTGCCTCCCGCGGGTCGGGGGCCCGATCGGGCCCCCGCCCGGTGCCTGCGGCGGTCGGTTTTCGTCCGGGAGCGATCCGGGACGAGGGGGCGGCCATTCATTCATGGCCACCCCCTCGCGATCGCTCCCGACGAATAGAAATCCCCGGTGACATCACTTCCTCTCCTGTAATGTAAACACAGGAGAGGAAGTGATGTATTCTCTCCTCCGTGTCGGTATTTTTCGTTCCGACACGGAGGAGAGCGGATCGGTGAGTTGCACCAACACTCTACACACACAGTAGAACATGCCAGGCACACTCACACCCCCCCTTTACCCCCCGATCACCCCCCCAATTACCCCTGCCCCCCAGTCACAGTGACACCAATGTCATTTTTTTTTTTTGCATTGGTGTCATTTGTGACTGTAATAACTGTTAGGGCAGTTAGAGTTAGCCCCCTTTAGTTCTAATGTACCCCCCTAACCCCCCCAATAAAGGTTTAACCCCGTGATCACCCCCCGTCCCCAGTGTCACTAAGGCTGGGTTCACATTGCAGCGGTTTATGAGAACGAATGTGATTCGCACCGCACTGCAGTGCAAATCACATCCGATCTCTGTGCGATTCGAGTTCAGCCATTCGCCGCACCCGCCGCACCCGCCACACCCGCCGCACCCGCCGCAAATTCGCACGGGACCCTTTTTTTGGCCCGCAGCAGAATCGGATCGCATGGGTGTTCACACCATGCGATCCGAGTTTGCAGATCGCACTGCGATATGCGAACTGATCTGGGGGTGTCAGTAACATTTCACTGACACTCCCAGCAGTTCGCATAGGGCAGTGTGAACTGCCGCCGGGAGGCATGCGATGCGGGAACCCGCCGCGGATTCGCGGCGTTTCCGCATCGCTCCAGTGTGAACCCAGCCTAATAAGCGATCATTTTTCTGATCGCCGTATTAGTGTCACAGGTGACGCTAGTTAGGCAGGTAGGTATTTAGATTCGCCGCAGCTTTTTATAGCGCCAGGGACCCCCATATACTACCGCATAAAGCCCCCTGATTGCCCCCTAGTTAACCCTTTCACCAGTGATCACCATATAACTGTTACAGGTGACGCTGGTTGGTTAGTTATTTTTTTATAGTTTCAGGGCACCCGCCATTTATTACCTAATAAAGGTTTAACCCCCTGATCACCCGGCGGGTGTCATTTGTGACTAATAACTGTTAGGGCAGTTAGGGTTAGCCCCCTTTAGTTCTAAGGTACCCCCTAACCCCCCCAATAAAGGTTTAACCCCGTGATCACCCCCCGTCGCCAGTGTCACTAAGGCTGGGTTCACATTGCAGCGGTTTATGAGAACGGATGTGATTCGCACCGCACTGCAGTGCAAATCACATCCGATCTCTGTGCGATTCGAGTTCAGCCATTCGCCGCAAATTCGCACGGGACCCTTTTTTTGGCCCGCAGCAGAATCGGATCGCATGGGTGTTCACACCATGCGATCCGAGTTTGCAGATCGCACTGCGATATGCGAACTGATCTGGGGGTGTCAGTAACATTTCACTGACACTCCCAGCAGTTCGCATAGGGCAGTGTGAACTGCCGCCGGGAGGCATGCGATGCGGGAACCCGCCGCGCATTCGTGGCGTTCCCGCATCGCTCCAGTGTGAACCCAGCCTAATAAGCGATCGTTTTTCTGATCGCTGTATTAGTGTCACAGGTGACGCTAGTTAGGCAGGTAGGTATTTAGGTTCGCTGCAGCTTTTTATAGCGCCAGGGACCCCCATATACTACCGCATAAAGCCCCCTAATTGCCCCCTAGTTAACCCTTTCACCAGTGATCACCATATAACTGTTACAGGTGACGCTGGTTGGTTAGTTATTTTTTTATAGTTTCAGGGCACCCGCCATTTATTACCTAGTCTCACTAGTGTACCCCTAAATTTAGGGGTGTCTACTTTCCAAAATGGGGTCATTTGGGGGGGGTTTGTGCCATCTTGGCATTTTATGGCCTTCAAAACTGTAACGCCCTTAGAAAGCCTGAAGGCGGTGCTTGGTTTTCGGGGCCCCGTACGCGGCTAGGCTCCCAAAAAGTCCCACATATGTGGTATCCCCGTACTCAGGAGAAGCAGCAGAATTTATTTTGGGGTGTCATTTCACATATGCCCATGGCATGCGTGAGCAATATATCATTTAGTGACAACTTTGTGAAAAAAAAAAAAAAAAAAAAAGTTTGTAATTTTCCCGCAACTTGTGGCAAAATATAAAATATTCCATGGACTCAACATGCCTCTCAGCAAATAGCTTGGGGTGTCTACTTTCTAAAATGGGGTCATTTGTGGGGGTTTTGTGCCATCTTGGCATTTTATGGCCTTCAAAACTGTAATAGGTAGTGAGAAATGAACTCAAAAATTTACGCCCTTAGAAAGCCTGAAGGCGGTGCTTGGTTTTCGGGGCCCCGTACGCGGCTAGGCTCCCAAAAAGTCCCACATATGTGGTATCCCCGTACTCAGGAGAAGCAGCAGAATTTATTTTGGGGTGTCATTTCACATATGCCCATGGCATGCATGAGCAATATATCATTTAGTGACAACTTTGTTAAAAAAAAAAAAAAAAGTTTGTAATTTTCCCGCAACTTGTGGCAAAATATAAAATATTCCATGAACTCAACATGCCTCTCAGCAAATAGCTTGGGGTGTCTACTTTCTAAAATGGGGTCATTTGTGGGGGTTTTGTGCCATCTTGGCATTTTATGGCCTTCAAAACTGTAATAGGTAGTGAGAAGTGAACTCAAAAATTTACGCCCTTAGAAAGCCTGAAGGCGGTGCTTGGTTTTCGGGGCCCCGTACGCGGCTAGGCTCCCAAAAAGTCCCACATATGTGGTATCCCCATACTCAGGAGAAGCAGCAGAATTTATTTTGGGGTGTCATTTCACATACGCCCATAGCATGTGTGAGCAATATATCATTTAGTGACAACTTTGTGTAAAAAAAAAAAAAAATTTTTTTTTTTGTCATTATTCAATCGCTTGAGGCAAAAAAATAAAATATTCAATGGGCTCAACATGCCTCTTATCAATTTCCTTAGGGGGTCTACTTTCCAAAATGGGGTCATTTGGGGGGGTTTTGTACTGCCCTGCCATTTTAGCACCTCAAGAAATGAGATAGGCAGTCGTAAACTAAAAGCTGCGTAAATTCCAGAAAACGTACCTTAGTTTGTAGATGTGACAACTTTTGCGCAAACCAATAAATATACAATTATTGACTTTTTTTTTACCAAAGACATGTGGCTGAATACATTTTGGCCTAAATGTATGACTAAAATTTAGTTTATTGGATTTTTCTAATAACAAAAAGTAGAAAATATCATTTTTTTTCAAAATTTGCGGTCTTTTTACGTTTATATCGCAAAAAATAAAAATCGCAGAGGCAATCAAATACCATCAAAAGAAAGCTCTATTTGTGGGAAGAAAAGGACGCAAATTTTGTTTGGGTACAACATTGCATGACCGCGCAATTACCAGTTAAAGCAGCGCAGTGCCAAAGTGTAAAAAGACCTCTGGTCATTTACCAGCAAAATGGTCCGGTCTGAAAGTGGTTAAGGATTACTATTGGGCAGCTGTTTTAGCACAAACCAAACACTGGTTCCTACAAAACCCTGATCCACTGTGGGCAAATCTAGAAGCACATATAGCGGAAACTTCACACTTGGGTCTCCTTCTTTTGGCAGACTCCTGGAAGCCTCGAAACACAACGCATCTCTCCCCTACAATTACGGCATCCATTTTAGCCTGGAGACACTTAAGCCATCAGCGATTGGACAAAAACCCCAGTACTGCAATCAGAATCCCAATCCAAACACTAGAAGTTCTGCTCCCGTACAGTAAAATAGCTGCATGGAAGGTGAATGGGTTGGAATGGGTAGATGAACTATACTCCGATGCAAACCTATTGCCATTCCACTCTTTAAAAACTACTTATAACTTACCCCAATCAAGCGCATTTCTCTATAACCAAGTTTCATCTTTTCTCTCGAAGTTCCCCCCACCACATATTGAAATGGATAGCTTGGCGTGGAAATACTTTTTCAATTCCAACACGGTGGGTAAAGGTATTTCTTTAATTTACAACGTACTCCAATACAAACGCACGGTGGTAAAAACCCCCTCCATGCTCACATGGGAAAGAGACTTGGGCAGATCATATGATGTCATCCAATGGAGCAAAGCCTTTAGATACAACTATAGGGCTACTCGTTGTGTCACCCATTGGGAAATTACCCAAAAGATACTACACAAGTGGTATAGGACGCCTCATCAATTAGCCAAGATGTTTAACACACATTCTCCTCTCTGTTGGAGAGAATGTGGCAATGTGGGCACTATTTTACATATATTCTGGCATTGCAAGAGTGTTTCCAGCTACTGGAGAAAACTGTTCAGCATCCTAGCCGAAATTACAGGCATATTACAAACCCCGGATCCTGCCCTGGCAATTTTACACCTTGGTATAGATAATTATCTGATTCAATTCCGTACAGTAGTAATCCAAATCTTAAATACAGCCACACTGATCATTGCTCGCCATTGGAAAACCACACTATCCCCTAATCCATCGGAAGTTTTAATCCAAGTAAACCTTAACTATCAATATGAAAGGTTGTTGGCCCTTAGAAACTCTTGTGGCAATAATATAGACGCGAGGTGGAAATGTTGGACTGAGTGGTATAAGAAATAGCAGATTCCTCTCTATCTAGTGATAGTTAGCTAGAACTCTTCTTGGCGGGGCCCTGGGTGGCTCCTCTGACAGTGTGATCCCAGTAGGGGTGCGGAGGAGCCACACAGATGTCATCGCCACACAGTTACTAACGTCACAGGGAGGTTCGCTCTTAAATTTAGAGCTTAGTTAATTCCAATGTTGTAGAGGTAAATGTTGGAAATAAACATAGAGTACTATGATATGACTCTGAAACAAGTGAGAAGAAATAGTTTAATACGTTCAAGCGTAAAGCAGCATCTTGGATTTGATCGCTTTTTCTACACGGATATCTTATGTTTCTCTTCTTGTGTTCTTTCTGTTTCCTTTTTTTGTTTTTTTTTGTTTTTCTCTTTGTTTGAGATGTAAACCATATAACTGCATTACCAAACTGTTTGAACCAATTGCATTGTCTCAGTTAATGTATGCAAAAATTTGTCAATAAAAATCATTTAAAAAAAAAAAAAAAGTGGTCTGTAAGGGTTTACAACCACTTTAAATGCATGGCGGCTATACAGCTCATGGAAAAGTTACATCACACTATCATGGATATCATGCCAATCTATGACATAAAGTGAGAGTCTTGGTCAGTATACGAGTCAGGGGGTATATAGACTCCCTCAGTTAGAACCTCTGATTTAACCACACTGAAAGTTTTGCTACCCTTGTTTTTTTTTTCTCTCTGTTTGTTATGTTATTAAAGTGAAGGACCACCCTAAAAAAAATAAAAAATAAAATAAATAACTTACCTGAAACCCCTATTGCTAGACATTCTTCCTAATCTGCCTCTTCCTAGTCCGCTGCGCTTCCTCCTCTTCGACGAGCGGCCCTGTTGCCTTCTGGGACATGTGTGTCCCCAGAAAACAAGAGGGCCAGTCACAAAGCGCTGTGCGACTCGCGCATGTGCAGTAGGAAACGGACAGTGAAGCCGCAAGGCTCCACTGCCCGTTTCCCTTCGTTAAGATGGAGGCGCCGGCAGCCGATCCTATGGACGGATCGGCCTCAGGGGGGCGACATCACGGGCTCGCTGGACAGGAAAGTGTCCTTATTAAAAGTCAGCAGCTACAGTGTTTGAAAGGGACGATCGGGGCGGTGTGGACTCTCTTGTGTCTGATCAGATTTCTGTGTAAAGCCTCTCCCACACTCCAGACAAGAGTATGGATTGTCACCAGTGTAAATTCTTTGATCAGCAGCCAGGTTGGCCCTTCCAGTAAAACATTTGTTGCATTTAGAACAAGAATAGGGCTTCTCCCCGGAGTGTGTCCTGTGGTGCAAGATGAGCCCTCTTCTCTGGGTAAAACACTCTCCACACTGTGTGAGTTCTGGTGTTTAGCCAAATCAGATTTCTGCATTCTGAACATGAAAAAAGCTTCTCACCCGTGTGGATCCTCTGATGCACAATAAGAGCGTCTTTCGAGGAACAACATTGTCCGCATACTGAACATGGAAAGGACTTCCCACTCCTGTGAACTTTTTCATGGGTGATTAGAGAAGATTGCCAGCAAAACCGTTTACTGAATTTAGAACACGAGTAAAGTTTCTCTACTCAGAACATAAGAACATTTTATCCTCTTTACGAGCTGTATAATGGGGGACAGGATTGAAAATCCCACTATGTATAGAGGGTTCAGATGATGGATCTGCAGTGTGAGAAGCTTGTGGGGGTTTGGAGCAATGGAGCTTTCTTCTAAAGAACTGGACACGTTAAACTCATCTCCTTTATCACCATTTGGGGAGATGATGGAGTATCTTCTGTATTATCCAGGGGAAATAAAAAGGAAATAGTCAAAGGGGTTGTAAAGGTAAATGTTTTTTCACTTTAATGCATTCTATGCATAAGGCTGGGTTCACACCGCTGCGGATGGGAGAACCGGATGTGATTCGCACCGCACTGCAGTGCAAATCACATCCGATCTCTGTGTGATGCAAGTTCAGCCATACAGATAGTATGGCTGAATTCGCATCGCACCCACCGTAAACTCGCACAGGACCCTTTTTTTGGTCCGCAGCAGAATCGGATCGCATGAGTGTTCACACCATGCGATCCGATTCCTGTCTGAGTTTGCAGATCGCACTGCGATATGCGGACTGATCTGGGGGTGTCATTAAGATTTCATTGACACTCCCAGCAGTCCGCATAGGGCAGTGTGAACTGCCGGCGGGAGGCATGCGATGCGGGAAAACGCCGCGGATTCGCGGCGTTCCTGCATCGCTCCGGTGTGAACCTAGCCTTAAGGTGAAAAAACATCTCACACTGCCGGCGCCCCCAGTCCCCCCATTTTACTTACCTAACCCATCGAAAATCCTGTGCTCGCCCCCGCCGTCCTCTTCACTGCTCAGCCTGGCCACTGATTGGCTGGAGTGGATGGATTGAATGCAGCGCAGCCATTGGCTTGCGCTGCTGTCAATAACATCCAATGATGCGGCGCGCCGGGGGGCGGGGCTGTGTGATACAGCGAGCGGCTATAGCCGCCGGCTGTATCACGGGAGCGCGCATGAAAGTGAGAAGTACCTGCGGGAGGAAGCCGAGACAGCCGCCGAAGGACCCCAGAAGAGCAGGTTCGGGCCACTCTGTGCAAAAGAAGCTGCACAGTGGAGGTAAGTATGATATGTTTGTTATTTTAAAAAAATAAAAATTTTTACTTTACAATCCCTTTAAGCACTTCAACACCAGACCAATTCTGACACTTCTCACATGTATGTAAAAATCTACATGTTTTATTTTTTTGCTAGAAAATTACTTAGAACCCCCATACATTATATATTTTTAAGCAGAGGCCCTACATAATAAAATGGTGAGTGTTGAAATTTTTATGTCACATTGTATCTGTTCAGCAGATTTTCAAATGCAATAAAAAAAAACACTTTAGTTAATTATTGCTGTTGCAATAATCCTTGTGACGATACCTCACATGTGTGGTACAAACACTGTTTACATATGCATGTGCAACCTACGTATATGTGTTTGCCTTTGCGTGTGCAAGCATGTGGGATGGAGGGCTTTCCTTCATTTTTTTTATCTCTTTTGATGTCATCAGAAGGGATGAACAACAACCCTTCTGATAGCATGGGTTGTGACAGGCCCTCTTTATGGAGAGATCTGGATCTCTCCTCTGACCTCCAAAGCATCTAATCAAACCAAGATTGGTTTGATCAGATGCTTGTTCAAGCCGGCTTGTTTAGACAAGACCAAAACTGGAAGTGTCAAAATCCTCATTGCTTCTGGTTTTGTCAGAAACCAGAAGCACAATGGGAGGAACAACATCAGTTCCTTTCACTGTGTCCCAGGACCTGGATGCTGCAGGTCGCATCCTTACCAGGCTCCCCAAAAGCCTGGTAAAAGCGGCAGAGGTTGGGGGGATTGTAAAAGTAATTCAGCAGCGTCTTAGCCCTTGTACACAGGGTCGGACATTCCGACAACAAAATCCGTCAGATTTTGTCCGAAACTTGTTTTGCATACACACGGTTGGACAAAGTTGTCGGAAAATCCGATCGGACGTAACGTGACAACGTTATTTCGTTACAACGGGACTACCATCAGGCTAGAAGCCAATAGCTTTGGTCTAGGAATTTGATCTGAGCATGCGTGGCACTTTGTCCGATCGGAATTCTCTACACACAATCGGACAAAGTACGATCGGATCATGTTGTCGGAAAGTTTTATAGCCCAGCTCTAAAACAGTACGATGGAGCCCACACACAGTCGGATTATCCGACAACACGGTCCGATCGGACATTTTCCGTCTGAATGTCCGACCGTGTGTACAAGGGCTTACTCGGAGATGTGAGGGGTGGCCGATTCTCCATCGTGACCTTCTAGTACAGTTCCTCGTGTCCTTTTAAATACTCCCAAATTATCTTTTGTACATCTGGGTCAGTCTTTTCTAATGCCGGTCTTTATGTTAAACACTGCAATACCAATAACATCACAAAAAATTGGGCATTATCCAAAATAATTCTAAACTATCCTTAGAAACAGATAAGGAGTCAATTCACATACCAATATCAGCAAACAGATAGACAGGGCAGGGATGTAAAGCATACAATGCTACAGCAATACACATACAGAAAAAATGCTGTTCTTAAACTCTTCAAAACAATGTCAAAACTTGCATATATAAAGCACCAAGACACAGATTGAGTTTTTCTGAAGAATACAGTCCCAGCAGAGCTCACCATCTAATGTTCCACACATCAGAGGACTTGCATGAGGATGATGACGTGTTGAGTAGATATGATCCCCCGCCATCCATTCTCAATGAGAGGACATTATTACCTCCTCCTCACTGGGCACACACTCTCCAGTTTCATACCCCCACCTCTACTGAAGCTTCTCTGCTCCTACATCTTTCTAAGGCTACATAAATATGGCTTCCACACTTCCTGCACAGAGAACGCTTTCTTCCATCATATATAAGATTCGTCCTCTACTGGTGGTTCTGACACAATGAGCAGAAAAAGAGTCTTCACTGGAATGAATTGCTCTGTGCTACGGCCTGTTCGATGCTAAAGGCTTTCTACCTTAAACATTTTAAGAGGGTTTATCCAGCCTATTCCCTGTTATCAATTTGATTTGACATACAAGTTCTAAAATATATGAATAAGCATCTATGTATTCCTATCTGGAAAAATTATGTTAAATATCTCTATAAAGCTAATTTTTCTCATGATTGTGATGATTGTTCCAAAACAGGCCATTGTTTGCCTCTCTTTCTAAAGATGCTAAATTCCTGGCTGCCATGATATCTTTGCTTCAATACTTCCACTGATCTGAAACAAGCAGATAAGGAATTCTGACATTTCTCCTAATTTTGTCCTTAGCCAGATACAATCAAGATTCCCAAGGTCAACAATGGCATTCCCCAAATTGCTCTCATGAGAAGTATACTTCTGTAGGGGGGAAATAAATGGTGGTTTGTCTTGCTTTACTTTTTTGATGGGTTTCTTACACCAGCAACTCAGAAAGGGCTTCTACAGAAACGGTACGGATACTGATTAAAGACATACAGATCTCCTCTTGGAAACACAAGGGTATCTCCCACGTCTCAGACCTATATGACAATGAATACCTACATTCATTTACCTCCTTACAGACCAAGTTTTCCTTACCTCATACTGATTACTTCAAATATGTCCAAATATCACACTGTCTCATACGGAATCCATCCCTTCGTCGTAACATACCTATCGCGGCTTGGCGTTACCTATCTAACACCACCTCACCGACCAAAGGTATCTCCCTTTTTTACGCCCTTTTAGATGGCAAACTAACTTTTGAAAAATTGCCTCCCATGCTACTTTGGGAAAGAGACTTAGATTCCACGTATTCTCCTCAACAATGGCACAATGCTATCAGCGCCACCTTCAAGGCAACTAAATCGGCTAACTTGTGGGATCTCTCTCATAAAATATTAAATCGGTGGTACATCACCCCATCGCAAATACATAAATTTAACCCATCCACAGATCCTAACTGTTGGAGATTATGTGGCCTCCCAGGTACTCTATATCACGTACTCTGGGACTGCCCTAAACTGAAACAATTTTGGATTGATACCTTTCGTCTTATCTCAGAAATTACACATATTGCCTCCCCTCCATCTCCAGAACTGGCACTACTTAATATTGGGATCGAAAACTACCCCCACAATTCTCAATGCATAGTTACACATATCTGCCTAGCTGCTAGGTTGACCATTGTACGTAACTGGAAATCAACTGACCAACTTTCACAGTCAGATGTCATCAGAGAAACACATATACATGGCATGTATGAACGCATGTATGCCTTAGCAGAAAGTTCTCTCCTTCAACTGACACACAAATGGGAAGCTTGGCTAAACTGGTACGAATCGGCTAAACTCTTGTTCCATTGATCACTTTCATTAATCCAAGAGGGACTCATTTTGCCCCTGCCCCCCTACCTCTCCCCCCTCCCCCCCCCTTTTTTTTTTTTTATCTCTGTGCCTACCTCCTAACGGTTTGCTCACTATTGACTAATACCATTTATTCGCCCTTAGTGGTTCTATTTTATTAGTTGGTGTTTCATGTTACCAACCTTATACTGGCTTTGTTATTGCCATTTTCTAGAGTTAGGATATCAATCTCTAGTTCATTCTGCTAACACAGGGAGAGAATATGGTATTAATCTTATTCTCCTCGGTTTCCACTCCCTCCCTACTGTCGGGGTTAGCACCTTGATCCTGTGTACAGTGTGTTCCCATTTGGGGTACCTGGAGCAGGGTGCTACCCCACTTATTCATTATGTCTTGGATTATTACTGCTACTGCAATCTATATACTGTTCTTTTCCCCTTATAACTTTGTATTTCTTTTTTTTTTTTTTTTTTTTTTTTTACTGTTGTATTTGAAAATACCGATGTACTAATTGCATACTTTGTATTACTTTGCATTTCTTTATATTAATAAAAAATATTGAACAGAAAGGGCTTCTACAGGTGAGCTTGCCTCCTGAATGCTGATATCAGTGGTGTCAAGTCATTTGGGAAACAGGAGCCACTCCATATCTGTTTTTTTTTTCCGTATCTCATGATGCATCACCTGGAGTGAACCCCAAACCCAAAGTCCCACAACAGGACACACATGGCCCACCTCACCTCCTTTGCTTACCTTATTTTCTCACTGGCCTATGTGGGGAAGAAGCATCATTGGTGTTGTGTGACAAAAAGGAACAGTATACAAGGTCTCTGATGTACCAGCTGAGATCCAGCTTCATTATATGTATCCAAATTGAACCTCAATGCTAGTTCGATCATATCTACAGCTCCAGCCCAGAGGCATTTCTCCAGAAACATGTTGGCTTTTCTTGGTCAATAAAGATTTGGGCTTAAACTCTTTAAAGTGGATCTTCATCCTCTATGACATGTTGCCTCCCATCCACCATGTACATAACATATCCCAGGAAGCTTAGTCCTTCATTGAAAATAAGAGGAGGGTGCAGGGCCCAGTGGCATGTTATCGGAGAGCTCCTGGCTTGAACCCCCAAAAAGCCAGCAGCTTCCTGATGACAACACTGAAGAAGATGGCGATGCAGGACCATGGGAGGGGGGAAGAGAAACCTCAGCAGGACAATGCTGGATGATGAGGTACCTTAACTGTGCAGGACTGGCAACAAGGTAAGTGGGGGGTTAAAAAAAAAATTGTGGGGGACAGGCTGAAGTTTTGCTTTAAGTGTCATGAACTTTTGAGTGTGGCGCTTCTCAACACAGTCTACAAGGCCCATTCACTGTCTGTTAGCCACTCTGAAGTAGAACTGACTCTGGGTTAAACCAAGAACCAATTTGCCACTTCTATTGGACCAACACTATCACACACCAAACTAAGAAGGAACAGTGGCATGGGTGCTTGGTACAAGGTGGTAGGGGTGCTGGGCAGCAGGTGTACTATATGGACCATATACTGTACTGTATTTAAAGCAGAACTCCAGACAAGCATATAACAATACAACTGTGCCCCCCCCCCCCCCCCCCCATGAGGAATATGCTTGTTTTTTGGAGGATGATCTAAATTCTAAAAACAAAGGATTGCGTACCTTGTTCTTTGATCCTGTGATAACCAGCAACCGATTACTCCACTCTACTCTCCACCTCATTATCATGTACAGTGCAAGATCAGCTGTGGCATGATGAGGGTGCAAGAGGCATCTAACAAGGTCAGTTAGTGACCGGCAAGTAGAAAGGGTTATGAGGGATTGGTTGCCACATCTTGAAGAAGACTGTAGCACCATAGAGTAAGGCAAGTAATCTGCCGTTTTAGTTCCACCCCTAGAAAAACTAGCATTTCATTCTTCATCAGCTGTTTTTTTTTTACAAACATTAACCACAGTTTGATTCCTGCCCCATCTCATCCAATCCTTTTTCTTACTCACCAACCAGTGTTGGCCAACGATTACACCTTGTGGCCAAGAGGAAGGTACGCAATTGGAAGAAACATGACAGGGATGAAGCTCTGTTCAATATTACCATAATAGTGCTCTCCGTGATTTGTAGGGTTCTGCTCTCCAAACCTGGGGCTACCTAAGAAAAAAAGGGAGCTCACAAGTTTATTTTAGGTTGTTTTTTTTTTTTTTAGAAACTATAGAAAGTATCTTTATGAACCATACAGCTTTAAATGGTCCTTCAAGTACCTCAGCCCAGGTTGTTCAAGAATCTGAATTTGAACAGATGACTCTTAAAAGATATTATTTTTGTATGTCCATTTTAGCCAACCAGGGAAAACAATGAAGAACCAGTGTTATCTATCAATCATAAGGAAATACCGGACACCATTTTACAAATTCTTTTAAAATTTATTAGGTCTATTTTTCAGTGCATAGTATCTACAGAAGGTAATACAATAGGAGCTGGGCATTTACACATTAATCTTTTTATTGTTTCAAATAGTGGGAATGCATCTTAAAGTGATTATAAACCTATTTTTTAAAATAAAAAAACATGCCATACTTACCTGTTCTATGCAAAGTTTTTTTACAGAGCAGCCCTGTTTCTCCTCTTCTGGGGTCACCCAATGGAATTTCTGGCTCCTCATCCCTGCCAAGTGCCCCCACAACAAGTCAAATTCCATGGGGGTGCTCGTGTGGGCTTGATCTTGAGCTGTGCTCTGTGTGTTCATTGACACACAGAAACGACTCTGCCCCACCCCCACTCCAGGGTGTGATTGACAGCAGCAGGAACCAATAGCTTCTGCTGATGCTTCCATGGCCAAAGAGATTAAAGATCAAAGAGAGTGGAGAGAGCCACTGCTTTTGGGTTCCTGTAACTATTTAGGGGGGCTGTACACAGAAGTTTTTTTTTACCTTCATGTACAGAATGCATGAAGGTAAAAAACCTTCTGCCTTAACAACCACTTTAAAATCATGGCTATCAGACCCGAAAAGCTGTTTTTAAACTGAAACTCTGGGCGAATTATATATATATATATATATATATATATATATATATATATATATATATATATATATATATATATATATATATATAAATGTTGGCTTCCACTTCAGTTGCCTATATACAGTATCTCACAAAAGTGAGTACACCACTCACCTTTTTGTACATATTTTAGTATAACTTTTCATGTGATAACACTGAAGAAATGGCACTTTGCTACAATGTAAAGTAGTGAGGGTACAGCTTGTATAACAGTGTACATTTGCTGTCCACTCAAAATAACTCAACACACAGCCATTAATGCCTAAACCGCTGGCAACAAAAGTGAGTACACCCCTAAGTGAAAATGTCCAACTTGGGCCCAATTAGCCATTTTCCCTCATCTGTGTCATGTGACTCGTTAATGTTACAAGGTCTCAGGTGTGAATGGGGAGCAGGTGTGTTAAATATGGTGTTATCGCTCTCACTCTCTCATACTGGTCACTGGCACCTCATGGCAAAGTACTCTCTGAGTATCTGAAAAAAAAAGAATTGTTGCTCTACATAAAGATAGCCTGGGCTATAAGAAGACTGCAAAGACTCTGAAACTGAGGTGCAGCACGGTGGCCAAGACCATACAGCGGTTTAACAGGACAGGTTCCACTCAGAACAGGCCTCGCCATAGTCGACCAAAGAAGTTGAGTGCATGTGCTCAGAGTTATATCCAGAGTTTGTCTTTGGGAAATAGACGTATGAGGGCTGTCACATAAAAAGATAGAATAAAATATTTACAAAAATGTGAGGGGTGTACTCACCTTTTTGAGATACTGTATGACATTGATGGGTGGATGGGGAGGGTGGGACGAAGGAAGGAAGAGTAGATTCTTTCTTTCCACCTAGCATTAACTTAAAATAAATAGCAGCAAAAGACATTGACAATTTGTTCTTTGCACTTGGAAATGCCTGCAATTCTGCCCCAGACAGTAAATAATCCCCACGGCAAGTACATCTAAAAGAAAGCTCTACCAACAGAAATCAGCAAGTCCCTATTTCAGTCCTCCCATCTGTAAATGCCAGCTGCCTGATGAAGCCATAGAAAGGCAGGAAAACAGTCTTTTTATGAGACAGGCAATTCTAGTAGCCTGACCTCAATACTGTCTAAGTCACTGACCAAGTGATATCTTCTGGGTTAATCACTAATGGAAAAGGAATGGGATGCCCAAAATATATTTTCCTGGCCTGTCACTTCTGTTCTCTTTGGATAAGGCATGCACTATGTGTGAAACATGCATGCTCAGCCCAAACAAGTATCAATGTTTATATCTATATTTTATATCTAGAAATGTATAAGTAGCTTTTATCAGCTGCCTTATCCTGACAAAGGAACAGATATCTTGTTGTGATCAATACACATAGAAGGGGGGCTCCTTTCTTTATGAACATGGCTGATCGTTGATGTGGAGCCTCTCATGTCGGACCAGGCTTGATTTATGGGCAAAGCCTCTACCACAGTGTGGACAAGTGTACAGGTAGTCACCGGTGTGAATTCGTTCATGCTGCAGAAGATTTGCCTTATCAGTAAAGCATTTCCCACATGCCGAGCAGGAATAGGGCTTCTCTCCCGTATGCATTCTTTGGTGTTTTACGAGAAGCATTTTCCATGAGAAACATTTGCCACATTCAGAACAGGAAAACGGCTTCACCCCGGTGTGCCTCCTCAGGTGCGACATTAGATGTCCCCTCTGCGTAAAACACTGACCACATTCCGGACAGGAAAACGGCTTCACGGCCGTGTGAACCCTTTCGTGTATAGCGAGATCAGACTTCTGCCGAAAGCACTTTCCACATTCTGAACAAGAGAATGGCTTATCGTCTATATGAACCTTTTCATGCCGGACGAGAATGGATTTCTGGGTGAAACATTTCCCACATACAGAGCATGAGAATGGCTTCTCTCCAGTGTGGGTTCTCTGGTGTCTAATAAGGAGTGCTTTCCAGGGAAAATATTTCCCACATTCAGTACATGAATAAGGCATTTCCCCAGCATGAGCTGGCCGATTGGTGATAATGTTTGTTCCTCCCATTAAACGAGTTTTACTTACTCTATGAGGAGTATGATGGGTGACAGGAGGTGAGCAGTCTGGAAGCAATCTACCATGTGTTGAGGGGTCAGATAATAGATCTGTGGTGTGAAGATCTGAATGGAGATCTGGGGTAAGGGGGGCTTCCTCTGAAGAACTGGAAGCAATGCCGTTATCTTTTTCACCATCTGGAGCGATAGCGGTGCGTTTATCAGCAATACTCCTGACGTGTCTTCCATCTGGTGGAAATACGATAAGAACATTGGAAATAAGTACACTGTACTTTATACCATCTTGTGTCTCTCTTCTGGACCATGGAGAGTTCACAGCTCTCTAGATACTGAAAAAAAATCTCCACAAGCCCTAAAAAAAGTTTGCGTTTAGAATTATTGCTATAAATTTCCACCACAATTTCCCAGGAGGCCGATACATTTCTATGAAAGTTCAGTGGGGGAAGGTGAGGGGTAATAGATCTCTAGGATATAAACCCTGCCCATTAAAGGGTGGATGTTAAGCAAAGTATCCTAGGTAGTAGGATAATTTAGGGCTTATTCACACTGCCCGAATGCTTAATGCTCTGCCCCCTGTGATGCCACGGACCGCTGCATGCTGGGTTGGTGACGTCACATGGGGGGTGGTGCCACCAGGTGACATCGCCAGTGGCCCCCGCCCCTTAACTATTTAAGAACTATCACAAGGCTGAGCAGGCAGACAGGAGCCTTTGGGTCTAGCGATGGCGGCAGACATTGTGATTGACAATGGATTTAGTGTTTTTTAATAAAAGACTTGTCAAAAACTCATGTGTCTTTACTCTCTTTTTATACTTGTTTGTTAAATGGGTAGGGGTACCATGTACCCCATACTCATTCACATGGGGGTGGGATCTGGGGACCCCCTTTATAAGGGGGCTTCTAGATTCCGATTAGCCCCTTGTTCACAGAAGCCCACAACCACCAGCCAGGGTTGTGGGGAAGAGGCCCCATCAACAGGGGGACAAAGTGCTTTGGGGTGGGGGGGGTCTCCAAAGCACTCACCTATGTTGAGGGCATGAGGCCTGGTATGGTTCGCTCATGTCCCCCTCTCCTGGCCTTCAAGGCAGCATACTCGGATAAGGGTCTGGTATAGATTTTGAGTGGGACCCTATGCCATTTATTTTTTAAATTTTGCCGTGGGAGTTCCCCTCAAAATTCATACTAGACCTAAGGGTTTGGTATGGATTTGAGGGAGACCCCATGCCATTTTTTTTTTTTTGCGTGAGGTTCCTCCTAAAATCCATACTAGACCAGAAAGAACCTAAAATTGATTTAAGCCATTTTTTTTTCACATTTTTTATATTGTTGGCAATGTTTTCTTTTATGTTTAGCTGTCAGCGGGGAACCCCACTAACAGCTGATGAGTCATCCGTTATTAAGGACGAGACGGCCAAATTCCCATCCTGCTCCTTAACAAGCAGCTAATATAAGACGCTGGTGGCTGCCTGCTGCAAAACTCACATCTGAACGGCATCTAACTTGCAGCTGAACCCCTGAACAGCTGCTTTGGAAATTCACAGAGAAAACTGAGGGGAAATTTGCACCGGACTTGTGTGAACCTAGCCTCTAATGTTTCCTCAAAGCTGAACTCCTCCATGCCTCTATGTGATCCATGGCTGATCAGGGATGAAATCCCTTTATAAGCAATAGTGTCATAAATGGGTTTCATTCATGAAAGCTTGTGATCTGTGATTGACTATAGAAAATCAAATGGTACAGGGTGCTATGATTGGCCCAGGTACCATGTGATAGCTGTGGACCAATCACAGCATCACAACACTAAGCAAAACGGGAATATTCTAATCATGTGATTGCTATGACCAATAATAGCAAACAAATGATACCCCAGCCGCTCACAGAAGCTGGGTAACAAGCACCCTGATCCATGGGAAAGTAAATGTACTGTGACAGGGTGGCAAGTGGTTAAAGTGCACAAAGTGATAGTTCATTGATGTCTCCATGCAACAACACAGTGTGTTGCACTACTGCGCAGTGACATGCAGTGCCTACCTGTGCACTACGCAGCTCACTGCACCACACCCCTTGGCTGCATTTTAGTGCAAACAGGGCACATAGAAAGCATTTTTTTCTATGTGCCCTAGTGGTGATTGGTGTTTATCCAATGTGCGGGAAAATGGCAGTCACTGCACTTTGGGGCTGATTTACTAAAGGCAAATCCACTTTGCACTACAAGTGCACTCAAATTGCACTTGGAAGTGCAGTCGCTGTAGATCTGAGGGGAAGCTCTGAAATGAGGAGAAGCTCTGCTGATTTTATCATCCAATCATGTGCAAGCAAAAATGCATTTTTTTTTATTTTCCTTGCATGTACCCCTCAGATCTACAGTGACCGCACTTCCAAGTGTGTTTGCAGTTAAAAGTGGAATTACCTTTAGTAAATATCCCCCTATGTGTGAACAATTCCTTTAGGTTTTCTGAAGGTAAAAAAAGATCAATTGCTTCTAGACATTCCATTTGGATTACCTTACTAATGATTTTCTTTTACCTTCTATAAGAGTTTAATATAGGCTGATGGTCCCACTACATACTGTCGCCCCATTACTGTCTACTAACAGAGGAGGGGGGAGAAGAAGAGATTGTTGTAGTGACTGATCAAGGAGAATCTGGGGCTCTTCTCTGGATTTAGTGTTTATTACTCACCTGTGCTGATCTTTGGATGAATTTCCTTACACAGCTCATCACCCCTTATATATGTCTCTTCATCATTTAGGTCTTCCACCTTTATAATAATCAGGTTTTCACCCTAGGTAAGTCAAAAAAACACAAAGATGTCATGTTTATCGAATATGTTTACACATATTAATATCCACTCATATTTTCAAAATTAGTTTTTTCCTAAGCAATTACTTAGAAGAGCTTAATGTTATCATTTCAAGCTGAAATAAAGAAAAAAAGCTAATTCAAAGAAAACCTATGGTTGGACTTTAAAGGCACAACAAACACTAGGCGTACAAAAAATGACTTAATATTTATTGAAAAAATACATAAAGTATAACGACCAGGGACATTAAAGAAATAATAAAAATCACATATACTTCCATTTTGTGGCTTTTTTTGTGACTCAAGGATCCTCTTTGATTTGTACACCATGGTCTATGGCATATTCCATCTCCCATCTAATCTCCCCTGTTCAACAAGTTATGATGATCAGCCCACAGGTGGCCTCGGCTGTATTGAGCCGTTTTGCCCCTGAGCTTTTCCATATGTTTTTCTTTATTGGAAACCATTTTTTGTCTAATCACTGATTGACTAATACGTATTTACGTGACCCCCTTGCAAGATAGTGAGATCCCTCTCCTCTTTGCAACCACTGAACCCCATATGTGTCCTGAAGAAGTGTACAACGAAATGCGTAGACGCATGAGGGCTCATATCATGTATCGATTTTTATCTGTATATGTGATTTTTATTATTTCTTTCATGTCTCTGGTCGTTATACTTTATGCATTTTTTCAATAAATATTAAAGTGGTGTTGCCACCAAAAAATAAAAAAGTGATTAAAAATCTTTAAAAAAAATAAAAAATAAAATAATTGGAAAAAAATTTTTTTTACTCACCTCTAAATACCTGTCTGCCTTCTTCCTTGCCCGGGCTGGTGACGTCACTTCCCTTCGCGCCGCACAGTCCTCTGGGACCTGTCAGGTGTCCCAGATGACTGCGCGGTGTATCACGGTGCCCTGCGCCGCTCGCGCATGCGCAGTGGGTGCCCGGCTGTGAAGCCACAGCCTGGTGCCCACAGTACAAATGACGGTGCAGCGAGCGGAGCAGGCAACGAGGGGGGGGCTTCGTTCCCTCACATCGCTGGACCCTGGGACAGGTAAGTGTCCGATTATTAAAAGTCAGCAGCTGCAGTATTTGTAGCTGCTGACTTTTAATTTTTTTTTATTTATTTTTTTAGGGGCACCCCACTTTAAGTTTTTATTTTTGTACTCCCAGTGTTTGTTGTGCCTTTAAAGTCTGACCATAGGTTTTCTATGAATAAAATTTTTTTCTTTATTTCCCCAATATCTACGGAAGAGGCAATGAGAGTGCTTTTTCTTTATTTATTCATTTCAAGCTGAACTCCAGGCAAACAGCCACACAGTTAACACACATACAGTGGGCCAAAAAAAGTATTTAGACAGCCACCAATTGTGCAAGTTCTCCCACTTAAAAAGATGAGAGAGGCCTGTAATTGTCATCATAGGTATACCTCAACTATGAGAGACAAAATGTGGAAACAAATCCAGACAATCACATTGTCTGCTTTTTGAAAGAATTTATTTGCAAATTATGGTGGAAAATAAGTATTTGGTCGCCTACAAATAAGCAAGATTTCTGTCCTCTGTCCATTACCTGTATTAATAGAACCTGTTTGAACTTGTTATCAGTATAAAAGACACCTGTCCACAACCTCAAACAGTCACACTCCAAACTCCACTATGGTGAAGACCAAAGAGCTGTCGAAGGACACCAGAAACAAAATTGTAGACCTGCACCAGGCTGGGAAGACTGAATCTGCAATAGGCAAGCAGCTTGGTGTGAAGAAATCAACTGTGGGAGCAATAATTAGAAAATGGAAGACATACAAGACCACTGATAATCTCCCTCGATCTGGGGCTCCACACAAGATCTCACCCGTGGGGTCAAAATGATCGCAAGAACGGTGAGCAAAAATCCCAGAACCACACGGGGGGACCTAGTGAATGACCTGCAGAGAGCTGGGACCAACGTAACAAAGGCTACCATCAGTAACACACTATGCCACCAGGGACTCAGATCCTGCAGTGCCAGATGTGTCCCCCTGCTTAAGCCAGTACATGTCTGGGCCTGTCTGAGGTTTGCTAGAAAGCATTTGGATGATCCAGAAGAGGAATGGGAGAATGTCATATGGTCAGATGAAAACCAAAGTAGAACTGTTTGGTAAAAACACAACTCGTCGTGTTTGGAGGAGAGAGAAGGCTGAGTTGCAACCAAAGAACACCATACCTACTGTGAAGCATGGGGGTGACAAAATCATGCTTTGGGGCTGTTTATCTGCAAAGGGAACAGAACGACTGATCCGTGTACAGGAAAGAATGAATGGGGCAGTGTATCATGAGATTGTGAGTGCAATGTGATTGTCTGGATTTGTTTCCACATTTTGTCTCTCATAGTTGAGGTATACCTATGATGACAATTACAGGCCTCTCTCATATTTTTAAGTGGGAGAACTTGCATAATTGGTGGCTGACTAAATACTTTTTTGCCCCACTGTATATGAGAGCTGTTTGTCCATCCAGTCCTGAGCTTTACATAGCTCCAGCTCCTTGTGCACATTCTCCTTCCCTCTTTCTGAGCTCTGCTCTATAGGGACTTCAAGAAGCGGGTACTTACACTACTAGCATTTAAATAAAATATTTTAAAGTATGCATTGTTAAATGCAGAGCTGAATTAATTCTTGTCTTGGTCCCTGGTTTTTCAGGAACTTGACTAATAGGTGAAATCTAATGGCCAATATGTACAGTATCTCACAAAAGTGAGTACACCCCTCACATTTGTATAAATATTTTATTATATCTTTTCATGTGACAACACTGAAGAAATTACACTTTGCTATATTTTTAAGCAGTGAGTGTGCAGCTTGTATAACAGTGTAAATTTGCTGTCCCCTCTAAATAACTCAACACACAGCCATTAATGTCTAAATCGCTGCCAACAAAAGTGAGTACACCCCTAAGTGAAAATGTCCAAATTGGGCCCAAAGTGTCAATATTATGTGGGGCCACCATTATTTTCCAGCACTGCCTTAACCCTCTTGGGCATGGAGTTGACCAGAGCTTCACAGGCTGCCACTGGTGTCCTCTTCCACTCCTCCATGACCACATCACGGAGCTGGTGGATGTTAGAGACCTTGTCCTCCTCTTCCATTTGAGGATGCCCCCCAGATACTCAATAGGTTTTAGGTCTGAAGACATGCTTGGCCAGTCCATCACCTTTACCCTCAGCTTCTTTAGCAAGGCAGTGGCTGTCTTGGAGGTGTGTTTGGGTCGTTATCATGTTGGAATAATGCCACGTGGCCCAGTCCCCGAAGGGAGGGCATTATGCTCAGTATGTCACAGTACATGTTGGCATTCATAGTTCCCTCAATGCGCTCCCCAGTGCCGGTGTTCTGCCTAATAGAGTCCGGCCATCCATATGTGTCCGTTCCGTACTGCGCATGCGCAGTACGGAGCAGACGAAGCTTCGGAAAATCTCCGAAGCTGAACGGCGCCTGCGCCGCGAGTGGAGGAGGTAGCCCCACTATCCAAGCGGACATAGGGTTTAGAATTTTAGAGGGCCCCTCGCGGGCGAGCTTCGCTCGCCACGCTTCGGGCTCGGCCTCGCTGCGCTCGGCTCTTTTTTATTCTAACTCTATGTCCACTTGGATAGTGGGGATAGAACCTGGACTCACGGCGCAGGCGCCGTTCGTCCTCTGCAATTTTCGGAATCTGTGCTCCTGTGTACTGCGCATGCGCAGTACGCAGGGGACAGCATCTGATGGAGGACCCTATTTCACAAGACACCGGCAGCACTCGCGCAGCCCCAGACCATGACACTCCCACCACTACGCTTGACTGTAGGAAAGACACACTTGTCTTTGTACCCCTCACCTGGTTGCCGCCACACATGCTTGACATCATCTGAACCATTAGGGGTGTACTCACTTTTGTTGCCAACGGTTTAGACATTAATGGCTGGGTGTTGAGTTATTTTGAGGGGACAGGAAATTTACACTGTTATACAAGCTGTACACTCACTACTTTACATTGTAGCAAAGTGCCATTTCTTCAGTGTTGTCACATGAAAAAATATAATAAAATATTTACAAAAACCATGAGGGGTGTATTCACTTTTTGAGATACTGTATTTATTTACTGTAAGCTTTACAGCCTAACCTTAGTATTGGCCTTTGTATATATTCCCCCTTCTTTTTCAAGAGATGCTCTGCAGATCCTGTTGTCCTGACAAACCTGACCTCCCATTGTTGATAATGGGGAACTTGAACTGTTATCGTGACCCTACCTGAGATAGACACCCCTTGATCTCTCAGCCTTGGGGGACCAGATGTAAGGTTCCTGGGAGATTACTGTCAGAGGTGGAGATGCTGGATTTATGGTGCTATACATTTCCCCATACTAAGAAATGTTCTTGTTTTTCTAAGACCCATTTATCATTATCTCCAATGGATCTTTGTGTGGGCAATGTGGAGTGCAAGATTATTCCCCATTGGTGTTGGAGCTTTTCACCCGTCTTCTGAAAGACCTCCCTAGCCTACTTTGGAAACCTAATGCCTACTGGCTATAGTTGTTTCCATATCTTGATCACATTGTACAACAAATAACTACCTTTTTTTCTAAATCATGCCTCCTATGGGGATACCCTTCAAAAATGGGAGATGTTTAAGGTGTCCCTTAGGGGGCTTATTACAGCTGAGATACAGGCTGTGAAGGAATGATCATCTGAGCTATTTTCTCATATGGAAGACCAGGAGCAGCAGTATGAACCTGCTTATATTGTTCACAACATTGATTCCACTCCAAAGGCCTTGATGTCGGCTCAGGATTCTCTGGAACGTCTGTATACCTCTGCTGAGGAACATAAATGCTTTTTCAATAAGGTCAACTTTTGGCCAAAATTGCCCAATCCCAACAGGCCTCTCTGGCCATAGGTACTAATTGTAGCAAATCTGGCAGGATTAGTAATGCCCCTGATTTAATTAATTCTTCTCTTTTAAATCTGCCTGGAGTTCTGCTTTAATAAGACCCTCAATTCCAACTACCTGATCATCCGGAGAATGGTCGTGGTTTTCTTTTGTAGAATCCTGGCAATACAGAGGACGGGGACATCTCTCTGGGGTATTTTTGTTACTGGATCCATCTGTAGGAAACACACACTGGCTGAATATAATTACTCTAGGTCTATATATCGGGCAATATGTTTACTTAGGAGGATCTATAGTACTCTTGTCCTCTTACCAGCTGATATGAGAGGCAACGGGTTATCCATTATTGTGTCCTTGTAGAGATCCTTGTGTCCTTCTACATACTCCCACTCCTCCATGGAGAAATAGACAGTGACATCCTGACACCTTATAGGAACCTGACACACACAATCACAGTGATCACCTGGACACATCCCTTCTGTTACTGGATAATGTCCCATATCTCCCATAACCGCTCACCTCTCCCGTCAGCAGTTTAATAATGTTGTTGATGACTTCTAAAATCTTTTTCTCTTTGTTTTTCTCCACTATTAGGGAAGGAGGTAGAAGTTCCTTGGTGGGGCCCTGGCTCCTCTTCCAATGTGCTGATGCATAGGGATGGAAGCTGGTTTTCATACACTCACAGGCTGTCTTTTTTACTACTGTGTAATCCTGGACATTCAAAATAAAGAAAATAATGAACAGTGGGAAAGTGATAAGCAAGATAATACTGCTGATGGGTGGGCAGGACACAAGTTTTCCAAAAGGATAGCTGAGATAGATGAAAAAATATTTGGACAAAAAGATGGAAATCATAGAAAATTTAAACAGGACAGATGTAGAATGAGAAGACAAGACTTGCCAATGGGTGAAGGCAGATAACAGTGGCCAACAAGACCCATACAGGTAAATTAGACTTATCAATGGGTTAACTGGAAGCATAAAGTCAGAGGAGATTGACCAACAGGAGGAAGAGGAGAAAGACCAATGGAAGGCATACATAAAAGGAAAATGGCCAATAGAAGGTGTGAAAAGAATGAAGAAAAGAAATCATGAAGAAAGGGAAGACTTGCCAACAGTAGGCACAGGGGACTGACTGGAAGGCATAAAGAAGAATGGAAGGCATAAAGAACAAGAGAATGGCCAAAAAGGAGGTGTGAAGGAAGAGAAGACTGACCGACAGGAGGTGTCGAGGGACAGGATACTGACAAATGGGAGGCGTGAAAGAAAAAACAACCAACCAACAGAAGGAGCGAAGGAAGAGGAGACTGACCCATGGGAGGAGCGAAGGAAGAGGAGACAAGGAGAATGACCACGAGTGAAGGAAAAGGAGACTGACCCATGGGAAGAGCGAAGGAAGAGGAGACAAGGAAAATGACCACGAGTGAAGGAAAAGGAGACTGACCCATGGGAGGAGCGAAGGAAGAGGAGACAAGGAAAATGACCAGGAGTGAAGGAAAAGGAGACTGACCCATGGGAGGAGCGAAGGAAGAGGAGACAAGGAAAATGACCAGGAGTGAAGGAAAAGGAGACTGACCCATGGGAGGAGCGAAGGAAGAGGAGACAAGGAAAATGACCAGGAGTGAAGGAAAAGGAGACTGACCCATGGGAGGAGCGAAGGAAGAGGAGACAAGGAAAATGACCAGGAGTGAAGGAAAAGGAGACTGACCCATGGGAGGAGCGAAGGAAGAGGAGACAAGGAAAATGACCAGGAGTGAAGGAAAAGGAGACTGACCCATGGGAGGAGCGAAGGAAGAGGAGACAAGGAAAATGACCAGGAGTGAAGGAAAAGGAGACTGACCCATGGGAGGAGTAAAGAAAGAGGAGGGTGTGAAAGATGAGGTGTCGGTGGGTCATTCCTAGAATCCCTCACTTCTCCGGTCATATTATTAAAAGTCATAAGAGTGAAGTCATACGAGGCTTCTGGAATCACTCACATCTCCCTTCAGGTCTGTATTTTATTATTATAGATTGGAGTAAGGACAATGTGACATTTCCAGAATTCCTCTTACCTCTCCGGTCAACAGGTAGATAATCTCCATGGTGAGGTTCAAGATACTCTTTGTCACTTTCTTCCTTTCTTTGTATATTCTCTCGGTCAATATCTTTCTCTCCTGGTCCGTTCTATTTGGATCAGTCATGACTGAGAAAACAAACTCTGGTACCTATGAAAGTACCTCCTCGTTAATTTTCAGCAAATCTAATCAGGTAATGCAACAAAGCATGACAAAAGAAGAATTATAAATAAAAGCATATACAAGTGCATCTCAAAAATTTAAATATCAAAAAGTTTATTTATTTCAGTAATTCAATTCAAAAAGTGAAACTCATATATTTTATATAGATTCATTACACACAACTGCACTTTGAAAAGTGCACAGTCTACTTGCCTTTAGTAAATCAATGAGTCTACAATATTGAACCTTTTTCACAATCTTCTATTTTTCTGATATTGAATTTTGGGTTTTCACTAGCTGTAAGCCATAATCATCAACATTGAAACAAAGAAATGCTTAAAATATATTACCCTGTGTGTAATGAATCTATATAATATACAAGTTTCACTTTCTGAATTGAATTACTGAAATAAATTAACTTTATGACGATATTCCATTTTTTTTAGATGCACCTGTATTTGGCTAGTGAACAATGTGACCACCTTACATACATGTTTATTTAAAACAATAAACTTTGTTAGAGTTTACAGCCAGTATGCAGAATCAACAGAGGTAGGCAAGAAATAAAGTGCCATACAGCCCTTCATACATAACATCACCATAGAAAAAAAACTGAAGCTCCATAGGGCCCAAGTACTGTACATGTGAAAAAACCCTACATCTACATTAGGCATGGCCCCACCATTCCGTGGCTGAATAGTCATTGCCCTTTCCAACCGTAATAGCCTAAGTGAAAATGAAATAGGTGTATCCCAAAGGCCAAACCATACTTGTCCCAACAAAATATCTATGGAAGGAAAGTAGCCCCTTATGGAAAGGGTCGATGAAGTCAAAAAGATACGTACATACATGTTATTAAAGAGGAAGTAAACTCTCTCACGCTGATGCTTCTTTTCATTTAGTCCATTATAATAAGTCATTATCAGACTATAGCCACTGTAATCCAGCCCAAATCACATATTACTTACTGTTTAAAGAAACTTTAAAAAACTTGTTTCCAGAGGTTAGGCAGCACCATCTTAAGTATTGTTTTCTGAGTCCACAGTAGAGTGTATTTCCGCCCTTACATTGAGCACTTCCTGTACTGTTAACCAAGCCTCCTTCTCAATCCAATGTTTCTATGGCAACCCTGCTTCCCTGTTCATAGCTTACTTGTTTATTTCATAGTATTAACTTGTGCCAATGTCTAATGTTTGCCTTTGTCAAACTTATCAGCTTCAGCTGATAAGACTGCAGTAATGGCCAAGTTTAGACTGTATGTGAGGTCACATGGTCACAAGGAGGAAGCTCTGAGTGATTACCAGAGTTCAGTGTTGTGCTGTAGGAAGTCCTGATAACAGATAGATAAAGCACATAGAGTGTGCCGTAAATTAGGGGAGATCTGGGCATGCTCAGTGACTTCATTCTACAGAACAACAAGGATTACAACAATACTAAGCAAGTAAGGAGATATCTACAAGCAGTGTTCATTAGGGTTTTTTATGCTGATTTACATGGGACAAAGTTGTGGGGGAGGGTTTACAACCACTTTTAAGTGGAAGTAAACTCCCCTATCGTTTTCAGCCAAGGAAGCTGCCATCTTTGCCTCTGTTTAATCTACAACTGCTATGGTGCTGCACATGTGATTCGTTATGACACCAGCCATTGGATGGTTTGATAGTTTGGCTGAGAGCACAGCCAATGTGCAGTTAGCATTCCCGGCATGCCTTTTTTTTTTTAACTGTTTAAATCGATGGGTTTACATCCACTTTAAAACTGAGCTTTTCTTATGCTCACAAATCTCAAACTCTCCCTATCATTTTTAGAGCAGTGGTTTTCAACCATTATGGCCAACACACTCCTCCAAAAGTCTCCCCCAAGTTCTTTAGCCATGGAGTGTCTTGCTGTGTTCTACATAATCCCCAAGTTCAGGTAATCCCTAAAAATGTATCATCTCAAAAGCTATTTCAGATAAGTAATGTTAACTATGACAACTGTTCCCTAACTTCACCCTTCTACTGCCATGCACTTCAACTTTTTTGAAATGTTTTTTCTTCCTTTTAGCCCTAAATTCTTCAACTCTCTGTGGTCTCCTCTCTACTCACGTCATGCAAAGTTAGGAGAATATTCATAAAAACTGAATCCCTCTGCTGCAAAATATGTTCCAACACTGAAAGCTGACCTAAAAGATCTGTTTTTTTTCCCTGAAAACACTTATGCACTTTAGGTGATAGTCAGTTGTCCTTTGTTGGTGCCTTCATCCTAAATCAGCTCTGTGTCCAGCCCCAAACATATTTCACCCAGCATATACCAGGTTGTTTGAAGTGTCAGATTGTTTAAAATGGAGCAATGTGAGGAAGCCATCATGTTTGTATCAAGAGCCTGGTAGCAAAACGGAAATACTCTATAAAAGAAAAAAACACAGATTTATGGACTATGTGGCATTAGCGTTTCTCTAGGGAATGATGGGTGTACCTTAGGATCCAAAATTGTTTTCCTGGAGCTGGAGCCAGCAAGGCCAGCATACATGTGGTAGTAGCTTCACCCAACTTCCACCGACAGGGAACGTACAAAGCTATAAAGAGTTAACGCCCACACAACAGCCCATTCCTAAAAAGTTAATTCTAATGGCCCACTATATGAATGGGCTCCAGCCAACAGAATTGCTGTATGTTCGACCTGCGGTACCTGGACGAAAAACAAGCTCTGGACTGCTGCACTCTTCAGAAGACCACTTTCTTTTATTGGAAAATCTGTGTTTGTTGAGCTGTGATGTGATTTTCCACTTTCTTATAAGATGGAATTTCCTTAAGCGTCCCACCCTAGTAGCTACTTATTGATCTACCACATGTATGCTGCCATGTTGGTGTGATAACAACAGAAAATTGTATCAAATTTTTACCATGATTTTAAATTATGACTATTAGTCATTTTAAAGTGACCATGCCATTTAATCAATTATTTGTAGGTTTTAGCCCTTGTACACACGGTCGGACATTCCGACGGAAAATGTCCGATCGGACCGTGTTGTCAGATAATCCGACCATGTGTGGGCTCCATCGGACTGTTTCCATCGGAATATCGGACCGACAAAGTTTTAGAGCTGGGCTATAAAATTTTCCGACAACATGATCCGATCGGACTTGGTCAGATCGTTTGTAGAGAATTCCGATCGGACAAAGTGCCACGCATGCTCAGATCAAATTCCTAGACCAAAGCTATTGGCTACTAGCCTGAACGTAGTCCCGTCGTAACTAAATTACATCATCACGTTACGAACGATCGGATTTTCCGACAACTTTGATCCGACCGTGTGTATGCAACACCAGTTTCGGACAAAATCCGACAGATTTTGTTGTCAGAATGTCCGACCGTGTGTACAAGGGCTAATAATGATTGATTTGATTCACATCACAACTTCATTGATTCCTTTCTTTATATGATTTATGGTTTTGCTCATCATCATCACTGCCCCACACATGCAATGCATGGCATCATGGCTGCATGGCATGCAGCCATGATGCCATGCATTGTATGTGTGGGGCAGTGTGATGAGCAAAATCATAACTAAAATCATCCAAAAAGGTGTCAATGAAGTTGTGTGATGTGAATGTACATGTGTGTGTACTCTACTTACACCCAGTCTATACGTTCTGTGCTGACACTCACCTGTCCCACAATCCAGCGTCGTAGCCACCCCAACCCTCCGTTCTCTCCCCAGCCTTTCCACTGCGCTGGCAATACTACTGTGGGCATCTGGCTGTGACAGCTTGCAGTTTCACAGCCGGCTGCGCATGTCTCACTCAGCTGGACCTGCGATGTGTCCCAGAAGATTGCAGGGAGGAAGGCCCAAGCGGAAATGGGAGCTCGTCAGTAATCGTGATGCATCGCGGAATTGAATTGTTGACCAGATAATCGTAATCAAATCGAACCGTGAGACCAGTGAATATGCGCACCTCTACTACCCACTGTACTTCTTTATAAGGGTCTCATATGTCCATTGACACCTACCGCTCCATAGACGGCAATGGATAGTTTGGTCGGGTCTGCCTTTAAGACCCGATCTTAAAGTGGTTGTAAACCCTCAATATACATAGTAAAGGGACTATCCTCAGGTGATACACAGGGATGAAACAATATAAAGAACAGAGCTGAGGCTGTCAATCAGCTGGACCTCCCTCCCCGTCACCTTTGGTCTCTTGGTGTCAGGAAAACTTGTCAGAAGTGACTCAGCAGCAGACAAAAGTGACACTTAGTGCTCTGGATTAGACAAGTACACACTTTTAAAGTTTATGTGACCAGAGTTCCGCTTTAAAGAAGCTCTGCTCATAGCTTGCATTCTGTAGTAAATATGCCCAAGCAACCTTCTATGTACAAAAACAATCCTACAAAATCCCAGAGTTCGAATGCATTCAAGAACTTGGATATACCTTTTGCAGATGCCTCAGCTCACTCACTCACTGGCTGCACTGTAGAAGTAAATACACAATGGATAAAGCAGAAGTATATAGCAGCTGTAGTCTCCTTCCAATTTCAGTTTTTTTGCTGGGCCACAACAAAATGGTTCCAGCTTAGCTTCCAATAATGTGCACTACAACAAAATGGAGATCCATTTCTCTAGTACCAGTCCTCGCTGGAACCAGTTTGCGCAGCCACTCTACGTGACGCCAGTGTATGGAAAGCGGATATTCGCCAGCAGAGGGCGCAGGTCGGCGCTCTCCTTCTCGTGTTCTAAAGGTAAAACTGGTTCAGTCCCCCTCAAGGAAGTGCTATAGTGTAGTGTAAACCCGGAAGTGGTACATAGTAGTCATATAACTCTTTGAGACTGACATTTTTTTGTAGCACGCTTCGTACAAGCTTCCTTAAAAATATGATAATTAATAGCTCTAACATTTAAGCTTGAACTAGTTTTCCTAAAAGTAGGTCGGAGTTCAAAATATTGTTTATTTTTTTTTGTTATAGCAATAGGTGTCTGAAGCTCGGCGGCCATTTTGTTGTATACCGGAAGAAAAAGCAAACAGTATAAGAGAATCCTCCTGGTGTGGGTAAGAGGCTGGTGACACTGCAGATTAAGAAGGAGAATGTAATAATTATTATTATTATTATTCACGATTTATATAGCGCCAACAGTTTACGCAGCACTTTACAATGTACAGGGGGGACAACACAATTCGGCATCGGTGTGCTGCCCTTGTACCAAATAATCATTCTGAATGATCATTCTACCTACTGATCACCAACACTGGAACACTCCATCTACCCTTTGACCACCTACACTGGAGTATTCTACTTACTGACCACCATCACTGGAGCATTCGTTTACCTATTGACCACCAACACTGGAGTATTCTATGCAATGACCATCAACGCTGGCGTATTCTATACACTGACCACCAACGCTGGCGTATTCTATACACTGACTACCAACGCTGGCGTATTCTATACACTGACCACCAACGCTGGGGTATTCTATACACTGACCACCAACGCTGGGGTATTCTACCCACTGACCACTATCACTGGAGTAATCTTCTATCCACTAACCACCAACACTGGAGTATTTTATCCACTGACCACCAATGCTGAAGTATTCTATCCACTGGCCACCAACACTGGAGTATTTTAAATACTGACCACCAACACTAGGGCATTCTTCCTTCCACTGACCACCAACACTAGGGCATTCTTCCTTCCACTGACCACCAACACTGGGGCATTCTTCCTTCCACTGACCACCAACACTGGGGCATTCTTCCTTCCACTGACCACCAACACTGGGGCATTCTTCCTTCCACTGACCACCAACACTAGGGCATTCTTCCTTCCACTGACCACCAACACCGGGGCATTCTTCCTTCCACTGACCACCAACACTGGGGCATTCTTCCTTCCACTGACCACCAACACCGGGGCATTCTTCCTTCCACTGACCACCAACACCGGGGCATTCTTCCTTCCACTGACCACCAACACTGGGGCATTCTTCCTTCCACTGACTACCAACACTGAGGCATTCTTCCTTCCACTGACCACTAGCACCAGGGCATTCTTCCTTCCATTTACCACTAATAAATTCTTCCACACAATGACCACCAACTCATATTATTTAATGTAGCCATCCTGCAATAAAATATTGTTTCTTCAAATAGCCTTTAACAGATGGAGGTTGGTAAAATTTTAGATCTCATAAGTATTAACTGGATTAAGAAATAACAAGGGTACAGAACATATAATGTTGTCTCTATATCTCTTCCGAGGTATATGGTAAGTTCTATTTTCTGTAGTGCAGTGAGCCAGCAGAGGTCTTCACTTGCAGGTGTCACCCCTATAATGTCATATCCACCAAAATATAGACAATTTAATTTATACAACTTTGTGTGAATTTCCAGGAGAAAATGGTCTGATTTCTTAGTAGTAATCTTTTCATCTATTGCACTACAAACTTTTCGGAATGTAGATATTTGTGAGAATTTTATGTTCATCAATTTATTTGATATTTTGCAGCAAGGGATGCCTAGCTTTTACAAAAATGCAGACGTAGAGAGGAGTGGGAATATTTAGAAGGATGCAAAGATTTGTATGAGGATGTCACGATGGAGAACCGGCCGCCCCTCACATCACCGGGTAAGAGGAGACTTTAATTTCTTGTAAAGCAGAGAAGAGTATTGAGGATCCACCTAGATACACACATCCTCTGATATAAAGACATAGAAACAATGTATTCAGTCAGTGTGTGTGTATCCTACAGATGGATCCAGTAACAGATGTCTCTCCCATTCTCTGTATTACTGGGATTTCACACAGGAACATCACGAGATCCCTCAAAATGATCAGGTAGATGACAAAAAGTGTTAACTAAACCAGTCTCATTCTAAATTGAACATGATTAATTGGTGTTTCTTATCCAGGATGAAGGCTTGATTGTTGTTAAAGTTGAGGATGGCGAAGATCTGTATGGTCCATGTAAGGAGGAGGACATTCCTCCAGAGATCCGCACAGGTGAGTAATAAACACTAAACCCAAAGAAGAGTCCCAGATTCTCTTTGTTCCGTCACTACAACAATCTCTTCTTCTCCCCCCTCCTCTGTCAGTAGACAGTAATGGGGAGACAGTATGTGCCCAGTGGTGGAGTCAGGAGCCATCAGCCTCTATTAGACTCCGGCTCTCCTCCTCACTTAATGTCATTGTGTGTTACCAGCCAAGAGACGTGACCAGTCTCCCCCCACACACACTCTCTGGAGTCTCTCATACATCTCAGTACAGGGGGCTTCACTCTCATCTTTATTCACAGACACCAAAGAGACTCAGAGAGATGTCAAAGCTGATGAGAAGGAAGGACACATGAGGATTAAAGAGGAGGAATTGTCTACAGATATCATCACAGGTGAGAACTGTGTTACAAAACAGCTTCACAACCTATTCTTATTTTGGAGGACCCTTTTCATTAGCTGTTTATGAATATACATGTGTTTTTCCTACAGATGGATCCAGTAACAGAAATCCCGCAGAGAAATGTCCCCGTGCTCCATATTTCCGAGACTCCACACAGGAAGATCACATCATCCCACACCATAATGAGGTAGATGGGATAAAATTTGGTTTTCTGAAGTGCAGAGGAAAGGTATTGATAAAGTGTAAATGCTGACTGCAGTTTATTAGTTCTGTTGCAGTCGCAGTCTGCAGCTGCGACCGGTAATTACAGACCAGGCAGCTGCAGATGTGACCGGTAATAACAGATCAGACAGCTGTAGATGTGACTGGTAATAACAGACCAGGCAGCTGTAGATGTGACAGGTAATAACAGACCAGACAGCTGTAGATGTGACAGGTAATAACAGAAAAGACAGCTGCAGATGTGACTGGTAATAGACCAGACAGCTGCAGATGTGACCGGTAATAACAGAAAAGACAGCTGTAGATGTGACCGGTAATAACAGACCAGACCGCTGTAGATGTGACCGGTAATAACAGACCAGACAGCTGTAGATGTGACCGGTAATAACAGACCAGACAGCTTTAGATGTGACAGGTAATAACAGAAAAGTCAGCTGCAGATGTGATCGGTAATAAGAGACCAGACAGCTGTAGATGTGACTGGTAATAACAGACCAGACAGCTGTAGATGTGCCCAGTAATAACAGACCAGACAGCTGTAGATGTGACAGGTAATAAAAGACCAGACAGCTGCAGATGTGACTGGTAATAATAGACCAGACAGCTTTAGATGTGACAGGTAATAACAGACTAGACAGCTGCAGATGTGACAGGTAATAACAGAAAAGACAGCTGCAGATGTGACTGGTAATAACAGACCAGACAGCTGCAGATGTGGCCGGTAATAACAGCCCAGATAGCTGTAGATGTGACTGGTAATAAAAGACCAGGCAGCTGCAGATGTGACCGGTAATAACAGACCAGATAGCTGTAGATGTGACCGGTAATAAAAGACCAGGCAGCTGCAGATGTGACAGGTAATAAAAGACCAGACAGCTGCAGATGTGACAGGTAATAACAGACTAGACAGCTGCAGATGTGACAGGTAATAACAGAAAAGACAGCTGCAGATGTGACTGGTAATAACAGACCAGACAGCTGCAGATGTGACCGGTAATAACAGACCAGATAGCTGTAGATGTGACAGGTAATAACAGACCAGACAGCTGCAGATCTGACAGGTAATGACAGAGCAGGCAACTGTAGATGTGACCGGTAATAACTGGTAATAACAGACCAGGCAGCTGTAGATGTGACCGGTAATAAAAGACCGGACAGGGGCAGATGTGACGGGTAATAACAGACCAGATAGCTGTAGATGTGGCCGGTAATAACAGACCAGACAGCTGGAGATATGACAGGTAATGGCAGACCAGACAGCTGTAGATGTGGCCGGTAATAACAGACCAGACAGCTGGAGATATGACAGGTAATGGCAGACCAGACAGCTGTAGATGTGACCGGTAATAAAAGACCAGGCAGCTGCATTAAACTTTATTTAATTCACTTTTAATATTTAAAGCAAACTCCCCCATACATCCATGTCTCCATGCTTTAGTTTGTTGAGAAATCACTTTTAAAAGCACTCCGTAGCATTTCTGGCCTTAGCCATCTTGAGTAAGGGCAGATGATGCATGCAGCATTTACTTCCTGGAATCTACCTGCCCTTAGCTCAGTCATGTAAGCAGGAGAGGGTTTGCCTAGCTGAGAAAGCCCCTCCTCCCCTACTGAAGGCTCCTGGTGTCTATGACATCATTTGCTTAGGCATGAAAACCAGGAAGTAACTGAAGAAATATAAAAAAGTTTAAAACAAGCAAATATGATATACTTTCCTATCACTGACCAATGCTAACAGGCTAAAGATTAAAAATAGTTAATGTTGATTGATAGAGTTTAGTTCCCCTTTAGCATTCTATGCATTAAAGTGGTTGTTAAGCAACTCTAGCATTACTGTGCCCTCCTGTGTGTTAAAAAAAAAAAAAAAAAAAAAAAAAAAGGCAAATTATACCTCATTTCAGAGCGCCTCCCGGCCATCACGTGACCGGCTGGCTCTCTCCTCTTCCCATCTGACAGCAAAAGTGGGCGGGCCGAGATTCCCAGGCTGACGCCAGTTGGGAGGAGGAGAGAGCTGGCCGGTCACATGAGTGCAGATCGGCGCTCTGAAGTAAGGTATAATCTGCATTTTTTTTTTATAAAACACACACACAGGGGGAAACAGGATTAGGAGACAGAGCGGATAGTATGAAAATGTACATGTTATTTCAGCAGCAGGAGGGACGGGGGCAGGCACTGTCATGAGCTGACCCGATAGGGAGGTGAACTGGGAGGTGAACTGGGAGAGCAGAGAGGAGAGCTGTGGATGACGGAGGCACATAAACTGACCACGGTGTCAAGGCTCAGCGGCCATGATGAACGTTGGTCAGTTTACAGGGGGGGGCAGAACCAGGCAGGATTAGCCAGGTTTTTTCAGGTGTTACAGGGGGCAAAATTACACAGCACAAGCACTGTGCTGTATAACATGCTTTGAAGGGACAGGATCCATTCTTTTTTTTTTTTTGAGTAACAAACACTTTTAGGTGAAAAACCTTTTGTTGCAAAGGATCCCCCGGGCCCCCCTTATACTCACCTGAGTCCGCTCTTGATATAGCAATGTACACGAGAGAAGCAGCTCTCCTGGCTCTGTCCCTCCTTAACGGGCAGATTGATAGCAGCAAAAGCCATTGTCTCCTGTTCCTGTCAATCAAATCTTATGACAGGGGCAGGGCGAGAGCCGATATCTGTGTCAATAGATGCAGACAGGGTGGCTCAAGAGTGAGCCTACATGAGTGACCCATAGAAAGCAGCTTGGGGGGTGGGGTTGTGGTCAGCTCTTCTCCCTACTTCTCTGTCTCATAGGCTGGGTTTAAAACAGCGGGAGTCATTTGCTCCTGCTGCAGTCGGTCAAAAACTGTGAGCAGAGGATTGAGCCCACACGGATGTCCCCTTAGTAAGCTGCTTCCTCTGGGCGCACTCAGCGCGGGGGAGTAACCAGGATCGCCAGCGGGGGACCATAGAAGAGGAGGATCGGGCTGTTCTGTGCAAAACCATTACACAGAACAGGTAAGTATGACATGTTTATTTAAATTTTATAAAATGGGAAGCTTTAATATCACTTTCATTTTACTCCCACAATAGGTAACTCCCATATGCAAACTGTATTCAATAAATGCTTGTTGGTTATGGGAAAATAAACAAATAGAAATACTTCCCTAATTCCTGGCTTCCTCATCATCATGTGACCAGTCCCCTGAAGCCACTTTGCTATGTTGCCCAGCCATTTGCAGTTCACTGTTGCCATCCCATATAGTGCAAGACCAGCAGTTCTGTAATGTGCAAAACAGCCTGCCCACATCCAGAGTGTAGAAAAGCAAGGGAGATTGCTGGCTAAGTATGGTGAATCTTTGCACCTATACCCTCTTAGACAAATGAGCATTTCACCCAATGCAGTGCTTGGGGGGGGGGGGGGGGGTTAAATGCATGGGTAAATGTAACATCAGCCCAGAGTTGGGGTTTTCAGATTGCTCTATGAGTGATAATATTCTGTTTTATTGAAATTAGTTTACTGTTTCTGTTAAATTGTGTCATTCAGGATGAAAATCTGATCATCGTTAAAGTCGAAGTTAAAGGGGAAGCAGAAGAGCCGTCTGTGAGGGACAATGATCTGCGTGCAGAAGAGGAGATCCCTCCAGAGATCTACACAGGTGAATAATAAACACTCAGGCTGGGTTCACACTGATACGACAAACGGGAGCTCATGTCTCATGACCTGTGAAAATCAATGATTCCCTATGAGAGCTGTCTTAACTGGTCCGACACAAGTCGATCCGACTTTAGAAATGCTCCCTGCAATACTTGTAATATAATACTAAAATAAGGGAATTCCTTGGGGACCGCCCAGTCCATTAGAGCTAGTGTCCCTAATGGAAGATTTCTCCTGTATTACTTTTCTGGGGACAACCCAAAGTTTGGGATTTTCCTTTACTTTCACTTTCAATGCTAATGGTAAACAGGACAAATAGAGACGGCAAATCTCCCTAATAGGGGCACAATACAAACTTACAGGTGTTCTAACCCCTCTCCATTCCAGCCAAAACTAAAGAAAAAGTTTTGTCTTTAGTTACATTTTAAGTCTCCAATTTCCACTTCCATGGGGCTTACCTTACATCAGGGATATGCAATTAGCAGACCTCCAGCTGTTGTAAAACTACAAGTCCCATCATGCCTCTGCCTCTGGGTGTCATGCTTGTGGCTGTTAGAGTCTTGCTTTGCCTCATGGGACTTGTAGTTCTGCAACATATCCCTACCTTACATGTTCCCCAGGTGAATGCAGCAGCAGTAAACAGATGAGGTAGTTGACATTAAAATGAACATGTTGTTGTGCCCCCCACATGCAAACCACAGGTCAACTTTAAATGCTTCTACCACTGGAATTTCTAATTTTAGAGGACCATTCATATTTCCATATATTTATTTCTTCCAGATGGACTGTATAGATGGTACGGTACGGAGAGACATCACAATATCCTTCCTGTTGCTGAAACTGCAGACAATGACATCATATGTGATTCTTTACGCGTTAAACATGTTCCAGTACTATCTCCTGATACCTCTACACACACAATCTTTCATCCTAAACACCCCAACTCTGCTGTTCATTGTCAACGGGGCAAACTCCTTACTGAGAGCTCAAAACCTACCAAGCACCAGAGAATCCTGACTTTAGATAAGAAATATCACTGTGCTGAGTGTGGGAAAGGTTTCACCGAACGGTCAAACCTTTCTAAACACAAAAAGACACATACAGCCGAGAAGCCATTCTCCTGTTCGGAATGCGGGAAGGCTTTTATCCAGAGAGCCCACCTCATTACCCACCAAAGTACTCACACAGGGGAGAAGCCCTATTCCTGTGTTGAATGCGGAAAATGCTTTTCCCGGAAGTTTACGCTCATCAGACACGAACGGGTCCACACAGGCGAGAAACCGTTCTCGTGTTTGGAGTGTGGGAAATCGTTTGTGGAGAAATCACACCTTGTATACCACGAGAAGTCTCACACAGCCGACAAGCCGTTTTCCTGCACTGTGTGCGGGAAGAGCTTCATCCTGAGAGCCCACCTTATGTCCCATGAAAAGACTCACACCGCCGAGAAGCCGTTTACCTGTTCGGAGTGCGGGAAGGGCTTCAGGCAGAAGTCAGAACTGGCTAGGCACCAGAGAATTCACACAGCCGAGAAGCCATTCTTGTGCACCGAGTGTGGCAGGTGTTACGCTTGGAGAGACCTACTCATCAAACACCAGAAGAGTCACACAGGGGAGAAGCCCTACGCTTGCGCTGAATGTGGTAAATGCTTTGCGGAAAAGACGCTTCTTGCCATACACGAGAGGGTTCACACGGGGGAAAAGCCATATTCCTGCTCCGAATGCGGCGAACGTTTTACGCAAAGAGCCCATCTTATCTCGCACCAGAGGACTCACACAGATGAAAAGCCTTTTTCCTGTTCGGAATGTGGGAAATGTTTTTCTCAGAAACAGTATCTTGTTTTGCACCAAAGGATGCATACAGATGAGAAGCCGTATGAATGTTCAGAATGTGGGAAATATTTTACCCGGAGGGGCAGCCTTATCTCACACCAGAAGGGTCATACCGGAGAGAAGCCGTATTTGTGTTCCGAATGCGGGAAACGCTTTTCAAAAAAGTCTTCCCTGATGTCACATCTCAGCTCCCACAGGGAACACAAGGTTCTGCTGTCTGGATGTGGCACCATCTTTTAATACTGTTGAACTCCATGCTGTCAATTATCACAACCAAGCCCTCCATTTTCTTTGCTTTCAATGGGTGGTCGGTACACCCAGGCATATTGTGAATAATGTCCATTCTCCCCAAGAATTTGGATAGCTGCTTGTAAGCAAAAACAACTTTTACTGCAATTCTGATATGAACTCAGAGCAGCAATCATTTTTTTTTTTTCTTGCGCGGGACTTGCCTTTCTCTACAAAAGATGTTGGGGTTGATTTACTAAAACTGGAGCATGCAAGATCTGGTGCAGCTCTGCATAGAAACCAATTCGCTTTCAGATTTTTTTTTATTTTGTCAAAGCTTAACCGGTTTAGGACCACCCTATCACGTATCATATATATATATATATATATATATATATATATATATATATATATATATATATATATATATATAATATATTAATATATGTGTGCATATGTGTGATCTAGCTCTTCCGAGTAGGGGTGGGGTGCGCATGCATGCCACCGGCGGCTTGCATCTACTATGATTATACACAGCGGGAGCCCAACGGTGGGTACCGCAGACTCCATGTCCATTGGCAATCATCGATGAACGAGCAGAGAAGCAGAACGGCGATCTGATAGGAGGGAAGGTATGGATCCTGTGTCTCTGCAAACCAGGGACTAGGATCCATGTCTTCCCCTAGTAAAAGTACCTCACACAGTTTAGAAAAACACTGACTAGGCACACAGTTAACAATTTGATCTCCCCTGATGTTAACCCCCAGCCAGTGTCATTAGTACAGTGTCCGTGCATATTTAGCATATTTAAAGGGGTTGTAAAGGTAAAAGTTTTTTCACCTTAATGCATTTCATGCATTAAGGTGAAAAAATATCTGACAGTGCCGGCCCCCCCCCCCCCCCCGTTTTACTTACCTGACCCCTCGAAAGTCCCACGCTCGTCCCCGACATCCTCTTCGCCGCTCACCCTGGCCATTGATTGGCTAGAGTGGATGGATTCAAAGCAGCGCAGTCATTGGCTTGAGCTGCTGTCAATCACATCCAATGAAGCAGCACGCGGGGGGGCGGGGCTGAGTGATACAGTGAGCAGCTACGGCCGCCAGCTGTATCACGGGAGCGTGCCCGCAAGCACTCCACACCATGCGAGGGAGCTCGCATGAAGTTGTGGAGTCCTTGCAGGAGGGAGCCGTGACAGCTGCCGAGGGACCCCAGAAGACCAGGTTCAGGGCCACTCTGTGCAAAACGAGCTGCAAAGTGGAGGTAAGTATAACATGTTTGTTATTTAAAAAAAAAAAATATTAAATTGCCTTTAGTGATCCTTTACTGTAAATGTCCGCTGCAATATTGCAGCCCCACTATAAGTTGCTGATCGCCGCCATTACTAGTAAAAAAATATAGAAATAAAAATATCTCATAATTTGTAGATGCTATAACTTTTGTGCAAACTAATTAATATACACTTAATGGTGGTGTTTTGTTTACCAAAAACCATGTAGGAGAATACATATTGGCCTAAATTTATGAAGAAATTAGTTTTTTTTTTTTTATTGGATATGTTTAATAGCAGAAAGAAATAATTTTGTTTTTGTTTTTTTCAAAACTGTTGGTTTTATTTTTTGTTTATAGCGCAAAAAATTCAAAACCGCCGAGGTGATCAAATACCACCAAAAGAAAGCTCTATTTGTGGGGAAAAAAGGACATCAATTTTATTTGTGTACAACTTTGCACGACCGCGAAATCGTTAAAGTAATGCAGTGCCGTATCGCAAAAATGGCCTAGTCATGAAGGGGACGTAAATCTTGCAGAAGTCAAGTGGTTAATTGAACGAGGTGAAGTTAGAAGCTGATTGGCTACCATGGATAGCTGCACCAGAATTTGCACTCTCTAGATTAACCACTTGGGATCCGCGCTATTGCAAAATGACGGCAATAGCTCGGACCCACATTTTCGGGACTACGTCTATTGACGTAGTCCCGGTTACGAGCGGCCTGCGCGCTCTGTGATCGGCGAGTCCGTGAGACTCGCCTGATCACCGATCCGTGTAAGGGGTCGATCCCGACCCCTTATCACGTGATCAGCTGTCAGCCAATGACAGCTGATCATGTGATAAAACGGAGCCGGTAATCGGCTAGTATTCCTCCTCGCGCTGACAGCGCGAGGAGAAAAAAAAAAAGCCGATCGCCGGCGGCCGTGTTCGGGACATCAGTCCCGATCACGGCCAGCAATGTAAAAGGACACCTGCCCCCTGCCAGTGCCCACCTGCCACCCGCAGTGCCATCCTGAAATAAAGTAAGTGCCCCCCTGTCAGTGCCACCCAGCAGTGCCGATAGTGCCCACAGTGCCACCCAGCAGTGCCCACAGTGCCACCCAGCAGTGCCCACAGTGCCACCCACAGTGCCACCCAGCAGTGCCACCCACAGTGCCACCCAAAATCTGCCTCAGGTGCTGCACCCCAGTGCCGCCCATCAGTGCCCAGCAGTGCCGCCCATCAGTGCCCAGCAGTGCCGCCCATCAGTGCCCAGCAGTGCCACCTATCAGAGCCACCTATCAGTGCCACCTATCAGTGCCCATCAGTCCCATCTATCTGTGGTACCTATCAGTGCCCATCCGTGCCACCCATCCGTGCCACTTATCCGTGCCACCCATCCGTGCCATCTTATCTGTGCCCATCTTTGCCCATCAGTGCCGCCTTATCTGTGCCCATCGGTGCCGCCTTATCTGTGCCTATTAGTGCCACCTTAACTATGCCTATCAGTGCCCACCAGTGCAGCCTATCAGTGCCCACCAATGCAGCCCATCAGTGCCCACCAATGCAGCCCATCAGTGCCCACCAATGCAGCCTATCAGTGCCGCCTAATCAGCGCACTTCAATGAAGGAGAAAAATGACCCGTTTGCTAAATTTTATAACAAACTATTAAAACATGATTTTTTTTTTTTTTTTTTTTGCATCTTTTTTTGTTTGTTTAGCAAAAAATAAAACTCCGAGCTGTAACTAAATACCACCAAAAGAAAGCTCTATTTGTGGGAAAAAAATGATAAAAAATTCATTTGGGTACAGTGTTGTATGACCGCGTAATTGTCACTCAAAGTGCATCAGCGCTGAAAGCTGAAAATTGGTCTGGGACTGAGGGGGGTTTAAGTGCCCAGTAAGCAAGTGGTTAAGTAAATCAAACCCAGTGTATATGTTTGTATTTGTAATAAACTATCATGATCATCCAGTCTGAAATATTACTGTAAACGTGGATGTGTAGCTGCTATTGTAAGTCAATTTTATTGATATATGCAATTCTTCTGAATAAAAAAAAAACAGTGTTCCAAGATTTTAAAAAAATTGCAGAGAGAAAACTGTTGCAGCTTGTTGTCTTTTCTTTTTTTCTGTAGATAAGAAACTTTAGCGGTCACATGACTTCTGCAGGGGGTTGTCAGAGCTACAAATACTGTATGCTTTGGATTGTAAGATCTCAGGAGCAAGGCTCTCCTAAAGCCGGCCATAGACAGTTCAAATCTTTGCCAGTTTAGCAGGAACTGGCCGAGATTCGAACCATGTATGGGCAAGCTGAATGTACCCAAGATGACCGAGCGATCACTAGCAATGATCACTGTGTTCTCCGGGCAGGGGGTGGCTTCCTGCCCCCCCCCCCCAGCAGAACACAATGGCTCTAGGGGAAGAGTTCCCCCATCAGCACTGACTGTGTTGATGGGGGAATGTAGCAATTTTCTTTCCTGCAACCGTGGTTACAAGAAAGAAAATCACTCCGTCTATGGCCGGTGTGACTGTACCCCTTTATTTTGTGAAGAGCTGTGCAAACTGTTGGCGCTATATAAATCCTGTATAATATTATACATGACTAGCAGACTATTGTCATGCATTAAAGTGGAACTTCACCCAAAAAGGTAAAGTTCCGCTTTTCTGTTCCGCCCCTTCTCCCCCTATTGGATACCTGCTACCATTTTGCTTGGGCCCAGGAGATTGGTGTGAAAGATTAGCCCTCCCCTCCCCCTTTGCCCACCGCCTTCTGGGACTTGTCACAGGTTCCAAAAATCTGTGATGCACAAAGTGCACCGCGGCTGGTGCATACTCAGTGGGAAGCCGCAAGTAATCACAGCCGGCTTCCCTTAGTAAGCATGCTGGGGACCTGAAGAATGTCAGAAAACAGCCTGGGTGAGGACGGCACTGGATCCTTGGACAGGTAAGGGTCCTTTTGTATTTAGTACAGTATTTGTCGCTGCTGACTTTTATTTTTTTTTCATAGAGTCTGAAGATCCTCTTTAACCACTTCCGCCCCAGAAGATTTGGCTGCTCAATGACCAGAGCACATTTAAGCAATTAGGCACTGCGTCGCTTTAACTGACAATTGCGCGGTAGTGCGACGCTGTACCCAAACAAAATTGACGTCCTTTTTCCCCACAAATAGAGCTTTCCTTTGGTGGTTTTTATTTTTTGCGCTATAAACAAAAAAAAAACACAAATTTTGAAAAAAAAACAACAATATTTTGTACTTTTTTGCTATAATAAATATCCCCAAGTCTTTTTTCAAAAAAAGCTAATTTTTGTTCTCAGTTTAGGCCGCTATATATTCTTCTACATATTTTTGGTAATAAAAATCACAATAAGCATATATTGATTGGTTTACGCAAAATTTATAGTGTCTACAAAATAGGGGAAAGCGTTATGGCATTTTCATTATTATTTTATCTTACTAGTAATGGACGGCGATCTGCTATTTTTTATCATGACTGCGTCATCATGGCAGACACATTGGATACTTTTGACACATTTTTGGGACGATTGACAATTATACAGTGATCAGTGCTATCAAAATGCACTGATTACTGTATAAATGTCACTGGCAGGGAAATGGTTAAAACTAGGGGGCGATCAAGCTGTGTTCCCTGACTGTATGTTCTAACTGTAGGTGAAGGGGACTAACTATAGGAGATGGCAGACTGTGGTTCCTAGCTATTAGGAACTCACAATCTGCATCTCCTCACAGAAAATGGATTTGTGTGTTTACACACCCACGTCCCTGTTCTGCTTGTCATGCCCATGATCGCTCGTGGCCGATGGTCATTGCGACCGCTGGTCACGAGCATTGGCACCCCCGCAGTGCAGCAGGCATGTGCGCGTGCCACCGGAGGGTCTGCTATCCCGCCTAAAGGAGCCGCTGTATAGCTACAACAGCTCGTGGGATGGTGCCGACCTGCCACAGTATAATGATGGCGGCTGGTCTGCAAGTGGTTAAAAGGGGTATTCACTCAAAAGATAAAACTATAGTTCTACCATTTTACAAAACTCTGGTCCAGCCACATCTAGAGTAATTCATACAGTTCTCAAGAAGGATGTGCTTGAACTGGAGAGAGTCCAGAGAAGGTTCACAAAGCTTATAAGGGTTCTGGAGGACCTCAATTATAAAGAGCAAGCATTAAAAATTCTCCCTGGAGAAGTAATGCTTAAGAGGGCATAAGCTTGCAGTATACAAACTTTTAAATGGGGAACATTGGGAGGAAACTATTTAACCCAAGGTCTCTAAAAAAGCCCCACAGCCAAACAATGAAGTTGGGCGAAAAGCAGCTTAACCAAAAACTGCATATGAAATTCTTTACTATTAGAGTGGTAAGGATGTGGAACTCCCTTCCGCAGTTGGTGGTGTCAGCGAGGAGTGTGAATAAATAAACTTTCAGCTGTGTTTCTAAGCGAATGCAATAAACGGAAAATGTTAATGACAAGCAAGCACACTTGGATGTCTTTATTCAAGCTAACTTGCGAACTATGTAATAATAATAATAATACAAAATCCTTTTCCTAAAGAATTTATTAGACTACAAATCTCTGAGGGAAGGAAATAAAAAGGCCATTGTTCCTTCCCTGAGGTCTACACCCCTATACATTATTCTTTTCTTTAATATGAAGTATTGCATATAATTACTATGGAGTCTTCTGTTCAGCCAGTAGGCTCTGCCAGCCAGAGCTCTAATCTGCGTTTTTTGTGTGAACCCTTGTGTGACGGACCGCTTAGCTCCCCGCTTGGGTGCCTCCGGCAAGATACAGCTTCCTCCAATCTGCGACCAGGAACCAGGTATTAGCTGAGCATTGCACCCAAGAACTAGACGGCGCTAGCTTAGATGCAAACTGGAACTGACTTTATTATAAACGTACACGGGATTTGTACCACACAAAATCAGGTAGAGCATGATCACATTATTCTAAACAAATTGAAAGGAGTATTATCATTAGCACATCTAAAGCCCTGTACATATGGGCCGATTTCCAGGTGACATAGGCCGGTTCAATAAAAACTGTCCGTCATTCGGCCGATGTGAATGGCAGCTTCTGTCGGACACGCATGCTGGAAAACCAGCAGCTGACTGGCTCCTGATCAGTGCTCTCAGCCAATGGTCCCCCTGTCAGAACACAAAGCTTACTGGGTGAGATCATTAGTACAGCAGCTAAAACTGGAGCTAGCAGGTCTTTTCATTCAACCCACTGGGTTGAACGGAAAAAAGCACATATTGTGTACCAGGTTTAAGGAACAGCCAACATAAACAGTAATATAATTAACCACTTGCTTACTGGGCACTTAAACCCCTTCCTGCCCAGGCCAATTTTCACCTCTCAGCGCTGTCAAACTTTGAATGACAATTGCGCGGTCATGCAACACTGTACCCAAATTAAATTTTCAGATTTCTTTCACACAAATGGAGCTTTCTTTTGGTGGTATTTAATCACTGCTGAGTCTTTTATTTTTGTTGCAAAAATGTCCTAGGTTGTTATAACATTTTGAAACTGGTAATTTTTCTCCTTCATTGATGTGCACTGATGAGGCTACACTGATAGGCTATACTGATAAGCTGCACTGATGGGCACTGGTAGGTGGCACTAATGGGCACTCATGAGACGGCACTGAGAGGTGGCACTGATGGGCACTAATAGGTGGCACTGGTGGGCATTGATAGGTGCACTGGTGGACACTGGTAGGTGGCACTGATAGGCAGCAGTGATATGCACTGGTGGGCACAGATGAGGCAGCAGCAGCTCTCCCTGTTTGGGACCGTTGTCCCCCTGACAGAAGCCGGTCATCAACTTTTTTTTCCTCCTCACACTGTCAGTATGAGGGGAAAAAAAGCAGATTACTGATCTTCTGTTTACATCACGTGATCAGCTGTCGTTAGCTGACAGCTGGTCACGTGATAAGGGGCCCGGGATTGATCTGTGATCAGCCAAGTCTTATTGACTCGCTAATCACAGAGCGCGCCACGCATGCCCCGAACTCGGGAGGACATACATGGACGCCCTCCCGGCAATTAAGGAATATGCTGTAGCAGTCTTTTGGCTATAGCGTGGGCGGGGTGGGAGGTTAAACAGTATACTAATTAACAACTAGTCACCTAGACAAGCCTAGATGCCTCAGGTTAATGCCCACCCAGACAGTTCGGCACCAGTATTCAAGAAGACCCAGGGCTGTCCAAATCTCATTAACCACTTGCCGCCCGCCCTATAGGCAATTGACGGCGGCAAAGTGGTTTCATAATCCTGACCGGACGTCATATGACGTGATCAGGATTATGAGCCGCTGCGCACCCCCGGGGGCGCGCATCGCGGCGATCGTTGTTGCGGGGTGTCAGTCTGACACCCGGCAACTACAATCTCGGTAAAGAGTCTCCGACGGAGACTCTTTACCATGTGATCAGCCGTGTCCAATCACGGCTGATCACAGTGTAAATGGGAAGAGCCGATGATCGGCTTTCCCTCACTCGCGTCTGTCAGACACGAGTAGAGGAGAGCCGATCGGCTGCTCCTCTGACAGGGGGGGGTCTGTGCTGATCGATTATCAGCACAGCCCCCCTGAGGATGCCCACACTGGACCACCAGGGACGCCACCAGACCACCAGGGAAAAGGTAATAAAGGTCATAATCCTCCCTAGACCACCAGGGATGCCAATCAGCACAATGGGTGCCAATCAGTGCCCATAATGGATGCCAATCAGTGCCCACAATGGGCATCACTGATTGGCATGCATTATTGTTTGGCACTGATTGGCATCCATTACTATAGTATAACACCGATGCCGCCTATGAGTGCCCACCTGTGCCGCCTATGAGTGCCCACCTGTGCCGCATATGAGTGCCCACCTGTGCCGCCTATGAGTGCCCACCTGTGCCGCCTATGAGTGCCCACCTGTGCCGCCTATCCATGCCCACCTGTGCCGCCTATCCATGCCCATCCGTGCCGCCCATCCGTGCCGCCCATCCGTGCCAGCTATCAGTGCCAATTTGTGCCACCTATCAGTGTCCGTCCGTGTCGCCCATCAGTGCCGCCTATCAGTGCCACTTCATTGGTGCCCATCAGTGCCGCCTTATCAGTGCCCATCAGTGTAGCCCCATCAGTGCCCATCAGTGAAGGAGAAAACTTACTTATTTACAAAGTTTTGAAACTGAAACAAAAAAAAACATTATTTTTTTTCAAAATTTTCGGTATTTTTATATTTGTAGCGCAAAAAATAAAAACCGTAGAGGTGATCAAATACCACCAAAAGAAAGCTCTATTTGTGGGGAAAAAAATGATAAAAATTTCATTTGGGTACAGTGTAGCATGACCGCGCAATTGTCATTCAAAGTGCGACAGCGCTGAAAGCTCAAAATTGGTCTGGGCAGGAAGGTGTTTAAGTGCCCTGTATTGAAGTGGTTAACCAGCTTTCTTTTTACTTTCATCTTCTCACTGAGTTTCAAGTTGGTGGAGACCATCATGGCTTCCTTGGCTGTTAAATGTAATGTCCTCTTGCATTATATAATAGGACATCTTCCTGAATTCTTGTAGCTCCCTCAAATGCCAGGGTCCATAGTCAGTAGGCAAGGGGCTACCCCGTAGTCCCCTCCAAAAGCCCCTGTCCCAGTTGGGTCAGTCACACCTTGTATTAGGGCTCATGGACATGAGCATACAATAATCTGCGTTCAGATCCATAATGCATACAAATCTGAATCCAGCAGTATTGCATGCTCCGGATCCATACACATACAGTTTCTATGTTTTACTTCTGTCCATGAGTGTTTGCATGTGTTGGTTGCGGGTAGGGCATTAAATTCAATGGTCTGTCCTACAGTACATCAGCAAGAAACACGGGTAAAAAAGTCCTCAACCTTTTTTTTTTTATTCGCGCCACACCAAACCACATAGTACTGAGGCAACATGCTAAAAGGCATTGTGGTTACCAATGCAGGGCATTTTGACTAGGTGGACCTGAGTGTGCTTTACCCTTGTCAAGAGTTTTGCACCCCAGGGGGGGGGGGATCAGGGAAGTGTAGTTCCTCTTTGGGAGGGGACCATTCAGCACACCCTTGAGCACTTTTTTGTGGGTTCACGTGTACATTTTTGGTTTACTTTGGTGTTTTGTTTTTGCGCACTGCACTGTGGGCTCCTAAATGAAAAGCTGAACATAATAAATGTGATTTCCCAAATATGCTGCTCTACCACTTTACATATAAATTGTGAAAATAATGAACCAATCGACTTAATACAGTAGCTCACAAAAGTGAGTACACCCCTCACATTTTTGTAAATATTTTATGATATCTTTTCATGCGACAACACTGAAGAAATTACACTTTGCTACAATGTAAAGTAGTGAGTGTATAGCTTGTATAACAGTATTGATTTGCTGTCCCCTCAAAATAATTCAACACACAGCCATTAATGTCTAAACCGCTGGCAACAAAAGTGAGTACACCCCTGCAGGGCAGTATTCCAACATGATAACAACCCCAAACACACCCCCAAGACAACCACTGCCTTGCTAAAGAAGCTGAGGGCAAGGGTGATGGACTGGCCAAGCATGTCTCCAGACCTAAACCCTATTGAGCATCTGTGGGGCATCCTCAAACGGAAGGTCATCATGGAGGAGTGGAAGAGGACTTCAGTGGCAACCTGTGAAGCTCTGGTGAACTCCATGCACTTTGGGCCCAATTTGGACATTTTCACTTAGGGGTGTACTCTAAGGTGACCAGATTTTTAAAAAGAAATCCGGGGACATACTTTTTTTTTACTAGTAATGGCAGCAATCAGTGACTGCGATATTGCGGTAGACAAATCGGACACTAATGCCGTGTACACACGACCGGTTTTCCTGTCGGAATAAACTCCGAAGGTTTTTCCGACAGAGTTCCGACAGAGTTCCACTGAAACTGTCTTGCCTACACACGATCACACCAAAGTCCGACCATCTAGAATGCGGTGACGTACAACACGTGCGACGGGACTAGAAAAAGGAATTTCAATATCCAGTAGCCAATAGCTTCCCTCTCGTACTTGCTTCAGAGCATGCGTTGTTTTTGGTCTGTCGAAACAGCATACAGATGAGCAGTTTTCCCGATAGGAATTGGTTCCATAGGAAATATTTAGACCTATTTCTAGGTCTGTCAGAATTTTTCTGTCTAACATTCCACTCGTGTGTACGCGGCATTAGTGACACTTTTCACACTTTGTGGGAACCAGTAACACTAATAAAGTGATCAGTGCTAAAAATATGTACTGTCACTGTACTATTGACACTGGCTGGGAAGGGGATAACATCTAGGGCAATCAATGGGTTAAATATGTGCCCAACAAATGTTTTCTTACTGTAGGGGAGGTGCTTTTACTAAGGGAAGACATAGATCCCTGTACCTGCTTTGCAGGAACACAGGATCAATGTCTTCCATACTGACAGACTGGCAAACTACCTTTTTTTTACATAGGCGTACATAGGCGATTGGCAACTGGTTAAGATCATCAGCGTTATGATAACTCACAGGCAGCAGGCATTCTATCATGGCTCTGGCTGGCTGTGTCACAGTGCGTCACATAACATGGCTACTGGGTGCTGATTTTGTTATCTTATGACCAATAAGTGCCTGCTGCCTGTGAGTTCTGATACCATCCATTATGCCAGAGAGACAGACAGTGCAATGTAGTCTATTCACAGACATCCCCAAAGCACAGTTGTGTTGAAGCCTTGAGCCTTTTAGCCACATTGGTTGTCATCACTGAAAAGCCAATCGTCGGCTCTAAAAAACAGTACCGGGATGATGCCTGCAGCTGCGGGCATCATCCCTGTATAACCCCCGAAAGCCGAGTATGCAGATCTGCGTACGCTCGGTGGCAAGAGGTTATACAGTGTGCAACTATTGCCACTGTTTCGTCACATATGGCGACCCATCACATTTGGCTACCCGCTGGACTGCTCATGCGCAACACCGCCATATGCGGTCCAACACTCTGGTGATCTTGCGCAGAATTATGTGCCCGTACCCCTGCGTCCAGGTTCAAACCCCACCATCCAAGTGGACATAGAGTTAAATTATAATTATGCCGAGTGAAACGAGGCCGTGCCCGAAGATTGGCGAGCGAAGCAAGCCCTGTGTTGAAACACATACGACGACATCACGCATGCGCACTCCAGCGGGTAGGCAAATGCAATGGGTACCCAAATGTGACGTGACCCCACCATTAGAGGGCACCTGTTTGCATATTAGGGTAATGAACGTCCTAAGTGCAGGAGGGGGCAGACATTTTCTTGTAGACCAAGAAACAGATAATAGCAGTTCTAGACCCATATAGTAAAAGTCATCGCTATGTTGAAACTTTTTCCTAGAGTAAGTGACAAGTGGTATTAGTCGTATAACAATGAAAGAGATGGATCACAGTCTCCCCTTCACTTCAGAGAAGGGAGACTGAGCAGCTGTTATCAAAATATCCCTACTATATGGTAAAGGAACTAGGTAGGGAGTCATTGTCTGTATGGGGACAGGGCAGCTGGATGACAAGGGGTTAAAGCCGACCTTGCACTATGGGAAATATATAAATATAATGCGTATAGCTTTTCTTCTAATCAGTGGCATTGCTATTCTTATATAGGAAAGTGAATAAAAGAGCTGCTATTGTTTCCCCTCTATCAGAACAACAACTTCCGGTTTATGCCTACAACTTCCGGTGTTTGCGTTCCATCACCACAAATACTTCCTGGTTACCTAAATGTTTACTTTGTGTAACAAAACGATTAGAATATCACCTATAAGGGGTCACCTGCCTCCAATCCAACGATATAACTGACTTGTGAATAAATATTCAAACTATTAAAAGAGTTGTCCGCAGTGCTGGAGAAGTTAGTCGGTGGCCATTTTGTCGTAGCCTATAGAAAGAGGAGGGGAGGAGCTGCTGTTCAGGTGGAGCTGTGAGTATGGAGAGTGTATGCCCAGTGAGGAAGGAGGAGGTAATAATGTCTTCTTATTATGACACAAGGGGTTTCCAGCATACTGGGTGGACAGGGTAGGGGACCCCTCTAAGGTAGGTCAGGGGTCATTTGCTGGACAGCAGCACAAAGCCAGGGGCTGCATCATGGCAGTTCTCATTCTGTGCGCTGTATTGCTTTAAATCTTAAAGGGGAACTCTACTATGGTGTGATTGGTTTATCAGGGTGAACAATGCACTTCATACTTCTATGCCCCCGGTGTGGAGATCTCAGTCTGTGAAGTTTGCCGTCCTCCAGTCCAAGGCTTCCGTCCTCTTTGGTCGGTAATTATTTTTTCCTGCCCAATAGACATCTATGGGGATTACCTAGCAGCCATAAAGGCCATTAAAGGATGGATTTTTGGCACCTTATGGTTGCTTTTATCTCGTTACACCCCCAAGTGTAATCAATCGTTGTACTGCAGAAAAGGTTTACTTTCAGATTATTACACCACGGCTCTGTTCTACTACATTGCATGGGGAATGTACCCATCTTTAGGCACCATTTATAAACATAGGCAGTGCCAAGTGAGCCATTCTCTGTGGTTACAATGCCAACGGGAGGCCACTTTCACAGGACCCAGAAGATTGCGACCGTCGCTGTAGTAGTGGCGACTCTTACGGTGATTGTCAGCCTCCACATCAATAGCTCAGGTATGCCATATCCATAATTACAATGGTCCAAGCTGGAACAATGTAGCTATGGAAATAAAATATATACTCAATACCTTTAGCTCATTTACACCAGAGGCAGTCAGGTGCATTTGCACTGAAAGTGCACTTGGAAGTGCAGTTGCTCTAAATCTAAGGGGTAGATCTGAAATGAGGGGAAGCTCTGCTGATTTTATCATCCAAACATGTGGAAGATAAAATACTGTTTTTTTTATTTTCCTTGCATGTCCCCCTCGGATCTACTGTGACTTTTCTTCCAAGTGCACTTTCAGTGCAAAGTGGATTTGCCTTTCGTAAATAACCCCCATGTTTTTTTTTTTTTTTTTTTAAATAAATACTCCTAAAAAAAATGCACTGCAAATGCATGTAAACACACTGAAAACACATTCAAACCCGCGTGCAGAAACGCAGATGTGAAGAAAGGATGATTTAAAGTAGAACTATAGGCAAAACTTTTTTTTCCCCTTTTGGATAGAGTAAGATGGGGTATAACCCCTATCAGTTCATCGGTTTTTGCCATCTGTGTCCCATTGAGGCGATTTCCCTTCACTTCCTGTGCCATAGCCAAAACAGGAAGTGAGAGGAAATCCCTGCAGGTTAGGGAATCCCTTCAGGACCCCCCAGGTCACATGAACTAGTGCAGTACTTCTCAACTCCAGTCATGGCGTCCCAACAGGTGATGTTTTCAGGCCTTCCATTATTTTGCACAGGGGATTTGATCAGTTTTACTGCCTTAGTAATTACCACAGCCGTTTCACCTGAGGAAAATCCTGCAGACATGACCTGTTGGGGCACCTGGACTGGAGTTGAGAAACACTAATCCAGTGTCCCCATTGGAGGATTTCTCCTCTACTACTTTTCTGGGAACAACCCAAAATGTTGGATTTTCTTTCATTTTCACTTTCTTTTCGGCAAGTGCCCCCATGGAAAGCAGCTGTGTGCTCACTCCTGAGCCTCCCTGTCTCGGCCCCGCTCGCTCTGCAAAGCTCCCACTTCTATCAATCTGCCCAGGGAGGAGGCTGACAACGGTGAGAGCCGGTGCTCTCGTGCATATTGCTGGATCAGATCGGGTTCAGGTAAGTATTTTGGGGGCTGCGGAGGATTCTGCAGCACAGACATTTTTTTTTTTTTTTTTTACCTTAATGCATTAAGGTGAAAAACCTTAAGGCTTAAGAACCACTTTAACCACTTGCCTACCAGCCGCCATCATTAAACTGCGACAGGTAGGCGCGATCCTGCAAGCTGTCGTAGCAGTACGTCGGCTCCTTTAAGCAGGATAGCACTGCGAAGGTGCGCGATGACCGCCGGCCACGCACGATTGCGGGCACGAGAGGCAGAACAGGGACGTGTGAGTGTAAACACACAAATCCCTGTTCTGTGAGGAGAGACAGATCGCGAGTTTCTAATAGCTAGGAACAACGATCTGTATCTCCTATAGGAAGTCCCCGCCCCCTACAGTTAGAACACACACTAGGGAACACAGTTAACCCCTTGATTGCTCCTAGTGTTAATCCCTTCCCTGCCATTGACATTTATACAGTAATCAGTGCATTTTTATAGCGCTGATCGCTGTATAAATGTCAATCGTCCCAAAAATGTGTCAGTCATAATGTCGCAGTCCCGTTAAAAATCTCAGATCGCCGCCATCACTAGTAAAAATAAATAATAATAAAAATGCAATAAATATATCCCCTATTTTGTAGACGCTATAACTTTTGCGCAAACCGATCAATATATACGCTTATTACGATTTTTATTACCAAAAATACGTAGAAGAATTGTTGCTCTTTATTTGTTTAACCGATTGCTGCCCACCATATAGCAAAATGACGGTGGCAAAGTGGTTTTAATATCCTGACCGGACATCGTATGACGTGATCAGGATATTAAGCCGCTGCGCGCCCCCAGGCGATCGTTGTTGCGGTGTGTCAGTCTGATCGATTATCAGCACAGCCCCCCCGAGGATGCCCACACTGGACCACTAGGGACGCTACCAGACCACCAGGGATGCCCAGCACCAGGTATGCCCCCCTAGACCACCAGGGATGCCAGTCAGTGCCCATAATGGATGCCAATCAGTGCCCATAATGGATGCCAATCAGTTCCCTCAATGGGCATCACTGATTGCCTTCCATTATTGTTTGGCACTGATTGGCATCCATCCATACAATACTTTACACTACAATGCTGCCCATCCGTCCTGCCTATCAGTGCCCATCCATGCCGCCTATCAGTGCCCATCCATGCTGCCCATCCGTGCTGCCTATCCATGCCCATCCGTGCTGCCTATCCATGCCCACCCGTGCCGCCTATCCATGCCGCCCATCCATGCCAATCCGTGCCACCTATCAGTGCCTATTTGTGTCGCATATCAGTGCCGCCCATCAGTGCCACTTCATTGGTGCCACCTTATCAGTGCCCATCAGTGCCGCCTTATCAGTGCCCGTCAGTGAAGGAGAAAACGTACTTATTTACAAAGTTTTGTAACTGAAACAAAAAAAGATTCTAAATTCTCGGTCTTTTTTTATTTGTTTAGCAGAAAATAAAAATCCCAGAAGCAATCAAATAACACCAAAAAAAAGCTCTATTTGTGGGAACAAAATGGGTACAGTGTTTGGGTACAGTGTAGCCCGACCGCGCAATTGTCATTCAAAGTGCGACAGCGCTGAAAGCTCAAAATTCGTCTGGGCAGGAAGGTGTATAAGTGTCCGGTATTGAAGTGGTTAAAGCGCAAAAAATAAAAACCGCACAGGTGATCGAATACCACCAAAAGAAAGCTCTATTTGTGGGGGAAAAAAAGTTTTTTTTGTTTGGGTACAGCATCGCTCAACCGCAAAATTGTCAGTTAAAACAAAGCAGTGCCATATCGCAAAAAATGGCGATATAAGGAGATGCAATGGGTGGTTTACGGTCCGTACAAGCTGATGTGGCTCTTCCATCCTTTCAAAGCTTCAATAAGCACAAACACAAAGGAGCATATACAGTGCCATGGAAAAAATCCCACCTCTGTCTCTTTTATATGTGTTTAGCAGGTGTCAACGGGTTAAAGGAAACTTATAACACATAGGCTGACTTTACCAAGCTCTTGTTTTGAAAGTGATCATTGCCTGTCATGCTGTTCCAGAGCCTTTAAAACGTTCTGAATCAGTGACCCCGAACAAGTATGAAGATCAGAAGCGCTGACTTCACAAGCTGGCTGATTGTTTCAGGTCAGTATCCAAGGAGCTCAGCAATCGCAGCTCCGGAAGTTTGCCTGTCTACCTCAATGCGTTCACATCGGGTTGTTATGAACACTCATTACAACGTTGCATGAAATGATTGCTTCCATTATCTTTGGAAACACATTGAAAACATCTGTTTGTTAAACTTCTATTGCTATTGTACCCTATTTTCTCGGCTCATCGTACTGTTTTACGTCACTGCGTTCTTGACGTTTGAAACTTTAGAGAACTTTTGTGTGACCATGTGTATGCAAGACAGCTTGAGCGGAACCCCGTCAGAATTCCATCGGAAAAACAATAATGCTACATACACACGATCAGAATTCTCGTTGGAAAAAGCTCTGATGGTTTTCCCGTCGGATTAGAGCTTTTTCTGTCCAAAATTCTGATCGTGTGTACGTGGCATTAGCCCTTGTTCACACTATTAGTTGCACAGGGATGCACAATTCACAGTGTGATGTGATGATTTAGTGTGGTGTGATTTCAGTCCATTCATATTGAATGGGCTGAAATCGCACCAAAGTAGTGTATGCACTACTCTTGGAAATGCACTGCAACCAGATTGCATGGAATCTTGTGCCATGGTATCAGGTGCAACTGTGTTGGCAACCTGTGTTTGGGATGTTGTTAACTTTAAATCAACACCCGCTGAAGATTGCAACTGCAGTGCATTGTAGCAGGGTCGCGGGTTTCCCACACTGAGTTCTAGTGTAAATCTAGCTTTACACAATTCATTTATTGCTAACAATGTTCAAAATCGTATCATCACTCAATAAATCTGGGTGTTAGGGCCATTTCCCACGTAGCCATTGTGAACTAATCTTTTACTTTTTTTATTCTAAATACTTGTTACTATTTGACCCTTACAGATCAACTGAATTTATAAGTGACCAGCCGTAAATTTTTACCAGGAAGTCATTATGTCGAGCCAGCCGCCCCTCACATCACTGGGTAAGAGGATACTTTAATTTCTTGTAAAGGAGAGAAGAGTATTCAGGATCCACATAGATGCAAACATCTTCTGATATAAAGACATAGAAACAATGTATTCAGTCAGTGTGTGTGTTTCCTACAGATGGATCCAGTGACAGAAATCCCCCAGAGAGATGTCCCCATCCTCTGTATTCCCGGGATTCTATACAGAAGGGTCACAAGATCTTAAAGGGTTATCTAGTAAGCAAGAAGAAAGAGTATGGTGGACACAGTCTAATCTGTCATAATTGGCAACTTAAGGTGACGCTAAACAATAATCTTAGTCTTCATACACTTCTACCTAATGGCCTTGTAATCTATTTTTCATAAAAATGTTTTTACTGTGTTTTTCTGCCTCCTTGTAATGTCCTCCATGAGCTCCTGAAACTCTTATTTTCAACCTCACTTCTGTTTGTGAACCTAACCTAACTAGGGTCTCTGCTCTGGCATCTATGTCCCCCATTCGGTGTATATCACTGGGGGTACAGGTCAGGCTAGGAGTCTGCCCTGACTCCATGGAATCCGCAGAACAAGGGAAAAATCTCAGCCACCACACACCAAACAAACTCAGAGTGTAATAAGTGATGCATATAAAGAAGAAGGGAGGGCACACTAACCTTGTGCATTACCAAAATTAACATTTATTAAAAACTGTAACAGCAGTAGTCATACTCACAAACAAACATGATAAAAAGGCTTGTCAGTACACCAGCACACCAGCAAATGGAACTGTGTCTCTAGACACCTGCAACCTGGACCAGATGTTGAGGAGGACCAGACCTGAACCAGATGTTGAGGACCAGGTGGCATCGCAAATGGCTTATGTGTTTCGAGGGAGAACCCTCTTCCTCAGAGCCAAAGCGGTGACACGGTTCCATTTGCTGGTGTACTGACAAGCCTTTTTTATCACGTTTGTTTGAGTATTGCCGCGTACACACGACAGGACTTTTCGACTGACTTTCCGTGGAGTTCCGACTGACTTTCCGGACGAACACACTTGGCCACACACAAGCACACCAAAGTCCAACGGATTCAAATGACGTACGACTGGACTAGAATAAGGAAGTTCATAGCCAGTAGCCAATAGCTGCTCTAGCTTCGGTTTTCATCCGTCGGACTAGCATACAGACGACCAGATTTTTCGACCAGACTCGAGTCCGTCTGAAAGATTTGAAACATGTTTTAAATCCAAAGTCCGTCTGATTTTTAGACAGCAAAGGTCCAATGAAGCCCACACACGATTGAATTGTCCAGCGGAGTCCAGTCGTGTGTACACGGCATAAGACTAATGCTGTTAGAGTTTTTAATAAATATTATCTTTGGTAATGCAGAAGGTCGGTGCGCCCTCCTTTCTTCTTTATATGTTTCAGTTTTAAAGATACCCATTGTTCAAGCAAAAAACCCTCCAGTACTGCAAGCGTGGACAAATGCCATAAACTCTATAATCTGGTGCGAACGGGCAATGTACATCAGACAAAATAATCTTAAAAAATTTAAGTTGCTTTGGAATCCATGGCTGAGAGACATTGGTTACCCCTTAGACGAGATAGCGTAGGATAGGACCTAGGCCGCATCTTACTTGGCCCAGGCCTGGTGTGGTCTGGGAGGTTACCGGAAGCTCCTTATTCCCGTTCCTGAGGTGCTTCGCCGTTCCGTTACTGGTTAACCAAATAGGCTTGACTGGATTTAGCAGCGTGTGTTCGAAGAACAGGGTTATGGGGGGGAGCAGGGGATAGTTTTACAGTTCTGTCAGGGACAACTAGAGTGGTAGTCATGGTTGCGATTTTGACGCTAAGAAATGTTTTTTCAAAGGATAACTTTGTACTCTCTGTTGATATGTATATTTCTTTTATAATTGGAAAACCATGCTTTATGTATGTATAAACTAAACTTCTTTTTTTTCAATAAAAATCAATTAAAGTAAAAAAAAAAAAAAAGATACCCATTGTTCTGAGGGCGGCAGCAGGACCACTGACATTCCACATTATAGCCAAAGGGTTGGCTACACCTATAGACTAAGCCCCAAGCACAGGAGATTGTTTTTGTGGTCTAATAAATAACAGCCTCAGCCTAACTCCACCCAGGCCACCCCCCCCAACATGTTTCGCCTCACCCATGGGGCTTAGCCATGGAGCTCTTGTGTGTGCTGTTTGCACACTACACATCCCATATTCCATAGTGCCTAGTTCATCTTCGGGAGCAAGTAAGAGAGTGACTAAGTCCCTACATACAGTGGGACCATGGAGAACGAACATAGACATCTTCTAACAGGAAGTCAGATAACCGCAGCAGAAAAAAAAGAATTTAGAGGAGGCTGAGAGCAATAAAAAGTATTTTTTGAGTTAACCTCTTCCAGCCAACCTGTCACATATATGCCGCCTCTTGCAGGTGGGGATTAACACCGAGTGGCCACACTTTCTTGTGTGCAGTAACGAGCAGATACCCAAAAGCTCCCAATGCATATTAGCAATCGGGAGCTTTCCGATCATGTGACTAGCAGCGGTCACATGATTGGAAAGACTGCCTCTGCCTCCCAGCATTTATATCCTGTTAAAGGGCCAGGAGGCGGTGGTGGGAAGGGGCTAAGAATACATACTTTTTTTTAAACCAGGATTTAGTGTCACTTTACCAAAAAAAATTGTATTTTTTTTGGTAATCTTATAAAACTCTTTAAAACTAATTTAAGTGATTTGTCTTATCCAGGGTGAAGGCCTAATTGTTGGTAAAGTTGAAGATGATGATTTGTTCTTTGAGGATGATGACCCATGTAAGGAGGGGGAGATCTGTCCAGAGATCGGCACAGGTGAGGAATAAACACTAAATCCAGAGAAGAGCCCCAGATTCTCCTTGTTCAGTCACTACAACAATCTCTTCTCCTCCCCCTCCTCTCTCAGTAGACAGTAATGGGGAGACAGTATGTGCCCAGTGGGGGAGTCAGGAGCCATCAGCCTCTATTAGACTCCGGCACTCCTCCTCACATTATGTCATTGGTGTCCGTTTATGAAGCAGTGATCAGTGGAGATCCAGAGGATCGCCGCTGATCACAGCCCATAAACAGTTTATAAACCAGAGATAATCGGGGGAGAAGTGTTTGAACTTGTTCTCCCGCCGATTATCTCCACACACTGAGAATCCTCATTGACTGTCACAGTAACAGCCAGTTTATGAAGCTGCGATCTCAGCGTTTCACTGGTGATCTGTGTCAGAATTCACACTTCCCGATTCACCAGCTCAGAGGTGGAGAATCGGGGAGTAAAGAGAGAATGTGGGGGGATCTGAGGAGGAAAGAGGAAGATAATTAACTTCCTTATGCCTCGTTCAGACCCCCCAACACTGTAACCATGTCCCCCTGTCATATTTATATGTATGTAGGGGGACTCTTTTATTTTACTAACATTAATCACACCGTGTGTCAGTGTATTGAGCTGTGATAATTTATCACTGCTTAATAAATTGACATCTCTGTGTATCGGTGAATTTCTAGTACTGTAATCTCGTAAAGTCTCACGAGATTCCAGTATTAGAGGCCGTTCTCCAGTGTTAGAAGCGTTTGTAGATCGCTTCACTCCTCCAAGGGTGAAACAATCTACTCCGCTTTATAAACTGGCATACAGAGGAGAAAGTTCTCCTCTGTGAATGCCAGAGAATGAAGCAGTGAATAGATTTCACTGCTTCATAAAAGGACACCATTGTGTGTTACCAGCCAAGAGACGTGACCAGTCTCCCCCCACACACACTCTCTGGGGTCTCTCATACACCTCAATACACTTACTCTCAGTGACGGCTGTTGATAATTATTTTGGGGGGGTGGCAAACAGTGCAACTGTTACCCCCCCCCCCCCCCCCCCCCCGGGGTCGGGTATGGCTAGTCAGTTAGTCGGTGCACTAACCTCAACCACGGCCGGCTTCACCCAGCTCTCCTCCACTGGCATCTCCTTCCCCTGCTCGGTGGCTTCCATCAGTGTTGCAATAGCAGATATTAATTATTCTAACACGCCTGGGTGGGCTCCGAGCGCAATGCTCTGTGTCTGGAGCCCTCCCTATTTTGAGGCCTATTGGAGCCTCTGGCTCTGAACAGGTGCTTAAAAAAAAAAAAATGCTGCAGCTGTAATTCATGCTCCCGGCATCCTGAAAGAGGCCGGAAGCCTGATAAGGGGGTGACACCGGTGATGGAAAGGGGAGGCGGCGCCCATGCACCCTTAATGGATGGGCCGCCCCTGCTTACTCATCTTTTTTTTTTTTTTTTTTTTTTTTACAGATTCCAGAGACACTCAGAAAGAGGTCAAAGCTAAGGTGGAGGACAAAAGACAAGTAAGGATCAAAGAGGAGGAAATTCCTATAAAGATCAGTATAGGTGAGTGATGCATATTCATATCCCTCTTAAAGTGGATCTCCACCCAAAAGTGGAAACTCCACTTGTTTGCACCCTCCACTGCCATATTTGGCACTTTTTGGGGGGGAGGGGGCAAATATGACAGCATCCCGACATGCCGGGAATGTGACTTTTTTTAAACTGTTTAGGGTTTAGTTCCAGTCTAAAGCAGAGTAACACCCAAAAGTGGATCTTCCGCTTATCTGATACCCCCCCGGTGCCACATTTGGCACCTTTCGGGGGGAGGGGGGTGTGGGTACCTGTTTTTGACAGGTACCCTGTCCCCACTTTTCGTCGGACCTCGCCACGGCGAGGTACATCAAAAGTTGGACCCCCCTCCTCCTTCCCCTGCTGCTGGGCCAGTAAGGGAGAGATTCACTGTCAGGTTCCCTTACCAGCAATGGTGGCGGTAGCAGCCGATGAAACATGGGCTGGGGTAGCGACATTGCTGGATTCTGGGACATGTAAGTGTCCTAATGTTAAAAGTCAGCAGCTAGTGTAGCTGTTGACTTTTACTTTTTGGAGGGGGGCGGAACTCCGCTTTAACCTCTTCCAACCCACAATCTGTTGCTAAATGTTTCCCTGCGCCACAACCTGTTATTAAGGTGGGTTAAAATCAGGGCTTTTTTTCTCAGATAGGTGCAGGATCTCCCCCCTTCTGAGTCACCCTTCCTCTCTGCCCCCTACCCACCTCTGAGCATTGTCTCTTGGCTCCACCCCCTACCCGTCTCCCAGTACCGACCCATTTAGAGAATACAGTACCAAGTCTCATTTTGTGCTACTAAGTAATTTGTATGGAATCTGTTAGACCCCACCCCAGCAATAATAGACTCCCCCCAGTAACAACAGATCCCACCCACAAATTCCCCCCTCAAATGACTCCTTTTTGGAAAGTAGACATTCCAAAGTATTTAGTAAGAGGTATGGTGAGTTTTTTGAAGTTGTAATTTTTTTTCCCACAATCCTTTGCAAAATCAAGATTTATTTATTCTTTTTTTTCCTATACATTTTTGGAAAATGTGGAAAGAAAATGAAAACGCATTTTTTTTTTTACACAAAGTTGTCCATTTATACAATATCTCTAACACATAGCATGTACATACCAAAAATTACATCCCAAAATAGATTCTCCTACTCCTCCTGAGTATGGCAATACCACACGTGTGAGACTTTTCCACAACCAGGCCACACACAGAGGCCCAACATGCAGGTAGCACCGTCAGGTGTTCTAGGGGCATACATTTCAAATCTTATTTGACTACCTATTACACTTTTGTGAGGCACTGTAGGGACATGGATGTGGCATGGAGGAGCATGAATGGGGATGGATGAGCCATGGATTGGAATGGCTGAGCATAGTTGAGCCATAAATGTGGATGGCGGAGTATGGATGGGATGACTGAGCATGAATGTATGGCTGGGTATGGTATAGAATGGCTGGGTACGGCTGAGTACAGCTGGGTATGACTGGGACTGGGATGGATGAGCATTGCTAAGTATGGATGGCTGGAAGAGTATGACAGAGGGATGGCTGAGCATGGATGGATAGCTGGATGAGTATGACCGAGGGATAGCTGGCTGGATGAATATGACAGAGGGATGGCTGAACATGGATGGATGGCTGGATGAGGCTGCATTGGGCACAGATCAGCACTGTGGGCAATACAGATCCAGCCCACAGTGCTGCTGCACCCGATCTCTCCCCTTTCCGCTCACACTGTACCGATCGGTACAGAGAGGAGAGAGAGGAACCAGACATGACGCCGGTTTGTTTACAAGTGATCGCTCAGTCATTTGACAGAGCAATCATGTGGTAAACGGCCGGTGTCAGCGGCCATTTACCGTGATCAGTGATGTGCCGGGTCTGGGGTCACAGATACTCCCGCGTGCGTGCCCCCAGGGGGGTGCGTGGGAGCGAAATTCTGGGAGGAAGTCAGATACAATTATAATATTAAAAAAATTGCACTTAGATTATACATTAGATTGAATATAAGGCTGGAGTTCGGGAAGGTATAAACTGCAATAATAAATCAAAAGACATGCTTGCTGAAGATGTGTCATACTTTCCCTTTTAACTACTTTTTGCTGCCTCCCCAAGGGCCCTTTAGGTTGGCTTTAATGCCCAGAAGTGGCTTGGCTCTCTATCAATTGACTGCTGTGATTGACTCTTGCAGCTGTCACACAATCATGAGCTCGTCCCGCTGGCTCCTGATCAGAAGCTGTCGGTGAGATCTCAGTCAGTGTGCTGGGAGCACACAGGGAGGGCACTCTCAGGCTGCTGTGGATGGGAACTTGTTAAAGCGCAGCTCCACTTTAAGCACTCCCCTCTTCCACCCCCCCCCCCCCCCCCCGAATATGTCATTTTTTGGGGGAAACAGGTACCTAGTTTTGACAGGTACCTACTTCCACTTCCACCCGAGTCGCCTCCCCCTCCCTCCTTGCAATATTCTGGGGCACGTCACAAGTCCCAGAAGATTGCACAACCAATGGGGAGGCGCTGGGTGACTCGCACATGTGCGGTGTGCACCCGGGGTCTGAAGCCGCAAGCTGTCACAGCCAAGTGCCCACACTTGCAATGCCAGCGCTGTGGAGAGGCGAGGGAGAGAAGTAAGGGCTCGGGCAGCTGCATCTCTGACTGTGGGACAGGTGAGTGTGTGCTTATTAAAAGTCAGCGACTACAGTTTTTGTAGCTGCTGACTAATAAACACAAAAATTTGTGAAATTCCGCTCTATTAGCAGTGCAACTATACATATTTTCTAAAGGTTCAGAACACTGTATTAACTTTATTTTACACTTTATGTGACCCCCAAGTGTGGCTTTTACAGTTGGAGCTAACAAAGGAAATACTCCAGAAAGATGTTCCAGTCCCCCTACTTCACTGGAAAGAGATCTTGAACTCCCGCTGGATTACCAGGTAAATGGATTTGGGGGTCTTCTCAGATATAGAAGTGGCGGCGTCAGAGAGTGAAACAGCTCCTTATTTGGTGTCAATGTCAACCACAATTCCTGAACAATCAATGGCTTTCATATCCTTAACATGCAGTAAACGTACCTTAACAAAAGCCATCCCTGCCCTCTGTAGTTGTGTACACTGTAGTAGAGCAGATGGATTCCAGTAAGTAAATGATACATAAATCATTTGCCCTTACTCAAGATGGCCATGGCCAGAAATACTAGTGGGGTGTTTTTGACACAGAGAAGTAATGTACTGCAATTTTTAAAAAAAGCAGTCAGGCATAATAGGTTTGGTCAAAGACATGTTTGAGACTAGCATAATGCCCACTAATGTAAGCTGCAAATTGATACAGTTGTCTGAACTAAACACCTCTAATATCTTGCACTGTATGCCCCTATGCCTGTTTTTTGGAATCCCCATGGAGGTTAACGGTTCTTAAGCCTCATTCACACTTGCGATTAGGGCTGTTGCACAATTTCTGGCAGCAAAAATCAGAGGCTTTCTGTGGCTAGAATATCAGTTGTTTGTGAAGAGCTGCTGATAGCGACAGCTTGCACATCCAGACATTATCTTCAGTTAGGGATAGATGTTTGTCCCCAGATGCCGTCTGTCTGTCATCTGCCATTTTTCCCTAACTGATCATCTTTCCCTAACTGTGGGTAATCAGTGGCTGTCCTATTACATCCAAACAGCCACGGACAGCTGCGATTACCGCCAGCCTGTCATTTCCTTGTGTAGGCTGAGCCCCTGCAGCTATTCACAAACACCTGTCATTCTGGTTGAGAAAAGCCTCTGACTGTTGCTGCCAAAATTGACACTATAGCACTAATCATAAAATTAGACTTGGGAAACTTAAAGAGGAAGTAAACCCTGATGAGTTTACTTCCTCTTTCATTCCCTGCAAAGGCAAAGCATAATGGACTACTATGCATCGCATAGTAGTCCATTATGTGTCACTTACCTGACACAGGAGCCAGCGAAGTCGCCGCTGTCCCCTGTAGTCCGCCGCATCCATCTTCTTGGTGGGGTCTCGCAGCTCCGCAGCTGTCATTCGGCGAAGCCGCGATTATGTCACTCCCGCGCATGCGCACGGGAGCCGACACGCGCGGCAGCTCCGTCGTTGAGAATGCCCCGCCCAGTGCGCCTGCGCGCCGCTGTCTACGGCGCATGCGCCGTAGACAGCGGTGCCTGTTTTCGGGCAAATATCTCCTAAACCATATAGGTTTAGGAGATATTTCTTGGACCTACAGGTAAGCCTTAATCTAGGCTTACCTGTAGCTCAAAGTGGTTTGTAAGGGTTTACAACCACTTTAACATGAATAAATTACTGGGACCGGATGGCTTGCACCCAAGGGTACTTTGGGAACTCAGTCAAGTAATTGCCAGACCATTGTTCCTAGCTTTTATTGATGGTCTACTGACTGGAATGGTACCAGCTGATTGGAGAAAATCCAATGTAGCGGCAATATTTAAAAAGGGCCCAAAATACATCCCTGGGAATTAGACCATTTAGCCTAACATCAATAGTATGCAAGCTCATGGAGGGGATGATAAGGGACTATATACAAGATTTTAGTAATGAGAACGGTATCATTAGCAGTAATCGGCATGGATTCGTGAAGAATCGTTCTTGCCAAACCAATCTATTAACCTTCTATGAGGAGGTGAGCTGCCATCTAGATAAAGGAAGGCCCGTAGACGTGGTGTATCTGGATTTTGCAAAAGCATTTGACAATTCCCCAAAAAAGTTTACTGTATAAAATAAGGTCCGTTGGCATAGGGTGAGGACATAGACTGAAAACTGGCTATAAGGGGCGAGTTCAGAGGGTGGTGATAAATGTGGAGTACTCGGAATGGTCAGGGGTGGGTAGTGGGGTCCCCCAGAGTTTTGTGCTGGGATCAATCCTGTTTAATTTGTTCATAAACAACCCGGAGGATGGGGTAAACAGTTCAATCTCTGTATTTGCAGACAATACTAAGCTAAGCAGGGAAATAACTTCTCCGCAGGATGTGGAAACCTTGAAAAAAGATCTGAACAAATTAATGGGGTGAGCAACTACATGGCAAATGAGGTTTATTGTAGAAAAATAATGCATTTGGGTGGCAAAAATATGAATGCAATCTTTACACTGGGTGGAGAACCTCTGGGTGAATCTAGGATGGAAAGGACCCGGGTGTCCTAGTAGATGATAGCAGCAGCTTGGCATTGCATGTCATTACTGAGCCTAACAAAGCAAACAGAATATTGGCATGCATTAAAAAGGGGATCAACTCCAGAGATAAAATGATAATTCTCCCGCTCTACAAGACTCTGGTCCGGCCGCACCTGGAGTATGCTGTCCAGTTCTGGGCACAGGTCCTCAGGAAGGATGCACTGGAAATAGAGCGATTACAAAGAAGGGCAACTAAGCTAATAAAGGGTCTGGAGGATCTTATCTATGAGGAAAGGTTGCGAGCACTGAACTTATTCTCTCTGGAGAAGAGACGCTTGAGGGGATATGATTTCAATGTACAAATAGTGTAATGGTGACCCCACAATAGGGATAACACTTTTCCGCTCAAGGGAAATAAAATAAAAACACGTGGCCATTCGCTAAAATTAGAAGAAAAGAGGTTTAACGCTAAACGGCATAGAGGGTTGTTTACAGTAAGAGCGGCAAGGATGTGGAATTCCCTTCCACAGGCGGTGGTCTCAGCGGGGGGGGGGGGGGGGGGGGGGCGGTGCGCGGCATCGATGGTTTCAAAAAATGATTAGATAAGCACCTGAACGACCGGAACTTACAGGGATATACAATGTAATACTGACATATAATCACACACATAGGTTGGACTTGATGGACTTGTATCTTTTTTTTCAAACTCATCTACTATGTAACTATGTATTAAAGCGGATCTTCACTGTATCTGAGTACCAGAAACACAATTTAATTCATTTTTAATATTCGAAGCAAACTTCTCCATCCGTCCATGTCTCTATGCTTTATTTTGTTGGAAAATCGCTTTGAAAAACACCCCACTAGTATTTCTGGCCATCTTGAATAAGGGCAAATGATTTATGTATCATTTACTTACTGAAATCCATCTGACCTTAGCTCAAGCATGCATGCAGGAGAGTGTGCTTAGCTGAGAAAACCCCTTCCCCCTGAAGACTTCTGAAATGTATGACATCTGCCTAGGCAATAAACCAGGAAGTAACTGAATAATTAAAAAAAAAAAAAAAAAAAAGTTTAGAAAAAGGAAATATGAGATACTATACTATCCAATTTACTAATGCTAGTAGCATAAGGATAATCAGTAGCATAAAAATAATCATTGTTGATTGAGAGAGTGAAATTCCACTTCGTTTTTCTTTACTTGTAAGTACAGAAAATGTACTTAAATCGGAAGTAAACTGCAAAAAAAAATAAAAAATCCTGCAAGATAATGTGGTAGCATGTACAGTTGTGCTCAAAAGTTTGCATACCCTGGCAGAAATTGTGACATTTTGGCATTAATATTGAAAATATGACTGATCATGCCAAAAAAAAAAATATTTTATTTAAGGAGAGCCATCACATGAAGCCATTTATTATCACATAGTTTTTTGGATCCTTTTTAAATCATAATGATAAGAGAAATCACCCAAATGGCCCTGATAAAAATTTTACATACCCTGGAATGTTTGGCCTTGGTACAGACACAGAAGGTGGCACACACAGGTTAACCACTTCAGCCCCAGAAGGATTTACCTCCTTCCCGACCAGAGCATCTTTTGCGATTCGGCGCTTTAGCTGACGATTGTGCGGTCGTACGACGTTGTACCCAAACAAAATTGACGTCCTTTTTTTCCCCACAAATAGAGCCTTATTTTTGTGGTATTTGATCACCCCTGCAGTTTTTTCTTTCTTGGTCTACCTGACCCTGGCTTGGTATCAAAAGAGCCCCTAATTGTCCAATTTTTAATAAATGATTAAACAGTACTGACTGACATTCGAGGCTTTGGATATCTTTGTATATCCTTTTCCATCTTTGTAAAGATTCATTACCTTGTTACGCAGGTCTTTTGACTGTTCTTTTCCACCTCCTCGTGGCTCAGTGTCTAGCCTGCTTAGTGCATCCATGTGAGAGCTAACAAACTCGTTGACTATTTTTACACAGACATTAATTGTGATTTAAAAAGCCACAAATGTGGGAAATTAACCTTTTATTTGCTATTTTAACATGTGTGTGTGTGTGCCACATTCTGTGTCTGTACCAAGGCCAAACATTCCAGGGTATGTAAACTTTTTATCAGGGCTATTTGGGTGATTTCTGTTATCACTATGGTTTGAAAAGGATCCTAAAAACTATGTGATAATAAATGGCTGCATGTGATGGCATGATCAGTCATATTTTCAATATTAATACCGAAATGTCACAATTTCTGCCAGGGTATGCAAACTTTTGAGCATGACTGTATCATATACTTCTATATTATGAAATGCTTACCTTAGAAAGAAGCCCTCCAGTGGTGTGCAGTCACTGCAGACAGGGCTTCCATCTTCACCCAGTCGTCCTTCCGGATTCTCATACTTTGGCCGTCTGACTGGCCGAGCCACCATGACATCATAGCCACGGCACAGAGCTCTGAAGGGATGGCACGGGTATTCTGTCCCTTTGGAGCGTATTCACCGATGACGTCAGCAGCTGCATGCAGTGTGAATATCTCCTAAAGTTTAGGAGATATTCACTATATCTACAGATAAGCCTTATTATATGCTTACCTGAAGGTACAAGTAAAAAAAAAAGAAAAAACTTTACTTTAACTTAGGGAAAAAACAAATGCAGCCACCACATCTAAGGACTGGTGAGGAGCAATGTATTACATTTTAGTTCTTGGATTTAGATATGCTAGATAAGTGTGATGTAACTGATTTTGTTGCATGATCTCATGCATTTTAACCATAGTCTTGCTGTCTATTGTTTTGTGGTATTCAGGATGTAAAAATGATTAAAGTTGAAGAGGATAAAGATGCGGACATGAGGAGCGATGAGCTTTGTAAGGAGAAGGAAATTCCCCCAGAGATCAGAACAGGTGAGTAAAAAATGCTTAATCCCTTCCTGCTGGTTGTACACTGGGCGGGGCTTATTCTGTTCTCTCATATACATGTATCTCTGTTTTGTATGGAGACCATATTGTTGTGCACCTCCAGAGCTGTCATCGATGGCATGTGGTCATAGAATGATGATCAGAAACTGGTAGGATGGGCTCCTCATCAAATGATCACTGTGAAAGCCATTCACAATGATAACATAATAAAGAAGTCCATAGAGGCAAAATGCACACACACTTTTATTTAGTGGCCCTAACATGGGTACAGAGAAAAAATACATGTGGTATCCCCATGCACGTCAGGAAGAGGGAAATGTATTTTGGGTTGTTTTTTGGTGGTGGGTCATGGTATTTGCAAGAAATACAGTATATAGTTAGGCTTCACGCACTCTGCAGCTCTTCTAAATGCCTTTCTCCTGGAGCCAAGAACACGCCTCAAGCAGCACATTTTCAAAAACATTTAGACACATTTAGGCGCTTCAAGCATGTTGGTGTTCATTTAATTGACCAGAATATTAAAGCGTTTTTTTTTTCTCCCTGCAAGGTAAAGTCATAATGTGCTAGTATACAGTGGTGTGAAAAAGTGTTTGCCCCCTTCCTCATTTCCTGTTCCTTTTCATGTTTGTCACACTTAAGTGTTTCGGAACATCAAACCAATTTAAACAATAGTCAAGGACAACACAAGTAAACACAAAATGCAATTTGTAAATGAAGGTGTTTATTATTAAAGGTGAAAAAAAATCCAAACCATCATGGCCCTGTGTGAAAAAGTGATTGCCCCCCTTGTTAAAACATACTATAACTGTGGTTGTCCACACCTGAGTTCAATTTCTCTAGCCACACCCAGGTCTGATTATTGCCACACCTGTTCACAATCAAGGCATCACTTAAATAGGAGCTGCTTGACACAGTAAGGTCCACCAGAAGATCCTTAAAAGCTACACATCATGCCGAGACCCAAAGAAATTCAGGAACAATTGAGAAAGAAAGTAATTGAGATCTATCAGTCTGGAAAGGGTTATAAAGCCATTTCCAAAGCTTTGGGAATCCAGCGAACCACAGTGAGAGCCATTATCCACAAATGGCGAAGACATGGAACAGTGGTGAACCTTCCCAGGAGTGGCCGGCCGCCCAAAATTACCCCAAGAGCGCAGCGACGACTCATCCAAGAGGTCACAAAAGACCCCACAACAACGTCCAAGGAACTGCAGGCCTCACTTGCCTCAGTTAAGGTCAGCGTTCATGCCTCCACCATCAGGAAAAGACTGGGCAAAAATGGCCTGCATGGCAGAGTTCCAAGGAGAAAACCACTGCTGAGCAAAAAGAACATCAAAGCTCGTCTCAATTTCTCCACAACACATCTTGATGATCCCCAAGACTTTTGGGACAACATTCTGTGGACCGATGAGACAAAAGTGGAACTCTTTGGAAGGTGTGTGTCCAAGTATATCTGGCGTAGAAGGAACACTGCATTTCATAAAAAGAACATTATACCAACAGTAAAATATGGTGGTGGTAGTGTGATGGTCTGGGGCTGTTTTGCTGCTTCAGGACCTGGAAGACTTGCCGTGATAAAAGGAACTATGAATTCTGCTGTCTACCAAGAGATCCTGAAGGAGAATGTCCGACCATCTGTTCGTGTACTCAAGCTGAAACGAACTTGGGTTCTGCAGCAGGACAATGATCCTAAACACACCAGCAAGTCCACCACCGAATGGCTGAAGAAAAACAAAATGAAGACTTTGGAGTGGCCTAGCCAAAGTCCTGACCTGAATCCTATTGAGATGTTGTGGTATGACCTTAAAAAGGCCGTTCATGCTCGAAAACCCTCTAATGTAACTGAATTAGGACAATTCTGCAAAGATGAGTGGGCCAAAATTCCTCCAGGACGCTGTAAAAGCCTCATTGCACGTTATCGCAAACGCTTGGTTGCAGTTGTTGCTGCTAAGGGTGGCCCAACCAGTTATTAGGTTTAGGGGGCAATCACTTTTTCACACAGGGCCATGATGGTTTGGATTTTTTTTCACCTTTAATAATAAACACCTTCATTTACAAATTGCATTTTGTGTTTACTTGTGTTGTCCTTGACTATTGTTTAAATTGGTTTGATGTTCCGAAACACTTAAGTGTGACAAACATGCAAAGGAACAGGAAATGAGGAAGGGGGCAAACACTTTTTCACACCACTGTACATCGCATACTAGCACATTATGTGAAGCTTACCTTAAAGTGGTTGTAAACCCTTACAAACCACTTTGACCTACAGGTAAGCCTAGATTAAGGCTTACCTGTAGGTCCAAGAAATATCTCCTAAACCTACACGGTTTAGGAGATATTTACTAAAAGACAGTGACAGCTGTCTACGACGCACTATCGCCATTAGCAGCATGCCGCTGCTAACAACAAAATGACGTTAGTGGCGGCTCCCGTGCGCATGCGCGGAAGTGACATCATCGCTGCTCCGGAGCTGTGAGTTGCCGGAGCAGCGATACCCGAAAGAAGATGGATGCCCTGCACTACAGGGGACAGCGGTGACATCGCTGGCTCCTGTGTCAGGTAAGTGACACATAATGGACTACTATGCGATGCATACTAGCCCATTATGCTTTACCTTTGCAGGGAGACAAAGAGGAAGTAAACCCATCAGAGTTTACTTCCTCTTTAAAATGAAGCTCTCCAGCTCCGCAATGTCAGCGCTGCAGCTGCTTCCATCTTCGCCCGTCTTGCTTCCGGGTTCACGGGCTTCGGCTCTGTGACTGGCCGGAGTTGCGATGACGTCACTCGCGCGCATGCGCACAGGAGTCGCTGTTCACGGCACAGGGCTCCGAAGGAACAGCACTGGTGGCCGTTTCTTCAGAGCGCATGATCAGTAATGTCACTGGCTGCATGTAAATATCTCTTAAACGGTGCACATTTAGGAGATGCAGTATTTCCACTACCTATAGGTAAACCTTATTATAGGCTTACCTATATGTAAAAGTCAGTAAAGGAAGTTTACTTGCTCTTTAACCACTTCAGCCCCGGAAGAATCTACCCTCCTGACCAGGCCATTATTTGCGATACGGCACTGTGTTGATTTAACTGACAACTGTGCGGTCGTACAATGTTTTACCCAAACAAAATTTGTGTCTTTTTTTTTTTTCCCCCCACAAATAGAGCTTTCTTTTGGTAGTGTTTGATCGCCTCTGCGATTTTTATTTTTTGTACTATAAACAAAAGAGAGACAATTTTGAAAAAAACACAATATTTTTTTACTTTTTGCTATAATAAATATACCAAATTATTTAAAAAAAAAAATACATTTCCTTATCAGTTTAGGCCAATATGTATTCTTCTACATATTTTTGGTAAAAAAATTGCAATAAGCGTATATTGATTGGTTTGCGCAAACGTTATAGCGTCTACAAAATAGGAGATAGATTTATGGCATTTTTATTATAATTTTTTTTTATACTAGTAATGGTGGTGATCAGCGATTTTTATCGGGACTGCGACATTGTGGTGGACAGATCGGACACTTTTGACACTTTTTTGGGACATTGACATTTATACCGTGATCAGAGCTAAAAATAGCCACTGATTACGGTGTAAATGTCACTGGCAGGGAAGGGGTTAACACTAGGGGGTGATCAAGGGGTTAAGTGTGTGTTCGCTAGGTGTTTTAATTCTGCGTACACACAATCGGAAATTCGGCCAGCAAAAGACTGATGAGCGCTTTTGGTCGGAAAATGTGATCGTGTATGCTCCTTCAGACTTTTTCTGGCTGAATTTCGGCCAGCAAAAGATTGGGAGCATGTTCTCAATTTTTTAGTCGGAAAAAGTTCCTATCTGAAAATCCATTCGTGTGTCTGCAATTCCAACATGCAAAAACTCACGCATACTCAGATTCAACTACGCAATGGAAGCTATTTGGCCACTGGCTATTTTAGTCTCATTGTACGCGTTGTACTTCACCGCATTGTTGATGGTCGGAATTTGGTGTGAGCGTGTGTACGCAAGACAGATTGAGCGAAATCCCGTCGGAATTCCATCGGGAAAACCATCAGAGCTTTTTGCGACCAAAACTCTGATTATGTGTACGTGGCATAACTGTAAGGGTATAGGACTTCCAAACAAAATGACGTTGCAGAATACAGAGAGCTTCCCTGTTACCAGTTTTCTTTTGGCTATTATTTTCAAGACCTTTTCTAAACATTTGTTTAACTGGTTTTGTACCCTTTCATGTTTTATTACCTCCAGATGGACGATACAAAAGTTATAGCATGGAGAAAAGGTCTGTTACCTCTCCAGACAAGACAGAAGATGATACCACCTCTGATTTGTCAGAAGGAAACACTATTACCCAAGATCTTCATTCCGTGCTGGTATGTGGTTCCACCACACACAAAGATTGCTCTTCAGATCCATCACCCACTCTCTGCTATCATACAGTTCCTGTAGGGAATGAAACTTTTCCTTGTTTTGAGTGCGGGAAATCTTTTACCCAGGAGACAGAATTTGGTAAGCACTGTAAAGCTCACACAGTGGAGAAGCCCTATTCCTGTTCCAAGTGTGGAAAATGCTTTACCCAGAAATCAGGTCTTGTCCGTCATCAAAGGACTCACACTGGGGAAAAGCCATTCTCATGTTCTGAATGCAGGAAATGTTTCTCCTGGAAATCGTCTCTCATCATACATGAGAAGGTTCACACAGGGGAGAAGCCTTATTCATGTTCAGAGTGCGGCAAATGTTTCAGCGAAAGATCCAACTTACTCAACCATGAGAGGACCCACACTTCTGAGAAGCCGTTTTACTGTTCAGAGTGTGGAGAGTGTTTCACACGTAGGGAAACCCTTATCTCGCACCGACGGTCTCACTCAGGGGAGAAGCCATATTCCTGTTCAGAATGCGGCAAATGTTTCTCCTGGAAGTATCAGTTCCTCAGGCACGAGAGAAGTCACCGTGGGGAGAAGCCATATTCCTGTTTAGAATGTGGGAAAAGATTCACTGAAAGATCGAACCTTTTCCTGCATCAGAAGATTCACGCCAGTGATCGGCCTTACTTGTGTTCTGAGTGCGGGAGAGGTTTTACTAACAAGTCAGCTCTAGTTAGGCATCAGAGGTCTCATACAGGGGAAAAGCCATATTCCTGCCCTCAATGCGGCCAGTGTTTTATCTACAGGTCTAGTCTGATTCGACATGAGAGAGTCCACACTGGCGATAACCCGTATTCATGTTCCGAATGTGGAAAAAGCTTTAAGAACAAATCAAATATGGTAAGGCATGAGAAGGCCCACACTGGGGACCGCCCATACTCGTGCTCTGAATGTGGGAGAGATTTTATCAATAAATCGGATCTGGTCGTCCATGAGAGGATCCACACAGGTGATAAACCATATCCGTGTTCCGAATGTGAAAGACGGTTTTCACATAAGTCTTCGTTGGTGGCTCATCTCGTTTCCCACAGGAGGCAAGAAAACCTGTGTAGGGACACGGCTGAGGAAGCGTAGTAGGGACTTTTATTCCAAATCAGACTTCTTTTTTTTATTTTTTTTATAACATTTTTATTGAAATAGCACAAAATGATAGCAAAGCATACAGGTTTACCGTAACACATACAATACACCAAACATGTGCAATGTTGTAAATTGCTTCTGGACAACAAGTAGCATCTGTGTAAGTGTAAATCCAGTATAACGATAGAGAACAAGAAAGAAAAAAAACATATTATGAACAGAAATAATTTTCAGCCCCAAATTTTTCTTTGGAGACCATTATCAAGGCAGCAACACAATATAGAGAGGGTAGGAAAAAACCAAAGACACAAAAGGAAAGAGGAGAAAAGTAGTGGGGAGGGGGGAGAAAAAAAAGGGGAGGGGTTTTGAATAGCAAACATTTCAAATAATGGTTATAGGAGTAATTTTCTAATAAGTTTAGGGAAGGCCAGTCGGTACAAGATTCACAAGTTAACTATGTATATCCAAAATCGGCACTTTCATGGGAGAAAGAACAACCAAATGAAACCACCACTGTTAGCCCTTGTACACACGGTCAAACATTCCGACAACCAAATCCGTCTGATTTTTTTTCCGACGGATTTTGTCCAAAACTGTTGCATACACACGGTCGGACAAAGTTGTCGGAAAATCCGATCGTTCAGAACGTGATGACGTAATTTCGTTACGACGGGACTATGTTCACGCTAGTAGCCAATAGCTTTGGTGTAGGAATTTGATCTGAGCATGCGTGGCACTTTGTTCGATCAGTATTCTCTACACATGATCGGACAAAGTCCGATCGGATCATGTTGTTGGAAAATTTTATAGCCAAGCTGGAAAACTTGGTCCGTCGGATATTCCAACGGAAACAGTCCGATGGAGCCCACACACAGTCAGAACCAAATCAGACTTTATATTTCAGTTTTCAGCTTAATATTACTTTAAAGACAAATAGTTTGGCTGTTCTACAAGGAACTTATAAACTCCGTTCAGGCCATGCCCTTATGTGTTTTGCCCAAACCCATGGGGCTTTTTCATGGAGGGCGACCCCGATCCTACCCTTTCTCAAAAGTCCTTTAGTCTCTTCACCCCGCTATTAGTGACTTTTGTGAAAACCCACGATCTCCCGCTGCAGTCACAGCCTTCCGCAGACCAGTGTTGTTGTCTCACTTGATGTCATCATGCCACACCTCGGGTTTTCAGGAACCTTCTCATTGCTGGACCCAATAGCCTTTGTTGTTGCCTGGTGACATGGATACCTCCCATTGGGTTCATTGGTGAGGAGACCAGCGATTCAATGCTGCGCTCTAGACCTGCCATTGAACTAGTTACCGCCCTTTGTAGTGACATAATCATGTCTCTGCAGTCTTCTGCAACATAAGAGGACCTTGCCATTGGACAGCCAATGGGAAGTTTCCATGCCACCCAGGCAGCTAACTGAACATTCAGAGATGAAACCTCCCACTCTGTGGATTAAGGGAAGCATTTGGGGCATTTAGCTTAGTTACTTTAACCCCTTGCCGATGAGGCAGAAGCTGGCTTTCTGATCACGTGACCGTGGTGATTGGCTGTCACAGCAGTCACATGATCGGGCACTCCTGATCGTAAGTATGCATCAGGAGCTGCCCATGGCAGCTTAAGTACTGTGCTGAGAGCATGCAGTTGACGCACTCTCAGCACAGAAAAGCCATTCCCTATGGCCGCATATGTGCGGTGGCTCAGCATTAGTTCAGCTGCATATGTGTGTATGGCCAGTGGGAACAGGTTAAAGCTGAACTCCAGTTGTACGGGCTCCGATCCGTGACAGTTAATCATGACGGTCAGATGACCATAAACCCCACCCCTTAAAGGCCCGGTGTTAAGGGGTTAATTAGCTTATTTATGAAGTATCGGGAGGAACCATTGAAAGAAAAATATAAGAAAATTAAATTTAGACTTTATAGTTTGGGATTTAGCAGCTAGAGGTGGAATGGTGGGGATGACATTTAGTGGGGGTTAAACTTGGCTGAAAATGAGCTTAAAGGAGAAGTCCAGCCACAGCTTGTTTGGCTGAGCTTCTGCTATGGATCACAGGAGTGAAATTCGTTTTGCACTCATGTGACCTGTTTTCAGCAGAGAGCGGACTGAAGTCTGCTCTCTGCTGGTGTCACAGAAATTAGTCCAGGCACCGTGTCATCCCGACAATGGGAGTCTGGGTCTGCCAGATCCCTGGACTGATGCCTGTCTCAGCCTCTCAGCGAGTCGCTGAGAGCCTGAGACGCCCGCTCCCCACCCCTCTACAGCTCAGTGCTCCAGTGAGCTAGGTGGGAGCAGAGCGGAGAGCTGCTGATTGACAGTAGGCAGCTCTCTGCTCGGGGGGCTGCGAGACCCGAGCCATCAGCGATGTTCGATCGCTCGGTTCTCAGGGGACAGATGCAGCATCGGACTGATGCTACATCCACCTAGGTAAGTATGATTATGGAAAAAAATAAACAAATCCATACTTCTCCTGTAAGGGTAATTTTTACTTCATTTCAGTTTACACTTTTTTTATTGCTGGTTGTGTAGTTTTGTGTGCAAAATGTAGAATATGTTCAGTTTTATACAGTGTTCTTGTAATAATGATCAAATCAAGACTTGCCTTGGCAAGAATATTTACTACACTTGAGATGTGAATACCAAGAATAATTATCTGACTGTCAATGAGCAATTGATATTAAAGGATTAGTCCACTCAAAGGTGACATTTTAGTTATAGGTGGGCTAAGTCAGCCTCTGGGTTCCTAAATGTCTTGGATACGCCAACAATGAGATCTCCCTGTCATCATTCCCAGATTTGTTCCTGTCAACCTGGGTTTTGGGTGTTTCTGACCACCTTTGTATGTTCCAGCTCCTCCTGTTCCATTTTTCATAATATAAAATAAATAGATATTCCAGCAGTGATAGCAGGAACCCCTCATTAAGGGTACATCAGGTGTGCAGAATGCAAAGATAAAAGTAGAGCAGAGGTTGTCAATTTATGAGCTAAAGGGGGCTTCAGGTGTGGCCCCTGACATCACCAAAGGGCCACACATAATGTTTAATATATGTAATGCTTGAAAGGACTGTCAGAGACTGAAGACCTAATAGAGAAAATGAGGCTCAGAGAGTGTAAACATGCTACATTCTTGGCTGGGGATGTGCTGCAGAAGACAATACGAAACTGGGAACATGTCACATGAGGTGAGGAGAGATCAGTGTTATTACCCTAATCAATGTTCCCACTACAGACTGCTGAGGGCCGCACATCACATACCAAAGGGCTGCAGGTTGGGCACCAGGAGTGGTGTTGAAATGTCACCAAGAGTCCCAGACAGGTGGAAGAGACAGTGCTTCATTGCAGAGAATTGGACCCGGGGGATCCTGCCATCTGGCTGTTCCTGGAAGATTTTCTGAGAGCCTTGAGCTTCTCAGTGGATGACTTGAAAGACTCTATTAAGCAGCTTTCCCCAGTGGGCGCCATGTCTATCCACATGAAAAGAATCCTATGGTTCAAGAGTTGGTTGGTTTCTTCAGTTTGCAGTGAAGGATCTCCACTACCAGTTTGTGGAGGTGCCTTCTGGCCTGTCCACAACACCCAGAGTGTTTACAAAAGTGTTAACTTTTTAGTTCTGGGGGATGTTGGGGACCCAGGGTATTCCTATCAAGGGGTACCTAGATGACCTTCTCAAAAAGCAAGCGGCTTAGAACTGACATCAAAAGTCCAGGAGATGATACAAGTCCTTGAACGGTTCAATTGGGTGTTGAACCTTCAGAAGTCAGTCTTGGGTGTGACGCAACATCTGGAGTATTGAGGCTTAAGACTTGTACACACCTGTACATCCGATTGTTGGCAGAGGATTGTCTGTTGACAGACTGTTGTCCTAAAATCTGACCGTTAGTATGCCCCTTCTGACAATTGTTGTCCAACTTTCAGCCAACAAATGTTGAATGGCAGGCTAGTATATTTTCAACGGACAATGGTCTGTTGTCTGATTTTCGTATTGTGAGTACACAAGTCCGTCACACAAAAGTTGAAAGTACAAACAGGCATGCTCGGAATCAATGCTCACCAAACACAAAATTAGCAGAAGGGGCCCAAAGGGTGGAGCTCAATAGCTGAAATTTCTCATAGTACGTCACTACGTTCGTGTTTGTTGGCCGACAATTGTGTACTGTTAGTATGCAAGAAAAGATCCAGGCACATGCCCTTTGGACAAAAATCAGACGCTCGGTTGGCCAACAATCGGATCATGTGTATGAGGCTTTAGTCTTAGACACAGCACAGGTGAAGTACTGATTCTGCAGGAGAAACGTATGTTTCTTTGATCCCAGGTGACGTCCCTAAAGATGTGGGAAAATTCCTTATTTTGCTCGTGGATATGGGTGCTAGGGAAGATGGTAGCGTCTTTTGATGCAGTCTTCAGCTCAATATCCTGTTGATCTGAGACAAACATCGGAGGTCTTTGGACCTGCCAATGCACCTAACTACAAAGACTAGGTAGACTTTGGAATGATGGATATACATGGAGATGCTGGATAGCAGGAGATAGTGAATTGTGGGACTACCAGGTTCACCTGCACCCCATCTCTTGCAGGATGCCTGGGGTCCCACACTGGTGATCGCCCCCTCTGTAGCAGCAAGCTTGTCTTCCCACGACTGCCTGCACAAAGACCTCACTAAAGCCTCTTCCTCCAACTCAGCTCCGTTGTTCTCCTGTACACAGGCAGGAGGAGCATTAAACTGCAAGAGCCACACTGATGATCTGATGTTTTTGGATGTACATATACAAGGGAGGGGAACACAGTAACTGGTGTCCTGTGAATCCAGGCTGAGTTCTGGAGGCCAATGTCCTAGCAAGTATTGGCATTTGGCTTCAGTAATTTGCCTTACAGGGGCATGCCAGAGTGGGCATCCGGGGCACTTAGCCCACATCTCTTATGAGTGCCAGGAGTCCCAGATACCGCTATTGTCTCATCTGTGGCAGACGGCACCTCTTTGATTTGGTGGAGGGGATAGAGAATATGTGTTGGGGGTGCTTTGTTTGGGAGGAGAGAGGATTTGTGCTGGGGGGGGGGGTGGGTTGGATTTGAAATCCCCCACAACACCTTCTAGCACAAGTCCTCTCCCCTCCCAAAGACCCCCAGCTCATATCTTCGTACCACCCTCCCTCCCCCAAATCAAAGAGATGCCAAGACCTTCCTGTCTCATACCCAGCTCAGCCATTCATAGAAAAGTGACGTATTATGTGAATGAATACAAAGCTTCCACTGATTGGCAGAGAGGTGAGTTGATGATGTCACAACCTCTGACTCATCCAGTCATGGGGAAAAAGTTTCCAATAAGGTCTTTATCATTTAATTCCATGAAGCATTTTTGTTGCCTTTAGGGCACCTCTGGCTTGCAAGGATGAGTTTTGTCATCCTTGTAGCATTTGGAAAAAATTATTTATCATTGTAAAAGAACATATTCCACAATTCTTTTTTTCCGAAAAAACAAAAACGCTTTGAAAAAGAAACAGAAAAAAAAAAAAAATTCTTCCAGTTTTTTTCCAGGCCTTCCCATCTCTAATCTCAGCCTTGGCCATTCTATTCTACAGACTTATCACATATCATTATGACATATCATTGTATCCATGAAAACTTAATTTGGTCTTGTCTGTTTTGAGCCTCTCTGTCGTTGCTTAGTCGTTGCTTACATGCAAGGACGACATTTTGCTTGTCATTTCTTTGGCTAGCAGGATCTTAAAGCGGGAGTCCACCGGGACTCCGCGTTTTTTTTTTTTTTTCAAAAGCCAGCAGCTACAAATACTGCAGCTGCTGACTTTTAAAATAGTGACACTTACCTGTCCAGCGCGCTCCGCGATGTCGGCACCCGAAGCCGATCTCTCGATCGTCTCTCGGGTGCTGCCGCCGCCATCTTGGGTATGGGAATCAGGAAGTGGAGCCTTTCGCTTCATTTCCTGGTTCCCTACTGAGCATGCGCGAGTCGCGCTGCGCAATAAGGATGGACCCGCTGCCTCTGGGATCTGTGTGTTTCCCAGCAGGCAGCGGGGGACTTTCGGAAAGGGGCGTAATCTATGCCCCTTTCCGCAGAGAGCTATCCCAGAAGTGGGTGCAGATACCTGTACTGTACAGGTACCTGCACCCCTTCCACCCTGAAAGGTGCCAATTGTGGCGCCGGAGGGGGGGAGGGTTCCGATGAGCGGAAGGTCCACTTTAGGGTGGACCTCCGCTTTAAGGTTGTATATTTGTTCCACTAAATAAGGATTTTTTGTTACTTTGTTATTAATTCTAAACATCCTATATGCTTCACTCTTTGGATGTTGTTCGAGCTGTTCAGTCTTAAGCCAGATAAACACTCTCAGATTTTCTGCTGATTTTTGTCTTCAGATTTACCAAAACCATGTAGTGCACAGGCCTGCCTGATTGCATACACATTGAAACTCCTAAGGTTTGACTTCATATTATATGGTTTTGTTCAATCTGAAGACAAAAATCAGCAGAAAATCTGATAATGTGTATGGGGCTTTAGTCCCTGTTGGTCCTCGCGAGGAATAGACTGCCTCCCAATCCACTATCTCTAGTGAAATTGTCAGCGTATTTGTCAGATCTATGGTATTAAGGGCAAGGTTCCTTCACACCTGAGCGTTTTCAGCTCGTAAAACACCCGAAAAACCTGACCTGAACCAAATCGTGCCATAAAAACTTGGCAAAATCTCGGTAAAAATGCAGTGAGGCTGCATTCACACCTGAGCGTTTCAAAGTTGCGCGTTTTTGCAGCGTTTTTTTTTTTTTTTTTTTTTTTTCAGGTCACCAGTGTAAAAGGCAGAAAAACGCCTGTAATCTGTCCCAAAAGAAGCTTGTGTTCTTCTTTGAGTTTAGGGTGTTTTTCAGGCATTTTGCTTCAGGTGCCAAAACTCTCAGATGTGCTTTTGAAATGAATGGGATTTTGCTTGTTAGGCTTGTTTCGGGCATCTTATGAGCTGAAAATGCTCAGGTGTGAATGTAGCCTGAAAAACACCACAAAATTGCGGTAAAAACGTTAAACGCTCAGGTGTGAATGTAGCCTACAGGCCCATTTTACCATGCGTGCCGGTGCTTCCTGGACAATTCAGCATCAAGGTCAAGGTATGCAAGGTCTTCTCTTCACACATTCTCCAGGTAGGTGTTCACGCCTCTGTGGATGCTGGTTGTTGGCTAAAGGTCTTCATAGTGGGGTTCTCCCTTTCTGTTTTTGGGCATATTTGTGCTTGTTGCTCACCCTCCTTGTTCTGTGATTTGAGACATCCCATGTAATCAAGAATGTGAAGCTCCCTGTGTCATGTAAGGTACAATTAGGAAATTAGGATTTTTTTTTTTTTTACCTGTACAATTTTTTTTTTTTTTTTTTAGTACATCCCAGGGATCTTATGCTTCCCTGAGCTAGGAAGGGTTGTGCCTGGGCAGAGAATTGCTGTTTTTTCTTTGGCCAGTGTCCATTCACCTGAAGATGGCAGCAAAGCCAAGTGACCAGAGAACCTTTTACACCAGAATTCCCCTTTAGGCTGGGTTCACACCTATGCGATTTGGATGCGGCTTACACCGCATCCAATTCACAGAACATTTTAAAACCTATTAGGCCGCGTACACACGGGCGGACTGTTCGCCCAACTTTGTTCGTCAAACAGTTTGACAAACAGTCCGCTCAAAATTAGCATGAGCGGATTTGACCACACACGACGAACGAACAGTCCGCTGAAAACTTGCGCGATGACGTGAACGGCACGTACGACGGGACGAGAAATTCGGCGTCCGATACACTGCAATGCAACCTTCGCCGTGTAAATTCTTTCTGAGCATGCGCGAGACTTAGTTTGCCGAACAAGCCTACACACGAGCGAACTGTTCGCTCAAACCAAGTTTCAGCGGACATTCTTACGGAAATTCCGAAAAACTTTGTTCGTCAGACTGTCCGCTGAAACTGTCCGCTGAAGCCCACACACGAGCGGACTGTCCGCTGAAACACTGTTCAGCGGACAAAGTTGGACGAACAGTCCGCCCGTGTGTACGCGGCCTTAGTTTGAATCGGTCTGGTTCACATATGTGCATTGCATTCGCACTCTGCATTGCCCAAAAAAGTGTGCTTTTTCTATGCATTGCGGCGGTGTGAATTACAGCCACATAATCTATGGGAACGCATCTGATTTGCAGATGCATTTCGTTCTGAACACAAATTCTATCTCCCTCCTCACTACACCTACCCCTCTCCCTGCTCAGCTGATCCACAGCCACAACTAAGAGGAAGCGCTGAACAGCTGCTTTTTCCCTACGCATAGAGAACTGAGCTGGAATTCACACCAGACTGGTGTGAATCCAGCCTTACACCAGAGTCCACAACATTCCCCTTTTCATCAGGATCCACAGAGTTCCCCTTTGCATCAGGGTCTGCAGAGTTCCCACTTGTACTGTAAGGCAAACCTTGCAGACTCTGATGTACTATAAAGAGAAACTGATGTAAAAGGGGCTCTGGGCATACTGGGAACTCTGATGTAAGGGAGAATTCTAATGTAAGGGCAGGAAGTGTGCCCACTGCAGAACATGTTAAGGGGTCCTGCTGTGGGACCATAATAAAGGGCCCCGCAATGGGTGTAAAGGCCCCAGGCTCGAGTCGGAGGGCCCTTCATTTTTTTTTTTGCATCAAGCCCTGAAGGTTCTAGTTACACTTTTGCAGTGACTTTATTTTAGAGGTTACAGGACATCTTAAAGCGGGTTTCCACCCTAAAGTGGAACTTCCGCTGATCGGAACCCTCCCCCCCTCCGGTGTCACAATTGGCACCTTTCAGGGGGGAGGGGGGCGGTGATACCTGTCAAAGACAGGTATTTACACCCACTTCCGGGCATAGACTCCCGTGGGAGTCTATGCCTCTTCCTGTCCTGCCGCGCTGTCTGCTGGGACACACACGGGTCCCAGAGACAGCACGGACAATTCCTATTGCGCTGCGCGACTTGCGCATGCGCAGTAGGGAACCGGGAAGTGAAGCCGATTCGCTTCACTTCCTGATTCCCTCACCTAGAATGGTGGCGGCAGCAGCTGAGAGCCGAGCGATCGATCGGCCTCGGCTGCCGGCATCGCTGGACCCCGGGACAGGTGAGTGTCCATTTATTAAAAGTCAGCAGCTGTAGTATTTATAGCTGCTGGCTTTTAATATTTTTTTCCCCAGTACAGTCCCGCTTTAATGCTGCTGTGCGCAGGCACCTGTCACACTCACCTCTTGTGTAACGTAAGACTTCTGGAACTTATTTTTACCAATGTGGGCATGAGTGGGACCTCATGTCTTTGCCTAAAGCCTTACAAGGCCTAGAGCCACCTCTGATATCAAAAATATATTTGTATGACAATTTTAAAACAGTTTATTGATATTTATTTATTTTAATCTGTATTCCAAAGACTGTTTGTTTTTTTGTTTTTTTTGAACATGTGACCAGCAGCAGAGAAGCTCCTCCTGCTTATGTTTCCCTGCAGACAGGCTGGGAAAGATCTGGGTCATGTGACAGCTGTATACTAAATAGGAAAAAGGTACTTTTTTTAATTAAAATAATTACAGTGCCATGATCATTTTACAGAAATAGAAAGGACAATGTAAATTAAACTGTGTGTGTTTAGTATCACTTTAATAATGGGATACTTACCTGTTCCAGGGTCCAGCGATGCGGGGGAATGAAGCCCCGCTTGTATACCCCCTCCTCTCTGCAGCGTTGGCATTGTCATTGTGGTAGCCCGGCTGTGGCTTCACAGCTGGGCACGCACTGTGCATCCGCGAGCAATCATCTGGGACCTGTGATGTGTACCAGATGATTGCCGAGGGGGAGGGGGGGAGAGGTGATCTCCCTTATGGTGACGCGAAAAGAGGGTATCCACTCCCCCCCCCCCCTCCCCCCAAAAAATAAAAAATTACATGATTAAATGTGGCATGTCAGGGGTCTTCCTTCCCTTCATTTTTGGGTGGAGCTCTGCCTTAAGCAAGAAGGCATGTGGGAAAAAGACTGAGCAGTGGCTGCTGACTGAACGGGTCCCTGCCATAGCTGACCACAGTCGTGTGAAAACTCGGAGAAGCAAAAAGACTGCAAACCTTCTCTGTGGTGGGGGGTGATTTGGATGCTTGTGAAATCAGACTGTACTGGAAAGTGCTCCTACTGCATGTGAGGAAGGAAAGGAGAGTCTGTTTCAGCAGGATTGAAAGTAAGACATCACAGCAATTCCTATCCCTATCTGAGGACTTGAACTGAACCAAAGCATGTGTCTGAAGACCCTGGGGATGGGGCTCTGGGTATGGTAAAAGACTAACATTGCACAAGTTAATCTGGGAACAGTTGTGCTTTTTTTTCAAGAGACATAAATTGGCCAGCCAACTGTTTTCTTTTTGCCATCGATCACTTGCCAGTGGGGTAAAACGGGGACTGTTGTCAGCAGGCTTCCCCACTGATAGCTGAAATGTAAACAAAAGAATGCCAGCAATGAAAAATGCAGGAAAAAAAAATGGTGTGGTGTTATCCCCTCCCCCCAATCCATACAAGACCCTTATCTGAGCATGCAGGCCAGGAAAGGGGGGGGGGGGAGAATTAGTGAGTGCCCCCTTCCTGAACCATACCAGGCCACATGCCCTCAACATGGGGGAGGGGGGGAGTGCCCCTCAAAGCACCTTGTCCCCATGTTGATGGTGACAAGGGCCTCTTCCTCCACAAACCTAGTCAGTACATTTGATATATCCATTCTTTTTTTTTAAGTCTATGCTTGGCATAATAAATTCTTTTAAATTTCTCAAGATGTGTCGGTAGGTGCTGGGCAAGCGAGATGTGTCATCTTTAGGTGTGCAGAGAAGTCACAAAACAATTCAAATCACAGAAGTGACTTCCGTCCCCTTCTGCTCTGATTCAGCAGGGGATCATCTGCTCATGGATTCCCTCCTGAACGGAGAGGAACACACTCGTGTGAAAGGACCCTAAGACCCCTTCCACACTGGGGCATTTTTCAGGCGTTTTTTATGCGCTTTAGCGTTAAAACAAGCGCCTGAAAGAAGCCGCTACTGCAATCCCAATGTAAAAGCCTGAGTGCTTTCACACCGAGATCCCTTTCATACTGGGGCGTTTTTCAGGCGCTTCAGTGCTAAAAAAAAAAGCGCCTGAAAGAAGCTGCAACTGCAATCCCAATGTAAAAGTGCTTTCACACCAAGGCGCTGCGCTGGCAGGGCGTCAAAAAAAGTCCTGCAAGCAGCTTCTTTGCAGCGCTTTTGGAGCGGTGAATACAACGCTCCTAAAGCGCCCCTTCCCATTGAAATCAATGGAAAGCGCCTGTAAAACGCCAGAAAAACGCCTGAAAAACGCTATTGGCAGCAGCGTTTTGTGGGCGCTTTTAACCCTTTATTTGGTCACTAGCAGGGGTTAAAAGCACCCCAATAACACTCAAAAAACACTGGTAAAGCGCTGCTAGTTTAAGCGGCGCTTTACAAGCGTTTTTCAGGCGCTGACATTGTGAAAGGGTTCTTAAAGCACTTGGGTTTTCACATTGGAGATGAGGCTTCTTTCAAGCGCTTTACAGGCGCTTTTTTTTAACGCTAAAGCGCCTGAAAAACGCCCCAGTGTGAAAGGGGTCTAATACTCCAAATACTGAAAAAACTGTTTTGGGTAGAGTGACCCTTTTATTTTTATTTATACATGTAGCAATAAGACCCCTTTCACACTGGGGTGGTTTTCAGTCACTTTAACCCTGGAAATGGCCTCTTCTGAGCGCCTGAAAACCGTCTCCTATTCATTCCAGTCTGTCTTTTCACACTGGAGCAGTGCGCTTGTGGGACATTCCGAAAAGACCTGCAAGCAGCTTCTTTGGGTCGAGTTGGGAGGCGCTGTATTGATTGCTCCTAGAACACCCCGCCCATTGGAATGAATGGGTAGTAGACACGTGCAATTTATTTTGTTCCGAATTTGTTTTTTATGATTTTTGACAAATTTGTTAATTCAGAAATATCCTAATTAATGAAAGCCTGTTTAATAAAAAAAATTTCGAATAAAAAAATTTGGAAATTCAAAATTCGAAAATCTGAACACCTGAAAATTTGAAAATCTGAAATAATAAATAACAATAACTAGTGATGGACGAACGTTTCGCCCGGCGGTCGTTTCGCGGCGAATTTCCGACATTCGCGGTCCGCACGTTCGAACGCCTTTTTCCGTCGTTCGCCGCGGCGGACTTACGTGTTTAATGTATACAAGAACTTTAACCTTTGGTGACACGTTTATCATGTGATACAGGACAGCCAATTGAGACATGACAGCACATGGACACTTGGACATTCCCCCTAACCTATAAATACACCCGATCCGGTGGCCATTTTACATTCTTTCTTCTGTTACGATAGGGACAGGTTCCTGTGTGGAGTAGGGAGAGATAAACCACTAGCTATTTGGTACACAAAAGTTCTTTTCAGGACTGGTATAGGTGTTAGGTGTTGATAGGTTTGCTGTGCTGCTGATTCTTGCAGCAGCCTGAGTGTCTTTTGTTAGTTTAGAGAAAGGGAAAGGACGGTGTATGCTACAGGGACAGCCAGATTAGTCTTTCATCATCATCATCATCATCATCATCATTAGCTGTTACTATCAAGGTCCACAAAAGAGCTGTTCCAGTAACCACTAATCGTTCTCTTTTTTTGCCAATTTGTATAGGGACAGGAAGGAAGCAGTGTTGTCAGGCAGTGAGGGTAATTTTAAAGACTTGCTGTTATTATTAGTTCCACAAAGGTTCTTTTCAGGACTGGTATCAGTGGTACAGTAATAGGCTTGTACATGTATAATATTCTTTCTTCCAAATATAGAAAGGATATTATACTTGACTGCTGCCCTTCTGCTGCAGTCTGCTAAACATTCACAACTCACTTGTTCCACAAAAGTTCTTATAAGGACTGGTAACTTGGTATAGGGTGCTACGGTACATAGGCTTGAGTGCGGTACAGTCTGCTGTTCTGTAAGGACCGCTATAGGTCCACAATAGATAGGGTTGACGTGCACCACTGCTGACCGCTGCCCTATACTGCAGCAGTCCTTCAGCGGTATAGGGACTGACGTACAGTCTGCTAAACACTAATACACAACCTGCTTGGTCCACAAAAGTTCTTATAAGGACTGGTAACTTGGTATAGGGTGCTACGGTACATAGGCTTGAGTGCGGTACAGTCTGCTGTTCTGTAAGGACCGCTATAGGTCCACAATAGATAGGGTTGACGTGCACCACTGCTGACCGCTCACCTATACTGCAGCAGTCCTTCAGCGGTATAGGGACTGACGTACAGTCTGCTAATCACTAACACACAACCTGCTTGTTCCACAAAAGTTCTTATAAGGACTGGTAACTTGGTATAGGGTGCTACGGTACATAGGCTTGAGTGCGGTACAGTCTGCTGTTCTGTAAGGACCGCTATCGGTCCACAATAGATAGGGTTGACGTGCACCACTGCTGACCGCTGCCCTATACTGCAGCAGTCCTTCAGCGGTATAGGGACTGACGTACAGTCTGCTAAACACTAATACACAACCTGCTTGGTCCACAAAAGTTCTTATAAGGACTGGTAACTTGGTATAGGGTGCTACGGTACATAGGCTTGAGTGTGGTACAGTCTGCTGTTCTGTAAGGACCGCTATCGGTCCACAATAGATAGGGTTGACGTGCACCACTGCTGACTGCTGCCCTATACTGCAGCAGTCCTTCATCGGTATAGGGACTAAGAGTTTTGTCACAGGGTCATTTAAAAAATGACAGGCAGAGGAAGAGGCAGGCCCTTCCGCAGGGGTGGTAGGGGTAGGGCAGGAGCAACAGGCTTGAGCCAAAGTGGGAAGTTGCAGAAGGTGCGTTCAATTACTTTAAAGGATGCACCAGACTTGGTTGAGTGGCTCGCTCAGCCTTACTCTTCTGCACCCTCCTCATCCTCTCGATCTGCACCCTCTTCTTCACTCTCTGCTATGTGCACCCCCAAAGACACTACCACCAACAACACCACCACCACCACCACATACCTTCCGCTTGAGTCACTGGAATTATTTTCCGATCCATATCAAGAGGACATTTCTGATGCGCAGCCACTCTTGGTATTGGATCAGGAAGAGGAGGTAGCAACAAGCGCTACTCAGCAGTCTGACGACAGTACCCAGATCAGCCCAAGGAGGAGGTTGGTCCCCGGTGTTGCTGCCTACTCCGAGATCTCTACTTATAGCGGTGGGGAAGGTGACGTTGATGATGACGTGTCTAGTGATGTCACGTGGGTGCCCACAAGAGAGGAAGAGGAGGGGAGTTCAGAGGGAGATATGGACCAGCAGATAGGGAGGAGAAGCAGCAATGACTTACATTGCACAGCAGGGACAAAGCAGACTGCAAATGTATCAGGAGCGAGTCATCGACCATGTACGGTCACATCTGGCGCTCCCAGGACACCGGCACATGGCTCCGCAGTGTGGGCTTTTTTTAACGTGTCCGCTGCTGACAATAGCGTTGCCATCTGCAATCTTTGCAGTCAACGCGTTAGTCGCGGTAAGCCCAATACTCACCTAGGGACGACCGCCTTAAGAAGGCACATGAGCAGCCATCACCGAGCCCAGTGGGAGCAACGGAACACACAAAGCCACACTGCAGGCTCTCACCGTCCAGCCTCGTCTTCTACTTCTCCTTCTCCTCTCTCCTCACAATTGTCCTCCACTCCACCTTCCATCACGCCAAGCTCACATTTTTCTGCAAAAAGGCAGGCTTCCGTGGGCCTAATGTTTGAGCGTAAAAAAATGATGACGCCGGATAACCCTCTTGCCCAACGGTTGGCGGCTGGCTTGTCAGAACTCATAGCCCGCCAACTACTGCCATATAAACTGGTGGACTCGGAGGCCTTTCGCAAATTTGTGGCCATTGGAACACCACAATGGAAGGTCCCAGGAAGGAAGTATTTCTCAGAGAAGGGCATCCCAGAGCTATATGGCCATGTTCAGCGGCAAGTGAATGTATCTCTGGCACACAGTGTCGGTGCCAAGATACATCTGACCACAGACACGTGGTCTAGCAAACACGGGCAGGGAAGGTATATCAGTTTTACTGCCCACTGGGTGAACCTTCTGACGGCCGTCAAGCATGTAACCCGTGGCACCCGTGTAGATTTGGTTTTACCGCCACGGATTGCATGCAGGCCTGACTCTTCTTCTCCTCCTCCTACTCCATCCTCCTCCCTCTCCTCCTCAGCTGCCTCCTCCTTTTCCGCTGCTAGCGTCTCTTCCGCTGCACCGCCCAAGCTCCCCAGAACCTATTCCACATGCCAGGTGAGACGTTGCCATGCCGTGCTGCGTCTGTTGTGCCTGGAAGCAAAGAGCCACACTGGCCCGGCACTCCTTTCAGCTTTGCGTTCACAGGCAGATGAGTGGCTAACACCGCTCAATTTGACAGTTGGTAAAGTGGTGTGTGACAACGGTGCCAATCTGCTTAGCGCATTGAAACAGGGCAAAATCACGCACGTGCCGTGCATGGCACACGTCTTAAACTTGGTCGTGCAGCGATTCCTTGTCAAATACCCTGGGGTCCAGGACATCTTGTGGCAGGCAAGGAAAATCTCGGCCCATTTCAGAAGATCTTACACGGCCATGGCTCGCCTTGCTGACATTCAGCGGCGACACCATCTGCCGGTCAGACGTCTTATTTGCGATTGCCCGACGCGATGGAACTCAACCTTCTATATGCTTGATAGGCTGCTCCAGCAGAAACGTGCAGTTAACGTCTACCTGTATGAACTCTGCGAAAGAAACGGTTCTGGGGAGCTGGGTTTTTTTTCACCGCGCCAGTGGCTGCTCATGCGCGACACATGCAGACTTCTGCGGCCATTTGAGGAGATCACCAAACTGGTCAGTCGCAGCCATGGCGCCATCAGTGACATGGTACCTTATGCCTTCTTTCTGGAGCGTGCATTGCGTCGTGTCATTGATCAGGCTGTGGAGGAGCAGGAGCGGGAAGATGAGGAAGTCGCAATGCTGGATGAATTCCCAGGGGGGGCTACTCTATCTGAGACAAGTCAACAACAGGAGTCTGATGAGGAGTCAGAGGAGGATGGTGCCGGGGCGGATGAGCAGGAGCAAGAAGAGCATGCTTTAAACCTTTCTGGGATCCCTGTTGTGCGAGGATGGGGAGAGGAGAATGAAGAGGACGACATTATCCTGGATGATGAGCAGGAGCCAGGCCACCACACCGCTTCCACTTTAGTGCAAATGGGGGCCTTCATGCTCCAGTGTTTTAATAGGGACCCCCGTATAAAAAGCATGAGGGTCAAGGACCAGTACTGGGTGGCAACGTACTTAGACCCCCGGTACAAACACAAAATGGCGGAAATGTTACCGCCGTCGCAGAGGGCTGTCAGAATGCAGCACTTCCAGGCCTTGCTTCGAGAAATGCTGCATTCTGCTTTTGCGTGCGCTGGCAGAGGAGCAATTCCCACTCCCAGAGAAGGATTTGCGGGTACCAATCCAACAGCGCCTGCAAGAAGAGGCCGGTTTGAAGATGTGTTGGTGACTTCGGATATGAGGTCATTCTTTCAGCCGACCCATCGACAGGTGTCATCCGGATCCAGCATCAGGGAACGCCTAGACCGTCAGGTGTCCGACTACATTGGGTTAACGGCCGATGTGGACGCTCTGAGGAGTGATGAACCCCTAGACTACTGGGTGGGCAGGCTTGACCTCTGGCCAGAGCTTGCCCAATTTGCAATCGAACTGTTGGCTTGCCCCTCATCCAGTGTCCTGTCCGAAAGGACGTTCAGCGCAGCAGGGGGGATTGTGACCGATAAGCGTACTCGCCTAGCTCACGACAGTGTTAACTACCTCACATTTCTAAAAATGAATGAGGCATGGATCTCGGAGGAATTCAACACATGTGACCAGTAGACCATGTATATGTCTATAAACTATTTTTTTAATCAAGCACACAGACCTTCTTAATTCATTTGGCTCACTTCCTTGACCCAAAAAAGCACACCGTACTATATGCCCCTACCCTCCTCTTTGAAGAGGTTGAGCGGTGTCATATTTCTACTGGGGCTGCTTATGATATCCCTGTGCTGTGCTGACTTCCTCCTGGGGGTTCTTATTATGAAGGGATCACACTATCCCTGTGCTGTGCTGACTTCCTCCTGGGGGTTCTTATTATGAGGGGATCACACCATCCCTGTGCTGTGCTGACTTCCTCCTGGGGCTGCTTACGGTGCTGCTGTCAGTGCTGTATGTCACGGTGCTGCTGTCAGCGCTGTATGTCACGGTGCTGCTGTCAGCGCTGTATGTCACGGTGCTGCTGTCAGCGCTGTATGTCACGGTGCTGCTGTCAGCGCTGTATGTCACGGTGCTGCTGTCAGCGCTGTATGTCACGGTGCTGCTGTCAGCGCTGTATGTCACGGTGCTGCTGTCAGCGCTGTATGTCACGGTGCTGCTGTCAGCGCTGTATGTCACGGTGCTGCTGTCAGCGCTGTATGTCACGGTGCTGCTGTCAGTGCTCTGTATTACGGTGCTGCTGTCAGATGCCTCTATCACGGTGCATGTGTCATTCCGGTATGTCACGCTGCTGGTGATCATCTCCTGCACCCTCTTCTTTGCCTACCCTGGTCCCTGACCTTCCCTCTCCTCCATTGCCTTCATTAGCTCCATAGTCCTGAATTGTTAGAACAATTTCCCAAATAAAATAAAAATGCTTGTAGTTATCGATCCCAAATTCACCTCATACATGTATTATGTCATTGTCCAGATGGTGGGACTACGTTTTACCCCCTAATAATTACCACGTGGCCGCAAATTCGACATGAAGGTTTGCAAAGTTCGCCTCCCATTGAAGTCAATGGGGCCCGCGGCGAACGTTCGGTTTCGCGAACGTTTGGGTCCGTTCGCATTTCGCTTTCGCGAAACGTCCCGTCGGAAGTTCGTCCATCACTAACAATAACTTTAACTATTACTAACTATTACATTATAGGTATTGGAATGTCCTTTCAAATTTTACTGTGAGTGAACGTAACAAATACAAATGTATCTGAAGTTGAGAATTATCCAAAATAACGAATGTTGTATCTAAAGGAATGGAACGTAACAAATTAATAATAATAAAAAAGAAGTTTCTATTATTATTATTGTTATTTATTATTATTCATTATTAATTTGTTCTGTTCCATTTGTTTAAATGCGGCATTCGTTATTTTGAATAATTAGTAACTTTGGATAAATTTGTATTTGTTACTTTCACTAACAGACACATTTGAAAGGAAATTCCAATACCTATAATTTAATAGTTAGTTATTATTAGTTAGGTAGTTATTCTTTCAAATGTTCAGATTTTCTTTCTTATATTTGGATTTTCAAATTTATGAATTTTCTAATTCTCTAATGTTTGCATTTACAAATTTATGATGTAACAAAATGGCGGCAACGGAACATCACTTCCGTTACGAAATCTGACGGAAAACACCATATACAAATGAATAACAGAGTGAGGATGTTCTATCAGACAGCGGCTATTCGGCCTACTGCGCATGTGTGATGCACAGCCGAGGTGACTATACACCCACCAGAGTCTTGCTTTTCACAGATATTTTTAACAGTAAGCTTAGTTTATATAGTGAAATGCAGTATTTAGAAATCTGTAACACTTTTGATGTTTCATTTTAAAAGCAGCGGTGTTCGGTCACATCAGCAAACCTGTGAGGTCAGCAGGCTCGCCACTGCTTTTAAAATTCAACATTAAAACAGTGTTAAGTCATTCTAAATACAGCATTTCACTATATAAGCTGAGTTTACTGTTAAAAATATCTGTGAAAAGCAAGACTCCGGTGGGTGTATAAATATGTCCTCTTGCCGACTTCTAACTCCAGGCTTACTTCGGAAGAGTGCGGGTGTACTAAGATGGCCGCGAGGCAACGTCACTTTGGTCGCGCATGCGCAGTAGGCCGTGTGTGGTTTATCTGATAGAACACTTGCAATAAAGTAGTTGTTTTATAATAGACCACACAATAATGGCTGCTGCTTTTATTGCGTTACCGCAGGTAGCTGCAGGAACCAATCAAAGCCTTCACGTGTGCTTGTTAAAGGCGGTCATTCCGCCAGCAGAGGGCGCAAGTCGACGTTCTCTCTTCTATACAGGAGGGAAACCAGCTGTGCAGGCTGAACCCGGAAGTAATTGTCAGGGGGTGGGTGAACCCGGAAGTTACAGTGAAGAGAAGAAAGATTTGATGGTCGGTTGGTTTTGAGGGGGTTTAGACTGCAGGTGAGGGGTGGCGGCAATAAATATGAGCGAGGGTTCATAAATAGTGCGTTGTGGGTACTGGCTGTATTACCCAGGTTGGGCTGGAAGCTGCTCAGCAATGGTGGCTCCTCATGAATCAGTTTACCTGAACCATGAATGGGGTGTATAGAGGAAGTGTACCTCAGCTGGAATAAAGGATAAGGTGCCATGCTGGGGGGCTCATCTCCACTCCCCCAATATTGCAGGTGATGAGAGGTGAGGTGGGAGTGCTGCTCACACTGGGTGTCTGCTGGCCCTGCACTGTCATGTCTGGGGGGTGGATTGGACCTGAGATTTGGTATCTGTTGGTGGCAAAGATTTTTCCATTTCAGTGCAAGGGAAGGAAGATAATCCCTAATAAATGATGGCAGGAGGGATCCATATTGTCCGTCTGTCCATTCCCTTTTTACTGTTTGATTTAAACCCCTTCTTCCGTTATCCGTCCAATTCTTCTTCTTCCCCATATTATTGTGTCTTCTCTCTATCCAATTATACTATTTCCTCAGGTTTTTTTTTTTCTCTTGATCCCTTTCTTTCTATCCTAGACCTCTTTTTTCTCCCTGCCCCCTCCCTCCAACCTTGTCTCAATTCCCTGCCCTTGCTTTTTTTTCCCTCTCTCCGCCATCCTCGCCCTCACCTCCTCTCTCTACCCTCGCCACTCTCACTTCCCTTCACTACCATTCCTACCCCCATTTCCATTTCCTGTCTACCTTCTCCACCCTCACTTTCCTGTCCCCGCCTTCGCTTCCCTTCCGGCTGTACCGTCACCCCGCCTTCGCTTCCCTTCCGGCTGTACCACCCTCGCTTCTCTTCCAGCTGTACCGTCCCCGCCCTCGCTTCTCATCTGGCTGTACCATTCCTGCTCTTTCTTCCCTTCCAGCTGTACCCACCCTTGTTTCTCTTCCGGGTGTACCGTCCCCGCCCTCACTTCCCTTCCAACTGTACCGCCCTCGCTACTCTTCCGGTTGTATCGTCCCCGCCCTCGCTTCCCTTCCGGCTGTACCGTCCCCGCCCTCGCTTCCCTTCCGGCCCTACCGTCCCCGCCCTCGCTTCCCTTCCAGCCCTACCGTCCCCGCCATCGCTTCCCTTCCGGCCCTACCGTCCCCGCCCCTCGCTTCCCTTCCGGCCCTACCGCCCTCGCTTCCCTTCCGGCCCTACCGTCCCCGCCCTCGCTTCCCTTCCGGCCCTACCGCCCTCGCTTCCCTTCCGGCCCTACCGCCCTCGCTTCCCTTCCAGCCCTACCGCCCTCGCTTCCCTTCCAGCCCTACCGCCCTCGCTTCCCTTCCGGCCCTACCGCCCTCGCTTCCCTTCCGGCCCTACCGCCCTCGCTTCCCTTCCGGCCCTACCGTCCCCGCCCTCGCTTCCCTTCCGGCCCTACCGTCCCCGCCCTCGCTTCCCTTCCGGCCCTACCGTCCCCGCCCTCGCTTCCCTTCCGGCCCTACCGTCCCCGCCCTCGAGGCTTCATAACCAGCTTCCAACTGAGCATGAGCAGTACTGCATTTTGTGATTGGTCCCGCAGTCTTCTGGGACCTGTGATGTCCCAGAAAAGTCTGTGGGTGAAGGAGAGGGGTGAACTTCCTTTTAGAGGGAGCAGGTACCTGTCAAAATCATGTTACCGCTGACCCCCCCCCCCCCCCCAAATAAAAGTGCCAAATATAAAGTAGAAGGGAGGAAGGAGGAGGAAGAGCTGAACTTCCCCCTTTTGGGTGAAGTTTCACTTTAAGGTTATCATTCCTAATCTCACAGAGATCACTAGACTCCATCATAAGGTCTGTGTGTTTTATTTTTATTTTTATCACAGCTTAAACTGAAGCCTGTCTGGGAAATATCACCTGGCTGAGGATGGAGAAAGAGCATAATCACATGACTGAGAGGATATTAGACCTCACTCTGGAGATCATCGGCCTACTGACTGGAGAGGTGAGGAGGATTCTGGGAGGTCACATTACATCACTTTTATCTCTAGTGATAAAATACAGACCTGACTGGAGAGGTGAGGAGGCCTCTGGATATATTATTAACCGCTTGCTGAGTAGCCGCTGTATACGCTCATGCTCAGTTGGAAGCCAGTTGTGAAGCCGCAAGGCTTCAGATCTCCTTTCTGTCGGGAGGAGAGAGAACTTCTGTTTCTAGTAATTAGGAAAAGTGATCAGTCTCCTCCTCCAATCAGTCCCACCCCCCACAGTTAGAAACACCTAGCAGGAAACACACTTAACCCCTTGATTGGCCCCTAGGGTTAACCCCTATCCTACCAGTGACATTTATACAGTAATCAGTGCATTTTTATAGCACTGATTGCTGTATAAATGTCAATGGTCCCAAAAAAGTGTCAGTTCGCCGCAAAATCGTAGATTGCCACCATTACTAGTAAAAATTTAAATGCCACAAATCTATCCCCTGTTTGGTTTACACAAAAGTTATAGCATCTACAAATATACATACGCTTATTGCATTTTTTTTTCTTATTTTTTTGGGGGGGGGGGTGGGTATTTATTATAGCAAAAAGTAAAAAAAAAACTTTTTTTTTTTTCAAAAATTGTTTTTGTTTATAGCACAAAAAATAAAAACTGCAGAGGTGATCAAATACCACCAAAAAAAGCTCTGTTTGTGGGGAAAAAATGACATACATTTTGTTTGGGCATAGCGTCTCACGACTGAGCAATTGTCAGTTAAAGTGATGCAGTGGCGTTTAGCAAAAAATGGCCTGGTCAGGAAGGGGGAAAATCCTTCTGGGGCTGAAGTAGTTGAGAGGAAAGAAAAGCAGATGTTCCAGGGTGTGTGGTGCAGGGTGTGACTTACTCTTTATCACTAAAGTGGTTCTAAAGACTAAACGTTTTTTACTTTAATGCATTCACTGAATTAAGTTAAAAAATATTTACGTAGCAGTATCGCCCCCTCACCCTGGCTTGCTAAGGGGTTACCGAAAAGGGAGGAGGAGCCAAGAGTGGTGATAGGTGACCCAAAAAGAGGAAGTTTGGGGCCATTTTGTACAATTTCATTGCACAGAGTTGGTAAGTGTAACATGTTTGTTATTTAAAAAAAAAAATATATTACAATAATTTTTAAGTTGGTGATATGAATCTGTATTTTAACTCTCAGGATTACATGGTTGTGAAGAAGACATCTGTCAAGCATATGACACCCAACAGTCACCACACTGTGCCAAGACAATGGAACAGGAGAGAGAAGTTTATTATGGAACCCCCACTTCTTTCTCTAATACCTGTGAGAAATGACAAGAAGATTCTAGCGGTCATCAACAAGATCATTGAGCTGCTGAGAGGAGAGGTGAGGCCATGCTGGAAATTATGGGACATTATCCAGTAAAAAAAAAAAAAAAAAAAAAAAAAGTATGTGTCTGGATGGTGACTGTATCATTGTGTGTGTCAGGTTCCTATAAGGTGTCAGGATGTCACTGTCTATTTCTCTATGGAGGAGTGGGAGTATATAGAAGGACACAAGGATCTCTACAAGGACATTATGATGGAGAACCCATGGACCCCAAAATCACCGGGTAAGAGGAGACTTTAATTTCTTGTAAAGGAAAGAAGTGTATTGAGCATCCGCCTAGATACAAACATCCTCACATATAAAGTATGTGTTTCCTTATGGTCCATTAAGAGACACAGGAATTCAGTTATACTGCCGCCTAAAGAAATATTGTACACTGGCAGACAGGTCCTAATCCAGCCGCCAGTATAACCCCTTCTATATCCAGCTCATGTCCCCTGGACCTTACCCTCATGATAGTTTGGGGTTTGGAGCTGGGCTGCCCCCTTCTCCTCAGGAAGGCACCCTGTCTCTGAATTATAAAGAACCCTTTATGGTACATGATATCTCTCAGGCCCCCCTGCTCCAGAGGAACTCTCTGATCTACAGGGTGAGCGCTATCTTCTCCTTACTGGGCAAGGATCATCAGTGTCCCTTGGGCATTCCTTTTGCTTCTTGGAGCCTTGACTCTTGGTTTCAGCTTGGGTCTTCTCCTGGCATCCCCAAAGTGGCAAACTTGGGTGCCCTGCTGTAAAGAGTCAACTCTATTGTAGTCAGCACCCTTCTGAAGAGACTGACTCCTGTAGAATATGGCCAGGTCGAGCCTCGTCAGCCTCCAGCTTTGACAAGCTCCTCTCTCCATTGGGTGTGGTTCTACAGCTTACATCATCCCTGAAAAGGATTACACCTGGTGTACCCTTGTTATCAGGCAAGGGTTTCATTCCTTCCTCTGCATTGAGGGAATGGGGAGTGTTGGGGGAAACCCCCTGCAGGTTGGCCTCCCCTTTACCGGTTTCTTCTTGGCTTCCTTCTGCCCCTTTCCCCATGGTTGCAGTTTTGGGTTCTGCACAGAACTTTGAGCCTGTTCCTGAAGGTCAGGTAGTTTCTGTTGAAATCTTTTTGTGTCTTCAAGCTACTAGGATAATATATTCCCACTAATCCTGAGACATTCCACTTTCTGGAGTATCTCCATCCCTGAGACTACCATCTTATCCCTTGGAATTAATAGTTCCTTTCATGCCGGGGACCCCACCTTGACTAGATGTCCTACCCTGTACTCTTTTGGACACCATTTAGGTGTTGTAATGTCTTCACTTCTGCGAGGGAGTTGGGAGTCCCCCCAGCAACAGGTTGCTGGACTCTTGTGCTAGATAATGGCAAGCATGTTAGCCCGTCCGAAGGGGCTTTCAGAAGATTGTGGTCTTGGAATCTGGCTCTCCTCAACCAATAGCGCCTTCACTGACAAGAGTGGTGTATGCACCTCATATGCTTCACAGCAGGCAGAGATCTTTTTTGGAAGGCACTGTGTCTGCTGGAATTGCCAGCAGGTAGAGCACACTAGCTCTCTACTGCAGGCACTATGTTGATGACAGAGAGTATCTAGAGGACTTTGTGGGACCTCTTCCACAGGGGATTGTTCCTTCCTCCCTGGCTGATTAGCAGCCTCCTGGGGAAAGTCACATGAATACTGCCCTGGACTTGCCCATATTCTAGGTGATTCTCGTGGCATTTCAGCTAAGATTCCTGTTCCCTGCTCCACGACTGTTTATGCTTTGATAGACCTGGGTTGATCAGAAGATATCAGGAACCATGGCTGTGGTTAAGGGGTAAACAGGGCCCACAGCATTTTTTTGAAGGCTCTAGGGCAGGGATGGTGAACCTTGGCGCCCCAGATGTTTTGGAACTACATTTCCCATGATGCTCATGCACTCTGCAGTGTAGTGGAGCATCATGGGAAATGTAGTTCCAAAACATCAGGGGTGCCAAGGTTCACCATCACTGCTCTAGGGGAATTGAGGTTATGTAAAAGTGAAAAGAAGACGTCACACATGATGAAAGGCGTAGGGCGGAGTTGCATATTGACATCTTCGTGCAACCGGAAGTGACCTGGAAGTTTGTATGCCTGCCGGACTTTTTTTCAATGCCCAATTACCCTGTGATGCTTGTAAGTGATATATATATATATATATCTATTATAAATAAAAGTTGGTTATTAGGTTTGGCACTATGTGTATGCTCTTGTTTGCTTTCGGAGCATATGTGGCTCTAGATAGCGCTATATGAGCAACTGGGACACTTTTTATGACTTCTCTATTATTCGGGGGGGGGAAACTGTTTGGTAAGCCCGCATTTTTGACCATATGGTGAAGGTTCCTGGTCTGTCGTGACACTTGTTTCTAGATCCTTGGGTGGAAGATTCTTATTCATTCACACGTATTGTTGATTTGCACGTTATTTTCTTTGGGACGTTTTCTTATCTTTGGCACTTGTTGAAATGTATTGATATGTTTTATTGATTAGCGCAACATTTACATGTATTGGAGGTTGTTTCACTTTTTCATCCCCAGTGTCCTTTTAGCAATCCCCATCCAACTTGTCTGATGATGACAGGTTTTTCATTTCTGCCTATACTTGTATTATTGTCTTCTGGAATTGAACTTTTGAATTTTCTAATGGGTTCAGGGGTCTTCTCATGCCATAGGCTTTTAGGTTATACTATACCATAAGTTCTGATATACCTTGTTTGGATAGACAGCCTTCCTTAGTTACAGAGTTTATTCCCTTGACATTGAGGGGTAATAATAACAGGCCTTTTGGTTTTCCCATGTGGATTGTCTGGTCTTCTTACCTAAACTTCTCTTGCGTCGGGTTTTCTTTCAAACCTGTTCCTGGCTGAAGATTATTTCCAGTGTTTTGTTCTATTGACCACATCAGGTTGTTGGTCCTTTTCTTTCCCATTGAGAATTTATTGGTTCACCCATTTTATGATTTCTGATGGTTGTGGTTGATCAGCTTCTTGCTGGCTCACGTTGTATTTTGCTTCTGTGTGGAGTCATTCCCCTCTGGCAGTGACTTTTTCCATCCAGGTCTAGAGCATCAGGTTGATCCTTTGTGCTTTCTCCTTGGTCATGTTGTCTTGTTCCCATATCTGGTAGGGGTCACCATATCCATTCTGATTCAGGTGTTGGTCTTTCAGGCAGTTCCTGGGCTATAGGTGTTCCTTCTAGGGAGGCTTGTAATGCTTTTGACTTATATTGGCCATTCCTCAGTTGACTGCTTTTGGACATCCTGACTGTATTTATCTGAATTTCCTTTTCCCTCAATGGATGATAAAGATGGGATTTTGTACTTGCTGTAAAATCCATATCTTAAAGTCCATTGGGGGACACAAGTCCCCCCCAGTAGTGCTTTTCTACACAACTGAGGCATGCTGGTTAGAGGAGGGGTTATACTGGTGGCTAACTTTTATGAAATTTGCTTGCCAGTGTCCAGTCCTGCAGGAGGCTGTAAAACCCGACTGTATCTGAATTCCTGTATCCCTCAACTGACTTCAAGAATTCGATTTTACAGTAAGTACAACAATCTTATGCGTTTTCCTACAGATGGATTTAAAAATAAAAGAAATCCCCCAGAGAGATGTCCCCGTCCTTTGTATTCCAGGGATCCCGCACAGGAAGATTTGAAGACCCCAGCAGATGCTATAGACCTTACTCACGATGTCACCTACCATTATAAGGTGAAAAATTCTTTAATAATACTAAAATTCTAGGCCCAATTCTACAAAAAACTTTTATTTATTTTTTTGTTTTGAATAAAGCAAAGAGATGGGAACCTCAGTCAGTTTTTTTAGTTTTTTTAATTGCTGTGTTTTCCTGTCCCGGTGACCCTCAGTCCCATCATGTCTTGTCCGGGTGTCGCAGAGATAAGAACGTAAGGAGAGCTCTTCTCAATGAAATAAAACCCCCACAGAAGTTCTGTCCCCTCCCTATCTCAAAAAAAGTTTTGTCTAGTTTTGGGCTTTAATAACTCGGTGTAATGCTTTATTGTTTGTGGTTTTCCTTATTTTAGGGAGATAACTTAATCGTCATTAAAGTTGAAGATGATGAAGAGTCATATGTGAGGGGCGATGAGCCCTGCGATGAAGAAGAGGAGCAAATCCCTTCAGAGATCAGCATAGGTGAGTAAGAAACACTAAATACAGATTCTACTTGTTCAGCCACTACAATATTCTTAACATACCAAGACGTTTTGGACAATTTCATGCTCCCAAATTTGTAGGAACAGTTTGAGGATGGCAGGAAAGGGCCTATTCCAACATGACTGTGCACCGGTGCACAAAGCAAGGTCCATAAAGACATGGATGAGCGAGTTTGGGGTGGAGGAACTTGACTGGCCTGCACAGAGTCCAGACCTCAACCCAATAGAACATCTTTGGAATGAATTAGAGCAGAGACTGTGAGCCAGGCCTTCTCGTCCTCATCAGTGCCTAACCTCACAAATGCTTCTGGTAGAATGGTCAAACATTCCCATAGACACACTCCTAAACCTTGTGGAAAGCCTTCCCAGAAGAATTGAAGCTGTTATAGCTGCAAAGGGTGGACCAACTCAATATTGAACCCTACAGACTAAGACTGGGATGTCATTAATGTTCATGTGCGTGTAAAGGCAGGCGTCCCAATAGTCTTGGTAATATTGTGTATGAGGATCTGCTTGTTCAAAAATGAATTGGACCATGTGAGGTTGTCATTGGTAACTTTGAAAAATCTAGTTGCTTGTCTGTCATACTTGGCCTCTGCATTTAATAATTTAGGTCACTGACCCCAGAATAAGTATTCAGAGAAGGACTTCTTACTCTCCTAACAGATTTAGCCCTTGTTCCCACCAATGCGATTTGTTATGCAATTTGACTGTTCAAAATCGTTAAGTTGCACCCCATTGCCGTCAATGAAAGCGTTCAAATTGTTCCAAATCTGAAAGGTTCCTGTACTACTTTGTTTTTATTTTTTTTTTTATTTTTTTTATATTGCAACTTGCATAGACTTCTGTTAAATTAAGTCACAAGCCGCAATGAAATCAGAGGTCCAAATCGCTCTGATCTGCGGCTTTGAAATCTTGCTGAAGTAGTGCAATTTCAAAGCTGCACTGGTGTGAAACAGGGTTCAGGTTAAAGCTGAACTCCAGACACAAATAAAGAAAATTCTGTAATCACTATTACATCATTAAGGACTTTTTTTTATTTTTTATTTTTTTTATCAAGCCGTGTAAATACCTTTTTTATGTGACCTGATCTCAGGCCCTTAGAATTCCATGCACAACAGAGCTTAGACTGGGAGGGAGTGTCCATGTGCTAACAGAGGAGAAGGCAGAGTGACAGAGAGATGAGCTTATTAGTCTGCTGCTTTTCCTTTCACTGTCCAGTCACTGGCTGGGGGAGGGACAAGACTTGTTAGTGTTAATGACCTGCAACAGAGAAAAAAACTGGTCTTCTGCCCTGCCAGATAGGATTGTGCTCCGTAAATCTCAGGATAGAATAGACAGATATGCAAATCCTTTGGCAGGTAAAACGGCTAATATATGTGTATTAGCAGTTTTCCTGGAGTCCAGCTTTAAATAAGAATTTAAAAAATTTCTTATATGCCCCCCCCCCCTTTTTTTTCTCTAGATGGACGATACAGAAAATATGAGCACCCCATTATCACTGTAGATGGAGAAATCGAAGATGATGACATCATATGTGATTCTCCAATAGAAAATCACCATGTGTCGAATTTCCTCCCAGCACCTCATAGTGAAGATCTATCTTCTGACCTTTCTACTCATGAAGTTTGTATCATTGATGACCTCGTTACAGATCTCCGTAGCCCCAGAGTAGAGAAATTGTACCCGTGTCCTCAGTGCAGCAAATGTTTTACCCAGAACTCTCATCTCCTTTTACACCAGAAAATTCACTTGCGGACAAAACCGTATGGGTGCTCAGCCTGCGGGAAGTCTTTTACCCAGAAGTCCCATCTCTTCACCCACATGAGGGTTCACACAGGGGAGAAGCCCTATTCTTGTTCGCTGTGCGGGAAATGTTTCCGTGACAAAGCCAATCTTCTCAGACACGGAAGAATACACAGGGAAGATAAGCCTTATTCATGTCAGGTGTGCGGGAGGTGCTTTAAAGATAAGTCAAATCTCTCTAAACACCACAGGACTCACACAGGGGAGAAGCCCTATTCTTGCTTCGAGTGCGGGAAATGTTTTACAAGAAACAGCCACCTTGTTGTCCATCAGAGGAGTCACCTGAGAGCAAAGTCTAATTTAGGTCCAGCATTGGGGCTATCACGATAGTAGTCATCCCCTAGTCTTTTTTCTGAGTGCGACAAGGCTTCTGAAAAACAAGTCACTGTCGGACACCAAGAAATGGGCATACTGTATTATGTAACCTAATGTGAACTATTGCAGGGCAAAGAAACAGGATCACTCTACTGCCTGCCACCTAACCTTCTATTTGTTTCTCCAATGCTCTGTTTGCCCCCATCCTCCCACAGTGCATCCAGGTGTACCTAGGACAACAGTTGCCGAGCTTAAATTATGTCACATGGGAGCCGAGGAAAGTCTTTAGCACTTGTGTAAGTATGGTCAGAGCCCACATTCATTAGGCCTGCTGTCTTCATGGCAAGAATAATCATAAGCAAAGAAGATAAATATAGACTTTGCAATTTCTTTGCTGGCATTTTTATCTACGTCTCAAAAATGTTTTCACTACTCATGTCTCTGATGGGACATAAGCTTTCTTAGGGCTAGTTTATACTTCAAAACATGGCTTCAGACACACTTTGTTAAAGCTCTGTGAATGCCTGTCAAAGCTCTTGGTTAGCTTACAGCCCTGTTTACACCTTTGCTTCGACTTCACTCCAAAAATGATACCTCTTGTCGTTTTTAAGGGTGCTTCAAAACCTCTTTAGAAGTCTATGACAAAGCTTGCTTGAAGCGCCACCAAAGAGCCTACTGCTTCAACATGCTTTTTTGATGCTTCGGTGGTGCTTCAAGCGAGCTTTGCTATAGACTTCTATGGAGCCTTTGAAGCACCACTAAAGTGACTTTGAGTATAATTTTTGAAGCAAAAGCAAGGTATAAACGGGACTGTAAGGTAACCATCTTATTTAGTAACAGGGGCTTTGACTAGCGTTCTGAGAGCTTCAACAAAGCCTGTCCGAAGCCTTGTTTTGAAGTGTAAACCAACTCTTAAGGATATGTGACTTAATTTGTGATCATTGAGCAGCAGATGGATCACAAGTTACAATGAGTTTAAAAACAACCTTTTTTTTTTTTTTTTTTTTTTTTTTTTTTTAAATAAAACATTTCTGTGTCAGACTGACTCTGTTTTTTTCTTTTTAATCAATTCAACTCCAAAGGGGTTTACCCCTTTCACGACTAGGCTATTTTTTTTTTGCTGGTTTATTTATTATATACACAAAAAAAGACAAAACAAACAATATTTTTTTTACTTTCTGCTATAATATATACATATCCAAAAAAAAAATCTATTTAATAAATTTCGGCTAAAATGTTGTTTGATTTGCTTGAAAGTTTTATAGCTTCTATAAACTATGGTGTGTGTGTATATATACTGGAATTTTTTGTTTTTATACTACTAATGGTGGTGATTAGGGACTTATAGTGGAACTGTTTGTTTGATCCTCTTCTCAGGTCCCCGGCGGTGATCTTGGATCCTCCTCTTCTTAGTGTCATTTGCCATTTGCTATGGGTGCGCACGGTGTCAGCTCACTCCTGAACTGTGTGCTTATGGAGCCGCGCTTCATAAACACACAGAGCGAGTCTTCCTCCTCCCTGCATTTGATTGACAGCAGCAGGAGCCAATGGCTTCTGTTGCTCGAGTCTTATGTGAAGAGGAAGAGAGGGGAGAATGGATGCAGCTGTGCACAGCACTGGATCTATTATCCCCTCTCTTCCTCTTTACACAATTAAGGGTAAGGACAGAGGAATAAAAAAGTTTTTTTACCTTAATGCGAGGAATGCATTGAGGTAAAACACGTTTTTAGCTTTCATATCACTTTAACAGGCTTTCTAGGAAAAAATGCCATCTGTAATCCCCCCCCCCCCCTTTTTTTTTCCTGTAAACAAAAATGACAAAAGGAAACCCACTTACCAGCAAGGAGACCCTATTCATGACCAAAAGGGAGCTGACGTAATGAAGGGATAGCCCTTGACTTTCTCAACAAAATCAAAATGTAGTTGTTAGCATCTGAGTTTTCAATGTTCCCAGGGTGCTTGAGAAGCTGTAAAAATGTAGATGTACCCAAGGATTTATGTTTTCCAGTAACCAGGCAACCTTGAATTGTTTCATGCAGAAGCCTCTAGTGATTTAAATGGAAAAATTTTCATATTTCAGGGAAATCGTAACCATGAAATTGGTAATGGATGGATATTAGCTGGTTAAAACATAAAGAGATTAAATAGCTTTAAGCTATTTCTCCTATGTCCTGCTGCACTATCATGTAATTTATTGTAAAACTTTCTTGTTTGAGTTTGAGGAAACCCCTGTTTTTAAGGTAAACTATTAGGACAATTTGGTATGTTGCATGCTGGCTGGTAAGTTGACTTGGGAATTTTTCTTTGTTGTTGTTTGATACCGGTCACCCTTTCATGTATTCCTTGCTGTTAAGGCCAGTTATAGGTTGGGACAGTTGCCATTTGTTTGTACCGATAGAGTTTTTGGGGACCTGGCAATCACACCTACAAACACTTGTTGGATATCTGTTTAGAAAAAACATGGCTATAAATATACAGTTGGACTACAATGCCTTTAAAAAGTATTCATGTCTTTTGAAATTTTCCACATTTTGTGGAACCAAAAATTTACATTTATTTTATTAGGATTTTATGTGATAGACCAACACAAAGTGGCACATAATTGTGATGTGGAAGTAAAATGATTTTCACAATTTTTGACAAATAAATACTGCATCTGAAAAGTGTGGCATGCATTTGTATTCAGCCCCCATTTTTTCCTGATACTCTAACTAAAATCTAGTGGAACCAATTATCCTTTCTCAGAAGTAACTTAATATATAGTATAAATGCAGCTGTTCTGTGAAGCCCTCTAGAGTCTAGGGTTTTTAGAGAACCTTAGTGAACTATCAGCATCATGAAGGCCAAGGAACACACCAGACAAGTGAGGGATAAAGTTGTGGAGAAGTTTAAAGCAGGGTAATGCCCTGTACACGCGACCGGACTTTGACAGCAAAGGTCCGATCGAACAAATGTGCCGGACAATTCAATCGTGTGTGGGCTTCATCAGACCTTTGCTGACAAAAAAAAAAAATCAGACTGACTTTAGATTTAGAACATGTTTCAAATCTTTCTGATGGACTCGAGTCCGGTCGAAAAATCTGTTTGTCTGTATACTAGTGCGACGGACAAAAATCAACACTAGGGCAGCTATTGGCTACTAGCTATGAACTTCCCTATTCTAGTCTGGTCGTACGTCATCACGTTCAAATCCGTTGGACTTTGGTGTGATAGTGTGTGGGAAAGTCCGTCGGAACTCCACTGAAAAGTCTACCGCGAAAACTGTCGGAAAGTCCGGTCGTGTGTACACGGCATTAGGCTAAAAAAATAAATAAATATCCCAAGGTTTGAACATCTCACAGAGCACTGTTCAATCCATCATCCGAAAATGGAAAGAGTATGGCACAACTGCAAACCTACCAAGACTTGGCCTTCCACCTAAACTGACAGGCCGGGAAAGGAGAGCATTCATCAGAGAAGCAGCCAAGAGGTCCATGGTAACTCAGGAGGAGCTGCAGAGATCCACAGCTCAGGGGGGAGAATATTTCCAGAGGACAACTATTATGCCGCGTACACACGATCGGAATTCTCATCGGAAAAAGCTCTGATGGTTTTCCCGATGGCATTCCGACGGAATTCGGCTCAAACTGTCTTGCCTACATACGGTCACACCAAATTTCGATCGTTTATAACACGGTGACGTACAACACGTACGACAAGACTAGAAAAAGGAAGTTTAATAGCCAATAGCTTCTGTCTCATAGTTGAATCTGAGCATGCGTGATTTTTGGCGTGTCGGAATTGCATACACACAATTGGAATTACCGATAGCATGTTTTCAATTTTCCCGACTGAAAAACTTTCTATCAATTTTTGTCTGGCAGAAATTCGGACAGCTAAATTCCGATGGAGCATACACACGGTCGCATTTTCCGATGAAAAGCTCTCATCGGTCAGATATTTATTTATTTATTTTCCTTCCACTACATAATTAGACTAACACATGGTGCCCCCCCCCCCCCTTTCTATCCTGCCCAGTGCCCTGCAGGCAGCATACAGTAACAGAGCACACCCCCAAACTACCCCTGTAAATTATAGTATAGGGTGGTATAGTGAAAGCTGCAAATAAATCCATAAGCGCTTGGATCCAGGTGTAGCTATATGGTTTGTGTTATCTAACCTGCTATGACAACATGACTTGACAAGGCGCAGTGGTGAGAAACATGTCATCATAGCAATGTGACCAGTACGAATGGCTTGCTCTCCAAGTGTCCTTCCTCATCGACTTCGGCTTCCGCATTCATCTGTGTGACATCATTGCCTGATGCCACTTTCAATGTTGTCTCCACGGGTGAATTGCCACAGCTTGCGGTCGTTTACCTCACCAGCACCGCTACGGCTATCCACTCAGTGGCTCCACCTGCAGCTCCTAGCATTCTATTTCAGTCCAGCTGACACACACCATCCTTGGATCTTGCAAATGGCGAGACACATCTTGGACCCTTCCCACTGCAGATAAGAAGGTGTACCATTTAACCTGGGAGGCTGGTTTAACATCTGACATGTGATTACATGGCCTTTTAATGTTTTTACTCAATAAACAACTATTTCTTGTTTATCAAAACTGGCACAACCACAAACCACATAGCTTCACCTGAACCAAACGCTTATGGATTTTTTTATTTGCATCTTTTTCTATGATCTTTTCACCAGGAGTAAATCCGAGCAGCTGATATCCATGGCTTTGCCATTTTCTTTTCTCACAATGTTGTCCTCTTATCAGGCGCGGATCATTTTTGTGGCCTATTTCATTGTTCTTGGGGTGGTATAGTGGCAGATTAAGGTGGTATAGGGCAGGCCGGGGTGGTGAAGTGGCAAATTAGGGTGATATAGGGCAGACGGGTGGTATAGTGGCAGATTAGGCTGATATAGAACAGGTTAGGGTAGTAAAGGACAGATTAGGGTGGTATAGGGAAGATTAGGACTCTATGTAGTGACAGTGTGCAGTAACTTACAGCATGCCTACAGATGAAGACACCTGGGGCTGCTGTGTCCTCACCTCTTTTTCCTTCAGCTGCAGGATCAGCCAGAGTGAAGGAGTCTGTGGGAGGAATGGAGGAGGCAGCCAGACCCCCAGCTCCGACCACCAATTGACTGCCTCGGGAGATATTGGAGATCCCCAAGGGACAACTTAACCTGACTGGGCAGTGTTAAAGGCAGCCTCCCCTGTACAGCTTGGTGCCCTGCTTGCACTGCAGCTCTGCAAGTACAAGGATTATAGTACAGTGTGTAGCGGCAGCCCCAGTGTCACCCCTCTGGCGGATGTCACCTGGTGTGGGCTGCACCCCCATAGCAACACCACTGCACTGCCTTAGACTCTCAAAGCCTGACTCTGAGACAGCTGACAAGGCAAAAAGACAGGTTCAGAGACCAGTAACTATAGCAGTAGAGAGGTTTCCACCGACCAGCAGGATAAGTACACGAGCGGGCTAACCCATCTAAGCACTAATTGGTCCTCACCAGATCTCCTGATGGAGGAGATGTGTTTTCTGCATGCAAGTTCCAGATGGTAGCTCTCAAGATCGCCCCACCAGGAGGAGAGCAAGCCAGGGTCCAGTAGCAGATAAGGATCAAGCAGAGGTGTAGTTGGTATACAAGCCAAAGGTAGGTAACAAGTGATTGCAGGTTTGGATCAAGCTGAAGCATAGTCGGGGAACAAGCCAAAGGTCAGTAACCAGTGGTAGTGAAGGTGCGAACGGCAGTAGGAGTGAAAGGAGAATTATATTGGCTATAGAGAAGCACAATAGTCTGGCAAACAGGAAGTGCAAAGACATGGTTTAAATAGGAAGTTCATGGGAGGAGCAAGGAGTTTAAAGCGGAGGACCACCCTAAAATAAAAAAAATAACATTAAAGGGATTGTAAAGTAATTTTTTTTATTTTTTTAAAATAACAAACAGGTTATACTTACCTCCACTGTGCAGCTCGTTTTGCTGGTCTTCTGGGGTCCCTCGGCGGCTGTCTCTGCTTCCTCCCGCAGGTACTTCTCACGTTTATGCGAGCTCCCTCGCATGGTGAGAAGCACCTGCGGGTGCGCTCCCCGTGATACAGTCGGCGGCCCCACCCCCGGCATCATTGGATGTGATTGACAGCAGCGCAGGCCAATGGCTACGCTGCTTTCAATCCATCCACTCCAGCCAATCAGTGGCCAGGCTGAGCAGCGAAGAGGACGGCAGGGGCGAGCACTGGATTTTCGAGGGGTCAGGTAAGTAGAACGGGGGGACTGGAGGCGCCGGCAGTGTGAGATGTTTTTTTACCTTAATGCATAGAATGCATTAAGGTGAAAAAAACATTTACCTTTACAACCCCTTTAACATTCTCAAAAAAAAAAAAAAACATTTAAAAAAAGACTCGCGCATGCACAGTAGGAAACGGGCAGTGAAGCCGCAAGGCATCCGATCTGATGGACGGATCGGCCTTGGGGGGCCGACATTTCAGGCTCGCTGGACAGGTAAGGGCCCTTATTAAAAGACAGCAGCTAAAGTGTTTGTAGCTGCTGACTTTTAAAAAAAATATAAATTGCGGCTGGAACACCACTTTAAGTATCACCAGAAACAAGATATGAAGATAGATTATAAAAAGGATCAGGCAGGGAGCTGTCCAGCATTTCAGATGGCTCAGCAAGTAGAGTTACTGGCAGACACTGCAGAGGTCCTGGATTTAGAGTCAGGTCCTGACACTTATGCTACTACCACAACTGTCTGCAATATAGTCACTTTCCCAGACTGAATACCAAAGGGCTTGCACCTTTTATATAAGAATTCAGTGTCCGTCATGTAGTGGCCATTTTGTTGTAGTCTAATACTAAAAGATTATTTGCTGTCTTTAATAATATTCTAACAGGTAAATATTCAGGACAAAACCTATGTGGTTTTCCTCTTCGTCTAAGGTCAAATCAGTACTGATACAAAAAGCTTTAGCAAAATATTAAAAACAAATCTGTGTCTGCTTTTATGGTTGGTTTTGTTTGTTGTAACCTTTCTTATGGAAGGACTCTGTACTACTCTGAGATGTTAAATTCTGAATCAGAGAAAATGTGGCGATAACTAGTGGTTTGGTTGCCATGTCAGAGAACACTGTGAGCAGGCAGGTAGGTGTATTTTAATGGAGAAGATCCATTGCATGTCTCTTCTGCAATAAAGAGCCTGCCTGCTTGCAGTTTGTGACAGCAGAACTTTGGTTCCTCTTTAAGTAAACAGATTACAAATTATTATTGTAGACCTTGGCAAAAAACATGTCCCATATAAACTAACAAAAAACCTTTTGCATCTGGAGTAATTCTTATAATGATTACATTTCGGATATCAACTCACATTACATTGCTAAAGTAAATCTAAATGTGGCCATTTTGCTGTAGCCTATGACTAGGGGCAATGTAGCCATTTTGATGTAGTCCATGAATGGAGAAAGAGATGGCCATTTTTTAGTAGCCCATGGCTGGCGGAAAGGAGGGGTTTCACCATTGTGGGCGTATGTGAGGCTGCTCAACAGGGAGAAGGAGGAGGTAATGATGTTTTCTTATTATGAGAGGAGGAAGAGAGAAGAGGGTCTCAGCACTCACTGTGTGGACTGGATGGGGGGGATCATGTCACCTGAACAAATCTTCATCTTCATGAATGTGTAGAACATTAGATAGTGATGGCCCTGGGACCATATCCTCCAGAAAGCTAAACTGAATTATAAAATACACCTATCAATGAGGGATAGAATTAATCATGGTTCATTCGGTTAGGCAATAGAAGGAAAGTCCAACGGTAGAAAAACCTACTTTAATTTACGTGGGGTTTATTTACTAAAGGAAATCCACTTTGCACTGCAAGTGCACTTGGAAGTAAAGTCGCTGTAGATCCGAGGGGGACATGCAAGGAAAATAAAAAAAACACCATTTTAGCTGGCACATGATTGGATGATAAAATCAGCAGAGCTTCCACTCATTTCAGATCTACCCCTTAGATTTACAGTGACTGCACTTTCAAGTGTACTTGTAGTGCAAACTGGATTTGCCTTTCGTAAATAACCCCCATAGTGTCCAGTTCACAAAGTTCTCAGGAGTATGGTTCTGCATGTGTTTCACTGTGAAATGCATACCGTAAATGACATATTCTCCGTATGGGGTAGAGGTGGGCTTCACTCCCTGACCCATCCTCCTCATTCCCCTCTGACACTTCAGTGGAGCACAGTGGATTTTAAACGTTAGGAAGAGAAAGACTTGTTAAATGGAGGCATCAGTCTGATGACCAAAGCCTGTATAAACGTAAAAACATGGTAGACTTTTAATGGATTAGCAATGTAATTTCAGCAGTGGACTAGTTAATGTTTGACGCCAACGCGGCAAGTGAAGTTTTGTCCCAATGTAGTTTTAGGAGAAGTTAAATAGTAACTTTTTATTGAGGAAAATAAACTTTTATTCAACTTTTTGACAGATGTTTGCCTCCCCATGTCCCGATCTCTGGATGAGTTGCTCAAATTTTATTAAAACCACCTGAGCAATCTCAGTGTTGTAAAGAGAAAAGCTAAGAGTCGGATGGGCCTTGGAGGGTATCTCACCAAATATGAAGCTCATCTTGCAGGGGGTGTCTAAAATGCAACCTGTAGCTCAGCGGTGACTTCTGCGGGTGTTAATGAGCCAGTCATACAACCAACATACAGGACCCCTCCATGTGCTCCTGTTGGCAGATTTAAACTGTTTTTTTTTCCCCATTTTTTGAAATCCATATGGCAACAAGTTTAAATGCACTAAAAAAAAACAAATATCACTGATAAAAATACTAAAATATATATCAATGATCCAAGCGCTCAATGGATCATTTTCTAATTAAGCTGCTGTCATAATACATTAAAATATCCATACACATATATAGTGACACATATTCAGAACAAAAGTGCTTAATAGGACCACTATATGAAGACGTCCACCGATGAAGACGTGATGACGAAACGCGTATGGGCGTGACTGTGCAGCTGTCTGGTGTCTAGGTTTGAACGCTGGTCTTCCCGGGACTTGCTATTACTGCCGGTATTCATAACAACTTACTATCGGGGTTTGGTGAGATGAGATACCATGCAATACCAATGACATGTGTGATTTTATGTGAATATTCAAGTATCAACAATGTACGTAGGATTTTAATGTGTGTGGAGTGTGTTTTTACTCATTAAACGGGTTGCACTATGGATCGTTATCTTTTGATTTTTTACATATGATAACATCAATGAAATCTTCTTGATGAGAGAGATTGCCTGGGGGCAGTTATCGGAATATCCACATTAAACCGAGTTAAGAGTGATTTATGAAGTGCTTTTAATTAGCCCACATTGAGGTAAGTGCATGACCATAGGGAGCGTCACAGAGCACGAGGGTCCTCTTATAGGATAGCGGTGTGGTGAACCTATCTGAAGGGATTTTTCCTCTTTGTCTGGAAGCTTTGTGGAGCACTTTTTCAACACTCAAAAAAATCAGCTTGCTCTGAGATCTATGAACTTTCTTTCATTGCTTGTATATTATTTATTACTATTTTTAATTATTTTTAGTAGCGCTGTCAATATAGTGGTCCTATTAAGCACTTTTGTTCTGAATATATGTCACTATATATGTATATGGAAAGTTTAAATGCACGGTTTGCTTTAAATAATATACACTATGTTGTCAAAAGTATTGATACGCCTGTCTTTACATGCACATGAACCTTAATGGCACCCCAGTGTTAGTCGGTAGGGTTCAATATTGAGTTGGCCCACCATTTGCAGCTTAAACTTTTCTTGGAAGGCTGTCCACAAGGTTTAGGAGTGTGTCTATGGGAATATTTGACCATTCTTCCAGAAGCGCATTTGTGAGGTCAGGCAATGTTGGACAAGAAGGCTTTGCTTGCAGTCTCCGCTCTAATTCATACTAAAGGAGTTCTATCGGGTTGAGATCAGGACTCTGTGCAGGTGAGTCAAGTTCCTCCACCCCAAACTTACTCATCCATGTCTTTGTCCATTGGTGCGCAGTCATCATTTGAAAAGAGAGGGAAATGGGACATTGAATGAGGCATAGCAAAAATATTACAGCGCACACATGCAAAACTAACATTTACCTCCAGCAAGGCTTTTTAAAAACACCTAGACATTTTCAAAAAACATTATCAAAAAATATGGGGATTTGTATACACCATATTGCTATATGGTGTTTAAGCCCACTTACTGCGACAAAGTACCCCATAATTCGTGGGTCCTACACTATCCATAGATTGGGAGATCCTGCTTCTCTGAACCATGGGAGCCATACACTCCTCTATATGGGAGAACACGAGGTCTCCACCATGACACAGTAGATAGAGAAATGTGGGATATCACAGCATCACTTTGTGGTAAAAGTGGATATCCCAGTATAATCTCTTAGTGAAAAGGTGCCATCGTCCGCAATGAGTGTATACAGAGAACAAGACTGGGGGGAGTTACCACCATGACACAGGTGGTCACTAATGAGAGGTACTTACTGAAGGATTTGGTCAGAATCCATACAATAGACAAACAAGATATTTGGGGGGCACACCCTAAAACAAAATGCATAAAGATGGTGCTGCCATAAGACCATACAACAAAACAAAAATATTACAGCGCACACATGCAATTTTCAAAAAACATTATAAAAAAAAATATGGGGATTTGGTCACACCATATTTCTATATGGTGCTTAAGCCCACTTACTGCGACTAAGTACCCCATGAAAAGTGGGTCCTACACTATCCATAGATAGAACTCATGTTCTCCCATATAGAGGAGTATAGCTCCCATGGTTCATAGAAGCAGGATCTTCCAATCTATGTATAGTGTAGGACCCACTAATCATGGGGTACTTTGTCGCAGTAAGTGGGCTTAAAGCGGGATTCCACCCTAAAGTGGAACCTCCGCTGATCGGAACCCCCCCCCCCCTCCGGTGTCACAATTGACACCTTTCAGGGGGGAGGGGGGTGGAGATACCTGTCAAAGACAGGTATTTTCACCCACTTCCGGGCATAGACTCCCACGGGAGTCTACGCCATTTCCTGCCCTGCCGCGCTGTCTGCTGGGACACACACGGGTCCCAGTGACAGCGCGGAGATTTCCTATTGCGCGGTGCCGCTCGCGCATGCGCAGTACGGAACCGGGAAGTGAAGCCGATTCGCTTTACTTCCTGATTCCCTCACCTCGAATGGCGGCGGCAGCAGCCGAGGCCCGAGCGGTCGATCGGCCTCGGCTGCCGGCATCGCTGGACCCCGGGACAGGTGAGTGTCCATTTATTAAAAGTCAGCAGCTGTAGTATTTATAGCTGCTGGCTTTTAATATATTTTTTGGGGTGGAATCCCTCTTTAAGCACCATATAGCAATATGGTGTGACCAAATCCCCATATTTTTTGATAATGTTTTTTGAAAATGTCTAGGTGTTTTTAAAAAGCCTCGCTGGAGGTAAATGCTAGTTTTGCATGTGTGCGCTGTAATATTTTTGTTCTGTTGTATGGTCTTATGGAAGCACCATCTTTATGCATTATTTTAGGGTGTGCCCCCCAAATATCTTGTTTGAATGAGGCATGTCACTGAATGGATACTTTAAATTGTTTATTAAGTACAAATCGCATCATAAAAAGTGTCAATCTGGGATACAGAACACAATTTACTATGATACACTTGTTTAAATACACTTGTTTTAAATATACAGTTATTGTACAGAATATAATACAACATCATTAACAATGCAAATGCATAGACACACTCATCCATTCATAAAACCAACATAAGCGCTTGCTCATGGTGAGCCAAACTGGTCTGGGCATCAGTTGGATATATACTCGACAAACGTTTCATGGCTCATGCCAATCATCAGGAGTAAAAATGCTCTGAAATTAAATCAAGAATATCTATAAATATGGGATAACCTAAAAACGGAGAACCATCTCTCAAAAAAAAAGGGGGGGGGGGGGGCGGGGGCTATAACTTACTATCCGGCTCAAAGGTGATGTCCAACCTATGTCCAGGGGATGCAGAGGACAGGAATATTGATCTCCCCAGGGGGCTGAGGTGAGGAATCGCATCCAGTTCGAGGATAGCAGATGGGTAAAAACCAGGTGACCATGTCACGACCATATATAACTGATGTATGCTTACCAGGCCATACTGTTCTGCAGGGATATAGAAATAAGACCTTGTGAAGTGAATTTACTATTAATGGGACAAATCCATACTTGTAGGTGAATGAAATTAATGACTAGTGTGCAGTTAATGCAATAATGTAAAATGTAATAATTAAATAGACTATGGCAGGAAAGAATGTGCAATGCATACCCACTGTGGGTAAATATAGAGCAAACCCAATGTATGGGGGTGAACTAAAAAATGTGAGTACCGTATTTATCGGCGTATAACACGCACTTTTTTCCCCTTAAAATCAGGGGAAAATTGCGGGTGCGTGTTATACACCGATCCTCCGCGATTTCTGTGTGATTTTTTGGGCTCTGGGCGGCTTTCAGCCGCCTTCGGCCCTTCTTGCGGCTTTCGGCCCTTCTCGGCGGCTTTCGGCCGCCTTCGGCCTCTCCTCGGTGGCTTTCGGCCGCCTTCGGCCCTTCTCGGCGGCCAAAAACGGGCGAGAAGGGCCGAGAGTGGGCGAAAGCCGCTGAGTACGGCCAAAAGCCGTCCAGTGCGGCCGAAGGCGGCCGAAAGCCACCCAGTACGGCCGAAGGTGGCCGAGAACTACCGTGCGCCGCTGAGATACACAGGACATCTCGGCAGCGCCATTTTTAAAAATAAAAGCGATGCACAAGACTGCAATGATGGACAGGCTGCATGACAGACAGGCTGCAAGACAGACAGGCTGCATGACAAGGCTGCAAATGACACTGACAAGGCTTCAGATGGACACTGATAAGGCTGCATTGACGGGCATTTAAATGTAAGTTTTTTTTCCTTAAATTTCCCTCCTAAAAGTTTTTTCCTTAAAATTCCTTCCTAAACTTGGGGTGCGTGTTATACGCCGGCGTGTGTTATATGCCGATAAATACGGTAAATCTTAGTTACCTTGTATATAATTCTATGGCTGTAGACATGCCTGGCTAACCCAGACAGCTTATATCGCCAGCAAAGGGCGGGTCCCCACCAATGTCATGAAGCTCCAATTGGTGAAAAAAAGGGAAAAACAGCTCCATGCTCATGTGCGTGAACACACCGAGCAGAACAAACAATCATGACGCCGATGCACAGGAGGTAGGACCCCAAACCCACCCCTGTTAAGGGGAATAATGGGGGAAGGAGAGAGACTGCTGTGCATCACAGCCCCGGGGTCAGAGAAACGTCCCATCACCCCCCAACAACAGATGGGCCCACCCAGGGCCGATGAAAGTGCACTAATATATTACATCCCATATACTATGTCTAATAAACCTATATATCAGCAATGAATGCCAGGGTATAAGACTATAGAGATATATAATAAATCAAAAAGTTCTAAAAACAGGTGGCTGAAAATGGATGAGTAGTTAACTATTAAAGTTGGGTGTGGCAGGTCATGAGAAAATTGTGTGTTTTCTACCCTGTTTGGCGATTATGTAATGCAACCTGGCACAACCTTTAGTAGCAGCGGCAAGCCTCCATCCCTAATATGTGGTCAACATTTGAAAAGAGAGGGAAATGGGACTTTGAATGAGGCATGTCACTGAATGGATACTTTGATTAAAATTATTTATTAAGTACAAATCACATCATAAAAAAGGTCATCCCCAAACTGTTCCCACAAAGTTGGGAGCATGAAATTCTCCAAAATGTCTTGGTATGCTGACACCTTAAAAGTTCCCTTCAATGGAACTAAGGGGCCAAGTCCAACCCCTGAAAAACAACCCCACACCATAATCCCCCCTCCACCAAATGATTTGGACCAGTCCACAAAGCAAGGTCCATAAAGACACGGATGAGCGAGTTTGGGGTGGAGGAACATGACTGGCCTGCACAGAATCCTGACCTCAACCCGATAGAACACCTTTGGGATGAACTAGAGCAGAGACTGCAAGGCAGGCCTTCTCATCTAACATCATTGCCTGACCTCACAAATGTTCTTCCTGGAAGAATGGTCAGCCATTCCCATAGACACCCTCCTAAACCTTGTGGACGGCCTTCCCAGAAGAGTTGATGCTGTTATAGCCGCTAAGGGTGGACCAACTAAATATTGAATCCTACGGACTAAGAGTGGAATGCCATTAAAGCTCATGTGCGTACAAAGGCAGGCGTCCTAACACTTTTGGTAATATAGTGTATATTTTTTTGTACACATAAAAGGTTAGTTTAGAGCTAGGCTCACGGAAAATGGTTAAAGGATTTATTGTAATGATTATTATTATATAGGGTGTTTATAGCACCAATGGTTGACAGGAGGGGGACTTGTAGGGCTAAAAGTTAGCATGATGTATTAACCCTTTCCCTTTGTTTTTATGGGTAAAATATACAATATGAAGTTGTGTTGTGCACAATGTAGCGCTTAACAAAATTATAAATGACCTAGTTAGTGCATCATCATACAATAATTAACCCAAAACACCTTAAGTGTGAAGATTCATAGAAATATATAAAAATAAAATTACAATTCCAAAAAATATAAATAAATTGAAAGTCTCTATGTAAAATGTTGATCCAATCCAAACGTGAAATAAGGGTCACCATCCACCTTCTTAAAATGAGGCTAGCATGCAGACACCCTGTGATATTCCCGTCACCTTTCGAAATAAAGGCTTACCGGATAATATGGATCCAAACGAATATATATTCGAAGGATCATGCAAGCTTGTACACTCAGAAGGCGAGATTACAGATGTAAATTGTCCAGGGAAGTAACAAGTCAGACTCCTCATACAGATGCCCCAACTAGTTGTTAAATCCTCATCGGTACACTCCAACTCAAAATGTTGAACTCATACAAAGGAAAATAAGGAACCACAATAGTGTAAATCCGTTTAAAAGAAAAAATTTAATAAAAAAGTAATGAACTCACATGTAACCAAAGAAATCAAGCGCTTATTCCATAAAAACAGTGCTACAGCAGTAGTCCCGACGCGTTTCGTCCTCTACAGACGTCATCTGGGGTAGCACTCCACTGTAGCATCCTCACTTTTATAGCAAACAATCAATTTGGGCGAAAATTCCATCTGCCTGTGTCACCACGTATCACTTCCGGTTTAAGATGGCGCCCGGCGTGCGTTCCACGCCTCATTGTAATGCTACAGCATGAATTAGCAAGCAAACCATGCCATAACATGTATGAAATAGACCAATAAGTAAAACATAGATTGGCCCAAACATTAGAAATATACCAAACGTTAAAATTAACCAAACATTAGAATTTATTCCCCTTTGTTATACCGTTAATAGCATTTCCGGGTCATGACTGAACAACTAAGGGGCGTGGATATGGTTCCAATCGTTATCATACGCGGCCCCTCATGCCGACGGAGCCACCCCCACTACAGGAAAATACTCACATAGTGGGCGTATCGTATATAGGGAACTCTGATGCTTCCGTCATGCGTCCCACTGGACACCGGAGATGATGTATTTTCTTTACATCACTTCCTGGTGTCGGATACATTCTGGCCGGAGGTGACGTATTTTTGTTTACGTCACTTCCGATGTTTGATGCTTTCGGATTGGAGGTGACGTGTTTCCTCTCACGCCGCCTCTGACGTCGGACGCATCTGCAATGCTGGCGCTTCCGGTACGCGGTGCGTTCCAGCGCCGCTAGACGGAAGCATCAGAGTTCCCTATATACGATACGCCCACTATGTGAGTATTTTCCTGTAGTGGGGGTGGCTCCGTCGGCATGAGGGGCCGCGTATGATAACGATTGGAACCATATCCACGCCCCTTAGTTGTTCAGTCATGACCCGGAAATGCTATTAACGGTATAACAAAGGGGAATAAATTCTAATGTTTGGTTAATTTTAACGTTTGGTATATTTCTAATGTTTGGGCCAATCTATGTTTTACTTATTGGTCTATTTCATACATGTTATGGCATGGTTTGCTTGCTAATTCATGCTGTAGCATTACAATGAGGCGTGGAACGCACGCCGGGCGCCATCTTAAACCGGAAGTGATACGTGGTGACACAGGCAGATGGAATTTTCGCCCAAATTGATTGTTTGCTATAAAAGTGAGGATGCTACAGTGGAGTGCTACCCCAGATGACGTCTGTAGAGGACGAAACGCGTCGGGACTACTGCTGTAGCACTGTTTTTATGGAATAAGCGCTTGATTTCTTTGGTTACATGTGAGTTCATTACTTTTTTATTAAATTTTTTCTTTTAAACGGATTTACACTATTGTGGTTCCTTATTTTCCTTTGTATGAGTTCAACATTTTGAGTTGGAGTGTACCGATGAGGATTTAACAACTAGTTGGGGCATCTGTATGAGGAGTCTGACTTGTTACTTCCCTGGACAATTTACATCTGTAATCTCGCCTTCTGAGTGTACAAGCTTGCATGATCCTTCGAATATATATTCGTTTGGATCCATATTATCCGGTAAGCCTTTATTTCGAAAGGTGACGGGAATATCACAGGGTGTCTGCATGCTAGCCTCATTTTAAGAAGGTGGATGGTGACCCTTATTTCACGTTTGGATTGGATCAACATTTTACATAGAGACTTTCAATTTATTTATATTTTTTGGAATTGTAATTTTATTTTTATATATTTCTATGAATCTTCACACTTAAGGTGTTTTGGGTTAATTATTGTATGATGATGCACTAACTAGGTCATTTATAATTTTGTTAAGCGCTACACTATGATTTGATATTTGTTAATTATTCACTGTTTTATCCTTGTGATTGTGTTAGCAGCTTTTTTCTGTTTTTGGATAGCGCAGTGTCACAGGGAACGTTTTTTTGTTTATATGTTGTGCACAATGGCCTGAGATTTTATTGCTGTCAGTGTCCCTGCTGGGTAGATTTACCCTCACTAATCAGTAACAATGTGTATATAGTTTAAATGCAATTACTTTTTTCTTTTAAAAACTTCCTGTGGTTATTATTTCTAACATTTCCATTTTTTTTTATTATTATTATTTTTATTAACTTTTTCTGCACTTCGGAGCTAAAAAAAAGTGCCTGGGCTATATTGCTGAAAGGATCCCATGTCTGACAATGGAGAAAACCAGGAGTGAAATAGATGGGAAGATCTTAAACCTTGCCTTGGAAATTATCTATCTGCTAACCGGAGAGGTGAGGAGGATTCTGGGAGGTCACATGACATCACTCTTATCTCTATTAATAAAACACAGACCTGACCGAAGAGGTGAGGAGGATTCTGGGAAGTCACATGACATCACTCTTATCTCTATTAATAAAACAGAGCAGGATCCGACCAGCCAGGTACACTCACAGTTTGAAGAGAAGAGGATGAGGCAATGCTCCGCCAGACTGACAGCGTCTGTAAAAGGGTTATGCCTAACCTAAGATGGCTGCTAGAGTCACATGGGACGGCAGCATCCAATAGCATAGTTCCCCAGCGACTCAAGATGAACTTTTTCCTCTTGACTGCTTTCTCCAACAACAGTGCCGTTGCGGGAGAGCGCTATCTGTCATGAAGAAAGTAGACTGTACCTGCCTACAAGCAGGGGCTCCCTGAGACCAGAAAGTTGTTTCAATGGTTTCTCTGTGTTAGAAAGGGTGAGTGTAGAACAAGCGATATGTTTGTAGAGAAAATCACAATTCTGGTGATTAGCCCCTCACCCCTGGGCAGAACATAGGTACGGGTCCTCTTTAATAACAGGAGCGCTCTAATGGCCAAAGTGGAGTGAAGGATTCTGAGAATGGGATATCATCACTCTTTGCTGAAAATGATTACATTGATACACTAATGTGTAATTATTTATATTCTAATATGCAGGATTACAAACTGGTGAAGACATATGATGATCAAGTGACACCCATTGGCCAACCTGATGTCGGAGAACGATATACTGACATTGAGGACCTCATCAGGGTGCCTCCTGCTCACTGCCTAATGCCTAACAAGAAGATTCTAGAAGTCACCTACCAAATCATCGAGTTACTGACAGAGGAGGTGAGTGGTGCCGGGAAATCCGGGACATTATGCATAACAGATGTAAAGGTTGTGTCTGGATGGTGACTGTATCATTGTGTGTGTCAGGTCCCCATAAGGTGTCAGGATGTCACTGTCTATTTCTCCATGGAGGAGTGGGAGTATATAGAAGGACACAAGGATCTCTACAAGGATGTCTTGATGGAGACCTGGCCACCCTTCACATTACCAGGTAAGAGGAGACCTTCATTTCATTTCTTGTAAAGGAGAGAAGAGTATAGAGGATCCACCTAGATACACACATCCTCTGATGTAAAGACATAGAAACAATGTATTCAGTCAGTGTGTGTGTTTCCTACAGATGGATCCAGTAACAGAAATCCCCCAGAGAGATGTCCCCGTCCTCTGTATTCCCGGGACCCCACACAGGAACATCAGGAGATCCCTCAGGAGGATCAGGTAGATGGGATTAAAGGTCTTTCTCAACAGTGAGACTGAGCAGAAAATGTGCTATGTTATAGGGAACATCTAGTCCCTAATCAGTACCTTAAAAAAACTTGCCTTGTTGTGTGGAATTCCTCCTAAAAAAGAGCAGTGCACTTCTGGTCTGTGAGTGTACCTGGGCACTCCTCCACCCACACTCTCATAGCTGTATATCTGCAGTGCGAGATCTAAGCCCTTGTACACACGGTCGTACATTCCGACAACAAGATTATGTCCGAAACTGGTGTTGCATACACACGGCCTAGAGGCAATTCAGTTCGCATTGTGCGCTATACAAGTATTTCATTCATTCATTCATTCACACGGTCGGACAAAGTTGTCGGAAAATCCAATAGTTCGGAACATGATGACGTTCGTTCGTTATGACGGGACTACGTTCAGGCTAGTAGCCAAGAGCTTTGGTCTAGGAATTTGACCTGAGCATGCGTGGCACTTTGCCTGATCGGAATTCTCTACAAACGATCGGACAAAGTCCGATCGGATCATGTTGTCGGAAAATTTTATAGCCCAGCTCTAAAATTTTGTCGGTCGGACATTCCGACAGAAACAGTCTGATGGAGCCCACACACGGTCGGATTATCCGACAACACGGTCCGATCGGACATTTTCCGTCTGAATGTCCGACCGTGTGTACAAGGGCTAAGACAGCTCTAGAGGCTGCTGCCTCTAAATATGGAGCAAGATTTGATTATATTACTCCTGTGCTGATCACTGTTCTTGCTAAAAACTTTGACATGAGGAAGCAAAGCCATGACTCTACTAAGATGGCTACCTCCACAGAGAGACAAGGCATGGTAAAGCTGGCCATAGATGGCTATAGAATTTCAAATGAATATTCTTAGAAAAATTTGCACAAAAATTTCTCAGAACATTTGTTTGTCATTCAAAAGATTTTGATTTAGTTTAACATATAATTGTGGAATAAATGGTCTGCACCAAACGAAAACCACATACACTGTTAGCCCTTGTACACACGGTCGGACATTCCGACAACAAAATCCGTCAGATTTTTTCTGATGGATTTTGTCCGAAACTGGTGTTGCATACACACGGTCGGACAAAGTTGTCGGAAAATCCGATTGTTCGGAACGTGATGGCGTTAGTTCGTTACGACGGAACTACGTTCGGGCTAGTAGCCAATAGCTTTGGTCTCCTAATTTGATCTGAGCATGTGTGGCACTTTGTCCGATCGGAATTCTCTACAAACGATCAGACAAAGTCCGATCATGTTGTCAGAAAATTTTATATCCAGCTCTCAAACTTTGTTGGTCGGCCATTCCGACGGAAAAAGTCAGATGGAGCCCACACACTGTCGGATTATCCGACAACATGGTCCGATCGGACATTTTCTGTCGGAATTTCTGACTGTGTGTACAAGGGCTAAGAAGTTTGTTCGTTCGTTCAAAATTCATTATCCTGCTCCTTTAAATTTTTTTGTTACTGCCATTGAAATTTAACGTTGGCTTGACTTTAATCCACAAATTATTTGAAAAATGAACAAACTTTCTTAGAACCTTCTTTTCCCAAGAATGTTTGTTCAAAATTATACCCACCTACGGTCAGCTTAAGTCAGCTATGACGAAAAGATCAGATGCAGGGAGAACACTGGAAATACTGGTGACTAGTCTTTCCCCTACATTTGTCCTTTTTATGAGCTCAGCTTCCATAGTACAAGCCCTCTTTAACCGCTTGCCGACCGCCAGCAGTATATTCACTGCTAGTGGGCGGCATCCCTGAGCACCGCTACATACCCATACATTGCAGTGTACTTCCTGTTGTAGAGGTGAGCATGCACATGCCCCCTGCTAACCTGTGATTGGACACAACACTAGTTTGTCAGCTGGTTAAAGCCAATCACTTTGGCTGTATACCTATTGATTAGCTGTGGCTAATAGCACAGATCTGTGTGTTTGTAAATGCAGGTCATGGCTGGATTTATCCCCGCCATTCAGAACTGAAAGCAAACAGAGAGACTCAGCCAGATCTGTAAGTAAAAGCCCTCTTCATCTTTAAGTATGTAACCCCTTGACTGCCCTCCTGATCGCTCCTGTCACCCAGCCAGGGACATTAGTACAATTTTACCACTGATCACTAGCAACCTGTCAGTGTCCTTCCCAGTCAGTGTCAGTTAGTGCCAGATTGCCACACTATCGCAGTCACACTATAATTCGCTGATCACCACCATTACTAGTATAGTGCCTGTACAGATCAGTAGTATCTTGATCATGATCAGAACTATACTAGTGTCCCTAATAGTATAGTTCCCACCTAAATTTATGAAGCAATTTGATTTTTTAGATATGTTTTATGGCAGAAAGTAAAAAATATTGTTGTTTTTTTCTACATTTTTGGTCTTTTTTTGCTTATATAATAGAAAATAACAACATATCAACTCCAAGGGTACAGGCACTAAAGGGGATGTAACAACAAATAAAAATGTCTGAGGTGCTACAGACTTCCCTGCGGCTAGAGGGAAAGAATTCATCAAGGATGGTGAAAAGCAATATAAGCCAACAGAAAATCAGAAAAACAGAAATTACAATTTTTTATTTTTTTTTGTATTACAAATCAACAAAAAAAAAATCCTCCCTAGAAGTCCAGCACTAGGGGGTGCATGTGTATGAAAAAGAGAATTTCAGCAGTTCCAGAATAGTCAATGATAATGACTTGACAAAGGGCACAGCGTTGCATGACCGAGCAAGTTGCACAGTGCTGAATAGCAGAAAATGCTCTGGCCGTGAAAGGGTGAACCCTTCCAGAGGTCGAGTGGTTAAACCAGTCTGATTGGCCAACTTGGCAGACATGTTTAATGTGAATGGGCACCCTTAGATGGTCTAATGTGTCAATTACATTTTTTTCTGTCTATTAGGCCGAAAATCACCTAAACATTAAAGTGGAAATAAAAGAAGAAGCAGAGGAGCTGTATGTGAGGGATGATGAGCAATGTAAGGAGGAGGAAGTTCCTCCAGAGATCAGCATAGGTGAGTAATAAACACCAAATCTAAAAAGGGTTCCATATTCCCCTTGATCTTTTTTTAATTCCTTTATTTTAATAGAAAGTGTGTTTAACAATTACCACCTATAGCAGAGATACATACTAAGAATCAGACAGAAAGATCAAACATGGTCATGAGATGAGGTAAACAGATGATATCAGATACCCGGCTTTACACAGTAAATAGAGCATATGAAGAAAACACGATGTAGAGATAAAATCGGTATGTGAAGCCGGGGAGGCATCCTAACAAATACTTGTGCGACCTAGAACTGATAATAACGTATGCAAAGCTATACAATACAATAACATTTTTTTAAAGTTTTAACAGTTATTTGGGAGGCAAAGCAACCCAAAGGCCAGGTAGGCCCAAGCATGGGACACATAAAATAAGTAATGCACATCAGGATATTCACAATATCTGATCAAAACAGCCCATGACTGGGTAAGAGTAATGGGGAAGGGGTGTGTACTGGGGGGGGAAAGGGAGAGGTAGAGGGTCTGACAACCCTAAGCCCCTGTACACACGGTTGGAGATTTCGACAACCAAATCCGTCGGATTTTGTCCGTCGGATTGTGTCCAAAACTGTTGCATACACACGGTCGGACAAAGTTGTCGAAAAATCCGATTTTTCAGAACACGATGACGTAATTTCGTTACGATGGGACTACATTCAGGCTAGTAGCCAATAGCTTTGATGTAGGAATTTGATCTGAGCTTGCGTGGCACTTGGTCCGATCAAAATTCTCTACACATGATCGGAGTATGTCCGACCGGCCCAGTTGGTCGGGAAATATTTCCAACAAGTTGGAAAATTGGGTCCGACGGATATTCGACGGAATCATTCCGATGCATACCACACACAGTCGGATTATCCGACAACACGGTCCGATAGGACACATTCTGACGGATTCTCCGACCGTGTGTACAAGGGTTAAGAGTGGGAAAGGGAGTGGCAAAGGGAGGAGAAGAGAAGTGGAAGCATAGTGGAGTATAGGGGCAGATAGCAGAAAGTAGGAGAAGAGTAGAGTAAAGAAGGGTAGCGCTCCCCCGACTGGGGAGCGGGACGAGCCCAATGGGTCAGCCAGACTGTGCAGTCTCACGGAGATAAGCATCCATGTATATAAAGTGTTGCCAAGGTCTCCAGGTCCCCCAGAAGACCTCCTCCCTGTTGTTCAAGGTGGCGGTGAGATCCTCCATGTCTCTTAGTTCGTTCACTTTAGAAAACCACAGGGACTTTGTCGGCGGGTTTTCCGATCTCCAACAGAGGGGGATGCATGCCTTGGCAGCATTCAGTAGCTGGATGGTGAGAGAGGCCTTGTATTTCCTGATGGGTCGTTCTGAAAGGTGAAGCAGGCAGGGCGCAGGGTTCCCCTCCAGAGAGACACCAGTCAGGTGTTTGAGCATGCGAGTCACCTCAAGCCAGAAAGGGGAGAGTTTGGGACAGGCCCAAAAACTCCTCGATCTTTTGCCATTAAATCTAATGCTCTTTACATACGGTCGGATTTTCCGACTGGAAATGTATGATGTGAGCTTGTTTTCGGAAAGTCCGACCTCGTGTATGCTCCATCGAACATTTGCTATCGGACTTTCCGCCAACAAATGTTTGCTAGCAGGTTCTCAAGTTTTCCGTCAACAAAACTTTGTTGTCGGAAAGTCCAATGGTGGGTACACAAGTCCATCACACAAAAGTTCATACATGCTTGGAATCAGGCAGAAGGAGCCGCACTGGCTATTGAACTTCCTTTTTCTCGGCTCGTCATATGTCTTGTACATCACCGCGTTCCCATGTTCGTAATTGTTGGCCAACATTTGTGTGTATGCAAGACAAGTTTGAGCCAACAACCTACGAACAAAAATCCATGGTTTTGTTGGCGGAAAGTCTGATCGTGTGTATGGGGCATAATGGTGAGATCTCTACACTGTGTCTGCACACCCACTGTGTTCATTATAAGAGGCTCCCACCACCCCTGCTGGATTTTGATTTTCTAAATATGGTTAATGTAACAGGAGGAACTGAAACACACAAATGTGGACAGGAACACTCAAAACCCCGATAAGGACAGGAACAGAGTCAAGAATAAAGCATGTAGGCTTCGGGGCTGGGGAAGACCCAAGTGGTAGGCACCCAAAGGGAAGAAACATAACACACAGTGGTTGAGAATCCAGAATATATTGTTAACCGTTCCTGAAACAACAGCTGAATCACTTCAACAGTAATAACTAAGCAGCAGAAGTAATAAGTAAGAAAGATAGTGGTGCGCTGTACGTCGGAGGAGTATGCCTATCGGTAAGGGCAATATACTGAATCCACAGTTAGGATTCAGTATATTGCCTTTACCGATAGGCATACTCCTCCGACGTACAGCGCACCACTATCTTTCTTACTTATTATTCCTCTGGGTTCAGACATTTCCCTCCCAGTGTGTGCAGCAGTACATTATCTCCCTTTCGTTGCCCTGACTTGGCGCAGGAATAATTTCCTTCACTAAGCAGCAGGAGTGGAACTCATGGCAGTTGAGTGTAAAACCGAGGCCATTGGCACCTGGCACTAGGGTTGCCACCTGTCCAGGATTCACCCGGACAGTTCGGGTTTGGAATCATGTGTCCGGGTTTCAGACTGCCTGAAACCCGGACACATTATTTAGACTGGACTATGGCTTCCCAGCAGGGTTGCTGGCTGCAGTTGTCTAAGCTGAGAGTGTCTATTACACTCTCTTTCATGCTGCCCAAAGCCAGAACTAACAATCCCCCCACATATAGACTGGGAGAGGAGAGAGGGCTTGATCTGCACCTCTTCCTCCCAGCTCTACCCCTCTGGGTCTGCCCACACTTCTCAGAAAAGGAAAGTGTGGGTTGGAAATTTGAAGTTCAGCAGCCTCAGATACACCTGGATGAGAGGTGCTGACTGCCAAGGGGTGAGTGAGCTCACCATCCATCCCTGTCTGTGACTGAAGTCTCCTCCTTCTATCTCCTGCCTCTGAGTGGGTACACTAAGGTAAATCGGGGTTCTCAGAGCACCCCTTATATCAGAACTCCCTTTTACACCTGAGGCCACAGTGTTCCCCCTTCAATCAGAGTCTGCTCCATACATCAGAGTTCTCAGTGTCCCCCCTTAAATCAGGGTTCCCAGAGGATCCCTTATGTCAGATTCCCCAGAGTTATCCCTTACATTAGAGGCTGCAGAGTCCCCCCTTACAGTGAAAGGAAACTCTACAAGTTCAGATATAAAAGGGGGAACTCTGTGGACTCTGATGTAACTTCATATGATTAGAAATGTTATTTAATAGCAAAATATATGTATAGTTTATTCTACAAAAGAAAAAAAAAGAATGCCCATAAAGTGTTCGGGTTTGGCTTGAAGAAAAGGTGGCAACCCTACCTGGCACTGAGGCAAAAGGCAGGCATATTCAGTAAACTGAATGGTGGAAAAGCCTCCAAACTGTCTGCGCCTATCCCTATGCTGTCCCTCCTGCTCTGGAACCTGTCCCTGTGTTAGGTTCACTCTCCCTGACAAGCGGGTTTCTTGTCCCTATCCTCAACACACACGCAATGCATGCCACCTGGGCCAGGGCTTTTTGTAAGCTCTGCCCTCACTAAATATGACAACAGGGGTCACCCAGGTGGCAGCGTCTAAACAGGCAGCAGCCCACCCAATGACACGTAAGAGGCCTAAGAGGAATGGGTCTTCCTCCTGTCCTGCACTTTCCCTGCAAGGTGGATGCAACAGCGCTACATGTGTAGGGAGGTCAACCTGTACCTGCCTACAAGCAGGGAGATCTCACCGTTGGAGTAAAAACCAAGACATGTAAGAAGCCAGGGGCTGTCTCAGCCCACCAAGCATCACCTATTCCCTAAAATATCACTTTTAGGTGGACTGGCCCTTTAAGACAATAGCCTTTGATTGCAGTCCCAGTAGAATATGAACATAGTAAAGGCAGTCCATGGGTCTAAATCTGTGACAATGATTGGGTTCTGTTTTCCTTATAGTCTTCTCAAATAAAGAGGGAGGACTTCAATTATGTCAGCTAAGCTCCTGTATAGAGGTAGTTGTCTACAGAGCGCGCCCCTTTAAGCACAAATCACTTTCTAAAATTAGCAGAGAGAAGGATGGAATCTGCACACCAAGCTCTGGCTGTGGGTAAGAATATCACTTCTGGGCGGACTGCAACCTTAACTCTTGCAAGCCATACATTACATGCTGCTGCTTTGAAATTCACACATACAGCCAGAGGGCAGTGAAACCAAGTGGTCGAGTTCAGTGGCGGCTTGTGCTCCAATTTTTTTTTTGGGGGGGGGGTGCAAACAGAGCCCCAACCAACTATAAGGAAAACAGAACCCAATCTGGCTTTACACACACAGAAGAGTCCACACGGGGGAGCGACCATATCCATGCGCCGAATGCGGCAAAAGCTTTACCTGCAAATCACATCTTGTTTACCACCAGAGGGTTCACACGTCCGAAAAACCGTTCACCTGTTCCGAATGTGGAAAGTGTCTCTCGCGCCTGTCAACCTTTATCGCCCACCAGAGACTTCACACAGGGGAGAAGCCTTACCGCTGCTCTGAGTGTGGGAAAGGATTTACCGACAAAGCGTACCTTGCCGACCATGAGAAAATTCACGCCGCCGGCAAGCCGTTTCCCTGTACTGAATGTGGGAAGTCTTTCATGCAAAGGTCCAACCTCGTTCATCATCAAAGAACGCACACAGGTGAGAGGCCATTCATGTGTTCTGAGTGTGGTAAGAGTTTTACCCAGATGGGAAGTCTGACATCTCATCAGAGGACACACACTGGAGAAAAACCATACCCATGTGCTAAGTGTGGGAAATGTTTTTCCCAGAAGACGTCCCTGATCAAACACGAGCAGATTCACCTGGGGGAAAAGCCGTACATATGTCCTGAGTGTGGGAAGTGGTTCGCTGACAAATCGTACCTTGACGTACATCGCAAGATCCACAATCGATCCTTTACGTGCTCTGAGTGCGGCAAAGGCTTTCCCCAGAAGTCAGATCTGATTAGACACGAGAAAGTCCACACAGCTGAAACCATGTTTGTCTGTTCTAAGTGTGGGATAAGGTTCTCAAAGAAGTCTTCCCTCACCTTACATCTCAACTGCCACAAAAGACTAGAGGCACTTGAAAGTGGAAACTGATTTCTGTTTGTGCAAACACAGGCATGTTTAATAAAGGTTTCAGTTTTTGAATGGAGATTACGTTTTTTTTGTCATGGTTTGGTTTATTTTCCACATGACACTGGGCAGGTAGTTTAACCCTTTTGCTGTTTTGAAATTTTTTGCACATATTTAAAAATGATTTTAGGCCTGACAATTTCTTTTAACCCCTAAAACATGTATTTTCTGAAATCAGGCACTCAAGTCAAGAGCCCTGGTACCCAACCTGCGGCTAATGTTTGGTACATGTGCGGCTCCCGGACCTCAGCAGTAGTGGGAACCAGAGGCGTAACTAGAACCTTCAGGCCCCCAGTGCAAGGAATTGTGAAGAGCCCTCCTAGCCCCCAACCGGGGCCCTTCCCACTGATCCCGGGGTCCTTTACTCCCATTGTGGGACCCTTTATTACGGTCCCACAGCGGGCCACCTTCCTGCCATCTTGGAGTTTAATATGCCTCAGCTATGAATGAATTGAAGAAAAAAGTCAGCTCTATTCATTAAAATAAGGAAGGGTCGTCTTTCCCGCTCTCCATCCTGACAGATCCCCCGGTGGGAGGTGGGAGGAGGAAACTCAGCAGTGCTGCAGTGGACAAGGAGGACAGGCATAGAGAGGCGGTGGGAGCGGCACGTGGTGGAGCCGATGCCCTCCATTTCTTTCCTGCCACTGTGGGAGGGATCACTAAATGCCACTGCCACCCTCCTGTCCAGGCATAAAGGGGGGCCACACAGGCCCCTTGGAGTAGTGGTCCAGGTCACAATGGTGACCCTTGCGACTCCTGTATGTACGTCCCTGGTGGGAACATTAATTAAGGTAATAGCATTGATCACTACTAGCCTCATGTAACATGTTGATATTGTTTTCTGCAGCATATCCCCAGCCAAAAACCTTGCCTGTCCACACTCTGACCCTCATTGCCTCTATTAGGTCTGCAGTTTCCGACAGTCCTCTCAAGCATTACACATATTGAACATTATGTGTTGCCCTTTGGCATAGCTCCCAACTGTCCCTGATTTTGAGGGATTGTCCCTCATTTTGAACAAAGTCCCTCTTTCCTCCTCATTTTGGTCTGATCTATATAGTTGTACATAAAATGCACTTTTTGTCTTTCAAAAAGTGTATCCCGGTGCTAAACCTTTCATCCAATTTCTAAATTTCTGCACTTGTACATTTCAAAAGCCAATATAAAGGAATAGTATTGGTAAAAAATGCACTTGTGGGTTTTTGTATAATTCTCCTTTAAGGAGGCACGGCAGGGGGGGTGTGTCCTATGCCTACATACATTTGCTAATAGGTGTCCCTCATTCCCATCTCAAAAAGTTGGGAAGTATGCCTTTGGTGATGTCAGGCGGCCCCCTTTAGCTCATAAGTTGACTATCACTGCCCAAGAGAAAAAAAAAGTGGTATTTCCAATTCTTTATGTTAGACAATATTAGCGCAAATGTTTATGAAATAAAAACTTTTAGTTAAAAAAATAATAATTATAGGACACACAAATGCAAAATATTACACAATTTTTTGGAGAGAATAAAAAAAGATAAGGTTGCGCCGAGTAAATAGATACCCTATTGGGTATTGTCAAGCATTAAAATTGTTGTCAAATGGCAACAAACTTCAGTACCCTTTATTTTTCCATAGGTGATACTTTAAGACACCCTACAGGTCATCAGTTTATTCAGCATTCTCTTTGCTTTGTTTAGGATGTATTGCAGGTATGACATATCCCAGCGAAACCAACAAGTGAACCAGAAAGATGTGATCAGCAATCACTTCCAGTTCATGTGCATACATATATTGTGGAAGTGACTGGTGCAGACATTACATCTGGTGTGCAGCGTGGAGCAGTAGGAAGGTGAGCGAAGTCTGGATTGGAGCAGAGCAACTGACAGATGGCACACGTGGTGTGCAACATGCAAAGGCTATAGCAGACGCTATATGGGGCTGCACAGTGGTGTAGTGGTTAGCACTCTCACCTAGCAGTAAGAAGGGTCACTGGTTGGATCTGCCTGGAGTTTGCATGTTCTCCCTGTGCCTGCATGGGTTTCCTCCGGGTACTCCAGTTTCCTCCCACACTCCAAAGATATGCAGGTAGGTTAATTGGCTTCTGTCCAAAAAATTGGCCCTAGTATATGAATGGGAACCTTGGATTGTGGGCTCCTTGAGGGTGAGGACAGATGTGAGCGTGCAATGTACAGGGATAGGGACAGTTGTAGACACTCACTCAGGTTGAACTGGATGGACTGGTGTCTTTATTCAACCTTACTAACTATGCAACTATGAGAAGGTGAGTGAGGACTAAAGAGAGAGGACTGAGTGTCAGAGGATCAGCAGAGCTGGGGGACAGGAGCAGAATAAATTAGCAGATGTCAGACGTGGTGAGCAGCGTGGGAGCAATATTGAGGGAGGTAACATGGACAGGAAATAGAGGAGAATTGGCAAACCAGGGATCAGCAGAGCTTTGGGTTACTACTTAGCAGGGGAGTAGCAAAGCTTTGGGTACTACTGAGTGGGGCATCAGCAGAGCTGGGAGTAGTACTGAGCAGGGGATCTGCTGAACGAGGGTACTAATAAGGCTGGGAAGCTGCTGAACAAGGGTACTACTGATCCGGAGTTCCACTGGGCCCCTTTAAGGCAAATAGAAACTCAACACACCCAGGGCATTTGCCAAGCTTCATTACAGCTTCAAAAAAGACTCACAGAAGCCTCAAAAACACAACAAAAAAGCATGTTAAAATAATAGGCGCATGTGTGTTAAAGATGAACCAAGTGTAAACAAGCCCAAAGCGTTCCTGATGAAGCTTTAACTCGTGCTTCATATCACTCAGGTGTGAGTGCGGCCTACAGGATGGAACAATATAGAATAGTGCTTACAGTACTCCACGGTCCATTGATCTTCTGCCCGGCAGGATTGGGTAGTGACAACCAGTCCTCTGAATTCCATGTTAGTCCACCCCCTAAACACAACCAGCAATTCTTCAGCCTGGGGGAGTTTACCAATCAATAAATATTCTAGGTATGGGCTCTAGGTTTAACTGATTCATTCCATCAATCAGGGTTGATGGATATAGTTTTGAAAGCCAGTAGGATAACCTTGAATGGTTTCTCCATTGTGTGAACAGCACTGTAGCAAATAGGAGAGAGGGGTGTGTATGGACAGCCAGTGAGGCGCAGCAATGCAGGAAGTGCAGAAGAACATTTAGGGTGGTCCCAGAAGATTACCTCAATTTTGCATCACAATTCTTGACTCAATTGCACCACCACTATGTGGCAAATTAAGGAATTGATATAAGCCCCCTTCACACATGTCCGGGAAATCCTAAGCTTCTCCCTATAAGCATATCATATATAATGCCGGGAAAGTGCGCTTGTTTATCTCTCCAAGTAACACAAACAGATGCTGGTATCACTTCGAGCTCAGTATAATCCTGAAGAGAAATGGCCAGGTTGCCTTTATTTATACTAAACACATGGATAACAAAAGAGTGTGGTGGCTTCAGAATCAGCCAATCAGACACTTGTATTCATTCAAAAGAACCAAAAACACACATGTATATATTCGAATAGAAATGCAGTAGTGAAGTGTGCAAATGGTTGTGCGCAGAACCATGTGGCAAGCACATGGTTCTGAACACAATTGTGTGCACATTCCCACTGCTACCAATGATGCGAGCCATACTCTATTATGGCCCAGTGGGGCATAATTTTGTATGGTTATACTATGGTTCCCATGTACGCAGATCTGCTTAAATGCAATTGCCATGGCCCTGCAGGAGTTCCTTGGTGAGGCATAAACAAACATCCTTAAAAGAGAAAACAGATCTGCCGTGTCCACGGGAAGCTTTCCGCATCAAATAATCTTCTGCTAGCGTCTGTATGTGCGAATACCCTCACATGAGCATATTACAGCAAAACAGACACTGGGGGGCATCTGACAACATACATTCAAAAAAATTTCCAGAACACAGCACACAGGATAAGAGTTGAGGCTGTCAATCAGCTGGAGGTCCCTCCCCTGTCACCATTTTTCACTTGGTGTCAGGAAATCTTGTGAGTACAGTGGCAGACAAATGTAAAACTTAGTGCTCCTAATTGAGACAAGTATACACTATAGAGCAATATACACACAAAGCAGCACCGCTCTAACTGTGACCTGTAGTACCTCTACCCCGGGTGCTCAGGTTCAGACAACCTCCCACTCGTCACCAACACAGGATAAAGATATATAGAGAGAACCCGCACTCTGGAATCCATCCGATTTCTTTATTTAATTGTCACCAAATACAAGGTAACTGCTAACATGTTTCAACAAAGAACCTTGCTCACAGCATAGTTACCTACATGAACAACACCAATATATATATACAAAATTACTAAAACTACTCCGATTCATTAATCAGTATAGTAAACTATAGATGAGAATCACTATTGTAAAGAGACTCTCTGGGAGTAGAAATCTTTTTTGCACAGATTTATTAACACACTTGAACACTAACACAATGTACATGAAGAAAATATCAACCACTTGCCGACCAGCCGCTATACTTTTACTGCGGCAGGTTGGCTCTCCTGTGCAAACCAATGTACCTGTACGTTGGTCCGTGCATGTAAGATTGCGAGCGTGCGGCCGCTGCAAGCCGGGAGAGCGTGCCCGCAGGTCCAGTAGGCTCGATGTCGGCCGGCCGCCTGCGATTGTTATGCAGAGGCAGAACGGGGATCCCCGTTCTGCCAGACGACATGACAGAGATCTACTATTCTAGTGGTCAGGAACAGTGATCTCTGTCATGTCCCAGTGAGCCCATTCCCCTACAGTTAGAACACACCTAGGGAACAAAGTTAATCCCTTGATCGCCCCTTAGTATTAACCCCTTCCCTGCCAGTGCCATTTACACATTGATCAGTACATTTTTATAGCACTGATCAATGTAATAATGCCATTGATCCCCAAAAAGTGTAATCTGGGGTCAGATATTTCTGCCGCAATGTCGCAGTCCTGCTAAAAATCGCAGATCTTTGCCATTACCAGTAAATAAAATAAATAAAAGTCCATAAATCTATCCCGTAGTTTGTAGACGCAATAACTTTTGCACAAACCAATCAATATATGCTTATTGAGATTTTTTTACCAAAAATATATATTGGCCTAAATTTATGAAGACATTTTTTTTTTTGGATATGCATTATAGCTCTTTTTTTATTTTTATTTTTTTTTATTCTTTTTTTTTTTTTTGCCAACTCAGTAAAACCAATGATCTTCGAGGAAAACCAAGTCCTCACACCCGCTGCTTGCTCAGGTTACCTCTCATCTCTTTACATCATGGTGGCAATTTTTTTTTTTTTTTCATGCATATATTTATATATTTATCTATAATATGCTCGATCCATGCAACTTTCATAACTTAAACCCTTCCACGTTTATCTAGTCAATATCTCCCCTACTCAATGCTCACCCCTACCCTCCATTAATTCCCCCCCCCCCCCACCTCCCCTACCCTTCCTAGTAGATCATTATTCAACTTAACATTTATGCATGTCTATACCCGTTTAAATCTGTACCCGTAATCCTTCTGAGGTACTCCAACTCCCTTTAAATTCCTGCCAGCTTTTCCATTTCTCCAGCGTAAATTTATTACTCCTACCCCCCCCCCCGAGCTATCCTCTAAGCATTCCAACATATAAATCCTTTCTACGGCATCCACCCACTCCCATATCGTAGGCGCTTCCGGCTCTTGCCATTTTTTTGGAATTAATCTTTTCCCGGCATTTAATAAGTGTGGGGTCAAGGACATCTTATACTGCTTTACGCTGCCCTCTGTGGCATGGAACAGAACAACCCAGGGGTCTGCACTTACTTCAGCATTAGTTATGGTTTTAATATGCGATAGGATCTGGTTCCAGTAGTTTTTAATCTTCGAACACCCCCACCAAATGTGAGCCATGGTACCTATTTCCCCACATCCACGCCAACATTCCCCTGACGTGTCTGCCTGAAATTTGCTCTTTCTATCTAGGGTGTAATACCACCTCGACAAACATTTATAGCTCATCTCAGCGGTTTTGGCATCGATGGCTGAGCTATGGGCCAATTTAAATATTTTGCCTAACATTACCTTATCCTTTTGTGAACCTAGTTCCCTTTCCCATTTTTTGACGAATGGAGGTATCCCCAGTTCCCCGGCCGATAACAGCAACTTGTACCACCTAGAAACTATCCCCTTGGAATTCTTAGATATAACTAGATGTTCCAATGTAGTCAGTTCGTCAGCCGCCCTAATCGGTTGCGGTAACTTCTTAATGAAGCGGGAAAGCTGGCAGTACCTCCACTCGTCAATCACCATTATATCTATTTTTTGTTTTAATTCGTGAAACGGTGCTATATTACCTTCCTTCATTACATCTTTAAGCTGTGCTTCCTTCTTTAGCCAGTTGCCCCCTATCTCCGTGCAACCTGGCAAGAAATATTTATTGTCCTTAAGTGCCATGAGGGGTGAATTATATTTTCCATTAACGTGCTTGTATACCATATCCCATATTCGAAAAGTGTTACGTGTTAAATTATTTCCTATCCCTAATTTCTGCCTCTTATGTGGGGGGTTCCATATTTGTTTTCCTAATTGTGCTCCACAACTTTCGTGTTCAAGTTTTACCCATTTTTTTTCTATATTATCCCTTTTGGTCCATTCGCTCACCCTAGACAGGGCCACCGCTTTATAGTACATCTGGATGTCTGGGATCGCCAGCCCACCTCTATCTTTTGGTTGTCTCAAGCTTGCAAATGCTATTCTGGATTTTTTATGCTTCCATATAAATTTGTTTAAAACTGATTTAAGTCTAACCAAATATGAATTAGGTAGCGCTATCGGTAACATCTGAAATCGGTACAAGATTTTTGGAAATATTATCATCTTCATGATGTTTATTCGCCCCAGCCAGGATATCGAGCCTTTACTGCATCTCTTACATTCCTCCTTAATTTCATTTAGTAATGGTATGTAATTAGTGCGATAAAGTCTCTTCTCAGAATTAGCCAATTTTATACCCAGGTATTTGATCTCCTTTCTCCACGGAAAGCACCAATCCTGTTGAATTATTTGCGCCTCTCTCTTCTTGGTATTTATATTTAAAATTTCGGATTTTGAGCGATTTATTTTAAAGTTTGATACTTCTCCGTATTTTTCTAATATCCTTATTAAATTAGGGACAGACCGTTTGGGGTTGCAAATATAAAATATTATATCGTCGGCGAAGGCTGATAATTTATGTTCCTCCTTCCCAGTTTTTACCCCTATTATATCAGGACTATCTCGAATTGATGCGAGGAGGGGTTCCATTGACATCACGAACAGGAGGGGCGACAGGGGGCATCCCTGTCTTGTCCCCCGTTCTAGTTCAAATTTAGCAGACTCCTGTCCATTTACTTTTACTCGCGCAGTGGGTTGGTTATATAAGACTCTCACCCTCTGTATTGTTTTCGGGCCTATTCCCATCTTAACCATTGTTTGAAACATAAACCCCCAGTCCACTCTGTCGAACGCCTTTTGTGCGTCCGTCGACAGAAGCAGACTGGGGGTTTCCCTCCGTTGCATCTGTTGGATCAGCAATAGGGTTCTTAAACCGTTGTCTCTCCCTTCCCGTCCTGGCACGAACCCCACCTGGTCTGGGTGGACCAGGCTTTTCAACAGGACCCTTAATCGCTCCGCTAAAATCTTTGCATATAGTTACGTGTCTGTATTAAGTAGCGAGATGGGCCTATAGCTGGTGCATTGGGCTGGATCTTTCCCTTCTTTGTAAATTAATGTGATTGTGGCCGATAGGCCCTCCTTACTCATGCTAAATTTTTCTCCCAACCCATTAAAATAATGGCATAATTTTGGTGTCAAAATTTCTCTATATATTTTATAATAGAGTGTTGTGAACCCGTCCGGTCCAGGAGATTTTCCCGCGGCTGATTTTGTCAAAGCCTTGTTTATTTCTTCGACCGAGATTGGTCGGTCAAGGGTCTCCCTTTCTAGCGTACTAATTTTGGGTAATCTGATGTTTTTTAGGAAAGCAGAGATGTTCTTCTCACAAACTTCGCCTTGTACCTTTTGCTCTCTATCTGAATAAGTCTCTTCAAAATATTTCCTAAAGGTTTCCGCGATTACTTTAGTTGGAAATACCATATTACCATTTTTGTTCATTATTTTGCCGATAAAATTTTTTGTTTTTTCTTTTTGCACTATTTTAGCTAGATATTTACCCGTTTTATCCCCCCAGAGGTAGCGTTCACGGGCTCTGCTGTTAAATACCCTCCTGGTTTCTTGTTCTAGAAGGTCTTTTAGTTCCTCACGGGTATTAACTAGTTTTCTGTATATTATGTCTCTTTGGGGCTGACTTTTTTTATGCTCTTGTTCTAAATTATAAATCTCCTCCGTTAATCTTTTAATTTTCATGGCTCTCGTTTTTTTTTTTTTGACCCTACTGCAATCAATATTCCTCTTATATAAGCTTTGTGTGCTTCCCACACTATTTGACCTGAGGTTTCCGGGATATCATTTAGTGCAAAGTAGTGTTCGATTTCTTTACCAATCCTGACTCTGTCCTCTTCATCATATAACAGGTTTTCATTAATCCGCCATGTCGAAGATCTTATCTTATTACTTAAATTGTTGATTTTAATCTTAACGGGAGCATGATCTGAGAGGGTAGTTGCTTCAATTCTAGCTTCGACCATCTGATCTAATAGCCCGTGGTCTATAAAAATATAGTCAATACGGGAGTATGTCGCGTGTACCGGGGAGTAGAACGAATAATCTCGACTTTTTGGGTTCATAACTCGCCACGCATCTACCAGCTGGCCAGTAAATAATTTTTGCTGAATATTTCTTAGCTGATCATTTCTCATCCTTTGTATCCCGGATGAGCTATCTACTCCCGGATTGAGGCAAAAATTAATATCCCCTAACAATATCACATATCCCTTCTTAAAGTTGGTTAACTTGATTAATATCGTCTTTAAAAACCCAATAGGGTTTGTATTAGGGGCATAGATGTTCACTATTGTGCAATCCATCTCCTCCAGTGTACCCTTCAGGAACAGGAACCTCCCTTCCACGTCACTCATCCTATCTTCTAATTGAAATTTCATTTTTTTTTAAAAGCCTATCGCCACCCCTCTACTCCTTGTGGAGATTGTATCACTGTAATACCAACTGGGGAAGTTTTTCGAATATAGTCTAATATTTGATGTCAGGGAGATATGTGTCTCCTGAAGAGCCACCACATCTGCCTCATATCGCTTTAGCTCTGCCAAGATCTTGTGCCTCTTGGTTGGGGTGTTCAGTCCCTTTACGTTGTATGTTAAAAAATTTATACCGTTCATTTAACCACTAACTTCCTAATTCCCTGACACCTCTCTTCTCCTACTTGGGTAATAATATTACATTTTTCAAATGATCTACTTTTCCTCCCTATCCCTCGTCCCTTCTTCCACAATACCCTCCCCTTCGCCCTTCTACCCCTCCCGTACCCCCCCTCCCTCCCCTCCACCCTTTCCCCCCCCCCCCCTCCTGTGGCCTAAACTCGGCCCTTGTCTGGTAGATGGTCGTATATACCCTTACCATCTCCCAGACAACTTGTTCTGAGGGTCTGATGCTCCTTGACCCACGCCTCCTCTCTCCTCTCCTATTTGGGCAGGAGAGAGGGCACATCCCCTACATCCCCCACCCTCCTTCCGCCATCTCTACTTGCCAGATTTCTTTCCCCTCTTCCCCCCTGTTCCCCCCCAGCAGGGTTTTATATCACGTTCCTCCCATCTATGATAGACCCATCCTCTCTCATGCCCAGCCTGGTAGTTCCGGAATACCCAAATCCAATCTCTTGCAAAAATCTGCCAGGTCTTCCGGATATCTCAGCTTCGCTGTTTGACCATTTCTAAAGCCCATCAAACATGCAGGGAAGCCCCAACTATACTTCACGTTTCGCGCACTCATCTCTAACAGCAGCGGCTTCAGAAGCCGTCTTCTCGCTAAAGTCGCATAAGATAGATCCGAAAAAATTTGTATCTCGCGGCCTTTATACTGTCGTGTGGTTTTCCCTCTGAGCTTTCTCCAGAGTGTTGCTTTGTCCTCAAAATAGGTAAATCTTACAATAATATCCCTGGGTCTCTCTGTGTCAGTTTGGCGTATTTTGCAGATTCTATGAATCCTGTCAATTTTTGGGGCATTTTCTCTCTCATCCCTCCAGTAATCCTCAAGTATACTTTCAAATATCTTTCTCAGATCTTCTCCTTTTTCCTCCAAGACAGATCGGATCCGTAGATTTTTTCTTCTACTTTGGTTCTCCTGGTCTTCCAATTTATACCATATCTCCCTCTGCTCTCGTCTTACTATTTCTACTTGCTCCTTCATTTTGATTACTTCCAGGGTTTGTTGTTCAATGCGATTTTCCGTAACCTCTACTCTCTCTAACAGGCTTCCGAGATCCTCTCGGAGCCCACGAATATCCTCCTTAATTGCATTTTCAAGACTCAAGAGCATCTCCCGCATTTCTCCTTTTGTAGGGGGTAGGTCTATTATCCTTGACTCATCAGCTTTACTGATGTCAATGTCACTATCCATCCTGATCTCTGCTCCTGAAAGTGCGGTGGTATCCTCCTGATGTTTATCTAGACCTTTTCTTTGCTCTTGGTCAGAGTGTTTCTTGGCTGTACCTGTGTGTTTGGGGCTTCCTCCTTGCGTTAGATATTGTTGAATAGTAGTGTCTAAACCTTTCTCTTTAGAAGACCGCGAAGTTCCGCTTTTAGCAGTTTTATTGGCGGATTTACTCATGGTGTCTTGTGCGATCCTTTTACCTCTTTCTTATCTTCTTTTTCTCCTTGCCCCTCCTCTCTTCACCTCCTTCAATCAGGCCTAGTATGTCGGCTTAATAATGGTCAGACCATAATTTTTAAGGCTCTGGTGCTCTCATTGTACTCCCTATAAATATTTATAAGTAATGATTCAGGGTTGTAGTTTTTCTCATGGAATTTTCCCCCTGTACTCAGTCCTCAGTTAGAGTCAAGTTTTCCAGTAAGCTGGGCTCCTGTGCGTTGGGGCCCCTTATATGTTGATGGTAGTCTGAGAAAGCGTTAGAGTCATTGTTATAGAGGCACCATTTACCTTTGTGTAAAAGATCTATTTAGCTGGCCCTGCATATATTACAGCCAATATTAACTTTTACGTATTTACTAACTGTTTTAAAACATGCGGTTCCTGACCTATATATGTGTGGACACCCTGAGGCACAAGAGAAAAAAAAAGAAAACAAAAAAAAACACGCCAAGAAAGAAGTATCCCTGTTTGTCTAGATAGAGCCGACCCAGGTATTCCGGTATAACTTGCCGGTAATGATCTTAGCTTCTTATTTACTGTAGAAAAAGCATGTATCTGTGCATTTAAAATAGGTTTATCAGAACTGAGTTCAGACCTGCTTATGCGGTGTCAATTGTGGGTTATGTCAGAATATTTCTAACTGTTTTGTAACAACGCAGCTTACATGGCTTTGCTTACTATACCACTCAGTCAGATTTTATACGGCCTTAGTGCGAGATCATACACAATTAGATTGTACCATAGATGAAAAACGTAACTGTGAGTACCAGTTGTTAGCAGCAGAGAAAATTCCCCGACATATACCTCTGGGGCTTCACGTAATGTTCACATAACTCTGCGGCCTGGGGCTATTGCAATGCTCCTCTTGTCTAACAATAAGTTGTTCTCCCTTTCACCATAAGACATTCATAATTACCCAGAGGCATTCGTATTTCACTGTGGGACCCATCGGATGTTAAAAACTAACCGCAAGTGGCACATGTTTCAACAGAATCAGTACGAAGTTATTTCAGGATATATCATGCTGAGCTTGTGTCTTTATGAATGAAGAAGCCCATCTGTGAGTAGGAGTTCCTGGGAAGAAAAAAAAGCAAAAACACCTGGAGACAGGGGGAGTTCCCCCTCTCACTTCTCAGGGACCCAACTCTTATCTATATAAGGCAGTTATAATGCTCCACAGGGAGATCACCCCTCGTCCACCAAGCTCAAACTACACTAGTAGGGAGTCTCCCACCCCCATGCTCAGCTGTGCAGTTCTCAGGCAGATAAATTCAATCGTTTTACGCATTACAATACCGTCCTTTGTTTGTCCCAGGCAGTTGTTATTTTCGTTCTCCACGGTGTCTGTATTTTCCCCAGAGGTTCATCCGGGTCCGGTACTAGTTCCCTGCTGAGGCGGAGGTGGGGTAGAGAGGGGACCGAACTAACCGCCCACCGGCGGTACTTCATACGCACGGTCCGTTTCTGATGGCAGAGCGGGGGATGCAGCATCGGTGGCGTGTTACCGCGGGGGGTGTTCGCTCCGGTCGGAGCCGCACGCTTCCTCTGGTATGGACGCGGCTTCCATCACCAGCTCCCCGCACACTCGCCCCTTGTCAGCGTAGGTCAGCCCCTCCCCTCAGGCGCGTACCGCGACCTCACGTCCTGCGCCCGCCCCTCATCAGCCGTGCAGCTCTTTTTTGATTTATAGCGCAAAAAATAAAAACCGCAGAGGTGATCAAATACTACCAAAAGAAATCTCTATTTGTGGGAAAAAAGGACATCAATTTTGTTTGGGTACAACGTCACATGACCGCACAATTGTCAGTCAAAGCGACGTAGTGCCGTATCGCAAAAAAAATTGCCTGGTCATGAAGGGGACAAATCTTTTCCGGGCTGAAGTGGATAACAAATGTCATAATTTATTAAACATGAGTTCTGTGATTTAAAAATAACTGAATAAAAAATGTTCAACTATTTATTTGTCAAAAAAGATATTAATAAATGTCATCATTTATTAAACGTGAGTTTCTCTAAAGAGAAGTTTGGTGGATTTTTTAACTTGAAAACGAGAATGCAGGCTGGTATGAATTATAGATACGATGTAGATTTATTTCTACGCTGGCCGTTAGTAAATCACATCCATCAGGTTGTAGTATGTCATTTTCCCACCTATGTCTATTTGCAACGTCTCTTTTTTCCAATATCTCTCACTATAAAATCAGATATTGGTTTCAAATCTTAGTTTCATGTACATTGTGTTAGTGTTCAAGTGTGTTTTAAATCTGTGCAAAAAAGATTTCCACTCCCAGAGAGTCTCTTTACAATAGTGATTCTCATCAATAGTTAATTATACTGATTAATGAATCGGAGTGGTTTTAGTCATTTTGTATATATATTGGTGTTGTTCATGTAGGTAACTATGCTGTGAACGAGGCTCTTCGCCGAAACATGTTACACTTGGTTTCAATGACTAAACGAGTTACCTTATACTTGGTTATAAATGACTAAAGAAATTGGATGGATTCTAGAGTGCGGGTTCTTTCTATATATCCTTACACTATAGAGCAGTGGTCTACAGACGGGTGGCCCTTTGCTCGCCTTTATCCTGCCCTTGGTGTACTTTTCCTGACTGATACAAGACACTATTCCTTTCACTGACACCAACAATGGGGTATAATTTATTGGTGATGACATCAATGATGGGGCATTATTTCTCCCATTGGCACCAACGATGGGGCACAATTCTTCAAACTGATGCTAACAATGGGTTTCTATTCCTTCCACTGACACCAACAATGGGATACTATTCCTTCCACTGATACCAATGATGGGGCACTATTACTCCCTTGGACACCAATGATGGGGCACTATTCCTCCTACTGATACCAATGATGGGGCACTATTCCTCCCACTGACACCAATGATGGGGCACTATTCCTCCCATTGATACCAATAAAGGGGCACTATTCTTCCCACTGACAGGGCATTATTCTTCCCACTGATACCAAAGATGGGACACTATTCCTCCCACTGACACCAATGATGGGGCAATATTTCTCCCACTGATACCAATGATGGGACACTATTCCCCTCGCTGATACCAATGATGGAGGACTATTCTTCCCACTAATACTAATAATGGGGCACTATTCCCCTCATTGATACCAATGATGGGGCACTATTCCTCTCACTGACACCAATGATGGGGAACTATTTCCCCAATGATGGGACACTATTCCTCCAACTGACACCAATGATGGGGCAATATTTTTCCCACTGATACCAATGATGGGACACTATTCCTCCCACTGACACCAATGATGGGGAACTATTCCCCCAATGATGGGACACTATTCTTCCAACTGACACCAATGATGGGGCAATATTTCTCCCACTGATACCAATGATGGGACACTATTCCCCTCACTGATACCAATGATGGAGGATTATTCTTCCCACTAATACTAATAATGGGGCACTATTCCCCTCACTGATACCAATGATGGGGCACTATTCCTCCCACTGATACCAATGATGGGTCACTATTCCTACCACTGATAACAATGATAGGGCAATATTTCTCCCACTGATACCAATGATGGGGCACTATTCTTCCCACTAATACCAGGTATGGGGTATTATTCCTCCCACTGACATCAAAGATGGGGCACTACTCCTCCCCTTAATACCAAAGATGCATTGTTTCCTTCTACTGACACCAAAACAATTTCTACTCATACTGGCCACAGTTCAGCCCCCCTAAATCTGAATGACAGTAAACTGGCCCCTTGTTTACAAAGTTTGGAGACCCCTGCTATAGTGGTATATGCTGTGTTCATATTTCATGTCTGAGGTTTACAACCACTTTAAGGCAAAGATTGGCAGGAGATGAGTCAGTCAGTGATATCATGGGTGGACAACAGGACTCCACAGGCACACCATTCCTGTAGGTCCAGTGCAAGAGTGAGCTTGGGATGGTGACAATGCTACCATGGCATTTGCAGCCAGTGCTTAGCGTTGTTAACCGAACACAAGTAAAAGAAGTGAAGATACTAGCAGGATCACCCGAAATTTATTCTCATTTTCAAACATACTGTAATAAATAAAATACAGAGAATTAACAGTAATGTGTTGTGCATATTTCCTTTTTGGGGTCAGGACAAAACAAATACTTTTAAAAAATGTTCTTTTTATTTTTAGTCAGTATGAAATATTGTGTACTAATTTGTCATATTTTTATATCCTGTCAGCAGGTGGCACTCTTTTTAGAGGTCTTCCAAGGTGTGTATAGAGCTCAATAGCTGAAGCTGAAATGCCTCCCTCTCGTTTATTTCTAAAACGACCATCAAAAAACCTTAATCAGTTTTCATTTTTCTTTAAATAGATGCATTTTCATTCTGCTTTTTCTACATGATACAGTTTTAAACCAATAAAACACAAGAGGAACTGATATTACATTCAGGCGCATAAAAAAGAGGTGAATGGTGTTCGTTTTTAACTTTTTTTTTTTTCAAAAAGAACTACATTTGTTGTCTGGTGCCCCTACACCAGTCCACATTCTGATTCTGGTTCTCTGTGGGAACTGAGATGTGAGATAAGGGACAGTTTTTTTGAAAACCGTTTCCCACATTCAGAACATGAAAAAGGTTGAATCCCAGTGTGAACCTGATGATGTTTCACCAAACCGGACTTGTTGGTAAAGCCCCTTCCGCATTCTGAGCAAGAGTAGGGGCGATCGCCTGTGTGGATTTTTTGATGAGTGGCAAGGTTGGACCTTCCCGTAAAAGATTTCCCGCACTCTGAACATGAATAGGGCTTCTCGCCGGTGTGGATTCTCTGATGCGTGATGAGAAGAGCCCTCGAGGAAAAGCTTTTCCCACACTCTGAACAAGAATAGGGTCTTTCTCCCGTGTGAGACCTCTGATGTAAAATAAGATGTCCAATCTGTGTAAAACACTTCCCACACTCGGAGCAGGAAAATGGCTTCTCCTCCCTGTGAATTCTTTCATGGGCGTCAAGAACCGACTTCTGCCTGAAACATTTTCCGCAATCTGAACAGGAAAAAGGACGCTCGCCCGTGTGAACTCTTTCGTGAATGATGAGATATCGTCTCTGAGAGAAACATTTTCCACATTCTGAGCAGGAATACGACTCCTCTCCGGTGTGAAATTTCTCGTGGGTGATGAGAGAAGATTTTTGGGCAAAACATTTTCCACACTCGGAGCAGGAATACGGCTTCTCTCCCGAGTGAGTCCTCTGATGCCTGGAAAGGGCTGATTTCTGTATGAAACCTTTTCCACATTCTGTGCAAGAAAAAGGACGATCGCTGCTGTGGCTCTTTTGATGTCTCCGAAGGATAAATTTATGAGCGAAGCACTTCCCACAGTCAGGACATGGATACGGCTTCTCTACGTTGTGACTCCTCTGGTGTGAGATTAGTTCTGCTCTTTGGGTAAAATGTTTCCCACACTCAGAACATGGGTATGTGTCATCCCAGCTACCAGGAGGGTTAACAGGAAACCCCATGCCATGTGCAGAGGGATCTGGAGATAGACCAGAACAGTTAAGTGCTGAATTGAGATTTAAGATAACAGTGTTTTCTCCTAAAGAATTAGTTGTAAGGTGGTACCTCCTATATCGTCCATCTGGGGAGAAAAAAAAATGATTATATAACATTTTGGTAAAGATTTTTAAAGAGAAAGGTAAAGATCAGAAAGAGATCAACCGTAGGTCAAATTAACCCATCAATTCATTATAAATCATCTCAGAAGCATCTCAAAGTGATGCCCTGTACAAGTTCAAAGCCCTTCAACATAGTCTTAAAGCGGAGTTCCACCCATAAAAAACATTTTAAAATTTTCAGAGTCCTTTATTACTATAAAAAAAGATTTGGAGTAAAAAAAGAAAAAAAAATCTCACCAGACATGCCCTGTTGCTAGGTGGTGGCTCCTAATCTGCCACTTCCGGGTCTGCGGTGCTCCTCATCACTTTGTCCCTCGCCTGTGCTCCTGGGAAATGTGAGCCATCATTTTCCAGGAGGCAGTGGGCAGTACTGTGAGAAAAAAAATCTACGGCTGCCGGAGCATCGCGCATGCGCGAGATAGAGAGGTGCTTGCTGGTTACCCAGCACGCACCTATCGATAGCTTATCCAGGAAGAAATTGTGATCAGTCACAGTCATCATGGCTACAGCCAGAAGAGGATTTTATAAATTGTAAGTATAAAAAAATTATATGATTCATATACACTAGCAAACATAGATATACTTTATATAAGTTACTAATGAAAGCGGTAGTAAACCCGCAAATTTTTTTTTTTAAACCTGCAAAGCAAAAGGCATAATGAGCTAGTATGCACCGCATACTAGCTCATTATGAAATACTTACCTTCGAACGAAGCCCCGACATCTGGCCCGATCCACGCCGAGGGAGCTGACATGCTCCCTCGCATTTCTTCAGGGTATCGCGGCTCCGGCGCTGTGAGTGGCCGAAGCCGCGATATTGTCACTCCCGCGCATGCGCGCGGGAGATTTCATTCCGGCCGGTCGGCCACTGCCGGATTTTCAGGCCGAGAATCCCCTTGTGCGCATGCGCCGCTGCAGTCAGCGGCGCATACCGTGCAGGTTTAGGAGATATTTTTTTTACCTACAGGTAAGCCTTATTATAGGCTTTCCTGTAGGTAAAAGTTAAAAAATTGAGTTTACAACCACTTTAAGTGTGACAGGATGCCTGAAAGAAAAAAAAATCATTCTGTGGCCAGATTTCCAATTTAAAGTGGAATTAAAATCTAACACCATCTAGTCTTGGATCTGCTCCTTACCCATTCCTCCTACCTATCCTGTCTACCCTGTGTAAAAAATATTTGTATTCTTTCATTTTTTAATCTGCTCCAGCCTGATGAGATCCTGCAGCTCTGGCTCCCCTGTGTCAGTGAGCATCCTCTGCAGGGGAGAGAAGGGAGCTCGCTGACAATGGCTGGACCATGTAAGTCTATGTGTCACGATCAGGTGTTAGGCTCAGGGGACCAGTATCTATACCAGTAGACAGGCTCCCACCGACCAGCAGGATAGGTATACGAGAGGACATCATAGTGGATGACACAGGCTTATTCAAGGTGTGGGGTCTAAGCACTAACTGGAATTCACCAGAGCTCTTGATGGTGGGTTTTACTGCATGTTAGTACCAGATCATGGTCCTCAGGAGGGTAAGGAGCAAGATATTGGCTGGAGAGAGCACAATAATCTGGCAAGCAGGAATTGCAAAGGCATAGCTTAAATAGAAAGTACATGGGAGGAGCAAAGGCTTCAAGATTTGAAGAGAGAAACAAGACGCAAGGTAGGGTTGTCTAAGGAACCAGACAGGAAGCTGTCCAGCATCTCAGGTGGTTAAGCAAGAAGAGATACTGTCAGACACAGCAGAGGTTGCAGGTTCAGATCTGGGCCCTGACACTATGGGAAACGTCATAGCTTGTGGAATTCCTAGCCATTGTCTAACACTCCATGACACAGTGACTGAGAAAAAGGTAAGTATAAAGCTCTATTTTTACACAGGGTGAATATGATAGGTAAGAGGAGAGAAGAGGTTATGTTAAGTTTTATTTCCATTTGAGTCTAATTCTACCAAACACCTCCTATTGAAAGAGGAGGGATGAGAAAAAGAGATTGATGTAGTCACTAAACAAGTAGAATCTGGGACTTTTTTTCCAGATTTAGCATTTATTACTCACCAGAGTCAATCTCTTGAGGAATTTCCTCCTTATACGGCTCATCACTCTCTGCACATGACTCTTCTGCTTCGTCTTTCACTTCAACTTTAATAACATTTTGAACCTAAATAATCCCAAAAAAATACAAATAGTAGCAATTCTGTCCGAAAACACAAAACACCAAATGTGAATGGAGTCTAATGCCACGTACACACGACAGGACTTTTCGACAGCAAAGGTCCGACGGAACGAATCCATCGGACAATTTGACCATGTGTGGGCTTCAGCGGACCTTTGCTGTCGAAAAATCAGACGGACTTTAGATTTAGAACATGTTTCCAATCTTTCCGGTGGAAAAATCAGTTCGTCTGTATGCAAGTCCGATGGACGAAAACTGACTCTAGGGCAGTTATTGGCTACTGGCTATGAACTTTCTTATTCTAGTCCGGTCGTACGTCATCACGTTCGAATCAGTTGGACTTTGGTGTGATTGTGTATGGCCAAGTCCGTTCATTTGGAAAGTCCTTTGGAACTCCACTGAAAAGTCAGTCGGGAAGACCGTCGGACCTAGTCTGCCAGAAAGTCCGGTCATGTGTACAAAATGTGGCTGAAAATTAACTAATTGTTCCTGTAATGCTGCTGACCATCCAGAAATTGATGTGATCTCATAAATAGGGAGGTTCCTGGCAATCCATACCCGAACAGCCCAGTATGTTGCTAAAACTTGAAACGTGCCTGAATTTCTGCACAAAATTCATAGTCTAGATCCTGCAGAAGGAATTCATTAAACTGAACTCCGGGGAAACGACTAACATACAGTATACGTGTTGTTTTACCCTATTTGGTTTCCGTTAGTGTGAAACACTTAGTTGCAGAACTACTCTGGAGACCTTTACAGTGTAGCATTGCCAGATGCTGCCCAGCACCTGCTCATAAACAGCCTCTGGGATAAGTGATGTAAGTATCCCAGGAGGCTGCAGGACCTGGTTCACATAATTCTTAGAAAGAGCTATAAAAAAAAAAAAAAATGGAAACAAATTCCTGAAATTCTGCATGGGGAAAGGGGAGTGGTAAAATGGAACTAACACTCTTTTGGGAGCCACACTGTGGATCTAGCGCTGCCATCTTGGTCCTCCTTAGCTGGCTGCATCTTTCTGGGTGTCTGCAGTCTACTCTGACAATGCAACTGACCTGTTCCCTGGCTGCTCTGTGTGCTGATCCTAGAGCCTCCTGGGAGATGTGATGTAAGTATCCCAGGAGGCTGCAGGACCTGGTTCATAATAGAAAACATTGGGACCAATAGGTTCCAAACCCACGCAAATAAATAAGCCAAAAACAAATAAACTATGATAAAGAGCTGCATATTGTAAAGTGTAAAAAAACATCTATAACGTGAAAAGAAACAAAGGGACCACACTCTTATATCATAAATTACATATCACCATAGTGAATAAACAAATAAATAAATACATCTTCATTTAAATTATTAAAGATACATAAAAATTGTTAAGTCCAGTATAGATCCCACACATGAATAACGTCCTCAGTGAGTATAGAAAAGGTTCCTCTCCACCACCATGCAGACACACTATGCACTCACCAGACTAAATTGAACTCTATTACAGGGAGTCAAATTACACATATGGGAAAATCCAAGATATCGTACATAAGGTCACAGGAATGACTTCAATCCGCTGCATAATAATTAGGAATGGCTGTGGATTCAATCGGATTGCTCAGGCTAGTTTTGAACTATATAAAAGCGGTTGGACATATCCGAGCACGTAACCCTTGATGACGTCAGACATAGGCTGATGAAACAGCATTGGGTGTTGTTTGAGATACACCATTTCTGGTCAGCTGGAACGCAAACTCCTATACAATACATGCTGATCCCTGTCTTCTTTGATGTAAGTGCAATACAACCTTCTTTTTTAAATACATTTATTGAAATACTGCACCATAAGTGTGTTCTTTCCTCTCCCTCTCTATATGGCAACACTGGAGCTTTGAATAAACTATCTATCTATCTATCTATCTATCTATCTTGAATGGATGACAGCAGTGGTTAGAATTCATTCCTGTGTTCTCATGTATGACATCTTGGATTTTCCCATATGTGTAATTTGACTCCCTGTAATAGGAGTCAATTGAGTCTGGTGAGTGTGTTGTGTGTCTGTATGCTGGTGGAGAGGAACCTTTCCTATACTCACTGAGGACGTTATTCACGTGTGGGATCTATACACTGACTTTTTATGTATCTTTTATCATTTAAAGGAAGATGTATTTATTTGTTTATTCCCTATGGTGATATGTAATTTATGATAGAAGAGTGTGGTTCCTTTGTTTCTTTCCACAGAACCTGGTTTATGCCATTCTGGCCTATGCTGGAATGGTGGCATGGGGCATAGCTATAAAATTTAAAAAAAATTAAAACGATAGGAAAGAAATTTTCCTGAAATTCTGCTTTCGGGTTAAGCTCCACTTTAAGAAATGCAAATTATATGATGAACAAATCAGTCAGCAGTCACACTGTAGACTGTAGAAAGTCATCTATCCTAATAGATTACTAACCTCAATCCCCTGTCCCTCAGTTCCATCTACTTGATCATCCGATGGGATCTCTTGATGTTCCTCTGTGGGGTCCCAGGAATACAGAGGACTGGGACATCCCTGTGGGATATTTCTGTTACTAGATCCACCTGCATAAAGTACAGAGGTGCAATATTTAAATACATATAATCACAAGAATTAACAGACAGCTATATCTAGAACTTGGTAAAGATTTGCAATAGAATAAGCCAGGTAATATACTGTTATCCATTTGGAAGACATGGCTTCAACAGAAAAGTGATGTAAGGGTCTTCACTGAAAGCCAGCCTATTAATAACCTGTTTACTGACCATAACAGGGGTTCTCCACCAGGTTTCCATGGAACCCTAAAGTTCCTCCAGAGGTTGCTAGGGGTTTCTTGACCAAATAGCAATGCTTGTCTCTCAGATAAGTTCTCACTGACACCATTGATGTTTTTAGGTATCTGTAAGGCGGGGATTCCTCCCCAAGGCCACAAGTGTAAGGAGCATTCTTCCCACTAATGTATCATGAGTTGTAGATATAGTAACTTTTAGAAGGGGTTCCCTGAGACTGTAAGGTTATTGCAAGGGTTCCTCTATGTTAAAAAAAAAGTTGAGAAAGGCTGAACTAGAACAACAAGATGCTGATACCCTGCCACCACTCAAGCTATGGTCCATCCAAAGGATCAAACGTGTTAACCATGATGGTTATCTGTCTACATCTGGCTCTTTTCTGTCAAACCCGGGTCCCAGCAGCTTTGAGGATGTGGAAGACACCCAGAAAAATTGGTCTGGGAAGTGAAATTGAGAATGTGACCATCCAGCATGAGGAAACTAAACCAGATATCTCAAATCTCCAAGAAACCAGGACACACAGAAATGAGGGAGAGGGTTACTGAAGTTAAATGTGCTATGAGGAAGTCAGGGTTTTGCCAAGACCTCTCTGCATCAGTACTGGTGACTGAAACATCTTATTACATTGGTTCCAAACATTAGAAGCACTATTGGAACCAAAGAAATGAATTGGTCACATGCTATGTGATTAAGTATATGATTATCATTGAGGGCCAAAAGATTATAGGCCTACCATCTAGACAAAAGAGCTTTGGATTGGAGTTATACATCAAGACAAACGCTCCACTACATTCTGTGCAAACTGAATCTCTCCAAATGTTTTATCATTAGTTGGTCACTTTAAGGCTGAGCTGTAATAAAAGCTTGAAGGAAACGTCCTTCCTAAAGTTTCACCCAATTCTCCTGGGGACTGGATTCAGAAAATGGATAAATATATAATGTATGGGTAATATACCTATGCTCAATACAACACCTCTCAAAAGTTAGAAAAAAATGGACCAATGTATCATGCTCTAATTCTAATGCATATTATAGATTTGGTATGTTTTTGGAAGACTATGATGGCCAGTCACAGAGAGTTCCCTGGAGTATTTTTGAATATCTTGTATATTTTTATATATTTCTGAAAAACCAAATGGTAATGAATCAAGTGTGCGGATGCTGTTCCCATGTCTTTTATTGTTTTGTTTTATCTGTTATTAAAAAAAAAAAGTCATTTTTTAAATTTATTAGCCCTTGTACACACGGTTGGACGTTCCGACAACCAAATCCGTCGGATTTTGTCCGACGGATTTTATCCGAAACTGTTGCATACACACAGTCGGACAAAGTTGTCAGAAAATCCGATCGTACTTAACGTGATGACGTTATTTCCTTAGGACGGGACTACGTTCAGGCTAGTAGCCAATAGCTTTGGTCTAGGAATTTGATCTGAGCATGCGTGGCACTTTGTCCGATCGGAATTCTCTACACATGATCGGACAAAGTCCGATCGGATAATGTTGTCGGAAAATTTTATAGCCAAGCTGGAAAAGTTGGTCTGTCGGATACTCCAAGGGAAACAGTCCGATGGAGCCCACACACTGTCAGATTATCCGACAACACGGTCCTATAGGACATTGTCTATCGGAATGTCCGAACGTGTGTACAAGGGCTTAGACGAAATACAACACCAGAGGCAAATCCATAAACATTTCAGTAGAGACTCATACATGGATGGTCTTTAGGAACAGCAGCAAAAACAATCACATTGAGACTTCCAAGTCCCCAAGGATAATGACTCTTTGATCACTGGCAAACAGTTGTAAGTCACAACACAAATGGAATGGTGATTTAAGAAAATACAGGATCAAAAAGTGACACAGTTTTCTCAAAGCTGCAGCTTGAGAAGGTCTGTCAGGTTGATTGTGAAAGGTGAAAGGATGTGTTCTGTGCTTTCTCTGAATTTGGTAGTTCTAAATCGGTGGAACTTGAAGGTTCCACTTAGTATTAGGTGGAACCTTCAATCTGGTGCCCAGGCTTTGCTAATTGCCCGCAGCCTGTGTGACTGCATAGGTGTTCAGGGGCAACATAACATTGATGAGAGTTACTGCAGTTGCAGGTGGAGTTAAAGGTGCAGTTGCTGCAGCAAGGAGGGAGGTGTGCCCTTGTCTGGAGATCAAGGCAATATTCTTGAGACAGCACTCCATGTGGGAGAGGTTCCAGGCCATTGGACCGAGAGTGCTGAGCCATCTGAGAGAGTCTGGGAGACTAGAGGTGAGGCAACAGGGACAGAGTTCAGGGAAAGCAGAGGAATCTGTGTGTCTCGGAGGAGTGAGAGTGCCTGGGGTATCAGGGGAATCTCTACCTAAGGGCTTAGGTACTGCAGTTAAAGCTGAGTAAGCTTAAGAGCCAGGCAGCTAGGCATTTTAAGTTTTCTGTGAAGCTGAAAGCCACTGCATGGGAAACCCTACGTTGTAAAGACTTTGCTTTTTTATCTTAATGGATTCTATCCATTAAGATAAAAAAAACAGCTGCCCAAGCACCTTCTAATACTTACCTGAGCCCCAACTCTGTCCAGTGATGCCCACAAGTCCCTCAGCCATCCGAGACTTGGCTCGGGTGCCCCTATAGCAAGCTGCTTGCTGTGGGGGCACTCGATAGGAGGGAGGGGACATGAGCAGCAAAGAGGAACTCAAGAAGAGGAGGATCTGGGCTGCTCTGTGCAAAACCACTGCAACAGGGCAGGTAAGTATAACATGTTTGCTATTTTTTTTAAAAGAAGTCACTATCTGCGGTGTACTCACTGTACAAAACCTATCTACCACAAAAGCTAAGGCCCCCAGATCACGCCATGGCTGGCCATACATTATACATTTTCTTATTCAATTTCCTTTAGATGTATCTTCAGCTATGTAGTTCAAGGGCCTGCCTGATTGCATAGAAATTGAAAGTGTTTAGGATTGACCTCATAATTATATGGTTTAGGTAAAACTAAAGGACAATTGTATAATAAAATTATAGAATGTATGGCCAGCCTGTGTGTAAAACCTATAATAAAGCTTGGGTGCACTGAACCTTGGAGACATTTTTTTTTAAATACCATTCCCCTGAAAGGGAGGTATAAATATTGTACAACTGTCTCTATCAAAGGACTGCCCTCTTTCTTGCCAGTCATTTAATAGTATTACATGTAATAATATTAAGCATTAAATATATCTAATATGTATCTTGAAAAATCCTAAACTTCAATATACAGCGTAATTTTGCTACAACTTTGCTGGCAACAGGACAAATATACAGAACCATACAGTATAGACCAGTGGTCTCTAAACTTTCTAAACAAAGAGCCAGTTTACTGTCATTCAGACTTTAGGGGGGCCGGACTGTGGCCATCGGGAGTACAAAATGTCCCAGGATCAGTTGGAGTAAACAATGCCCATCGTTGGTGTCAGTGAGAGGAATTGCGCCCCATCATTGGCTCCCATTGTTGGTATCACTGGTAGGAATTTTGCCCCATCGTTGGTTTCATTGGTGGGAATTGTGTCCCATTGTTGGCATCATTGCGACCCATTGTTGGCGTCCTTGGGGGGAGTTGTGCCCTATCACTGACATCATTGGGAGGAATTGTGGCTTATCATTGATGTTATTGGGCCCCATTGTTGGCATCATTAGGAGGAACTGTGCCCCATTGTTAGTATCTTTGGTAGGAATTATGCCCCATCATTTGTGTCATTGGGAGGAATTGTACCCCATCGTTGGTGCCTTTGGGACCCATTCTTGGTGTCATTGGGAGGAATTGTGCACCATCATTGGTTTCATTGGTAGGAATTGCGTCCCATTGTTGGTGTCATTGGGACCCATTCTTGGTAGCATTGGGAAGAATTGGGCCCTATCACTAACATCATTGGAAAGAATTGTGCTCCATTATTGGTGTCATTGTGCCCCATTGTTGGCATCATTGGGAGGAACTGTGCCCCATTATTAGTATATTTGGTAGGAATTATGCCCCGTCATTTATGTCATTGTGAGGAATTGTGCCCCATCGTTGGTGTCTTTGGGACCTATACCTGGTGTCATTGGGAGGAATTGTGCCCCATCATTGGTTTCATTGGTAGGAATTGCGTCCCATTATTAGTGTAATTGTGCCCCATTGTTGGTATCTTTGGTAGGAATTATGCCCCATTGTTTGTGTCATTGGCAAGAATTGTACCCCATCATTGGTCCAAGGGCCAGATAAAAGCAAGCAAAGGGCTGCATCTGGCCCCCGGGCTGCAGTTTGGAGACCACTGGTATAGACTGTTAAAACTGGAACCGGAACAAGGAACATCCCTAACTCTTTTTTTGTTTAATCCTCACCTGTGCTGATTTCTATTGAGATTTCTTCCTCTTTAATCCTCAAATGTCCTTCTTTCTCAGTTTTGACATCTCTCTGAGCGTTTCTGGTGTCTCCGGATTCTGTGAATAAAGATGAGAGTGAAGCCCCCTGTACTGAGATGTATGAGAGACCCCAGAGAGTGTGTGTGGGGGGAGACTGGTCACGTCTCTTGGCTGGTAACACACAATGACATGATGGGAGGAGGAGATCCGGAGTCTAATAGAGGCTGATGGCTCCTGACTCCCCCACTGGGCACATACTGTCTCCCCATTACTGTCTACTGACAGAGGAGGGGGGAGGAGAAGAGATTGTTGTAGTGACTGAACAAGGAGAATCTGGGGCTCTTCTCTGGATTTAGTGTTTATTACTCACCTGTGCTGATCTCTGGAGGAGTTTCTTCCTCTCTGCATGGCTCATCACCCATCACAGACAGATCTTCTTCTTTCACTTCAACTTTAATAAGATTTTCATTCTGAATAACACAAACATACAAACATGTCAAAAACAAGGTAAAAACTTTAGTTAGATGCAATATTGCGCTTACATATTGTAAGTGAAGATTCTTATGATCCTTCCTGTCATTACTGTTCTAATTGATATATTACTATGATATGCCCTTGAGATCCACCCACCTGATCCTCCTGAGGGATCTCCTGATCTTCTTGTGTGGAGTCCCGGGAATACAGAGGACGGGGACATCTCTCTGAGGGATTTCTGTTACTGGATCCATCTGTAGGAAACACACACACTGACTGAATACATTGGGTTTGATTTACTAAAGGCAAATCCACGCTGCACTACAAGTGCACCCGCTGTAGATCGCTGTAGATCTGAAATGAGGGGAAGCTCTGCTGATTTTACCATCCAATCATGTACAAGCAAAAATGCTGATTTTTATTTTCCTTGCATGTCCCCCTCAGATCTACAGCGACTGCACTTCCAAGTGCACTTGTAGTGCAAAGTGGATTTGCCTTTAGTAAATAACCCTCAATGTTTCTTTGTCTTTATATCGGAGGATGTGTGTATCTAGGTGGAGCCTCAATACAAGAAATTAAAGTCTCCTCTTACCCGGTGATTTGAGGGATGGCCGGTTCTCCATTATGACGTCCTTCTATAGATCCTTGTGGCCTTCTATATACTCCCACTCCTTTCCATGAGTCTATATTTACCACAGTTCCCACTGCAACAAATCCAAAATATCTTAAATAAATTAAAATGTAAATGATATATTTTTAAACATATAGGGGAAGAGTGACTAGGAGTGACCCTTGCAAAACCCCCAGTAGAAAGAACGCTTTTTAAATATGTACATGCACAGAGGCTTACACGCTGCTCTTTACCCACTTGCCACCTGCCATATAGCAATATGACATTGGCAAAGTGGTTTAGTTATCCTGATCGGACGTCATATGACGTGATCGGGAAAACAGGCTGGCGTGCAGCGTGGCGATTGGAAATGCTGTGTGTCAGTCTGACACACCACAACTCTGATCGTGGTATGGAGCCACTGATGGAGGCTTCTTTCCACGTGATCAGCTGTGACCAATCACAAGTGATCATCACGTGAACCAAGAAGTGCCGATAAACGGCTTTCCTTGGTTCACGCTGACAGGGAGAGCCGATCGGCGTCTCTCCCTGTCAGGGGGGGGGGGGGGGTCTGTGCTGATAATCAGCACAGCCCCATCAGGTGTGCCCATTAGCTGCAAATCACTGCCCATCAGCTGCCAGCTTGTGCCCCATAAAGAGAGCATGTTAGTGCCCATAAATGTGCCAATCAGTGCCCATAAAAGTGCCAATCAGTGCCCCATCAGTAATGCCTGTCAGTGCCCTTCAGATGCCACTCAGTAATGCCTGTCAGTAGCCCCTCATCAGTGCCCCCATCAGTAATGCCTGTCAGTGCCCTTCAGATGCCACTCAGTAATGCCTGTCAGTAGCCCTTCATCAGTAGCCCCTCATCAGCCTATCCAGTGCCATCTATCAGTGCCCATAAGGTTTTTTTTTCAAAAAAATTGTGGCTTTTTTAGTTTGTTTAGCAAAAAAATAAAAACCCCAGTGGCGATCAAATATCACCAAAAGAAAGCTCTACTTGTGGTAAGAAAATTATAAAAATGTAGTTTGGGTACAATGTTGTATGACCGCGCAATTGTCATTCAAATTGCGATAACGCTGAAAGCTAAAAATTGTCCTGGGCAGGATGGGACGAAAGTGCCTGGTATTGAAGTGGTTAAACATATAATATAAAATATAAAACCTCCTTAAACCCCCTGCTCTCTTGTCTCCTCTTCCCATGCTCATCTCCAGGACTTCTCCAGAGCCTCTCCCATCCTCTGGAACGCTCTACCTCAATCTGTCTGACTGCTTCCTATTCTGGCCACCTTTAGGTGATCCTTGCAACTTCTGGGAAAGAAGTCAAATAAAATTGTCCAAGGGGCTTTTGATAGAGGTGTCAGAGATACTTTATTTGACTTCCTTGCAAGTATTCGGGGCGGAGGTATTTCTTCGCCTGTATTAGACCTAGCTGCTTTTTTATCTCTTCGGGGAAGCCTATCACACATCCAACTAACTGAACTTTTAGCACTTCCATCAGCTCATCCCCCACAGTTATTACCTTTGGTACCACTTGCCTCTCCCTATTCAGTTGTAAGCTTTTATGAGCAGGAACCTCTTAAACCTCTTGTATTTTATTGTATTGCCTCCCTCTATATTGTAAAGCACTGTGCAAACTGTTGACACTAAATAAATCCTGTATAATAATAATAATAATAAAATAGAGTGACCCCAGAGCTCAGTCTGTCTTCTGGGGGACCATCCTATTCCTGAGCTCATTCTAGGTTCTTTCAGTCACTCGGGCTTCGTAATATTGAACTCCCTTCTGTACACAGAAAGATACAATATCTCCTATATTCTATATCTACATGATTCCCATGTCTGATAGGATGACAAGGGGCTGATTCTACAGTGTTGCCTTTCAGTTTCAGGACTACGGCCTCTTAGAGAAGATTATGGGCTTTCCCTCGCACTACACCATTGGATGTCCATTGCATTAATAACGTTGTATCTTGACCTAAGAAGCTTGTCAAAAAGCACATTTTTGATCGGACAAAGTGTCACACATGCTCAGATCAAATTCCTAGACCAAAGCTATTGGCTACTAGCCTGAACGTAGTCCCATCGTAACGTAATAATGTCATCACGTTACGAACGATCGGATTTTCCGACAACTTTGTCCGACCATGTGTATGCAACACCAGTTTCGGACAAAATCCATCGGAAAAAATCTGACAGATTTTGTTGTCGGGAAATGTCCGACCGTGTGTACAAGGGCTTAGAGCTGTTCAGCAGCTCTGTTGAAACAGCTGATCGTTGGAGCTTCAGTGCAGAACGCTCAGCAAGCATGAGGGTTTTATACTGGATTCGGACATTAGCGTGCTTCTGGGGCACAGACGCTAAACTCCATGGGGGGTTTCTACCACCTGACCTCCTTGCTACATTTAGGGTTGCCACCTCATCCCTTTAAACCCGAACACATATGAATTACACGAGTTCTGAGGCTGATTTAATGCAGACAAGGCACCAAGTGAGTTTAATTACCTCCTTCATCAGCCGCAGAACCTGTGTAATTGATATGTGTTCGCTTTTAAAGGGATGATTACCACCCTAGCTACATCCTAACCTCAGGAGCCCCTCCATCTAATGTTCTGCACATCAGAAGACTTGCAGGAAGATTATTAATGTAAGAGGCATAGACCACCCCACCCAGTCCACACTGGCATCCCCTTCTCTCATAATAAGAAGACATTATTACCTCCTCCTCACTGGGCACACATTCTCCAAGATAACACCCCCTCCAGGAGCATTCTCACACTGCTACAACTTCTGCACCCAACATGGCTACAACAAAATGGCCGCCGACCCATTTGCAAGAACAGTCCGAGCTACGAAAAAATGGTCGCCAAGCTTCTACAGTGGAGTGTCTTTCGTTTATGTCTATTTTGCGCTGGAAAAGCCCTTCCTTGTGGGAGGAGCCTTTGCGTTGTATGTTGCAGCAACTTCCGGTCTGTGGCTCTCTTATGCGTTCCACGGTCAGCCTGCTACTTCCGTGTTGTTATAGGCACGCGCGTGCGCACCATAGGGGGGGAAACGAGTGCTTTTGGCGGCCATATTCTTGTAGCTAAGTTTACAAACCCAGAATATTTACTGAATGAATTCCTTACAAGTGTGATGAGTGTGGAGAGAGTGTGTCCAGTGAGGAGGAGGTAATAATGTCTTCTTATTATGACAGAAGGGGGTCCCAGCACTCTGTGTGTGGACTGGATGGGGGGAATCATGTCACCTCCACACATCATCATCTTCCTGCAAGCCCTCTGATGTGGAGAACATTAGATGGGGGGCTCTGCTGGAGGTGATGTTATTGGGGACATTGCAGAAAGGTGCAGCCCCTGTTTTGCGCTGCATTCATGTGCGGTCAGATCGAGTTTAACCGCTTGCTGACCAGGCTTTTTCTGGCACTTTTTGTTTACAAGTTTAGATCTGTATTTTTTGCTAGAAAATTACTTAGAACTCCCAAACATTATGTTTTCTTTTGTTTTTTTAGCAGAATAAAATAGTGATCATTGCAATTTTTTATATCATGGTATTTGCGCAGTGGTTTACTAAACACAATTTTTTGGGAGAAAAATACACTGAATTAAGAAAAAAAAACACAATATTTTCCCCAATTTTTTTGCAATATATAAAAGATGATATAAGCAACGAGGGGGGAATTTTGGGACTTTAAATGAAGTACAATTAAGTACCTCCATCCCGATAATTGATACGCATAAAAAAGGGAAGTTTGGGACATTAAATGAAGCACTTAGATAGTGAAAGACAGAAATATTTCATTAAGCCATATTGATTTGTTTAATTGAATGTTCAATAAAAGACTACTCATTATAAATAAATCCAATTCATAATATGTATAAACATTAATACAATAAAAACATAATATATGACATATTATATAGTCTCCACGTATAACTACACATGACAGTAATAAATAAATTAATTGAATAATGTGGCAGAATAGTGCCCATGATAGCATATCCGACATTGACCAAAGGTATGCACATGGTAGATATGCATCCCATAGATAAGAACAAAATTAAATATTGTAATAAATGGTCAAGGACTTCAAAGTAAATGGTCAAGGACTTATGAATGTGGTTTCGTATACAGTGTAACTCGAGCATCACAATACAAAGCTCGACGCGTTTCGTGGGTATCTCCCCACTCATCAGGAGCTGATGCTACCACAAAATTCCTATAAAATAAAAATAGAAATTATACAAATAAAGTACTGACCAGTAGAATAAAAATAAATTCATGAGAGTATATTATAAATAGGTAGTTTGGCCAAGGCGGACTCACCAGTCCAGGCGACAAATGCAGCGCACAGCGGTGGGCGCTGGGCGGGCCAGGGAAAGACTCCCTCCACGGGCACTGAGGCGGCAAATGGATGGATACGATATCCGGCACAGAAGGAGTGTACCAGCATAAGAAGGTGTGCCAAATGGTGGAAGATTTGATAGTGGTGGAAACCATTTGCCGCCTCAGTGCCCGTGGAGGGAGCTTTCTTTTAGTGGTATTTAATCACTAGTGGGTTTTTTATTTTTTGTGCTATAAATAAAATAAAACGTAAATTTTGTGAAAAAAATGCCTTTTTCTTCGTTTCTGTCATAAATTTTTGCTAATTAGTAATTTTTCTTCATAAATTTTGGCCAAAATTTATACTGCTACATATCTTTGGTAAAAATAACCCACATTAGTATATATTATTTGGTCTTTGTGAAAGTTATAGAGTCTACAAACTATGGTGCCAATCACTGAAAATTGATCACTTCTGATCAGGCCTTCAGTACATCAGGTGTATTTCTTGAGACACTAACAAGTCAGGAAAGTACAAATACCCCCCAAATGACCCCTTTTTACAAAGTAGACATCCCAAGGTATTAAGTAAGTAGCATGGTGAGTTTTTTTAAGTTGTCATTTTTTCCCACAATTCTTTGCAAAATGAAGATTTTTTTATTTTTTTTTATTTTTTTTTACTAAATTGTCATATTATCAGGTTATTTCTCACACACAGCATATGTATACAACAAATTACACCCCAAAATACATTCTGCTACTCTTCCCGAGTACGGCGATACCACATGTGTGAGACTTTTACACAGCCTGGCCACATACAGAGCACCAACATTGATGTAGTACCTTCAGACGTTCTACGAGCAAAAATTACGCATCTCGTTTCTCAACCACCTATTACACTTTTGAAGGCCCTGGAGTACCAGGACAATGGAATTTCCCATAAAATTACCCCATTTTGGAAAGCAAACACCCCAACGTATAATCTGTGAGGCATAATGAGTCTTTTGAACGGTTCATTTTTTTCCAGAAGTTTTTGGAATATGTGGAAAAAAATTAAAACGCATTTTTTTTTTACACAAAATTGTCAATTTATAAGATATTTCTAACACATAGCATGTATATAGCAAAAATGACACCCCAAAATACATTCTGCTACTCTTCCCGAGTACGGCGATACCACATGTGTGAGACTTTTACACAGCCTGGCCACATACAGAGCACCAACATTGATGTAGTACCTTCAGACGTTCCACGAGCAAAAATTACGCATCTCGTTTCTCAACCACCTATTACACTTTTGAAGGCCCTGGAGTACCAGGACAATGGAATTTCCCATAAAATTACCCCATTTTGGAAAGCAAACACCCCAACGTATAATCTGTGAGGCATAATGAGTCTTTTGAACGGTTCATTTTTTTTCCAGAAGTTTTTGGAATATGTGGAAAATAATTAAAAGACATTTTTTTTTACACAAAATTGACAATTTATAAGATATTTCTAACACATAGCATGTATATAGCAAAAATTACACCCCAAAATACATTCTGCTACTCTTCCCGAGTACGGCGATACCACATGTGTAGGACTTTTACACAGCCTGGCCACATAGAGAGGCCGAACATTGAAGTAGTACGTTCAGGCGTTCTAGGAGCATAAATGACACATCTCATTTCATTCCTACCCATCACACTTTTGAAGGTCCTGGACCACCAGGACAGTGAAATTACCCACAAAATGACCCCATTTTGGAAAGCAAACACCCCAACGTATATTCTATGAGACATGGGCTGCAAATAGGTACTCGGGTACTCTGATGGCCTGGTGACAGGTACTCGGGTACTCTGATGGCCTGGTGACAGGTACTCGGGTACTCTGATGGCCTGCTGACAGGTACTTGGGTACTCTGATGGCCTGGTGACAGGTACTCGGGTACTTTGATGGCCTGGTGACAGGTACTCGGGTACTCTGATGGCCTGGTGACAAGTACTCGGGTACACTGATGGCCTGGTGACAGGTACTCGGGTACACTGATGGCCTGGTGACAGGTACTCGGGTACACTGATGGCCTGGTGACAGGTACTCGGGTACACTGATGGCCTGGTGACAGGTACTCGGGTACACTGATGGCCTGGTGACAGGTACTCGGGTACTCTGATGGCCTGGTGATAGGTACTCAGGTACTCTGATGGACTGTGACAGGTACTCTGTACTCTAATGGACTGTGACAGGTACTCGGTACTCTAATGGACTGTGACAGGTACTCGGTACTCTAATGGACTGTGACAGGTACTCGGTACTCTAATGGACTGTGACAGGTACTCGGTACTCTAATGGACTGTGACAGGTACTCGGGTACCCTGATGGGCCGTGACAGGTACTCGGGTAACCTGATGGGCCATGACAGGTACTCGGGTACCCTGATGGGCCTTGACAGGTACTCGGGTACCCTGATGGGCCGTGACAGGTACTCGGGTACTCTGATGGGCCGTGACAGGTACTCGGGTACTCTGATGTGCCGTGACAGGTACTCGGGTACTCTGATGTGCCGTGACAGGTACTTGGGTACTCTGATGGGCCGGGACAGGTACTCTGATGGGCCGGGACAGGTACTCGGGTACTCTGATGGGACAGGTACTCGGGTACTCTGATGGGCCGTGACAGGTACTCGGGTACTCTGATGGGCTGGGACAGGTACTCGGGTACTCTGATGGGCCGGGACAGGTACTCGGGTACTCTGATGGGCCGGGACAGGTACTCGGGTACTCTGATGGGCTGGGACAGGTACTTGGGTACTCTGATGGGCTGGGACAGGTACTCGGGTACTCTGATGGGCTGGGACAGGTACTCGGGTACTGAGATGGGCTGGGACAGGTACTCGGGTACTGAGATGGGCTGGGACAGGTACTCGGGTACTCTGATGGGCTGGGACAGGTACTCGGGTACTCTGATGGGCTGGGACAGGTACTCGGGTACTCTGATGGGCTAGGACAGGTACTCGGGTAACCTGATGGGCCGGGACAGGTACTCGGGTACTCTGATGGGCCGGGACAGGTACTCGGGTACTCTGATGGGCCGGGACAGGTACTCGGGTACTCTGATGGGCTGGCACAGATACTCGGGTACTCTGATGGGCTGGGACAGGTACTCGGGTACTGAGATGGGCTGGGACAGGTACTCGGGTACTCTGATGGGCTGGGACAGGTACTCGGGTACTCTGATGGGCTGGGACAGGTACTCGGGTACTCTGATGGGCTGGGACAGGTACTCGGGTACTCTGATGGGCTGGGACAGGTACTCGGGTACTGAGATGGGCTGGGACAGGTACTCGGGTACTCTGATGGGCTGGGACAGGTACTCGGGTACTGAGATGGGCTGGGACAGGTACTCGGGTACTCTGATGGGCTGGGACAGGTACTCGGGTACTCTGATGGGCTGGGACAGGTACTCGGGTACTGAGATGGGCTGGGACAGGTACTCGGGTACTCTGATGGGCTGGGACAGGTACTCGGGTACTCTGATGGGCCGGGACAGGTACTCGGGTACTCTGATGGGCTGGGACAGGTACTCGGGTACTCTGATGGGCTGGGACAGGTACTCGGGTACTCTGATGGGCTAGGACAGGTACTCAAATACTCTGATGGACTGTGACAGGTACTCTGATGGACTGTGATTGACAGGTACTATGAGGGGTGGTGACAGGTCCTCTTTATTGGGGGGGGGCAATCAGTGTGATTGGTGTACACTGTAGGCGGTAACGAGATTTTACCGCAATCTCCTCCTCACACACGATCGGTGTGTGAGGAGGAGAACCCGGTAACATCCCGTTACCGCGGTTTGTTTACATTTTAGTGATCGGCTGTGAAAGGATCACAGCCGATCACGTGGGTAAACAGCCGGCCAATGGCTGTTTACCAGCGGCGGTGACGAGCAGTGTTCCCGGGGAACACGCCGCCACCGACGTGCACGCGCAGCGAGCTCGCGATCGCGCGCATGCGCCGTGCACGTTCGGGGTGTGACCATCTGTGATCGGCCGTGACTTCATCACGGCCGATCACGTGGTAAACAGCCATAACGAATGGCTGTTCACCCCCTTCGGTGGCGAGCGGTGTCTCCGTGACACGCCGCCACCGAAGAAACAGGGATGCGCGCGCACGATCGGTGCGCCGCCTGGCCGTCAATTGACGGTCGGCGGTCAGCATCTAGTTAATCATATTGGTTTTGTATTGTAAAGAAAATGGAAAATTTGGATCAGTACTCACCTTATAGTGGCACCAACAAAGTGTGCTTGCTGATGGAGTGAAAAGTTGTATATCTGATCCGACTTTATTCTGTTTTTAAGAATTTAGAAGGACCCAAGGATCTGTCGAAGGACGTCATGATGGAGAACCAGCCGTCCCTCACATCACCATGTAAGAGGAGACTTTAATTTCTTGTAAAGAAGAGAACAGTATTGAGGATCCCCCTAGATACACACATCCTCTGATATAAATACATTGAAACAATATACAGTATTCAGTCAGTGTGTGTGTTTCCTACAGATGGATCCAGTGACAGAAATCCCCCAGAGAGATGTCCCCGTCCTCTGTATTCCCGGTACTCCACACAGGAACATCAGGAGATCCTTCAGGAGGATCAGGTAGATGACCACAAGGGGCAAATAATGGATGATAATTTATCAATGAGATATAACAGAGAAAATGTTAGATGTTTAAACTAGTTCTATGTTTTTAGATGTACTCTCTGTATGTTTATTTTCTTAAGGATAACAATTTTATAAAAGTTAAAGTAAAAGAAGAAGACAAAGAAGAGACATATGTGAAGGGTGATGATCCATGTAAGGAGAAGGAAATGCCTCCAAAGAACAGCACAGGTGAGTAATAAACACTAAATCCAGAGAAGAGCCCCAGATTCTCCTTGTTCAGTCACTACAACAATCTCTTCTTCTCCCAACTCCTCTGTCAGTAGACAGTAATGGGGAGATAGTATGTGCCCAGTGGGGGAGTCAGGAGCCATCAGCCTCTATTAGACTCCGGCTCTCCTCCTCACATCATGTCATTGTGTGTTACCAGCCAAGAGACGTGACCAGTCTCCCCCACACACACTCTCTGGGGTCTCTCATACATCTCAGTACAGGGGGCTTCACTCTTATCTTTATTCACAGACCCCGGAGACACCAGAGAGACTCAGAGAGATGCCAAAGCTGAGGAGGAGGCGGAGGAAGAAGTATGTTTGAGGATTAAAGGGGAGGAAAGTGCTATAGAGATCAGCACAGGTGAGTAAAAAATAAATAAGGAAAATATTCACACATTACTTGAATAATATGAACCATGAGTAGATGGATTCTGTTCTTAGAGAATTATTTGTCAGAACTGGTGGAGGGAAAGTTGCTTATAAAATTTAGAAAGAAAAATTTACATTTTTTTATTTTCTCTGTAGATGGACGTTATAGAAGGTACGGCACAGAGAAGCATTCCATTATCACTTTAGATCGCCAGAGGAAAGATAATGACATCACATTAGATTCACCCCAAGAAAACCCCATTACAAATTCAGGTCCGTCATCTGATCCCTCTACTCATGGAAGGCTTTCCTCTAATCATTCAGCTCCCATTGTCCATCAGACAGTTCGTGGTGGCAGGGAAACCTCCTCATGTTCAGAGTGTGGGAAAAGCTTCCCAAGAAAATCTGATCTTGCCAAGCACGAGAGAGTTCACACAGGGGAAAAGCCTTATTTGTGTTTAGATTGCGGTAAATGTTTTACCCAAAAGGGCAATCTTGTTACGCATAAAAGACTTCACACCGGTGAGAAGCCGTACTCGTGTTCTGAATGTGGGAAATGTTTTGCTGAAAAAGGTCCACTGATCCGACACCAAAAGTCGCACACTGGAGAGAAGCCATACTTGTGTTCTGAATGTGGGAGATGTTTTGCACTAAAGTCAACTCTTGTTAACCATCAGAGGACCCACACGGGAGAGAAGCCCTTTTCCTGTTCCGACTGTGGACGATGCTTCACTCAGAAAGTGGACTGCGTTAAACATGAGAGGACTCACAGAAAGGAGAAGCCCTATATATGCTGCCAGTGCGGGAAAGGCTTTGTGACCAAGTCATCTCTTATTTACCATCAGATGACGCACACAGGTCAGAAGCCTTTTTCCTGCCCAGAGTGTGGAAAATGCTTTGTCCTAAAAGCGGAGCTTAATAAACATGCCAGAGTTCATACTGGGGAAAAAACATATTCATGCAGCCAGTGTGGAAAAAGCTATGCAGATAAAGCCGGTCTTAACCGCCACAAAATAATTCACATGGACCAGAAGCCTCATTCCTGCTCAGAATGCGGGAAGGGTTTTGCAACAAAATCAGCTTTAGATTACCACTGGACAACACACACAGGTGAGAAGCCCTATTCGTGCCTTCAGTGCGGAAAATGCTTTGCTCGGAGGGCCGACTTTAGTAAGCACGAACGCAATCACAGAGGAGACCGTCCGTATTCCTGTTCTGAGTGTGGAAAAGGCTTTCCTGATAAAACCCGCTTGCGCCGTCACAAAATCATTCATACGCGTGAAAAAGACTGTCTGTGTCTTCACTGCGGAGAAAGCTTTGTAAATAAAGTTCATTTAGACTGTCATAAGATTGTTCAAGTTAGGGAGAAGCCATATTCATGTCCCCAGTGTGGGAAAGACTTTGCCTGTAAAGATTTTCTTCTCCGACACATACGAACCCACACGACAGAGAAGCCATATGCTTGTTCTGTCTGCGGTAAAACCTTCAGCCAGGAATCCAGGTTGGCTATTCATGAGAGAGCTCACACTGGAGAGAAGTCATACTCATGTTCTGTGTGCAGGAAACTTTTCACTAAGAAATCCAACCTGGCTACTCATGAAAGGAATCACACTAGAGAGAAGCCATATTCGTGTCCTCAGTGCAAGAAAAGCTTTGGGCATAAATCCAATCTGGCTGAGCATGAGAGGATCCACACAGGGCTGAAGCCCTATGTGTGTCCTGAGTGTGGAGAGTGTTTTGGCAGGAAATCTAAAGTTATCATCCACCAACATTCTCACATGGGAAATTCTGCGGGTCTACCTAATGACATGCCTCTAAATGCAGACTTTCAGATCAAAGAGGAGCTTCTGGACACCCAAGATGAAAAACATGTTGCACAATGATACTGCACAGTTATTGCTTGCTTTTTAACACAGTGATTGCTGTAGAACAGTTTTTCTCAGATGGGGATGCCAGAAGGTTGTTGGTCATCTCTCCACCTCTGATAAAGTTATTGAATTCACTGACTTGTGGACAGAGGGTCGTATTTGATATTACTTCTCCTTAGCCTTTACAAGGACAAAATATGGCTATTCTCACAATAATAACAATGATTGAAGACACCTTAACTACTTGTCACCCGCCCACAGTAGATCTACTGTGGAAGGCACAGGCAGGCGGGACAATGTACGTGTACGTTGCTGTACATGCATGCACCTCCTGCCAACCTCTGCAGATTGGCCATGTCCAATCACAGAGTCTTGTGTTTACAAAAAGACAGAGCTGTGTGCACAGGGACAGTGATCTGGCTGTTTCTTCTCCCCCGGCAAAGCCGGGAGAAAAAACAGCCTGATCAGAAAGTAAAAGCAGCACACATACACACTGTTAAGCACACGGTTAACCCCTTCCCAGACAGTGTCATTAGTATGTGTCAGTGTACAATATTATTTCTGATCACTGTATTAGTGTCACTAGTGACATCAGTGTCGGTTAGTGACTCTCCCAGATGCTGATTACCACCATTACATTATAGCATCTATACCTGTATAAGTTTCAGCATACATACCATAGTTTTTTTTAACCAAAGATATGTAGCAGAATAAATTTTTTGATTTTTTTTATGAATATGTTTTAAAACAGAAAGTAGAAAATATCTTTTTTTCTTCATTTATATAATAAAAAATAAAAAAAAACGTAGTTTGTGATCAAATACCACTAAACGAAAGCTCTATTTGAGTGAAAAAAAAATATATAAATTTAATTTGGGTACAGTGTTGCATGACTGTGCAATTGGCAGTTTAAGTAGCACAGTGCTGAATAGCAAAAGACTTGGTCATGAAGGGGGGGTAAAACCTTCTGGCACTCAAGTGATTAAAGAATAGGAGAGTTATCACCTTCATACCACAGCTGTACATCTTGGTGTAAGGTGTCCATCCTTCGATGTCCAAACCAGTATCTAAGGTAAGCACCTAAATCTATTGCTAAGCAGATTGATTGACACTGAGGTATGTCATTCTTTAGCAGTTATATATTCTTCTAGGATCTAAGGTAGTAATTCATGTAAACTCATATATTTCAGTGCAATTAAAAGTATACAGATAGAGAAAAAGACCAAGCATTTTGTTTTTCTTTACTAATTTGGTATACTTTCCTTACTGGACTGGGTTAAAGGAATTTATGTGGATTACTGTGCAGGCTCCAATAGATTATTTTTTTTATGAGAAACAATGGTTTTGGGCCAATTTTATGTTTAAGTGTAACTAAAGCCAATACTTTTTTTTTTTTAGTTTTGGATGAAGTAGGGAAGGATTAGAACCACTGCTAGCTTTTTATTTGCTTTTTGTGACTCCGCAGGGTAGAATTATCGTCTCTATTGTTCTTGGTGACCACTATCACTTTCAAAAAGTGAAGGGAAACCCAAAAGTTTAGATTTACCACCAGAACAAAAAGTCAGGATAGTCTTCCAATGGGGACACTTTTTTAAGTGAAATCTCTCAAAGCGGAGTGTTCCCCTCATTTTATAGAGATTTACCCTTACTTTCTGTTGGGTCTCTGGGACAGCTGAGCAGAGCTCAGCCTGGCTTGATTTTTTTTTACCAGGAGCTGGACAGGAAGTCACAGTCCCGCTCACACTAAACGGCAAGTTCTGCTTTAAAACTTCCTTCTCCCCTATTTTTCCCACTTTTGGAGGTTTATTTTTTTTGGGGAGCAGATACCAAGTTTGCCTAGGCATTTATTGTGAAAGTTCACCCCCCTCGCCCTACCTATAACCTTCTGGGACATGTCACAGGTCCCAGACGGCTACGGGTCAATTCATAAAGCATGAGAAAATGTCTTCAGCACACCACAGATCTCCAGAGTAGTTCCAAAGCTTTATTTAGAGATGATATCGTTACAGCAATAGCAACGTTTCAAGAGGAAGCAAACCCTGATGGGTTTACTTCCTCTTTCATTCCCTGCAAAGGTAAAGCATAATGGACTACTATGCGTCGCATAGTAGTCCATTATGTGTCACTTACCTGACATAGGAGCCAGCGAAGTCACCGCTGTCCCTGTAGTCCAGCGCATCCATCTTCTCGGTGGGTCTCGCTGATCCGGCCGCTGTCATTCGGCAAAGCCGTCACTCCCGCGCATGCGCATGGGAGCCGCCACTCGCGGCATACCGCCGTTGACCGCAGCGTGCTCAGTGCGCCTGCGCGCCACTGTCTACGGTGCATGCACCGCAGACACCGGTGCCTGTCTTTCGGCAAATATCTCCTAAACCCTGGTTTAGGAGATATTTCTTGGACCTACAGGTAAGCCTTCATCTAGGCTTACCTGTAGGTCAAAGTGAGTTGTAAGGGTTTACAACCACTTTCAGAGCCTCACAGGAGCCCTTCATTAGGCATGTGACATAGTCACATGCCTGATGAAGGGTTACTGCAAGGCTCCGAATAAAGCTTTGGGACCCACTCTGGAGATCCATGGTGTGTTGGGGATATTCTTTTGCTCTGACTATATACTATAGTATGGCATTGAAATTTATGACCAATTCTCTATGCAAAATTCCTTTAGGGCAAGTTGTTTATGGGTTTCTTTGCACAAACTGCCAACTTTAAACCCCCCATAATACTTCAATGATACTTCAATACGGGGCAATTTAGGAAACATCAACCACAGGTTAATTAGTTTCAACATAAATCACACAAATAGGAAAGACAAGGGTAATACAAAGACACTGAATTTCAAAGAAGCCAACTTCCCCAAACTACGCTGCTTGCTAGAAGATATTAAATGGGATGCAAGGCTGGGAAAAATGAACATAGGGGAAAAAATAGGATTTTTAATAACAGCTTACCTGTAAAATCCTTTTCTTTTTAAGTAAATCACGGGACACAGAGCCATAGTAGTTACTATGTGGGTTATAGGCCACCTTCAGGTGCTGGACACTGGCACACCCTAAACAGGAAGTTGCCTCCCTATATAACCCCTCCCACACTGGGAGTACCTCAGTTTTGTAGCAAAGCAATACATGTGTATACTAGAAAGAGGGGCGGGTCCTCTGTGTCCCGTGATGTACTTCAAAAGAAAAGGATTTTACAGGTAAGCTGTTATAAAAATCCTATTTTCTTTAATTGTACATCACGGGACACTGAGCCATAGTAGTTACTATGTGGGATGTCCCATAGCAATGCCAACTGAGGGGAGGGAGACAACAGAATTAGGGCAGCATGAGACTAGAGGAGTTATACTGCTGCCTGCAGTACACTACGCCCAAAGAGGATATCCACATGCCTTTTTACATCCACCTGATAGAATCTGGTAAATGTATGGATAGAAGACCAAGTTGCGGCCTTGCAGATTTGAGCCATGGAGGCTTAGTAATGCACTGCCGATGGAGCACTAACAGCCCTAGAGGAGTGTGTTTTGATTTGAGAGGGAGGAATCTACCTTTTTAAACCATAAGCTTGAATGATTACTCGTCAAATCCATTTAGAAATAGTAGATTTCGATACTGCCTGCCCTCTTTTAGGACCTTCAGGCAATACGAACAAAACATCAGTTTTCCGAATCTGATCAGTCGTCTTGAATTAGACTTTGACTGCTCTCACTACATCAAGAGAATGTGGTGATTTTTCTTCCATAGAACAGAGTTCTGGAAAAAATGAAGGTAAAAAGTTGAGGACGCAATACTACCTTATCTTTGTGAACAATGATAATATGGCTCTTTACAAAAAAGAGCAGCCAATTCTGATACGCTTCATGCAGTGAATATGGTTACCAAAAAAAGGCTGTTTTTGTAATGCCGACAAAACTAAATTCAAGTCCCAAGGGTTCAGGGGTGACCTAACCGGAGATTAAGCCATGTTACCCCCTGAATAAAGTTACGAACCAAAGAATGCAAAGCAAGTGGTCATTGAAATAATACCGATAAGGCTGAGACATGTCCTTAGAAAGTACTCAAGACCAGCTTTATATCTTACCCCCTCTGCAGAAAATCAAGGATTCTACCTATGACCTATTTCCTGGGGTGCCAACACCTAGTTTCACACCAGGAGACACATGCTTCCCAAACTCCATAATATATAATTTTGGAGACTGGCTACCTTGAATTTAACCAAGGTAGATACCACTGAACCTGACAGCCCATGCTTCTTCAGAGTGTGGGCCTCAATAGCCAAATTTAGCGTTTTTAAGGTAAGATGGAATACCGGACCTTTGCGAGAGAAGGCCTGGATGTGGTGGTAAGGTCCATGGGACCCCTACTGCCATCCTTATGATCTCTGCATACCAAGATCTTCTGAACCACATTAGGCCACAAGAATCACCAACTTCCCTTCCTGCTTGATCCTGCGAAGAAGTCATGAATGCACGCAGAAAAGGAGGGAATGCGTGAATCAATAAAGCTGATTCCATGGGAACACCAAGGCACCTGTTCCGCATGCTAGCAGATCCTTTGTTTTTAACATAAAGATTTTGAACTCTCTGTTGAATCTGGATGCAAACAGATCTATGTCTGGGATCCCCCATCTTTGACCTATTGTCAGAAAGATATCGGGGTGAAGGAACCATTCTCCCGGGAACAACTGCTGGTGACTCAAAATAGACCGCCTACCAAATATCTATCCCTACAATAAAAAACTGCAGATAGGCAAGGTACATTGTTTTCTGCACAAGATAGGATATGATTCATCTTTCTCTGGGCCGCACAACTTGTTGTGCCCCCTTGGTGATTGATATAGGCCCCTGCTGTGGCATTTGTCGGATTGGATCCTGACAGGATAGCTCCGTAAATTAAACGTCCAGGCCCTCAGGACCAAGCGATCAGTCCGAATGTGTAGAATGTTAATGGGCAAGGTCATTTCTGATCTGGACTATAGCTCTTGGACAGTTACCTCTTCCAGGACTGCTCCCCAACCTAAAAAAGTTGGCATAAAGACTTTCTTACACAATATAGCCCTGCCCCAATATCAGAAACCATCTGCCGTGATCTAAACAAGCCCATCAACAAAGAAGAAGCAGAGATAGCCTTAAACATGTGGAAAACCGGTAAAAGTCCCAGACCCGATGGACTAATAGTCGGTTATTATAAATCCTTCAGACACCCATTTTCATTTCCACATTTGATACCTACGCAACACCTACCTCACCCCCTAAAGACTTATTAACGGCACACATAACTGTCATCCCCAAACTTGGCAAAGATCCCTCATTAGTATCCAACTATAGACCAATCTCCCTACTGAATGTCGACCTTAAATGGTACGCAAAAATCTTAGTCAACAGACTTCTTCCCTTACTCCCTAACCTCATCCACCTAGATCAGGTGGGATTTATCCCTGGCAGAGAGGCGAGAGACAACACCCTCAAAGCCATCAACATTCACCATTGGCTCAACAAGACTAACCGTAGGGGATTCTTCTTGTCATTGGACGCGGAGAAGGCGTTCGATAGAGTGGCTTGGGATTATATGTCGGAGGCCTTGCGGGCTATTGACCTTCCAGACCGTATGCTCCACTACATTTTCATGCTTTACTCTAATTGTACGTGTTAACGGCCACCTATCGGACGCTTCCCCATCTCAAATGGAACTCGACAGGGTTGTCCCCTGTCCCCGCTTATATTCGTGCTTACTTTAGAACCACTTCTAAGATACATCAGAGCAAATCCAGATATCAAAGGAATCAACATACACAACCGTACCTACAACCTAGCTGCTTTTGCAGATGATATACTCTTGTTTCTAACTGAACCATTGACAACATTGCCAAACCTTTTAAAAACAATTGACCACTTCAAAAACCTTTCATATCTCCAAATAAATTTTACAAAATCAAATGCCTTAAGTATCATGCTATCCCCTGAACAATGCTCACAATGGCAGCACAATTTCCCGTTCAAATGGAACACCCGAACCCTCACCTATTTAGGTATCCAACTACCCGCCTCTCTAACAGATCTATATGAAGCAAACTACCAACCCCTATTACAAAACATTACCAATCATTTAAAAAAATGGTCCTCCAGACTTTTTTCTTGGTTCGGTAGAACGGCCATACTTAAAATGAACAACCTCCCAAGGATTTTGTACCTTCTCCAGACAGTCCCAATCAGGCTCCCACCAACTTTCTTCGCAACATACTATAGAATTTGTACTAAATTTGTTTGGGGGACAATTCGCCCTAGAATGAACTAAGCCAAACTTACATCCCCCCAAACTCATGGGAGGTTTTGGTCTTCCAGACGTCGAAAAACACCAACAAGCGAGCCACTTGACGAGAATTATAGATTGAAAACTACATTTCTCCACCAAGGACTGGGTCCAACTAGAAAACTCGCTGTCCCACATTCCACTGGCACAGTCGCCATGGCTACTGGCTAATCACATTTCACCTACACACAACTCCCACCCACTGATCCACCCCACGTTGTCCGCTTTTCAAAAAGCTTGCCCAAAATACAAAATCTCGTCGATTGTCGGCCCCATGACTCCTCTCAAACTAAATCCGGCATTTACACAGGGGATGCAATCATCCTTTATGAAGGATAATTGGCCGCCCGCAAATGTCCGGGCTATGCATTTCTTTACAGACGGTAAATTGCTATCATACTCTAATTTATCGGACCATCTTTGACCAAACATATTTCCATACTGGACTTACATCCAAATCAAACACTTACTTGACACACAAGCTCAAAAATAAGACTGGTCCCGATATCTCTTACCCCATTTGAGGACATGTGCCAAAAATCAGAACCCCAAAGACATCTCATTTCCTTTACATACGCATTATTGTTTCCAAATCAAACTTATCTCCACAAATGGGCCACAGTGAAATGGTCCAAAGGTCTATCTATAAATCTTACAGATAAGGATTGGGAAGCAATATACACAATCGCCCACAAAGGGTCTGAACATATATGCACAGGAAAATGCTTTTAAGTTAATATCACAATGGTACCAAACGCCTCTCAAACTCCACCATATCTACCCCTCACTCTCCCTGCAATGCTGGAGGTGCGGAAACGAACCTGGATCTTTACTACACCTATGGTGGTCATGTACCAAGATCCAACCTTTTTGGAAGGAAGTCCATAACCTGATACATCACATTACCACATATAAACTTGAATACACCCCAGCACAATTCCTGCTTCACTACTTAGCAAAACTGAAATGCACATACTTGCGCTCCCTAACTATGCATATGATCACAGTAGCAAACATGTGTATCCCCAGAAATTGGCGCTCGCCAACCCCACCAACCATAAGGGATTGGTTTGATCGCATCCATAAAACCGCAGAAATGGAGGATCTGATCCATCAGGCAAAAGACACACCTTCCAAATACATTTAGATTTGGTCCTGTTGGAAGCACTTCACCACCACCCCGAAATACCATGCTCTACTTACATGATATAAGCACTTTAATTGCACCAGTAATATTTATCCACATACAAAGCCGAGCCAACCCTGAACCATTAATCCTTTCATCCACCACTTAGTCTCTCTTCTTGTCCTCCCTGACTACTACAACCCGCGACACAGAGTTTCCGGCCAACAATCCAGGGAACCCCCGTATTACTCTACAATACGTCTCACATGGAGACACAAGACCGGCTAAATCATATAGTTACTGGATCTATAGAGTGAACTCTAGACATACAAGCTAGCTCCCCGTTTCCCACTATCCAACGACATTACCCATATCCACCTAAGGTTTGATACTCAGCTAGTAAACTATCGTTTTTTCTATTGTTTCTTTACATTTTCAAAAGTTATATGGCGGCTGCGTCCGCAAATATTTGAACTCATGTTCTTGACTATATATTTAGTTGATTTTCGTCGGTACTTCATAGCTGAAACAGCACAATCATACTCTACAATGCACCTCGCATACTCATACCTTATGATGCTGTAGCTTTAATCCTCATCCAGTCACAGTCTGATTCCTATTGGGGTGACTGGATGCTGAGGTAACTAAACCAAATACATGCCTCTCCGTCTTACGAACCTAAAATGTAGGCTGTGACACCATCCCCCTTCCATGGGGACGCAGAACATATCCCACCATTATTCCTAGAACAGCCTGTTCACTAGAACAAGCTAGTTAATACACGCATTCAAACACAATCCTAGACTATTACATGTAGGGATGAGCCGAACACCCCCCCCGGTTCGGTTCGCACCAGAACTTTCGAACGGACCCCAAATTCGTATGAACTTTAGAACCCCATTGAAGTCTATGGGACTCAAACGTTCGAAATTAAAAGTGCTAATTTTAACGGCTAATATGCAAGATACTGTCCTAAAAAAGGTTTGGGGACCTGGCTCCTGCCCCAGGGGACATGGGTCCATGCCTAAAATGTTTTTAAAAATGGCAGTTTTGGCGGGAGCACTGATTTTAATGACGATTAAAGTGAAAAAAAAAGTGAAATATTCCTTTAAATATGGTGCCTGGGGGGTGTCTGTAGTATGCCTGTGAAGTGCCACGTGTTTCCCGTGTTTAGAACAGTCCCTGCACAAAATGCCATTAAACGGAAATAACATAATTTAAAACTGCTTGCGGTTTTAATGTTATATCTGGTTCCTGCAATATGGTTGAAAATCATTGAGAAAAATGGCATGGGTAGCCCTCCCTGCCCATTACCAGCCCCTTTGGATCTTTGGGTATTAAAAAAAGGAAATGCGTGTGGCCCCCAGGCCCTATATACTCAGAACAGCAGTATACAGGCGGTGCAAACAAGACAGGGACTGTGTAGATTTGTTGTGTTAAGTTGAATCTGTTTGTAATTTTCAACTGGTACATTTTTAAAGTGTAGCTCCAGTCAAAAAAACAATTTTTAAGCTTTTTGGAAAACATAGGGAAGGGTTATCAGCCCTGTATAATTTGTTTTGCCGTACATCTTTTTTCATCTCACTTGCTGTTGTCTCCTTCCGTTTGCTAGTAGATGTTTGTAAGTTGGATGTTTGAAAGTAGGGGCCTGCCCTATATGCTCTGCAGAAATGGCGGAACAAGGTGTTGGTTTTGCCACAACATTGTAAGCCCTCAAAGTGACTCTTGGTGGGCGCTGGAGCGCCCTGCTGTGAACGATTATATCAAGAATTGTAATTACATGCCATTGTTGAACAGTGGTAGAAAAATTGACCTTTGGTGGTTGTGGTGCTGGTGCCACAACACTATAAGTCCTCACAGTTACTCTGGGTGGGCACAGGAACGGGACCTCCTGTGAAATATTATATCAAGAATTGTAATTACATGTCCCTGTTAAACAGGGGCAGAAAAATTGGGCCTTAGGCACTGGTGCTGGTGCCACGACACTGCAACCTCTCCCATATACTCTAGTTTTATTGCAGGAATTAGCCCTGCTGCAAAGCATTGCATCAAAAATTGTAATTAAATGCCCCTGTTAAACAGGGGCAGAAAAATTGGGCTGATGGCATCACCCAGAACCAGAAATGTTCTTCCAACATATCAGCGGAGGAGGAAGAGGATAGACAATCAACATAACAGGACAGTCACTCAGCATTAGCATAGGCAGTCTTGAAGGGATGTGATATTTCAAAAAAAATTATTCGGTTACATCAGCTTCAGGTGCTTGGTAGCTGTGGGTGATCCAAGACTGAATCATCTTGATGAAGGTCAGTTGATCAACTGATTCGGTGGACAAGCGCACCCTGTGATCGGTAACAAAGCCACCAGCAGCACTGAAGGTGCGTTCCGAAAAAGAACGCTGGATGCAGGACAGGCCAGTAGCTCAATTGCATACTGTGCAAGCTCTGGCCAGTGATCCATCCTCAAGACCCAGTAAGCCAGAGGATTTTCGGTGGGAAAGGTGTCCAAGTCTGACCTTGCCCCTAGGTATTCCTGCACCATGTAAATCAGACGCTGGCGATGGTTGCTGGAACCGATCATACCTTGGGGCTGCGGACTAAAAAATTGTCTGAATGCATCAGTCAGACGGCCACCTTCTCCACCGCTCCTTCTGACCGATGCCTCAGCAACACGTTGTCCAGGACCAGGAGTTTGTAACCTCCCAGTCTCTGGGAACGCGTTGCACAGACCTTTCTGCAAGGCCTCCCGGAGATGTCTCATCCTCTGCTCCCTCTGAGATGGCAAGATAAGGTCGGCAACCTTACCCTTGTACCGTGGATCAAGGAGAGTGGCCAGCCAGTAATGGTCCCTCTCCTTGATCCGAAGAATACGAGGATCCTTCCGCAGGCTTTGCAGGATCAGGGAGGCCATGCAGCGTAGGTTAGCTGAGGCATTCGGTCCGGAGTCCTCTGGGTCACTAAGGGCAACATGATCCGCAGCTACCTCCTCTCAGCCATGTACAAGTCCACGTGTTTCTTGGGACTGTAAATCATCCCTACAAGACTGCTGCTGCTGATGCTGATTGCCAGCCTCCACCTCCATGCTGACACAATCATCCTCCTCTTCCTCCTCCTCATCCTCTTCCTGTGTGATGGGTGGCACAGCAGAAACACTGTCTGGATAAAGGGGGCCTTGAGAGGCAAGGAAGTCCTCCTCTTCCTGCCTCTGTTCTGCCTCAAGTGCCCTGTCCATTATTCCACGCAGCGTATGCTCCAAGAGGTGGACAAGAGGTACAGTGTCACTGATGCATGCACTGTCACTGCTCACCATCCTTGGGGCCTCCTCAAACGGTGATAGGACAGTGCATGCATCCCTGATCATGCCCCACTGGCGTGGTGAGAAAAAACCGAGCTCCCCTGACCCTGTCCTTGTGCCGTAGTCGCACAGGTACTCATTGATGGCCCTCTGCTGCGTGTGCAGCCGCTGCAGCATGGCCAACGTTGAGTTCCACCTGGTGGGCATGTCACATATAAGGCGGTTCTTGGGCAGGTTCAACTCCTTTTGGAGCTCAGCCAGCCGAGCACAGGCATTAAATGATCGGCGGAAATGCACACAGACTTTCCTGGCCTGCTTCAGGACATCCTGTAAGCTGGGGTACCTGCCCAAGAACCGCTGCACCACCAGGTTAAGGACGTGAGCTACACAGGGCACATGGGTCAGTTGTCCCTGTCGGAGGGCGGAGTGGAGGTTGGTGCCATTGTCGCAAACCACCATTCCTGCCTTAAGCTGGCGTGGCGTCAACCACCTCTCGGCCTGCCCCTGCAGAGCTGGCAAAACATCCACCCCAGTGTGGCTCCTGTCCCCCAAACAAACCAGCGCAAGCCCGGCATCGTTTTGCCTGCGTACTTGCGTAGCCCCTGGAACGCCTACGGAGCACCGCTGGTTCTGAGGACAGAGCACTGGAAGAGGCCACTGAGGAAGAAGAAGAGGAGGGGGTGGAGGAGAGAGGTGTGTCACAACCAATAGTAGCATTTTGGAGGCGTGGTGGCGGAACAACCTCCAACACTACTGCACCTTGTCCTGCATCCTTCCCAGCTGCCAGAAGAGTGACCCAATGGGCCGTGAAAGACAGGTAACGTCCCTGTCCATGCCTGCTGGACCATGAGTCAGCGGTAATATGCACCTTACCGCTGACCGCCCTGTCCAGCGAGGCAAGGACATTGCCTTCCACATGCCGGTAGAGAGCCGGAATCGGCTTCCGTGAGAAAAAGTGGCGTTTAGGGACCTGCCACTGAGGAACCGCACATTGTACAAACTCACGGAAGGGGGCCGAGTCTACCAACTGAAAAGGCAGCAGTTGAAGTGCTAGCAATTTAGCCAAGCTAGCATTCAACCGCTGGGCATGTGGATGGCTGGGAGTGAACTTCTTTCGCCGGTCCAGCAGCTGGGGCAGGGACATTTGCCTGCTATAATCGGACGTGGGTGTACTGCTAGCAGAGTGCCCGGAAGCACTTGGCTGTGACACACCTAATTCTACACCTTCATTCCTCTCAGAGCAGGTTTCAGAGAGGACTGAAGGTCTAGTGGGGTTGGAGATGCCAGCTGATGAGGAGCAAGGAGAGGTCGGCTTTGTTCTTTGGTGTGGGTCTTTGAGGTACGCTTGCCAACGAGCTGCATGGCAGGTCAACATATGTCTGGTCAAGCATGTGGTGCCCAAGCGGCTGATGTTTTGCCCACGCGAGATACGCTTGAGACATATGTTGCAAATAGCAGCGGTGCGATCTGATGCACTCGTCTCAAAAAAGGCCCACACCAAAGAACTTTTATATTAATGCGCAGAGGCAGCGCCCTGCACAGGCGGAGCTCTGCGGTGTGATTCAGTCGGTGTGCTGTCCCTAAGCTGGCCCCCAGAGGGCATCCTGCCTCGTTGGACATGTACCTCCTCCTTCTCCTCCTCCTCTCTCCTACCAGGCACCCACGTGGAGTCAGTGCCCTCATCATCCCCTCCCTCTCCTCTTCATCGCTGTAGCAAACCTGGCAATATGCTGCAGCTTGTGGAACATGACTGCCAGATTGCTGTCCTTCTTGAGCATCCCCTCTCTCTGCATTCACGCTACTGCCTTCCTCTAGCTGAGTGTCATCATCAGAGCCTACAAAACACTGGGCATCCTCCTGGAGCATGTACCCAACACTGTCCTCAAAGAGTTCTGGAGACTCCTCAGGAGGACGTGGTGGGCCTAGGGAAGGAGTCACTGATGATGACATTGAGACGAGGGAAGACGATGTGTTGGCAGCTGCTTTTCTACTACCCTGAGACTGGGTGAGAGAGGATGAGGAGGATGAAGAGGGCTTGGTCATCCACTCTACCAAGTCGTTGGCATGTTGTGGTTCAACATGTCCAGCTGCCGAAAAGAAGGACAAGCGTGTCCCATGGCCACGTGCTGATGACAATGCACCGTGTCCACGACCAGCACTGTTGTCTCTAGACACAGAGCCTGCTTGCCCTCTTTTATCGGCTCGCACCTGTCTGCCTCTCCTTGCTGGCCTTCCAGACATGGTAATTGCCTGAAGGGAGTTGGGTAAAACAGCAGTTGGGTAGTGTATATTGTGCTGGAGGCACACAACACCCACTAACTCCTGCAGATGCCTTTAGTATAGAACACCAGAGATAAAGGGGTATACTGTAATGGAGTCACAGAACACCCACTAAGCCCTGCAGATGGCTCTATTAGAGAACAGCAATAAAGGGTAGATACAGGTGTATATTGTGCTGGAGGCACAAAACACCCACTAACTCCTGCAGATGCCTTTATTATAGAACACCAGAGATAAAGGGGTATATACAGATGTATACTGTGCTGTGCTGGAGGCACACACAACTTCCAATAACTCCTGCAGATGGCAAGTGGGCTCAAATAGAGAAGAGCTATGTAGGTGGATATAGCGGTGTGTACTGGGTACAGAGCACGCAGACAGCACGCACAAGCTCCTAACACTACTGACTGCAAGCTCTATTATAAAAGATAGATCACTAGCTATATAGGTGAGGTGAATATAGCGGTGTATACTGCGGTCAGGGCACGCAGACAACAACCACTACACAACAGCAAGATCGAAAATTGGCCGATAACGATCGGTGTATACTGTGTTGAAGGTACACAGAACACCCACTAACTGCTTCAGACGCCAACACACTACACAAGGCCGCCGCGCTGGCGGCCTTATATAATGTGGGGCGTGTACTACACAGCCTGAGCTATGATTGGCCACAGGCATCCTGCCTTTGGCCAATCATGGCTCTCCTCGCTGCTGGCGCTGTGATTGGCCAAGCATGCGGGGTCACAGTGCATGCTTGGCCAATCATGAGCCAGCAATGCACTGCGATGACACAGTGCATTGTGGGCCGTGAGCGCCACACGAATTTGGCGCGAACGGCCCATAACGTTCGGAATTCGCCGAACGGGCGAACAGCCGATGTTCGAGTCGAACGTATGTTCAACTCGAACACGAAGCGCATCCCTAATTACATGTAACGAGACCCTATGTGCGAATTGAAATAGTCTAATATTGTATGTAATAGAATGTATTTTCTCTGCCTTTTTCAATACCTATCTGATTATACCGCAAATTTATTGCTTTTGTAAACCTGTAAAATCTTAATAAAAACTTAAAAAAAAAAAAAAGAAGAAGGTTGGCATATGTTGTTACCACTTCCCAGGTAACTGTAGGAAAGATTTTTCCCTTTGCAGATTTTTGGTTATTAACCATAAACTGAGGCTCTGGCGCACCTTTGGAGTCAGACACATTGGAAAAACTAGAGCTTGAACCCTCTTGTTAAAAGCCGATAAGATACTGTTTTGCAGCAGTCTCAAATAAAACTGAGCATAAGGAATGGCCTTGAATGAAGGCACCATCTTTTCATCTTGCTTCGACCACCTTAATCAGTTCCTTTATGGCGCTGATCTTTGCCTGGGGCAGGAATACCGTTTTTTTAGGTGTATCTATGAACAGACCCATAACCTCCTTAATGGTTTAAAGAAGATTTCTCTAGGTTGAGAATCCAACCTAGGTATACAAGGTAGTTGAATGTGGTGACCATACTTTGGTCTAAGCGGGCTATCGACTGGTCTATTAAGAGCCAATCATCTAGGTAAACTATAATCGTTATACCTCGGGGCCTTAATCTGGCTAGGGGAGGGGCCAGAATCTCTGTAAACACTCAAGGTGCAGTAGCTAGACCGAAAGGCAGGGCTATAAACTGAAAATGAAGATTTTCTACCTTGAAGTAGATAATACTGGTGAGCGGAGAAATATACCCACGGAGGTATGCACCTTTGACGGTGATTGATGTCAAAAGTTTTCCTCGTAGGATGGAGACAACTGATTGGATCTACTCCATGTGAAAAATAGCGGATATCCAGGAACCAGTTTAGATTCTTGAGACCCAGAATGGGTTTGACATCTCCTTTCGATTTTGCCGTGAAAAAAAGATTTGAATAAAACCTCAACCCCAACTCTTTCATGGGGACCAGCATGACCACTCTTTTCCAAAGGATGGTCCAATGCTAGAAAGAGAGGCCTCTCTTTCTCTGGATCTTTAGGAACATTTGATCTGAGAAAAACGAGGAGACAGGAACTCTTGAAAAAACCCAGATTGTACTCTAGAGCTATTGAAGAAGCCACCCATCTGTCTTGGCATTCTTTCTGCGAGACCCTTGAGAACTGCAGAAGTCTTCCCCCCCCCCCCCCCCCTGCAAGCGGGGGTGCCTTCTCCTAAGGAGGCTTTAGTATCTTGTTTGTAGGTTTCTTTTGTCCCTAGGCTTGACCCTGAGGATTACCTCTTAAACTTGACGGCGGAAGCTGTCGTGACTGCCTGGAGGCTGATGCCCCTGGCACTGGAGAAGGAGCTTGTTTAAATTAAATACATTTACTCATTTTCTTAAAGAGGAAGTAAACTCTCCCACTCTGATGCTTCTTTTCATTTAGTCCATTATAATAAGTAATTATCAAACTATAGCCGCTGGATTTTGACATATACCAATTACTGTCAGCACAGGCTTGTCTGACTATCCGTTCCAGTTCCTGAACTCTGGCTATTTTCTGACTATGTTTGTTCTATTTACTTTTATTACTAAACAAGTGTGATTTAACTGTACTTCTGTCTTGGTCCGATTTCATGGTTTCTGACAGGGGGTGAGTTCAGAGCATGGTGATAAATGGGGAGTACTTGGAATGGTCTGGTGTGGTAAGCAGGGTCCCCCAGGCTTCTGTCCTGGGACCAATCCTATTTAATTTATTCATAAACGATCTGGAGAATGGGATAAATAGCTCAATCTCAGTGTTTGCAGATGATACTAAGCAGGGCAAAAACTTCTACGCAGGATGTGGACACCTTGCAAGAAGATCTAAACAAATTAATGGGGTGGGGGTGGGTTACATGGCTAATGAGGTTTAATGTTGAAAAATTTTAAATAATGCAATTGGGTGCCAAAAATATGAATGCAATCTACTCACTAGGGGGAGAACCTCTGGGGGGAATCTAGGATGTTAAAGGACCTGGGGGTCCTAGTAGATGATAGGCTCAGCAATGGCATGCAATGCCAAGCTGTTGCAAGCAAAGCCAACAGAATATTGGAATGCATTAAAAAGGGGATGCATTCCTGAGCTAAAATGGTAATTCTCCCACTATACAAGGCTCTGATCAGGGCGCATCTGGACTATGCCGTCCAGTTCTGGGCACCAGTCCTCAGGAGGGATGTGTTAAGCCGCGTACACACGGGCGGACTGTCTGTCCAACTTAGTCCGCTGAAACACATTTCAGCGGACAGTCCGCTCGTGTGTGGGCTTCAGCTGACTTTTTCAGCGGACAGTCTGGCGGACTAAGTATTTCGGAATGTTGGAAATACTGTCCGCTGGACTCGCATTTCGGCGGACAATCCGCCCGTGTGTGTGCCAGTCCGCCCTACTTTTGAAATGAGCGGACTTTTCCCGCCCGGAGAAAAGTCCGCTCATTTCGAGCGCGTCTCCAGGTAGGCGGGGCCCGCGACGGAGACGGAAGGCGGCGGCGACAGCGGCGACAGAAGACCGGGCCACCGCCTGTAAAAGAGCTATAAGAAGGCGCGGTGGCCCAGCAGAAGAACCGAAGAGGGGGACAAGACCCCCGAAGTCGGGAGAAGAGGCCAGCGGCGCGGAAGAAAGCCGGACTCCTTTGCTAGCAAAAGAGCTACAAGAAGATAGCGGAGGAGTCCGGCGAGAAGACCCCCGAAGACGGAAGACCCCCGGAGCTGTGCAATAAAATATTTTAACCCTGTGTTGTGTTTTTTTGTACTTTTTTTCACAGGTGAATGGGTAGGGGTACATTGTATCCCATACTCCTTCACATAGGGTGGGGGGCCGGTATCCGGGGGCCCCCTTATTAAAGGGGGCTCCCGGATTCCGATAAGCCCCTCGCCCGCAGACCCCGACAACCAACGGCCAGGGTTGTCGGGAAGAGGCCCTTGTCCTCATCAACATGGGGACAAGGTGCTTTGGGGTGGGGGGGGGCCGCGCGGCTCCCCCTTCCCCAAGGCACCCCCCCATGTTGAGGGCACGCGGCCTGGTACGGCTCAGGAGGGGGGGGCGCTCGCTCGCCCCCCTTTCCTGGCCGGTCGGGTAGCGTGCTCGGACAAGGGTCTGTTGTGGACTTGGGGGGGACCCCCACGCCGATTTTTTTCGGCGTTGGGGTTCCCCTTTAAGTCCATACCAGGCGGCGGGGCTAGCGACGTCTCCGTCACGGGCCCCGCCTACCTGGAGACGCGCTCGAAATGAGCGGACTTTCCTCCGCGTGTGTGGGCGAGTTCGTTCATTTCAAAAGTAGGGCGGATAGTATGGCGGACTTAGTCCGCCGTATTAGTCCGCTCAAAAAGTGCCGTGTGTGGGCAAGTCCGTTCATTCGAAAGTATGACGGACTGTCCGTCGGATTGTCTGACGGACTAAGTTGGCCAGACAGTCCGCCCGTGTGTACGCGGCTTTAGAATTTAAGATGGTCCAGAGAATGGCAACAAAGCTAATACAGGGGCTGTAGGATCTCAGCTATGGGAAAGACTGCAAGCATTGAACATATTCTCTGGAGAAGAGGGGATACGATTTCAATGTACATATACCGTACTGGTGATCCCACAATAGGGATAAAACATTTTCCGCTCAAGGGAATTAAAAAAAAAAACTAACAATTAGAAGAAAAGTTGTTGAACCTTAAACGGCGTAGAGCAGGGGTGGCCAAACAGACAAAGACCAAGAGCCACATTTTTTACCAAGTTACCGCAAAGAGCCACATCATACGCATGGGCACACATGAACATCACCCCATCCCTTCCTCATACACACATACTTTTGCTCAGCTGGATTTATTGTAAATGTCACACACTGTTTTAACACTACAAAGACCACAGGCCAGTCATTTTCAACAATGAACACTGTGTGCACTCTCACACAGACAAACTCTGTTTAACCAATTCCATAAACAATAATAGAACAATTTACAATACATACATGAAAAACTGCCCACATGCGCATTTGACGAAAATACTGTAGCGACCCTGCAGTAATGTTGAGTGTTACAATGTTTATGTTAGATTTCTGTGATTTCTCATGGTCTGTGACTGCGTCTGCCTGGATGTGAGAGCGAGGGGGCGGGGGAGCAGGTGAGAGAGAGTGCACCTGGGTGAGAGAGTGTGAGAGGAACACGGCGAATGAGTAAGTTGATGTATAGACCGAGTTTGCCCTGTTTTTGTTTTGGCGTGGTTACGGCCGACAGTAACCAACTTCTGCAAGACGTTCGGCAATAAAAGGAAGTTTATTGAAGAACGCCTCATTATTCATAACATGTCCGGTTGGACGCTACAATACCGTGAATGTTATGCTGTTTAGAGACTTAAAATTAGAGTGTTATGATTTTCCATTGTCTGCGAATGCATCAGGGTAGATGAGAGAGCAAGGGGGCGGGGGAGTGAGAGTGAGGGGTGAGCGGAGGTGTGTGTGAGCGTGGATGGCAAACGACTGGAAAAGAGTAAGGAAGAGAAACGAAGATTGTTTTTTGTTTGTGTTGTTTTGGCGTGGTTACGGCCAACAGTAATGGAGTTCTGCTGTTGTCAATAAATGACAGTTCATTCGACTACTTCTCGTCATTTTTGCACGTCTGGCAGAACGCTACAATATGAACGTAAGAGCCGCATGGAACCGGGCAAAGAGCCGCATGCGGCTCGGGAGCCGCGGGTTGGCCACCCCTGCCGTAGAGGGTTCTTTGCTGTAAGAGCGGTAAGAATCTGGAATTCTCTTCCACAGGCAGTGGTTTCAACGGGGAGCACTGATAATTTTAAAAGTTAAGCAACATACAGGATTATACAATGTAATATTAACATAAAAGCACACACACAGGTAGGACTTGATGGAGTTGTGTCTTTTTTTTTTCAGCCTTATCAACTATGTAACTCTTTGATTCAGCAGTTCACAACACATTGTTACATAGTTTACATAGTTAGTCAGGTTGAAAAAAAAACACAAGTCCATCCAGTGCAACCTTAAAAACAATAAATAAATAAAAAATATTGTACAATCCAATATACCCAATTTTATGCCCACAGTTGATCCAGAGGAAAGCAAAAAAAACCCCAGCAGAGCATGCTCCAATTTGCTACAGCAGGGGAAAAAAATTCCTTCCCGATTCCCCAAGAGGCAATCGGATTCTCCCTGGATCAACTTTACCTATAAATGTCAGTACCCAGTTATATTATGTACATTCAGCAAAGTATCCAGGCCTTTCTTAACCACTTTCAGACCGGACCATTTTGCTGGTCAATGACCAGAGGTCTTTTTACAATTTGGCACTGCGCTGCTTTAACTGGTAATTGCGCGGTCATGCAATGTTGTACCCAAACAAAATTTGCGTCCTTTTCTTCCCACAAATAGAGCTTTCTTTTGATGGTATTTGATTGCCTCTGCGATTTTTATTTTTTGCGATATAAACGTAAAAAGACCGCAAATTTTGAAAAAAAATGATATTTTCTACCTTTTGTTATTAGAAAAATCCAATAAACTCAATTTTAGTCATACATTTAGGCCAAAATGTATTCAGCCACATGTCTTTGGTAAAAAAAAAAAGTCAATAACTGTATATTTATTGGTTTACGCAAAAGTTGTCACATCTACAAACTAAGGTACGTTTTCTGGAATTTACGCAGCTTTTAGTTTACGACTGCCTATCTCATTTCTTGAGGTGCTAAAATGGCAGGGCAGTACAAAACCCCTCCAAATGACCCCATTTTGGAAAGTAGACCCCCTAAGGAAATTGATAAGTGGCATGTTGAGCCCATTGAATATTTTATTTTTTTGCCTCAAGCGATTGAATAATGACAAAAAAAATTTTCTTTTTTTTTTTTTTACACAAAGTTGTCACTAAATTATATATTGCTCACACATGCCATGGGCATATGTGAAATGACACCCCAAAATAAATTCTGCTGCTTCTCCTGAGTACGGAGATACCACATGTGTGGGATTTTTTGGGAGCCTAGCCGCGTACAGGGCCCCGAAAGCCAAGAACCGCCTTCAGGTTTTCTAAGGGCGTAAATATTTGACTTCACTCCTCACTACCTATTACAGTTTTGAAGGCCATAAAATGCCAAGATGGCACAAAACCCCCACAAATGACCCCATTTTAGAAAGTAGACACCCCAAGCTATTTGCTGAGAGGCATGTTGAGTCCATGGAATATTTTATATTTTGCCACAAGTTGCGGGAAAATTACAAACTTTTTTTATTTTATTTTATTTTTTTCACAAAGTTGTCACTAAATGATATATTGCTCACGCATGCCATGGGCATATGTGAAATGACACCCCAAAATTAATTCTGCTGCTTCTCCTGAGTACGGGGATACCACATATGTGGGACTTTTTGGGAGCCTAGCCGCGTACGGGGCCCCGAAAACCAAGCACCGCCTTCAGGCTTTCTAAGGGCGTTACAGTTTTGAAGGCCATAAAATGCCAAGATGGCACAACCCCCCCCCCCCCCCCCCCAAATTACCCCATTTTGGAAAGTAGACACCCCTAAATTTAGGGGTACACTAGTGAGACTAGGTAATAAATGGCGGGTGCCCTGAAACTATAAAAAAAATAACTAACCAACCAGCGTCACCTGTAACAGTTATATGGTGATCACTGGTGAAAGGGTTAACTAGGAGGCAATCAGGGGGCTTTATGCGGTAGTATATGGGGGTCCCTGGCGCTATAAAAAGTTGCGGCGAACCTAAATACCTACCTGCCTAACTAGCGTCACCTGTGACACTAATACAGCGATCAGAAAAATGATCGCTTATTAGGCTGGGTTCACACTGGAGCGATGCGGGAACGCCACGAATCCGCGGCGGGTTCCCGCATCGCATGCCTCCCGGCGGCAGTTCACACTGCCCTATGCGAACTGCTGGGAGTGTCAGTGAAATGTTAATGACACCCCCATATCAGTTCGCATATCGCAGTGCGATCTGCAAACTCGGATCGCATGGTGTGAACACCCATGCGATCCGATTCTGCTGCGGACCAAAAAAAGGGTCCCGTGCGAATTTGCGGCGGGTGCGGCGCGAATTCAGCCATACTATCTGTATGGCTGAACTCGAATCGCACAGAGATCGGATGTGATTTGCACTGCAGTGCGGTGCGAATCACATTCGTTCTCATAAACCGCTGCAATGTGAACCCAGCCTTAGTGACACTGGCGACGGGGGGTGATCACGGGGTTAAACCTTTATTGGGGGGGTTAGGGGGGTACATTAGAACTAAAGGGGGCTAACCCTAACTGCCCTAACAGTTATTACAGTCACAAATGACACCAATGCAAAAAATTTTTAAAAAAAATGCAATTGGTGTCACTGTGACTGGGGGGGCAGGGGTAATTGGGGGGGTGATCGGGGGGTGTGAGTGTGCCTGGCATGTTCTACTGTGTAGTGTCGTGTTGGTGCAACTCACCGATCCTCTCTCCTCGGTGCCGGAACGAAAACTACCGACACGGAGGAGAGATTACATCACTTCCTCTCCTGTGTTTACATTACAGGAGAGGAAGTGATGTCACGGAGCATTTCTATTCGTCGGGAGCGATCGCGAGGGGGTGGCCATGAATGAATGGCCGCCCCCTCATCCCGGATCGCTCCCGAACGAATACCGACCGCCGCAGGCACCGGGGGGGCCCGATCGGGCCCCCCACCCGCGGGAAGGCAGGGACGTATATATACGCCCATATGCCTGCCCGTGCCATTCTGTCGACGTATATCGTCGTGCGGCGGTCGGCAAGTGGTTAAAGCAATCTACCGAGCAGGTCATAACCACCTCTGGCGGGAGTCTATTCCACATTTTCACAGCTCTTACTGTGAAGAAACCAAAAGGTCTGTTCTTTGCCTGCATCGTCAATGGCAAATTGTAGTCTTGCTCTAATGTTCTTTTTATACCGCAAAAGCTTTTCCTGGCACACCTCTCATGCAGGTTACATTGGTGCGGTCTCTTTCTGATTGTAGATACATGCAGTTTGACACCAACCGTTATCGGTAGATGGAATTTTGGGTCCGTGGGAGACTTATGTTAGCATTCAATAATCAGGGGCTCAATTTGCTGGACAGGCCCATCCTGGACAAATTACTAGACGTTTCTGTGACATTTGTAGGCTGAGTTCCTTACAGTGGAATAATTAATTAAACATAATTTGGTAATCTTTTTACACCCTTGCCAGGCTCATAAGCATCTACAACATGGGTGCTCAACCTGTAGCCCTCTATCTGTTGTGGAACTACAAGTTTCATGAGGCATTGCAAAGCTGAAAGTTACAAGTATGATTCCCAAAGCCAGAGGCATGATGGGACTTGTAGTTACACAACAGCTGGAGGGTCAAAGGTTGAACACCCATGATCTGCAACCTTCTTTTCTGAGGGGCCAAGAGAGTTCTTTTGGTTTTGTTATGATGACACCACACATCATTAGCAAAGAGATCAACAGACTCTAGATAAATGAGGACAAAATAAGACAGGTTCTGTAGCAAGATCCCAGGCCCCTTTGGTCTAATGAGAACCTCCAGGGCCAGAGATTGCTGACATCCTTCTGTATGTGGTGGGTTTTGAGGCATGATGGGCGCAGAGTAGTTAAAGTTATTGGGCACCAGACACTTCTTGTATGCAAAAGAAAGTTTATTTCTCTTAATTTTTTTTTGGGGGGGGGAAAGAGGGTTAGGGCCAGGACACCCTTGGAGTTAGTTAGTTGCAATATTAACTGTCAAACTCCAAGACTTCAATAGGAGGACAGCCATGCAGGGAAAGGCATCCAGCAAGATGTCATGTCTGCATGTGCAGGAATGCTGTCTCGTATGGCAACAGTCTTTTCCAGTTCCTAACACAAACATAAAGGTTCCTTTCTCTTTCACTACAACCATTCCTTGTAGTTCTTCAGCCCACTGAGCTCCCGGTCTCTCACTAGACCCAATGATTCACTATCACTGAATCCCTTGAGCTCCTCCAGTCTTCACAGTGGTATCTTCCTCAAGCGTCACCCCCACTTCTCTGCTGGGTTCCTAGCTTGGCACTCTAGATACCTTTCAAGTTTCACCCCACTGGCCTGCTTGGTCCCTGGCTTGACACACAAGGCTGCTCTGCAAGCGTCACCTCCTCTAGCTGGGTCTCCACAACCGTCTATTGGCACCTCTTTCAACTTGTAGGCGCTGCAGATGGACTCATACGTATTCCTCCAATGAAAAGGATAATCCACTGAGCTGTCCCAATTTATTTCAGTACAAGTACCTCAATACCAGAGAAAGGGAAAAAAGACAAAAAGACTCATATAGTGTAGTATATTAAGGGCCAAACATCATATTTATTAAGTACCCAGGTAGACTCTTACATTAAAAAGGTGTATATCAAACAGACAACAGAATCAGTGTTGTTCAGACCCAGATGAAGTCACGAGACGTGACGTAACGCATAGGGATTGGCTGGAATAGACGCACACCGGAAGTGACATAAGAAGGCGCTGAACAACGCAGATTCTGTTCTCTGTTTGATATACACATTTTTAATGTAAGAGTTCACCTAGGTACTTAATAAATAAATAGGTGCAACAAAATATCGCAGATCTTATTATAAATCCAGTGAGATCGTAACTTCCTGTGGGGAGCTGACAACACAGTGTCTCTTCTGCACCAACCTTTACTAGCCGTGCTTACGTTACCTTTGTAAACCAGAGGACACCTTCCTTCTATGCTCTGAAGACAAGGAGAGCCCCGTACACACTTCCTGCCCTAGTGCTAAAATGCTGCTCCTCATTGATGCAAAACAGTGAGTGAGCATTGTCACACTAGGACAGAAAGTGTGTTACTGGCATTAAAGGGAAAAGGAACCTAAAAAATAAAAATGCAAGGCAGCTCCAAACAGACCAATCCACATAACAGGAGTTTTTGTATGTATAGTAAAACTTTTTTTCTTAGTCTATTGAGTGACAAAGAAATTCTGATACTGTGGGGTTATACTACTGCCTACAGGTGGCCTAGACACTGGCAAGCAAAAAAAAAAATGTAGGCCAGCCACCCCTCCTTTACCCAGCATGCCTCAGATTATAGCAAGCAGTACCAAGAGCATGAATGTAAACACAGAGGGGTGGGATCTGTGTCCCTCAACTGGCTCCAAGAAAGGAATTTGTCAGATGAGTTAGGGTTATTTTCTTTCTCATCCATTAGGAGATACAAAATTATGATACTGTTGGGACATCCAAATGCAGTCCAATTGAGGGATGAGCAACAACCACCAATAGGCCAAAAGAAGGCAGCCTAAAAGCCGCCTGAAGGACCAACACCCAAAGCTGCCACCTGATGGAATTACTTGAAATAGTGGATTGAATGACGCTGGGAAGCTAGGGGGATTCTACTTGGTACCTTTGATTGATATTGTAACAGTATTCTACTACTGTTATGCTGATGGGGCATCTGGGTGATGTGTAGGTGGCTTCCATACCTCATGGAAAACCTCATGGAAAACCTCATGGAAAACCTCATGGAAAACCTTGGGAAATTGGTATATAGGTTGAACCAAAGATTTGGAGCTCCAAACTGAAATGTTAAAATCCAAATGGAAGACTTGATTCCAAAACATGTAGTGAACTCAACAGCCAACACCTGGACCTCAACCCCATCTTGATCCTTTGGCCACACTTGGTTTATTGATGATAAAAAAAAAAACACTTTGAAATACTTACTTCTCCTGATGATGCTATTGATCCAATATCCTTGCAGGTCTGGTCATTTGACTGAACGCCAACACTTAGTCTTGTGGATTTAGCCAAGAAGAGTATCACATTTCAGGCAGTGTCACCTGTCGCTTAACCACTTTGTGATCACATGGCCAAATGCTTGTATTTGGATTTGTATTTGTGATATCACCGCCTAAAGCATCAGTTTATTCCAGGATAAGTGTTTCAGGGTCTCTGCTCATGTATCTATAAAGTATACCTGAGAACTGTAATTTCTGTTGGTGCTAGTTAGATCTTTGGTCTGATATTCGTTAATAAGAAGCAATAAAATCTTGACCACTAATAAGCTGTACTGCCATAACAACCAACAAAGGCAATGCAACAGAGATCATACAATGCATACATGATATTTAATAGACAAAAATAATTCTTAAAGGAAAACCATTAGGAAGTATACAGATTGACTTCTTAAAATACTAATCCCCTGTTATGCTTATCCAGTGGCAAAAGTTATTTAAGTCACTGACCTAGAACAAGTATGTGGATCAGGAGCATTGACTTTTGTGTTCTGTTTGTTCCAGGTCAGTAAAATATTGATGTAAAGGTTTCCATTGTTTTTATTTTGGGTAGAGTAATGAGGGGTTGGAACCCATGTCAGGCTTTCACTGTTGTCTGTATCCTCTTTAGCTGTATGTCTGATCATCTTACTCTAGCCTTTGCTATTCTCACTAGTTTTGGAATGAGATTTGATGTTACTCACTGTTCTTCTAGCTGGAGAGGAAGATGTAGCTGAGGACCTGAAATGCAAGGATCTCCCTGCTTAAGAATAATTTATTCTGTAGATCTGTGCTTTCCATGCCTCTGCCACTTCTTGAATATTCCCTTAACAGTCATCAGATGACCATTTTTTAGAGGGTCATCTTTGACTTGAGGAAGCCACTCTTCAAAGAGGGACATCTCCAGAGAGAAACACCATGTAGAACAAGGCATTGTAAGTCAACAATGGGAAAAAAGATCAGTAGTAAGGAGCCTACAGACAATGCTGGTGTCTAGTTCTTTCCTTTTTCTCCCCTGCTTGCCTTTCATGTGCACATCTTTCACAGGATTGGCCCTCTTTAATTAAAGCAGCTATCATGTTTACTTTGTGGAACCTTACAGAAACTCTGTGTCATCTGTGAGAACTAAGATGTGAGATGAGGGAGGACTTTTTTGGGAACTGTTTTCCACACTCAGAGCAGGAATATGGCAGGTCACCTGTATGGATCCTCTGATGCTGGACAAGGTTTGACTTCTGTGCGAAGCCCTTCCCACACTCAGAACAGGAGTATGGACGTTCACCCGTGTGAATCTTCTGGTGTCTAGTGAGAAGCTTCCTCCAGGAGAAACATCGCCCACATTCTGAACACGAATAGGGCTTTTCCCCTGTGTGGGTCTTTTCGTGGGACACAAGAGTTTCCCGCAGGGAGAAACATTTCCCACACTCAGAACACACGTACGGCTTCTCCCCCGTGTGAACTCTCTCATGTCTTATAAGAGTTGATTTCTGGCTAAAACATTTGCTGCATTCAGAGCAGGAATATGGCTTCTCTCCTGTGTGAATTCTCTGGTGCCTGACAAGAAGTTTTCTACAGGAAAATCCTCTGCCACATTCAGAGCATGCATATGGCTTCTCCCCCATGTGTGATCTCTGATGCAAAATAAGAGACTCTCTTCGGGTAAAAAATTTACCACAGACTGTACATAAAAACTGTTTCTCCATTGTGCAACTTCTCTGGAGGGAGATAAGTTCTGCTTGTCCAGTAAAATATTCACCACACTCAGGAGACTGGAAGAGTTTTGCCCTTTTGTGGGCTGTCTGATGATTTGAAAAAATGGAGTCAACAGAAAAACAGCCGACACGGGTAGAGGGGTCAGATGATGGATCTGTACCATGATGTGCTGGAAGGAAACTTGGGGTAATAGGAATTTCTTCAGAAGAATCATACGTGTCATCATCATCGTCTTCCAATCCACCATCTGGAGAGATAATAGGATGTATCTCCATATTGTATCTTCTGTACTTTCCATCTGGAAGAAACAAGTTACAAAGTCTGGTTGAAAAAAGAAAGTCCATCCAGTTCAACCAATAGAAGGGAAAAAAAATATAGACACACACAGTATATATACACACACACACACATTCCTATACCCACAGGTAAACCAGAAGAAGGTAAAAACCTGATTCAAGCATGATCCAATTTGTTCCGGCAGGGAAAAAAATTCCCTCCTGACCACCTGTCAATTTTTTACAGTTATATAAAAAAAAAAGCGCTGTATTTTTTCATCATAGAAGTTCAGAGATAACAGGCCAACGCATTTCAGAGGCTCCTTAATTGGGAATTCAAGTGCTTGTATAAAATAGGTGGTGGATTAATTCTTATTAAAACAGCTTTTAAGGCAAATATTTATGGAAAGGAATGAAGCAACTTACCCCCAAGTAGACTTACTATTTCTTCATACCTGGCTACTTGAAGCCTTGATAAAGGCTTGTAGCCCTCGAAGCACGGTGGCTTGTTACCTTCTATAATAAAATAAGTACTCTTGGACTTTTAAGTCTTTAGTGTGGTGCTCCCGTTTTCCTTAAACCTTCCTCTATTCGCTTGAGGTGGTTTGAGGCCCTTTCATGTCAGAGAGGTGCCTAACCAGAATCACTGCACAACAGACTTGCTTTCAACACTGATTAAGAGGACTAACTTCCCATCTGGTGCCTCCAATCCACATCTTTGCAAGGTTTTAGTGTTTATTTCTGCACTGGAGAGCTTCATCCTAATTTCTTGATTTGTGAAAGCTCTTTCTAGAAAGTTTTCCTCACTTTGAATACATTTCTTCTAACTTCCTGTTATGTTACCAGAACAGGAAGTAAAGAGTGGGGGATCTGTTCAAAACTAAACAAAGTTTAAAGAGGAATAACTGCTTTATCTCATTCACTTGTGTGTGTAAACATCTTTTTAAGCTATTGAGCTCCATAAACAAGCTTTTCATTCTCTTTTATAATCCTTGCATAATAAATAATGGAAATATGTACAATATATACATTCCCTATAAGATGGAAAGGAAGCAGTTGTGTTAGTTGTGGATGGAATGGTAAAGGATTAAAGCAAACTTTCTCCCTGTGGATGCATCGAGCATCCTTGAACCCCCCCCCCCCCCTTTTATCTAAAATAGTAATTTTCATCCTTTGTGTACCTTTTTTGGCTGCCCAGCCAATGCCTCCGTTTCAAGTCGCAGTTCTGTCAATTGTTGCAGTGACTCAACATGGAGTATCTGGGTCTCTTTTGAGGTTTTAGTGTTTATTCCTCACCTGTGCTGATCTCTGGAGGAATTTCCTCCTCTTTACATGGATCATCACCCATCACAGATGTCTCTTCTTCTTCCTTTTTCACTTTAATTAGATCTTCATGCTGAAGAACATAAATTGGAAATGATATACACTAAATTATTTTTAAAGAATGGCCTAAAATGAGCCCAAGTTCAGTAAGCATGCGGATGAAGGAAGTGGCACTTTCACTATTTGATAAAAACTCATACAAGTTCTAGACACTTCAGTTCCTAGCCTGGAGTTTGAAGAACTTGTCATGAAACTTCCATCCGGTAGAACCTGAAATGGCACTCGGGAAAATGTATTTCCTCAGTGGTTAAGGTATCTGTAATTATTTGCTCGAACACAAGAGTATATGATTACGCCGCTCACATCTTTTGAGAAGAATGTTAAGCAGGATTACCCCAAATCAGTCTTCATTCCTTCATTCCAGAATTGGAAGAAGAATCTATATTACTAAAAGTTTGTGGACATCAATGCACTATGAGCCTGTTAGACATCTAACAATGAGCTTGTTAGACATCTCCTTCCAAATCCATGGGAATTAATATGGAGTCGCCCCTCCTACCTCAGGCGAGCTTTATTAGTACTCTTCAACTAAAACAAAGTAGCCCGCACCCTCAAAAATCAGGAGTGTATATATATATATATATATATATATATATATATATATACACACACATACACATACACAATGTATATTCCTTGCCAATATGACATTCAATTTAAAAGCATAAAAGCAAACCTTTTTTTTTTGGATAGGATGGAAAGGGATTAGAACACCTGTCAGGTTTTTGCTGTCTGTGCCCCTAATTATCCTGTTTAGCATTATCATCACCATGTGCTGTTTAACATTATCACTGAAAGTAAAAAAGTACATTTTGGGTGGTCCCCAGAACAGTGATAGAAGGGAAATTGTCTAATGGGGACACTAGGTTCTGGTGACAGCCAGGGAATCCCTCATTTTTGGAGCGATTTCCTTTCACTTGTTCAAACCATTGAAGCATGGGAGGAGAGGAAGTGGTGGTCATTGACTACTACTTTGATGCTGGGTTCACACTGAAGCATGCAGCGGCTCACAGCAGGGGTCTGGCGTGTCCCTATTTACCGTTTCAGGTCTGTTTTCAGCTGATTTTTTGGCTGGATCCAGACCTGAAATGGACCACAAGATGCACAGGACTCCTGTGCAATTCAAACCGGAGCGGCTCCGGAGATGTGTGAACTGGCTCCATTGAGAGCTGGTCACAATCTCCTGACATGCAAATTCGCAATAGTGTGAACCCAGCCTCAGTAGCTTTAAGATATCTGGCCATTTTGTTTTTAATATAAAATAATTAAAAAGAGCAAGAAGGTGTGCAAGTAATATAGGGGAAACAGGCTATGACTTGTGGATATATTCCTGGAGCTAGGCTTTCGTTTTTTTAGATTCCTCCAAAAATATGCCATTACTATGATCTGGATTTTCTCTTTTTCTTTTCTGCTTTATGCTCACTTCTCCAATATAAATTTGTGCAACAATACTAGAAGTTGTAACACAGTTTTTCATGCAGTATCAACTTCATCTACCTGATATTGGTCTGAGATCCTGTGATCTTTCTGTGTGGAGTCCTGGGAATACAGAGGACGGAGAAATCTCTCTGTGGTATTTCTGTTACTGGATGCATCTGAAGGAAACAATTACATAATCACATTATTATAGGGCTGTGGAAATTAAAGATTAATTCCTTGATTAATCAATTCATTTTTTTGATCAATCAAAATTATTTTGATCGGTACTCACCGCTGCCGACTTCCGGGTCTTAAGGGAGTTCTGTCGGAGATCCAGTGGCATCACAGACATCAACGTCACTGGATTCCTCCCCCCTTCCCCAAGTGCTTCCATCTGCTAACAAAGGGAAGTGGGGCGGAGTGCGGTAACATCGAAGTTCTGATTGAACGTAACGCATACGGGGGAGGAGCTACGCATGATGTCACCCGCTGCTGCTCTACGGAACTAACGCGATTGTCGGCTTTACATGCTGTGTTTTTATCATCTTTATGTGAGTAGTTTGTGTTTGAACACAAAAATTAAATCTTATACTTAAGCGGTGAGCACTTAGATCTTTTCTTTCTACCCATGACCTGGCGTCCTTGCTGAGATCAAAGGAGACGTGAGAGAAGTTTATGGTCTGTGTTAACCCTTTTGATACCCGCTTGCATGACCACCTGTTTGCACAGGGGTCCATGCCATAAGGTGAGAGTGATTAGTTAGACCGAAGGTGGAGGGATTGTCACGCTACTGTGGAAAAAAAAAATTACTTATGTCAGTGCTACAGTTTGAATTTAAAACGTATTTGTGTGAACTGTGAAGTTAAGTCATGGATTGTGGAAACTAACTTGTGTCAGTGATTGTATATAGTGTATACCACATTTACCACTGACTAATGCAGAGTTGCAATGCAAGGAGATCAGCTAAAAGTAGTTGGATCTGTATGTGCGTTGTAATTAATCAAAATTAGTTGATTAATCTTTTTTTTTTTTATCGATTAATTGAACATGAAAATTTGAATCAGTAACAGCCCTACATTATTATATTAAAGTGACTCTTAAGCCTCATACACACGGTCGGACTTTGTACAAAAGTCCACGGAAAAGTTTGTACAAAGGGCGTGGTCCACAAGTTTGTATTGCATACACACGGTTGGACTTTTTGACAACAAACACGAACGTAATGACGTCACAACGTACTGACGCCGCTTCAAAATAGGACGTTCAATGACTCCAGCGCCACCTTTGGTGAACTTCTGTATTGTAGTCTGATCTTTTGCATTGGTTCTGAGCATGCGTGTTTGTACCTTGTACAAAAAGTCTGATGCTTTTGCGTACACACGGTCGGACTTTGCTCCATCGGACTTTTGTTGCCAGAAAGTTTGTCCGTTCGCACAGCCAACAAAAGTCCGATGAAAACAGAAAAAGTTTGTCCGATGGAGCGTACACACAGTCGGATGTTGCTCCAAAACAGCTAATTTGCATGTTTGTTGTCAAAAAGTCAGACCGTGTGTACGGGCCTTTACAAAGCTTGTCTGGCTCATCCTGCCTCCAACACATTCCTATTGGTCAAGGAGAAATCACACCATTGTGAGGTCTGCTATGTAACTGCACTAAATGCAGGGGCGTGGCTTTACTGGAAATGTCATAAAAAGTACCTGTGTGACTTTCCATCTGTTACTATCTAGCAGGCTATCCTAAATAATAGATGTGACAGACCCAACCAGGACAGGGGCTTTTGCAAGAGACTAGGGTCTAGCCTTCTACCCACTGATTATGGCCCATGGAGGAGACCTTCAGATTTTGTCTGCTTCTGGTCAGAGCATGAAAAAGAGCTCACTTCAGCCTCTGAACCGATGGAGAGAGCAGATCATTCTCTAATAATGGAGTGAGTGAGTCTTGGATTTTTTTCCCTGAATAAAGACAATAAAGCTTCCCTTCTGGAGTGGATGGAAAGGTGTAATATTAATCTTGTGCAGGATAATGGTCAGAGGAAATATGGTGGCCCTCCTGCAGACTGGGTTGGAGAAGCTCCTCTACCTGGGACAGAAATATTTATCAACAATCTCCCTCAAGAAATCTATGAAGATAAATAAATTCCACTTTTCAGACTGCTGGGACATTGTATGAGTTTTGTCTTATGATTACTTTTGTAGTGGACAGATTACACAAGTAAAAACCAAACACCTGACAGACTTTGTGTGCCTGGGGGCTTGGTGCCGATTGTCTGGGGTGGACACTCCCAGACTAATCAAAGTTTGGGTGCCTAGTAGAGGTGCTGAAATAAATCGTTGCATCGATGCATTGTGATTCGGGTGTCCCCGATGCGGCATCGATGCATGAGGACCGGAAAATCGATTGCAGGTGAGCGGAGAGAGGCGGGCCGGGAGTCACATGATCGGGATGTATTGTTGTACTACTGTGAAATTCAGTATGAAGTGATATTTTTTTTTAAAGGCACATACGGCGGGGCCATTGTAACACAGTATTTATTAAAAGGAAGTAACAACAGTAAGTAGATTACAAATGTGTTTGTACTCTACTTACACCTCAACGCCATGCTGACAGGTCCCTGGGCTTCCTGTTGCACATTCCACTGTTAACGCCTAGTGTGCTGGTAGGTGGAAACAGGAATGCCAAGGAACTGTCAGCACCAGTGACTGGTGGCCCGTGCATTGTGGGGGGGGGGGGTTAGTGAAGTGATGGCTGCATTTAACAGGCACAGGTGGCTGAATTTATTGGGCATAGGTGACTGAGTTTTATGGGCACAGTGGTTACATTTAACAGGCACAGGTGGCTGCGTTTGACAGACACAGGTGGCAGCGTTTGACAGACACAGGTGGCAGCGTTTGACAGACACAGGTGGCTGCGTTTGACGGGCACAGGTGGCTGCGTTTGACGGGCACAGGTGGCTGCGTTTGAAGGGCACAGGTGGCTGCGTTTGACGGGCACAGGTGGCTGCGTTTGACGGGCACAGGTGGCTGCGTTTGACGGGCGAGGTTCAGTATTTTTCAGTTTGTTTGTGCCCCCCAAAAAATTTTGAGCACCAGCTGCCATTGGTCAGCACAGAGACAGTACAGGGGACTTCACAGGGCTGTTTGCCAGTTGTGGATTGTTATCCCTCCTGACCTCTCAGCAGCAGTGTGTGTGTGTGAATGTCTGTACCCTTTAGTGCACCGAATTAGTGCACTTTTTAAAGGAGTGAGGTTATTTTTAATGCAAAGCAGAGTTAAAGTAAATTTTTTGTTTATTTAAAAAGTCCGCCGCTACAAAAAAAAGTGTATCTTCTGACTTTTAATAAAAAGACACTCACCTGTCTCACAATCCAGCGATGTGGCCACCCAAACCCTCCATTCTCTCCCTCACCTGTCCATGGCGCTGGCAATACTACTGTGGGCATCCGGCTGTGACAGCTTGCAGCTTCAAAACGGGTGCGCATGTCTCATTGCGCTGTCCTGCATAGCCTTGCAATCTTTTGGGTACTATGATGTGTCCCAGAAGATTGCAGGGTGGAAGGGCTGCCTAGGTGGCTCAAGCGGAAGTGGGAGCTCGTCGGTAATCGTGATGCATCGCAGAATCAAATTTAATTGAATCATTGACCAGATAATCGTAATCATATCGAATTATGAGACCAGTGAAGATGCGCACCCCCTACTGGCTAGTTGTTGATTAGCTTACTGCTAATTAAATCACTGTTAGCTGTTAATTAGCTTACTGTTTATGTTTGCTGTTCGTTAGAGGTCCTGATGATATTACTGTTTACAGTTTGCATTGATTAGAATAATGTGATCAAGCTCTTACCCGATTTTGTGTGGTATACAGTATATTTTGTGTGAATTTACAATAAAGGGTCAGTTCCAGTTTTCACCTAAGCTAGTGTCGTCTAGTTCTTAGGTGCCATGCTCAGCTATAATACCTGGTTCCAGAGGGGAGGAAGCTGTATCTTGAAGAAGGAAGCACCCAGGCGGAGTGCAAGGCGGTCCATCACAATACAAAATATTAAATCCTTCCCAGCCATCTAAGTAGAAGAGTTACCTAGGAGGCAACTGTTTACTGCCATGGCACTTACAGCCTGTGCTATACACATTTAACAATGTAGCACTCATCTTAGATTAGTCTTCTATATTCAGAACTAAAAGGGACAGCAAGGCCATAGATGACACCAGGAGATCAGACCTGGTAATGCCTGGATATTTGCAACCATAACATAACATGAATCCACACTTACTGCTGTCAAAAGAATATCAAAGTGGTTATTTTGAGAGGAGGGAGACACCTTGGATATGGTCCTTGTGACTAAAATGGCAGGCAGTTTTAAGATTACATAAACCCTATAAAAAAAAAAGCATTAAAACCTAGCCATGAATAACTGGTGCATCTTATGCAACATCTGATAAGAAGAATGTCAGGTCACCTTGAGGCGAGGTGACATATGCACACCGTAGGGATCAGGAGTGCACCGCAAGGTTGTGGACCCTACGGCTGACTGCTGCAGGCGGGAGACAGATCCCACTGGGGTTAGGGCGTAAGATTCCCTGGGGCGCGGAGTCTAAGAGCCAGCAGGTGTTCACCAGTGCCTCTAGTGGTGAGGATGGACTTGGCTGCAACTGGCTCCAGGTCACGACCCCCAGGGTCCCCCAGCTCACACCCACAGTAGGCAACAGGAGGATAGGGAAAGTGAGGGACAAAGCCAAGGTCGGGGCCACAAGCAGACAGGAATAGTCAGGGACACGCCAAAAGGTCAGGATCACAGGCAAACAGGGATAGTCAAGGACACACCAAAGTCGGTAACGGAACAACAGAAAAGCACACAGCAGGTAACAGGAAGCTAACACACAAAGGTTGATCAGCAGGGTTGGCCTGCAGTGCACAGGTTAATATAGAGCTCCCTGATAGGAGCTAGGGTGGAGCCATGCCAGAGGATGGATTACAAAAGCAGACAGGTGAGGGTCGGCTGGTCTCTAGCTGAACACATGGAAACAGGTAAGCAGACAAACTATTGCATAACCATGACAAAGAACTACTGTATACTGCATATTGTCTGAAAACTACCATTCATGTAAGATTGCCTGTGGAGTCAGAAGTCTTCAGACATTTCTACAGGAGCTTCAATTCAAGATGTGTTAACCAACACATCTCAACGAACATACTACTATCATTATCTTTTTCAATGTTTACTACATGAAAATATGTTACTCTTTTCTGGCTTTAGTGTTTATTACTCACCTGTGCCGATCTCTGGAGGGATTTCCTCCAACTTACAGGGACCATCATCCATCACATATGGATGTTCTTCATTATCTTCATCTTTAAGAACAGTCGGGCCTTCATCCTGGATAAGACACCACACAACATTTTTTTAACAAGATTAAACACAGGCATATCATGATTAAGACCCTCAGAGCCCTCTACCTGATCCTCCTGAGGGATCTCCTGATGTTCCTGTGTGGAGTCCCGGGAATACAGAGGACGGGGACATCTCTCTGGGGGATTTCTGTTACTGGATCCATCTGAAGGAAACACACACACTGACTGAATACATTGTGTATATTTCTTTATATTAGAGGATGTGTATATCTAGGTGGATCCTCAATACTCTTTTCTCCTTTACAAGAAATGAAAGTCTCCTCTTACCCGGTGATGTGAGGGGTGGCCAGTTCTCCATCATGATGTCCTTCTACAGATCTTTGTGTCCTTCTATATATTCCCACTTCTCTGTATATTTGAACCTATACATAGAATAGATGCCGCTTTGTGCAGCATTCATTGAAAAAAACAATAATATTTTAAATTAAATAAATTTAAGGTGTAACTAATTAAAAATGTATTTCTTAAAATACAAAGTGCAATGGGGGGCGTGGCCTGACCTCTGTCGAAGATGGCAGCTTAATCTGAGAGCTCCCGCTGAGGAGGACATAATTCGGCATCTAACGGAGGCCTTTACCCTTCTAATCTACCTGAAATCATGGGAACCTCTTCCCGCAGTTCATCGGCATCCCGATCGCGTTCCCCGAGAGACGAGGCTGACAGGAACCAGCAGAATATACCCGAGATGTTCCGCTCCTATACCTCCAACATGGCCGCCTCACGAGGCCAGCCTGCACAGGCCGCACGACGCGCCAGTCCCTCACAGAGGATTACCCCGAGGACGGATGAGGTAATTCTCACCCCTCACCACCAACCGAGCCTCCACGACCTGAGATCCGTAGCGGCGGATATTAAAGAATCCCTTACGGCAGCCCTGACGGGAGCGATAGCGGACCTAAGGATTGACCTTCAAGCCATGGCGTCCCGCATCCAAGATGTGGAAAAAAACACGTCTGCACACTCTTCGGTTTTGAAGAAGGCATGTCAGCTTATAGACACCCATACCCTACAGCTTCGTGATCTTAACCGACACACAGAAGACTTAGACAATCGTGGCAGACGCCACAACATTCGTCTGAGAGGCCTTCCGGAATCGTCGGATTCAGATCACCTCAAAGCCGATGTTATAAGCCTGTTTAACAATATCCTAGACCGGCCTCCGGATACCCTGATCGGCATAGAGCGGATTCATAGAGCCCTACGTCCCAAAGGCAAAGATTCGGACCCTCCCCGAGACGTTGTGTGTTGTGTTGTCGACTATATACTGAAAGAAGAAATCTTGCAAACAGCGCGAAGGGCTACCGAACCGATCACATACAATGGCGCTCACATTACTCTATTTCAGGACTTGTCCCCCATTACTCTGCAGAGGCGCAGAGAACTCCGCCCTCTTCTGGATACGCTTCGTGCCAA